>NC_061502.1:60678-660678 GCF_022539355.2 Hippoglossus stenolepis
TGTGTTTTTTTTACTTCCGGTTGAGCTAGAGCCACCAGATTTTCATGCACCTCCTGTGTGCCAAGCTTAAGCTGTGCTGCGAATATGGGATCCCTGGGTGGTTCGGGGACCGAACTGCACCTGTGTGGATTTCAGGATCAACTGGCCTCTGGCATCATCTTTGGACCTGTAACTGGCAGAACTTTGAAAACCGGGCTGAGCCACCAAGGGCCGCAGGGGAGAGCTCATCCAAAATTTCAGACCTCTCGCTGCTAAGGGGCCCAGACAGTGGCCCTTTTCAGTGTCCATTCAGTACAGGCCGTCTGTGCAGTCAGCAGCTGAGACAAAAGTTAGAGTTTTTTTACTTCTGGTTGAGCTAGAGCCACCAGATTTTTCATGCACCTCCTGGGTGCCGAGCTTAAGCTCTGCTGCGAATCTGGGGCCCCTGCGTGGCTCGGGGCCCGAACTGCACCTGTGTGGATTTCAGGATCAACTGGCCTCTGGCATCATCTTTGGACCTGTAACTGGCAGAACTTTGAAAACCGGGCTGAGCCACCAAGGGCCGCAGGGGAGAGCTCATCCAAAATTTCAGACCTCTCGCTGCTAAGGGGCCCAGACAGAGGCCCTTTTCAGTGTCCATTCAGTACAGGCCGTCTGTGCAGTCAGCAACTGAGACAAAAGTTAGATTTTTTTTTACTTCCGGTTGAGCTAGAGCCACCAGATTTTTCATGCACCTCCTGGGTGCCGAGCTTAAGCTGTGCTGCGAATATGGGGTCCCTGGGTGGCTCGGGGCCCGAACTGCACCTGTGTGGATTTCAGGATCAACTGGCCTCTGGCATCATCTTTGGACCTGTAACTGGCAGAACTTTGAAAACCGGGCTGAGCCACCAAGGGCCGCAGGGGAAAGCTCATCCAAAATTTCAGACCTCTCGCTGCTAAGGGGCCCAGACAGTGGCCCTTTTCAGTGTCCATTCAGTACAGGCCGTCTGTGCAGTCAGCAGCTGAGACAACAGTTAGAGTTTTTTTACTTCTGGTTGAGCTAGAGCCACCAGATTTTTCATGCACCTCCTGGGTGCCAGGCTTAAGCTCTGCTGCGAATATGGGGTCCCTGGGTGGTTCGGGGACCGAACTGCACCTGTGTGGATTTCAGGATCAACTGGCCTCTGGCATCATCTTTGGACCTGTAACTGGCAGAACTTTGAAAACCGGGCTGAGCCACCAAGGGCCGCAGGGGAGAGCTCATCCAAAATTTCAGACCTCTCGCTGCTAAGGGGCCCAGACAGTGGCCCTTTTCAGTGTCCATTCAGTACAGGCCGTCTGTGCAGTCAGCAGCTGAGACAAAAGTTAGAGGTTTTTACTTCTGGTTGAGCTAGAGCCACCAGATTTTTCATGCACTTCTGTGTGCCAAGCTTAAGCTGTGCTGCGAATATGGGGTCCCTGGGTGGCCAGGGACCGAACTGCACCTGTGTGGATTTCAGGATCAACTGGCCTCTGGCATCATCTTTGGACCTGTAACTGGCAGAACTTTGAAAACCGGGCTGAGCCACCAAGGGCCGCAGGGGAGAGCTCATCCAAATTTCAGACCTCTCGCTGCTAAGGGGCCCAGACAGTGGCCCTTTTCAGTGTCCATTCAGTACAGGCCGTCTGTGCAGTCAGCAGCTGAGACAAAAGTTAGAGTTTTTTTCTTCTGGTTGAGGTAGAGCCACCAGATTTTCCATGCACCTCCTGTGTGCCAAGCTTAAGCTGTGCTGCGAATATGGGATCCCTGGGTGGTTCGGGGACCGAACTGCACCTGTGTGGATTTCAGGATCAACTGGCCTCTGGCATCATCTTTGGACCTGTAACTGGCAGAACTTTGAAAACCGGGCTGAGCCACCAAGGGCCGCAGGGGAGAGCTCATCCAAAATTGCAGACCTCTCGCTGCTAAGGGGCCCAGACAGTGGCCCTTTTCAGTGTCCATTCAGTACAGGCCGTCTGTGCAGTCAGCAGCTGAGACAAAAGTTAGAGGTGTTTTTTTTACTTCCGGTTGAGCTAGAGCCACCAGATTTTTCATGCACCTCCTGGGTGCCAAGCTTAAGCTCTGCTGCGAATATGGGGTCCCTGGGTGGTTCGGGGACCGAACTGCACCTGTGTGGATTTCAGGATCAACTGGCCTCTGGCATCATCTTTGGACCTGTAACTGGCAGAACTTTGAAAACCGGGCTGAGCCACCAAGGGCCGCAGGGGAGAGCTCATCCAAAATTTCAGACCTCTCGCTGCTAAGGGGCCCAGACAGTGGCCCTTTTCAGTGTCCATTCAGTACAGGCCGTCTGTGCAGTCAGCAGCTGAGACAAAAGTTAGAGGTGTTTTTTTTACTTCTGGTTGAGCTAGAGCCACCAGATTTTTCATGCACCTCCTGGGTGCCGAGCTTAAGCTCTGCTGCGAATCTGGGGCCCCTGCGTGGCTCGGGGACCGAACTGCACCTGTGTGGATTTCAGGATCAACTGGCCTCTGGCATCATCTTTGGACCTGTAACTGGCAGAACTTTGAAAACCGGGCTGAGCCACCAAGGGCCGCAGGGGAGAGCTCATCCAAAATTTCAGACCTCTCGCTGCTAAGGGGCCCAGACAGTGGCCCTTTTCAGTGTCCATTCAGTACAGGCCGTCTGTGCAGTCAGCAACTGAGACAAAAGTTAGAATTTTTTTTTTTACTTCCGGTTGAGCTAGAGCCCCCAGATTTTTCATGCACCTCCTGTGTGCCAAGCTTAAGCTGTGCTGCGAATATGGGATCCCTGGGTGGTTCGGGGACCGAACTGCACCTGTGTGGATTTCAGGATCAACTGGCCTCTGGCATCATCTTTGGACCTGTAACTGGCAGAACTTTGAAAACCGGGCTGAGCCACCAAGGGCCGCAGGGGAGAGCTCATCCAAAATTTCAGACCTCTCGCTGCTAAGGGGCCCAGACAGTGGCCCTTTTCAGTGTCCATTCAGTACAGGCCGTCTGTGCATTCAGCAGCTGAGACAAAGGTTAGAGGTGTTTTTACTTCTGGTTGAGCTAGAGCCACCAGATTTTTCATGCACCTCCTGGGTGCCGTGCTTAAGCTCTGCTGCGAATATGGGGTCCCTGGGTGGTTTGGGGACCGAACTGCACCTGTGTGGATTTCAGGATCAACTGGCCTCTGGCATCATCTTTGGACCTGTAACTGGCAGAACTTTGAAAACCGGGCTGAGCCACCAAGGGCAGGGGAGAGCTCATCCAAAATTTCAGACCTCTCGCTGCTAAGGGGCCCAGACAGTGGCCCTTTTCAGTGTCCATTCAGTACAGGCCGTCTGTGCAGTCAGCAGCTGAGACAAAAGTTAGAGGTTTTTTTACTTCTGGTTGAGCTAGAGCCACCAGATTTTTCATGCACCTCCTGGGTGCCGAGCTTAAGCTCTGCTGCGAATCTGGGGCCCCTGCGTGGCTCGGGGCCCGAACTGCACCTGTGTGGATTTCAGGATCAACTGGCCTCTGGCATCATCTTTGGACCTGTAACTGGCAGAACTTTGAAAACCGGGCTGAGCCACCAAGGGCCGCAGGTGAAAGCTCATCCAAAATTTCAGACCTCTCGGTGCTAAGGGGCCCAGACAGTGGCCCTTTTCAGTGTCCATTCAGTACAGGCCCTCTGTGCATTCAGCAGCTGAGACAAAGGTTAGAGGTGTTTTTTTACTTCTGGTTGAGGTAGAGCCACCAGATTTTTCATGCACCTCCTGTGTGCCAAGCTTAAGCTGTGCTGCGAATATGGGGTCCCTGGGTGGTTCGGGGACCGAACTGCACCTGTGTGGATTTCAGGATCAACTGGCCTCTGGCATCATCTTTGGACCTGTAACTGGCAGAACTTTGAAAACCGGGCTGAGCCACCAAGGGCCGCAGGGGAGAGCTCATCCAAAATTTCAGACCTCTCGCTGCTAAGGGGCCCAGACAGTGGCCTTTTCAGTGTCCATTCAGTACAGGCCGTCTGTGCAGTCAGCAGCTGAGACAAAAGTTAGAGGTGTTTTTTTTACTTCCGGTTGAGCTAGAGCCACCAGATTTTTCATGCACCTCCTGGGTGCCGAGCTTAAGCTCTTCTGCGAATCTGGGGCCCTTGAGTGGCTCGGGGCCCGAACTGCACCTGTGTGGATTTCAGGATCAACTGGACTCTGGCATCATCTTTGGACCTGTAACTGGCAGAACTTTGAAAACCGGGCTGAGCCACCAAGGGCCGCAGGGGAGAGCTCATCCAAAATTTCAGACCTCTCGCTGCTAAGGGGCCCAGACAGTGGCCCTTTTCAGTGTCCATTCAGTACAGGCCGTCTGTGCAGTCAGCAGCTGAGACAAAAGTTAGAGGTGTTTTTTTTACTTCTGGTTGAGCTAGAGCCACCAGATTTTCATGCACCTCCTGGGTGCCAGGCTTAAGCTCTGCTGTTAATCTGGGGCCCTTGGTGGCTCGGGCCCGAACTGCACCTGTGTGGATTTCAGGATCAACTGGCCTCTGGCATCATCTTTGGACCTGTAACTGGCAGAACTTTGAAAACCGGGCTGAGCCACCAAGGGCCGCAGGGGAGAGCTCATCCAAAATTTCAGACCTCACGCTGCTAAGGGGCCCAGACAGTGGCCCTTTTCAGTGTCCATTCAGTACAGGCCTCTGTGCATTCAGCAGCTGAGACAAAGGTTAGAGGTTTTTTTACTTCTGGTTGAGGTAGAGCCACCAGATTTTCATGCACCTCCTGTGCCAAGCTTAAGCTCTGCTGCGAATATGGGGTCCCTGGGTGGTTCGGGGCCGAACTGCACCTGTGTGGATTTCAGGATCAACTGGCCTCTGGCATCATCTTTGGACCTGTAACTGGCAGAACTTTGAAAACCGGGCTGAGCCACCAAGGGCCGCAGGGGAGAGCTCATCCAAAATTTCAGACCTCTCGCTGCTAAGGGGCCCAGACAGTGGCCCTTTTCAGTGTCCATTCAGTACAGGCCGTCTGTGCAGTCAGCAGCTGAGACAAAAGTTAGAGGTGTTTTTTTACTTCTGGTTGAGCTAGAGCCCCAGATTTGTAATGCACCTCCTGTGTGCAAAGCTTAAGCTGTGCTGCGAATATGGGATCCCTGGGTGGTTCGGGGACCGAACTGCACCTGTGTGGATTTCAGGATCAACTGGCCTCTGGCATCATCTTTGGAACAGTAACTGGCAGAACTTGGAAACCGGGCTGAGCCACCAAGGGCCGCAGGGGAGAGCTCATCCAACATTTCAGACCTCTCGCTGCTAAGCGGCCCAGACAGTGGGCCTTTTCAGTGTCCATTCAGTACAGGCCGTCTGTGCAGTCAGCAGCTGAGACAAAAGTTAGAGGTGTTTTTTTTACTTCTGGTTGAGCTAGAGCCACCAGATTTTCATGCACCTCCTGGGTGCCGAGCTTAAGCTCTGCTGCGAATCTGGGGCCCCTGGTGGTTCGGGGCCCGAACTGCACCTGTGTGGATTTCAGGATCAACTGGACTCTGGCATCATCTTTGGACCTGTAACTGGCAGAACTTTGAAAACCGGGCTGAGCCACCAAGGGCCGCAGGGGAGAGCTCATCCAAAATTTCAGACCTCTCGCTGCTAAGGGGCCCAGACAGTGGCCCTTTTCAGTGTCCATTCAGTACAGGCCGTCTGTGCAGTCAGCAGCTGAGACAAAGGTTAGAGGTGTTTTTTTTACTTCTGGTTGAGCTAGAGCCACCAGATTTTCATGCACCTCCTGGGTGCCGAGCTTAAGCTCTGCTGTGAATCTGGGGCCCTTGAGTGGCTCCGGGCCCGAACTGCACCTGTGTGGATTTCAGGATCAACTGGCCTCTGGCATCATCTTTGGACCTGTAACTGGCAGAACTTTGAAAACTGGGCTGAGCCACCAAGGGCCGCAGGGGAGAGCTCATCCAAAATTTCAGACCTCTCACTGCTAAGGGGCCCAGACAGTGGCCCTTTTCAGTGTCCATTCAGTACAGGCTGTCTGTGCAGTCAGCAGCTGAGACGAAAGGTAGAGGGTTTTTTTACTTCCGGTTGAGCTAGAGCCCCCAGATTTTTCATGCACCTCCTGTGTGCCAAGCTTAAGCTGTGCTGCGAATATGGGATCCCTGGGTGGTTCGGGGACCGAACTGCACCTGTGTGGATTTCAGGATCAACTGGCCTCTGGCATCATCTTTGGACCTGTAACTGGCAGAACTTTGAAAACCGGGCTGAGCCACCAAGGGCCGCAGGGGAGAGCTCATCCAAAATTTCAGACCTCTCGCTGCTAAGGGGCCCAGACAGTGGCCCTTTTCAGTGTCCATTCAGTACAGGCCGTCTGTGCAGTCAGCAACTGAGACAAAAGTTAGAATTTTTTTTAAACTTCCGGTTGAGCTAGAGCCCCCAGATTTTTCATGCACCTCCTGTGTGCCAAGCTTAAGCTGTGCTGCGAATATGGGGTCCCTGGGTGGTTCGGGGACCGAACTGCACCTGTGTGGATTTCAGGATCAACTGGCCTCTGGCATCATCTTTGGACCTGTAACTGGCAGAACTTTGAAAACCGGGCTGAGCCACCAAGGGCCGCAGGGGAGAGCTCATCCAAAATTTCAGACCTCTCGCTGCTAAGGGGCCCAGACAGTGGCCCTTTTCAATCAATCAATCAATCAATCAATCAATCAATCAAATTTTATTTGTATAGCCCATATTCACAAATCACACTGCCATTACGACCTCTGATACGTGATCCACAGATCCTAATCCATGATGTGGCCACAGCCGCGGCCCTGGATCTGCGGACGATAAGGCAAAGGGACTCCGGGGAAGAAGTCAAGTCAGTAACATGTATTGATGGGATATGAATTACTTTGATGTGATAACGATTGAGAAGAGGAAGGAGAAGCTGGAAAGAGAAGCTCCGTGTGTCATGTGTCCCCCGACCTTCTAGACCTATAGCAGCCTAACTAAGAGCGGGTCTAGGACAAGCCTGGACCAGCTCTAACTATAAGCTTTATCAAAAAGGAAGGTTTTAAGCCTACTCTTAAACGTACAGATGGTGTCTGCCTCCCGAACTGAAAGTGGGAGATGATTCCACAGGAGAGGAGCTTGATAGCTGAAAGCTCTGGCTCCTACTCTACTTTTAGAGATTTTAGGGACGACAAGTAAGCCTGAATTCTGGGAGCGCAGTGCTCTAGTGGGTTGATAAGGTACTAACAGCTCTTTAAGATATAATGGTGCCATATTGTTAAGGGCCTTGAAGGTGAGGAGGAGAATTTTAAATTCTATTCTAGATTTAACCGGAAGCCAGTGTAGCGAAGCTAATACTGGAGAAATGTGCTCTCTTTTCTTGGTTCTTGTCAGGACATGTGCTGCGGCATTTTGGACAAGCTGCAGAGTCTTTAATGACTTACTGCTGGAGCCTGATAATAAGGAATTACAATAATCCAGTCTGGATGTAACAAAGGCGTGGATTAGTTTTTCTGCATCCTTTTGAGAAAGGACATGTCTGATTTTGGAGATATTATGC
This sequence comes from Hippoglossus stenolepis, assembly GCF_022539355.2. Taxonomy (NCBI): domain Eukaryota; kingdom Metazoa; phylum Chordata; class Actinopteri; order Pleuronectiformes; family Pleuronectidae; genus Hippoglossus; species Hippoglossus stenolepis. Next base: position 68,142 of record NC_061502.1, read on the forward strand.
AAGTGAAAAAAGGCAGTCCTAGAAAATGGGAGATTTTGTCTACCAATATATGTTTCCTCATTAGGTTGAATTGACACATGACTAGTGTCAGTGTGTCAAAAGGGAGGAATTCCATATGCAAGATATTAGATATATTGGTTTACAAAAGGATTCTCAGATTACTCAATAACATTTTTTTATCAGAGTTGTGTAATTTGAGTTACAAATAACATAGGTAGAGGAATCCAGATTCCACAAAGTGAACATCCACCACCAAACAAACAGTTTAATCATTCATAGAGGGATTTGATATAGACTTATTAGAATTGAGAAAGGGAGGAAAATAAATACTGTCTTGTTGTTGTTGACATGTTTTCTATGCAAGTAGAAGCCTTCCCCACATCTAAACAGGATTCGTCAGCAGTGGCAAAGGCACTGCTCGGGGAACTAATTCCGCGATGGAGAATTCCAAGAAAGATATCCAGTATCCTTTAAACATTGCTGGTGAGTATCTGGGCATCGAACATTGTGCCTATCATCCCGCCAGGGGAGGGGCAGTGGAAAGAGAAAACAGCACATTGAAAAACAAACTGGGAAATGCTGTGAGGAAACAGGCTGACCTGGACCAAATCCTCGCCGATTGTTTTAATGTACATGAGGGCTAGGGTGACAAGTAAGAATGGTTTGAGCCCTTATGACATTCTCTTTGCATGACCAATGGAGACAAGAGTTGGACCTGTTAAGAGGCAGCTTCCCCAGACCAGTCAATGTGAGGATGAAATGTTGCGATATTGTGTAAACCTGTCCTCTGTGCTTTCTGATATCCACAGACAGGTGAAGGACGCCCTACCGAAATCCATAGACAGGAAACTGCATGATCTGAAACCAGGAGACTGGATTGTGGTGAAGGACCTGAGGAGGAAAAACTGGAGAGCACATCGGTGGAACGCTCTACCAAGTGCTCCTCACCACACAGACGGCAGTGAAGGTTGCAGAGAGGGCCACTTGGATACATGCAAGCCATTGCAGGAGGGTTTCCTAAGCCACGAGTGGATTCTTTAGGACAGAGCGTGGGTTGATGTCAGTGAGTGAGCCTTCAACTGCTTTTTGTTCGCGAGCAAGGAGGGGGTGGACATTTTTAGGGCCACACGTCTCTAATCTCAAGAAGAGGCGACACATTGATAAGGGGGTTGGCTAGGGGGACACTGCTGATACAATGGCGCCCACGGACAAACAGTGACACCTGATGGGACGACTGGGATGCAGTTCGAGGGAAAAGATGTGTTCCCTGTTCTTCCCTCCGTCATGGTCGTCCTGCCACTGATGCTATGGCATGTGAAACCTTGGCAGGAAGAACAACACCAAAATTAACCTGAGCATCAAGAGAGAGTTCCACAGTGAGAGTGTCTCCAGAAGAAAGGATTTGGAGGGCTCTTCCCATGGGGTGTACTGTGAAGAACACACACAAATAGATGAGATTGCTCTGGAGTTGGAAGATTAACATTTTTAGAGGGGGGCTGGGTTTTCAACTCTTTCTCCCAGTGTTCAGGGCCTCAGGAATGTGGCTCTGTAACATAGGATGGCTTTGGACATGATGCTCGCCAGCCAAGGAGGTGGTTGTCACATAATCAGGACGATTTGTGGCACATACACGTATATACAATTATTGCTCAGGGACTTTAAATTTATGACCTCTTGAAGCCTGAAACTTAATGATGCCTCTGAGCAAATAGTGCATTCCAGGGGTCTTTGTTTTGTAAACGAAGCCATGATGTCCCCACCCTGATAAAACATCAAAGAAGGTGATAAATACCTTCTTTTCCCTTGTGGGAGGGGGGCTATATAAGAACACAACTCTCATGTCTGTTCTTCGCTCATTGTATATGTCACACCAGGTGATGTGTATTTTGAGTCCATCTGCAGATGTAGAATTAAACTTACCGAAAGACAGCTGTTTGACTTTGTGCTTGATTCACAGAAAATTGCCACTACACTAAATACAAAAGAAATAAATACATAATGTCATAATGGCATTAAAAAGAAGGGTGTCTGGAGGAAAAAACTTCTCTTCTTAACTTATTTTTGCAGATGGTGCAACAATATGGATCTATCATTATAGTCTAAACAAACATTACATTTTATTGAAGGGGGGGTTCTAATCATTTACCTGTGGGTGGCTTTCTTATGAGGTGCCATCTTGTATTCCTCTGGAAACCACCGTCTGAAAATGCCCAGACCAAAAACAATCCCAAATTAATTTTCTCCATTAGACTTGTCATACAGGACGTGCTATACAATTTTTCCATTTCCTGATGTTAGGGATGTCACGATAATTATTTTGGGGCTACGATTGTTGTCAGAGGAAATATCACGATTTTTCACGATTATCGATACAATAGAAGGAAAAAGACACATCAAGCAATATACAGCCAATAATAAAGATAATGAACTAAAATATGTATTATTATCATCAACTATATCCCGTTAGTTAACATAGTCTAACGTTCGGCTATTTCAAAGTAATTTATGTAAGCTATTTTATTTAGTTGCCTTTTGAAGGGGGGTCAGGGGGGGTGCTTCAGAGCTGGTCAGAAACCAAAAGTAAACACAAGGCTGGACACCATAGATAGATCGTAGTTTTTACAATTTTTACGGTTATGAAACCATGACGTTACGAAACCACGTTTATCATAAAATCGGTTCATTGCGACATCCCTACCTGATGTACTACCAAGTAGAAACACTAATCTCTGAGTGTGGGAATAATCACAAAACCTACTGAGCAATGCAATGTTAAAGTGGGCCTTTGATATTTAAACCCATGAACCAAGAGTCTCATTGGTCAAACTCAAACAAGGCCCAGAGCTGTCACTTTTTATTTGAAATTTAAATATTAATTTGAATGTGGTGGGGTTGGATGTTTATAATTGAAATGTATTTACTTGTTTGAAAACAAGATATACATAGATACAATATAGAAGTGCAAGCGTATTGGAGCGTCTGAAATTGTCTGAATACATTGCAAGAAAATTGAAAATCATGTCAAAGTCAGTTGAACTTGATTTTTGTGAAAAGTAACAGTCCAAACAAGGTCTTAATTAGATGGGCAAGGAAAGGTCCCAATAGGCATGCTAAAATAGGCTAGAAAAAATAATATTGTATTTATTATTGAGTTTTTCTGTATCATGAGGCTACTTAAAGAGGACAGGTGATAGATGAATGTGAATTCAAGTATTCAAATGCTTCTGAAGATGTACTGATCACTGAACACTGACTCACACACACACACACACACGACCAACATATTAAAATGATTAACATTTGCAACTCATATAGAACTGTGAAATCTATGTGCCCTGTATGGTTTTCTATACACTTTACTTCAAGCCCCTGACCACATAGAAAGCTTACCTTTCCATGATGCTCTTTACACCAGTCGGACATCCCATCAAGCAATTCATCCTTCTGTTTAATTATCAAGTTGGGCCCCTGTCAATCGAAAACAAATGGGTTTAATTTACAAGGCAGTTAGAAGACAAGAGGGTTAGAAGACTTGCTCTACGGGCCCGCGGTGCTGAAACACAGGCCAGACACACACTGAGTAATACCCTCCTCTCTGCTGGAGGACGGAGAAGCGTGAGAGGTGCGCGCGCTGCGCTCTACGGGCCCGCGGTGCTGAAACACGGGCCAGAGACAGACTGAATAAGTCCATGCTCTTCGCTGGAGGACGGAGAAGAGTGAGAGATGCGCGCGCTGCACTCTCCGGTTCCGGGCTCACTCTACGGGCCCGCAGTGCTGAAACACGGGCCAGACACACACTGAGTAATACCCTGCTCTCCGCTGGAGGACGGAGAAGAGTGAGAGATGCGCGCGCTGCGCTCTCCGGTTCCGGGCTCACTCTACGGGCCCGCGGTGCTGAAACAAGAGCCAGACACACACTGAGTAATACCCTGCTCTCCGCTGAAGGACTGAGCAGCGCGAGAGGTGCGCGCGCTGCGCCCTCCGGTCCCAAGCTCGCTCTACGGGCCAGCGGTGCTGAAACACGGGTTAAACAAGTGAAGTTTAACCAGTTAAGTTAAACCAGTGAAGTTAAAACAGTGAAGTTAAAACAGTGAAGTTAAAGCAGTAAAGTTAAAACAGTGAATTTAAAACAGTGAAGTTAAAATTGTTAAGTTAAATCAGTGTAGTTTATACTGTTAAATTAAAACGGTGAAGTTAAACCAGTGAAGGTAAAACAATTAAATTAAAACAGTGTTGTTTAAATAGTTATATTAAAACGGTGAAGTTAAACCAGTGAAGTTAAAACAACTAAATTGAACCAGTGAATTTAAACCAGTGAAGTTAAAACCGTGAAGGTAAACCAGTGAAGTTAAAACAATTACATTGAACCAGTGAATTTAAACCAGTGAAATTAAAACTGTGAAGGTAAACCAGTGACGTTCAACCGGTGACGTTAAAACAATTAAATTGAACCAGTGGATTTAAATTACTTAAATTAAAGAGTGAAGTTAAAACAGTGAAGTTAAATCAGTGTTGTGCAATAATAGGTAGACTTGATGTTGGCTAATTATTAATAATCATAAAATATGATTATTAAAATAATAACATTATTTATTAAAAATAATAATATTATTAATTAAAAACGATAAAGTTATCAATTAAGAATAATGAAATTATTAATGAAAAACAATAAAATGATCAATTAAGAATAATAAAATCTGTAATTATAATTTATAAAAGACGGGGCACCACCCTGGTATCAGGGACCAACAATCAATCTGTAAAGATCAGTCTCATAATCTGAAAAAGTTAAATTAGAAATCTCAATATTTACTATTGATGATTATATAATGAACCGTGAAGGTTTTAAATTCAAGCACTGGCTATCATAATCCAGCTGTATTCACATACATATGCACAAACAATCACAAAAATACCGGTACTTTAAATACAATAGAATTTATTTAAGATAATAACATCAATGTTAATTAATGACTACTATCCTAACAAGAACCACTATATCAAAGATAAAACCACAAACACCTATCACGAATTTATAACACACATGCAATACCTGTGTGTAGGTCTATTTGTGTGTGTGTGTGTGTGTGTGTGTGTGTGTGTGTGTGTGTGTGTGTGTGTGTGTGTGTGTGTGTGTGTGTGTGTGTGTGTGTGTGTGTGTGTGTGTGTATGTGTGTTTGTGTGAGAGAGGAGGGGGAGTCAAGATGGCGTACGAAGTCACGGGGATGATGTCGTATTACTGAATTCAAGATGGCGGACTAACCGCGTGGTGTCGTGTTACTGAATTCAAGATGGCGGTCTAACCGCGTGGTGTCGTGTTACTGAATTCAAGATGGCGGTCTAACCACGTGATTTGACGTAGGATCGAATTCAAGATGGCGATATAAACTCGTGGTTTGACCAACAGGAAATGGAGAACAAAGGGATGCTTTGGTCTATCTCGTGGTTCAAAGCACCGAATGGCGTCGAGATGCGATCGCACTATCTAAGTCCCCGAACGGGTATAACACGTGAATTATGTGGATGCAGGTCGGAACGTGTGTACAGGCGGGTTTAGGAGAAAAGAGAGAGAGAAAAGGAAACATGCAAGGAATGATCAGAGGAGATCTCAAACACCGCCAGAGCCAGTTTTGCGGGGACTATACCACTCGGTACCCAAGCGGACGAACTGGGATCCGTCCAGCTGTGTACCGATCTTTTAATGGGTTACAATCTCCGCAAAATAGGTCTAACGGTAAACAGTACGGCAACGTGGCCGGAAATGCAAACGCGTCATGACGCGCTGACACGGGAACAATGCGGACACAGTGGTCCTGCGCGAGCGGCGCGTTCCGAGAAGACAAGTGAATTTGTGTTCGTGGCCTCTACAGCTGATTCGCGCGGTGGCAGCGGGGATTGAGCTGGGCCGGATAGGAGAGAATTCGTCTCGTTCTCCTTGGCGAATGTTTCTTGCCCTTCGTGGCGAATGTTTCTTGCCCTTCTGCAGGGATGAACAGCTGAGGAGCAGCTGTTGTTGTGGATCTGGGAAAAGTCTGGGGAACTCGGCCTGCGAGTGAAAGACTTTTGTCTCTTCAAAATAAAAAATAAGCTTTCAAAATAAAAACACGGTAACAGGAAGTTCACAAAAAAAAGAGAAGAATGAACTTAAGGCAAAAATCAAAATACAAACGTTTGGATGAGTGCTCCCTCTGGGTGGCTGGATCGTCTGGAGTAACCGGGAGAGGTTTCTGGTCTAATCTTCAGCGCACGGGAATAAGCAATGATTTGAAGGGGGGCTCTGTATTTATTACGTGAGAAGTGTCCGGCCTCCCTCCAGGGGGGGCCGTGGGGTCTGTTGGCTCTCAGCCAATGGAAGGTCCGAGTTTAAACCCGGGCGGCGGTTAAAAAAACATGGAGGCCCCAAGGGAATTCTGGGGGTTTTGCCTCATGGCGGATACAAAACTCTAGGCAGGCTTCTCAAACCCCATGTAGGCCTCATCATTATCCTTTGTCTGGGCCCGATCCCCAACATCAGTGTAGTTTATATTGATAAATTAAAACGGTGAAGTTAAACCAGTGAAGGTAAACCAGTGTAGTTAAACCAGTGAAGTTAAATCAGTGTAGTTTGTATTGTTAAATTAAAACGGTGAAGTTAAACCAGTGGAGGTAAACCAGTGTAGTTAAATTAGTGAAGTTAAAACAGTGAAGTTTAACCAGTGAAGTTAAACCAGTGAAGTTAAATTTGTTAAATTAAAGAGTGAAGTTAAACCAGTGAACATTAAAGTTAAACCAGTGACGTTTAAGAAGTGAAGTTAAAACAGTGAAGTTAAAGCAGTAAAGTTAAAGCAGTAAAGTTAAACCAGTGAATTTAAAACAGTGAAGTTAAACCAGTGAAGTTATAAAAGTAAAGTTAAAACTGTGAAGTTAAATCGGTGTAGTTGAAATAGGTCAATTAAAACAGTGAAGTTAAAACTGTGAACATTAAAGTTAAACCAGTGGAGTTTAAGAAGTGAAGTTAAAACAGTGAAGTTAAAGCAGTAAAGTTAAACCAGTGTAGTTTATATTGTTAAATTAAATGGTGAAGTTAAACCAGTGAAGGTAAACCAGTGCAGTTAAACCAGTGAAGTTAACACAGTGAAGTTAAAACAGTGAAGTTAAAGCAGTAAAGTTAAAACAGTGAAGTTAAAGCAGTAAAGTTAAAACAGTGAAGTTAAAACAATTAAGTTAAATCAGTGTTGTTTAAATAGTTATATTAAAACGGTGAAGTTAAAACAGTGAAGTTAAAAGTATTAAACCAGTGATGTTCAACCAGTGAAGTTAAATCAGTTAAATTAAAAGAGTGAAGTTAAACCAGTGAAATTTAAAGTTAAACCAGTGAAGTTAAAACAGTGAAGTTAAACCAGTGAAGGTAAACCAGTGTAGTTAAACCAGTGAAGTTAAACCAGTGACGTTTAAGGAGTGAAGTTAAAACAGTGAAGTTAAAGCAGTAAAGTTAAACAAGTGAATTTAAAACAGTGAAGTTAAACCAGTGAAGTTATAAAAGTAAAGTTAAAACTGTGAAGTTAAATCAGTGTAGTTGAAATAGGTAAATTAAAACAGTGAAGTTAAAACTGTGAACATTAAAGTTAAACCAGTGATGTTTAAGAAGTGAAGTTAAAGCAGTAAAGTTAAACCAGTGTAGTTTATATTGTTAAATTAAAATGGTGAAGTTAAACCAGTGAAGGTAAACCAGTGCAGTTAAACCAGTGAAGTTAAAACAGTGAAGTTAAAACAATTAAGTTAAATCAGTGTTGTTTAAATAGTTATATTAAAACGGTGAAGTTAAAACAGTGAAGTTAAAAGTATTAAACCAGTGATGTTCAACCAGTGAAGTTAAATCAGTTAAATTAAAAGAGTGAAGTTAAACCAGTGAAATTTAAAGTTAAACCAGTGAAGGTAAACCAGTGTAGTTAAACCAGTGAAGTTAAACCAGTTAAGTTTAACCAGTGAAGTTAAACCAGTGAAGTTAAATTAGTTAAATTAAAGAGTGAAGTTAAACCAGTGAACATTAAAGTTAAACCAGTGAAGTTAAATTTGTTAAATTAAAGAGTGAAGTTAAACCAGTGACGTTTAAGAAGTGAAGTTAAAACAGTGAAGTTAAAGCAGTAAAGTTAAACAAGTGAATTTAAAACTGTGAAGTTAAATCAGTGTAGTTGAAATAGGTAAATTAAAACAGTGAAGTTAAAACTGTGAACATTAAAGTTAAACCAGTGAAGTTTAAGAAGTGAAGTTAAAACAGTGAAGTTAAAGCAGTAAAGTTAAACCAGTGTAGTTTATACTATTAACTTAAAACGGTGAAGTTAAACCAGTGAAGGTAAACCAGTGAAGTTAACACAGTGAAGTTAAACCAGGGAAGTTAAACCACTGAAATTAAACCACTGAAGTTAAAACAATTAAATTAAAACAGTGTTGTTTAAATAGTTAAGTTAAACCAGTGAAGTTAAAACAGTGAAGTTCAAACAGTGAAGTTAAAGCAGTAAAGTTAAAACGGTGTAGTTAAACCAGTGAAGTTAACACAGTGAAGTTAAACCAGTGAAGTTAACACAGTGAAGTTAAATCAGTGTAGTTTATATTGTTAAATTAAAACGGTGAAGTTAAACCAGTGAAGTTTAACCAGTGAAGTTAAATTAGTTAAATTAAAGAGTGAAGTTAAACCAGTGAACATTAAAGTTAAACCAATGACGTTTAAGAAGTGAAGTTAAAACAGTGAAGTTAAAACAGTGAAGTTAAAGCAGTAAAGTTAAAACAGTGAAGTTAAAACAATTAAGTTAAATCAGTGTTGTTTAAATAGTTATATTAAAACGGTGAAGTTAAAACAGTGAAGTTAAAAGTATTAAACCAGTGATGTTCAACCAGTGAAGTTAAATCAGTTAAATTAAAAGAGTGAAGTTAAACCAGTGAAATTTAAAGTTAAACCAGTTAAGTTAAACCAGTGAAGTTAAAACAGTGAAGTTAAATTAGTGAAGTTAAACCAGTGAAGGTAAACCAGTGAAGTTAAACCAGTGAAGTTAAATTAGTTAAATTAAAGAGTGAAGTTAAACCAGTGAACATTAAAGTTAAACCAGTGAAGTTAAATTTGTTAAATTAAAGAGTGAAGTTAAACCAGTGAAGTTAAAACAGTGAAGTTAAAACAATTAAGTTAAATCAGTGTTGTTTAAATAGTTATATTAAAACGGTGAAGTTAAAACAGTGAAGTTAAAAGTATTAAACCAGTGATGTTCAACCAGTGAAGTTAAATCAGTTAAATTAAAAGAGTGAAGTTAAACCAGTGAAATTTAAAGTTAAACCAGTGAAGGTAAACCAGTGTAGTTAAACCAGTGAAGTTAAACCAGTTAAGTTTAACCAGTGAAGTTAAACCAGTGAAGTTAAATTAGTTAAATTAAAGAGTGAAGTTAAACCAGTGAACATTAAAGTTAAACCAGTGAAGTTAAATTTGTTAAATTAAAGAGTGAAGTTAAACCAGTGACGTTTAAGAAGTGAAGTTAAAACAGTGAAGTTAAAGCAGTAAAGTTAAACAAGTGAATTTAAAACTGTGAAGTTAAATCAGTGTAGTTGAAATAGGTAAATTAAAACAGTGAAGTTAAAACTGTGAACATTAAAGTTAAACCAGTGAAGTTTAAGAAGTGAAGTTAAAACAGTGAAGTTAAAGCAGTAAAGTTAAACCAGTGTAGTTTATACTATTAACTTAAAACGGTGAAGTTAAACCAGTGAAGGTAAACCAGTGAAGTTAACACAGTGAAGTTAAACCAGGGAAGTTAAACCACTGAAATTAAACCACTGAAGTTAAAACAATTAAATTAAAACAGTGTTGTTTAAATAGTTAAGTTAAACCAGTGAAGTTAAAACAGTGAAGTTCAAACAGTGAAGTTAAAGCAGTAAAGTTAAAACGGTGTAGTTAAACCAGTGAAGTTAACACAGTGAAGTTAAACCAGTGAAGTTAACACAGTGAAGTTAAATCAGTGTAGTTTATATTGTTAAATTAAAACGGTGAAGTTAAACCAGTGAAGTTTAACCAGTGAAGTTAAATTAGTTAAATTAAAGAGTGAAGTTAAACCAGTGAACATTAAAGTTAAACCAATGACGTTTAAGAAGTGAAGTTAAAACAGTGAAGTTAAAACAGTGAAGTTAAAGCAGTAAAGTTAAAACAGTGAAGTTAAAACAATTAAGTTAAATCAGTGTTGTTTAAATAGTTATATTAAAACGGTGAAGTTAAAACAGTGAAGTTAAAAGTATTAAACCAGTGATGTTCAACCAGTGAAGTTAAATCAGTTAAATTAAAAGAGTGAAGTTAAACCAGTGAAATTTAAAGTTAAACCAGTTAAGTTAAACCAGTGAAGTTAAAACAGTGAAGTTAAATTAGTGAAGTTAAACCAGTGAAGGTAAACCAGTGAAGTTAAACCAGTGAAGTTAAATTAGTTAAATTAAAGAGTGAAGTTAAACCAGTGAACATTAAAGTTAAACCAGTGAAGTTAAATTTGTTAAATTAAAGAGTGAAGTTAAACCAGTGACGTTTAAGAAGTGAAGTTAAAACAGTGAAGTTAAAGCAGTAAAGTTAAACAAGTGAATTTAAAACTGTGAAGTTAAATCAGTGTAGTTGAAATAGGTAAATTAAAACAGTGAAGTTAAAACTGTGAACATTAAAGTTAAACCAGTGAAGTTTAAGAAGTGAAGTTAAAACAGTGAAGTTAAAGCAGTAAAGTTAAACCAGTGTAGTTTATACTGTTAAATTAAAACGGTGAAGTTAAACCAGTGAAGGTAAACCAGTGAAGTTAACACAGTGAAGTTAAACCAGGGAAGTTAAACCACTGAAATTAAACCACTGAAGTTAAAACAATTAAATTAAAACAGTGTTGTTTAAATAGTTAAATTAAACCAGTGAAGTTAAAACAGTGAAGTTCAAACAGTGAAGTTAAAGCAGTAAAGTTAAAACAGTGAATTTAAAACAGTGAAGTTAAAACTGTTGAGTTAAATCAGTGTAGTTTATACTGTTAAATTAAAACGGTGTAGTTAAACCAGTGAAGTTAACACAGTGAAGTTAAACCAGTGAAGTTAAACCAGTGAAGTTAAATCAGTGTAGTTTATATTGTTAAATTAAAACGGTGAAGTTAAACCAGTGAAGTTTAACCAGTGAAGTTAAACCAGTGAAGTTAAATTAGTTAAATTAAAGAGTGAAGTTAAACCAGTGAACATTAAAGTTAAACCAGTGACGTTTAAGAAGTGAAGTTAAAACAGTGAAGTTAAAGCAGTAAAGTTAAACCAGTGAATTTAAAACAGTGAAGTTAAACCAGTGAAGTTAAAAAAGTAAAGTTAAAACTGTGAAGTTAAATCAGTGTAGTTAAAATAGGTAAATTAAAACAGTGAAATTAAAACTGTGAACATTAAAGTTAAACCAGTGAAGTTTAAGAAGTGAAGTTAAAACAGTGAAGTTAAAGCAGTAAAGTTAAACCAGTGAAGTTAAACCACTGAAAATAAAACAGTGAAATTGAATCAGAGAAGATAAAACATTGAAGTTAAAACAGTGAAGTTAAAACTGTGAAGTTAAAACTATTTAAAGAGTGAAATTAAACCAGTGTAGTTTAAATAGTGTTACGCCCAGCCTAGGAGCTACCAGAGCATAACATAAATGGCTTCCCTCTTTCCCCACACAAGTGTAACCAGTGCCACGCAGATTTTGCAGTCCAAACAAACGTGATTTATTTTTATAAATCCATTAGTAAACAAAACATCAGGAAGAGCACAGCCAAAATAACAAACAAAACAATCTATAATAGCAAACTAATTTCCCTACTTCAAAAGGAGACGAAAAGAAAATACAGGGATCTTACCTGCCTACCTAACCAAAAACAGGAGAAAAAGGGTACCAAAAACAGGCCATCCTCCAATCCCCTGCCGGACCTGAAACACAGACACAGGAAAACACAGAGCAGGGGAAACATAACCACCCCGAGGCAGGGAGGGAGAACAACACAAGACACAAACATATACATACACACAATATGACTCAGAGTCCTAATACCCCCCCACTTAAGATCAAACACTTCTTCTCCCAAGAAATGTTTGATACTTAAACCCCTACACGAGACAACACATCAGCTACGATATTATCAGTTCCTTTTATGTGGCGGATCTCAATATAAAAATCTGGCAACAACAACGACCAAGGCATAAGACGCTGATTGTTATTGCGCATACGGGACAGAAACACAAGGGGATTATGGTCTGAATATACATTAACTGGTGCTGAGCTCGAACCAACATAGATTTCAAAATGCTGTAGAGCCAAAAGCAATGTGAAGGCTTCCTTCTCAATTGTGCTATAATTCAACTGATGTTTATTGAATTTCTTTGAAAAGTAGCACACAAGGTGATCAAAGCCATGATCGTCCTCCTGTAACAGAACAGCACCTGCTCCACAAGCACTGGTATCTACCTCCATCTTAAAGGGACGAGCAAACTCAGGTGCAGCCAGCACAGGCTTGGCAGAATCAAAAAAGATGTTTACAGAAACCACGATAATAAGCACACATTCTCAAAAACCGACGGAGTTGCCCCGCGTTTCTGGCACAGGAAAATCCAGAATGGCCTGGACTTATGCTGACAGGGGGCGCACCTGTCCTTGCCCTACTTGCTTTCCTAGGTAACGTGACCACAGCTTTACCAAACTCACATTTTGCCAGATTCAAAGTCAAGGACGCACCCTCTAAACGACTGAAGATATCCCTCGCGGTTTCTAAATGTTCAGACCAAATGGAGGAATAAGCCACAATGTCGTCCAAGTACGCTTCACAGTTTTTGACAGCTGACAGAACTGTATTCATCAGCCTTTGGAAGGTGGCAGGAGCATTTCTTAACCCAAAGGGCATGACGTTATATTATAGAAAATGGTCAGGGGTGACAAAAGCTGATGCACGATGTGACAGGGGCACCTGCCAGTATCCCTACAGTAGGTCTAACTTAGTGACATACTTGGCTGACCCTACACAATCCACACAATCATTCATACGTGGGAGAGGAAATTTAGTCTGGCGTAGTAATGGCATTCAATTTGCGGTAATCATTACAGAACCGAGGAGTTTGATCAGATTTCGGGACTTAAAGTGATGGTGAGCTCCACGGGCTGGAGCTTGGCACAGCAAAACTTTTGTCAAGGAGATATTCCACCTCCTTCTGCATAACGGACCGCTTCACTGGATTCACACGATACGTGTGTTGCTTAATGGGCTTGTGGTCACCAACATCTAAGTCATGCTGCAAAACTGTAGTTTGTGTGGGCTTATCACCAAAGAGAGGTGTGTGACGACGGATGAGATGACAAATTCACTCACTTTTCGCCAGCTCAGACAAATACGACATATGACACTCTAGTCTTTCCAAAATTTTGAATTTTCTAAGCGCACACCTGGATCTGAAAAAGGCTGCCCACGCAACCCGTCCTCCCGTAAGACGGGGACACCACAGTCGCCACAGGAGAAACACGTGACACTGGAATCACAGACAACACATTGGAGTCATCACGGGCAAGATATAGTTTCAACGTATTGACATGACACACTCGGGATCTCTGAGCTACACGTCAGCTTTCCCCTCTCCTTCTGCAGTGAATGGGCCAACAAACAGCCCCTTCACCCCCAGCTTCTCAATCAAGAGCTGTTTCAGCTCCTCTTCATTTGTATTTGTCGGCACTTGCACATCAAACACATTGGCCACGAGAACTAAATCTACTTTCCTACATGTATCCAACTGTTTTAATGTGGGGTTTGTAAAGAAACTGTCCAAATCAAAATCCATAATGCTACCCAAGAAGAAATTCTGTCAATCAAAAATATGAAAAAAAAAACAACAACAAAATCAATGCCGAAAATACCTACACAGTAAATTTATCAGAATAAATCTTACTCAAATTTAACAACATTTTTACTCTAAAAAAGACAACATTTGGTCCTAGTCTAAACAGAGTAAAAGTTGCTCTTACTCCAGGGTTAATTTTTCAGAGTTGACTCTTTTTAGTGTTTATATTTAACTCTACACTGTATATGATGATAGTTTACTTAATGTAGTTTAAAAAGAAAACAACTCTCCTGCCATTTCACTCAACCTGGAGGTTTATTTCACTCAATATAGAATTGAAATGAACTAAATATGGAGTTTTACTTTACTCAATATAGAATATTGTGCATTATGTGTACAAGTTACTATAACAACTATAACATTGTGATGGCCGCACCAGCAACCACACACTGAAACTCAGTAACTTGGTGGTAACCTTGCTTTAATTTTCTTAGTTTGTTTCTCTTTGCACACGCACCCACATCACAGATAAATAACTGGACACATAGATTTTGGTTTCATACAGCATACTTGATTTATTTATTTATATCTTTTTTTCTTTGATAATTAATCAAGTTTTCTTTGAGTTATCAGTTCCTGTGGGTTGCTGCTGGAGTGGTCTGGCCAGCCATCAAATGGAGGCCCAGCTGCAGCAGACAACCTTAAATGGCTTTAAACACTAATTGGACTGCACCATGTCTCTCGTAATCATGGGGAGGGACAGTGTCCTTATTTAGATTTTTAGATGTTAATCTTTGACTACTGTTTGATATTTATGTTTAATTATTTTTCCTTAGTTTATATTATATGGCCATATACTGGTGTGTTATGTTGTGGCTGTAGTTTGTTTTCAATGTTAGTATGTTTAAGTCTATCCCCCTTTTGTGTTTTGAGTGGCTTGATCAGCATGTTCCCCTGTGTCAGTTGAGGTGCAGTTTTTTTGGTGCTGTTAACTTGTCTTTACTTGTTACCGGAGGCTAGTTTGGTTAGTTGACCTTTTACCGGCCCAAATTTGTGAAGTTTATCTTTTTGCATTTTTGTTAATGAAAACAAAATTTAAATACAATTATTTCAAAGAAACTATCTGTGGCTCTCTGATCTTCCTGCTCTGTCCCTGACATATGGTGGCAGTGGTGGGATCAGCCGGTAGAGAGCACAGACATTTTTTTTCTATCTCGTTACCCCCAGCTCCAGCTTGTGAACAATGCAACGTGGAGGACGGATTGGAAGAGGAAATCGTGTGGTGCCTAGTGAACCACAGACTGGTCAAGACGAGCAAGTCTATGGCACAGACACTGGAGCCTCTGGAGGGGTCACAGACTCTGAGATTGAAGATGTCAGAGAACCAACTCTGGCAGACCTGGCAGGTGTTTTTCGTGCCCACATGGACCAGCAAGAGGTCCGTGATGCTCGACTGAAGGAGGAGTCTGCACGCCAGGAGCAGCGGTTTAAGGCACTACAACATCAGTTCCAACTCCTGCAGATGGAAGTACAGGTTCGTATTCCCCCGGCCCCAGAGCTCATTCCATCTGAGCCAGACACCCAAGGCCTGGAAATCAGAAGGATCAGAAGAATCTGATCCTCAGGCCCAAGCAGTCCTGTCACATGAGGGTCCTCCAGCCAGTCCCTCATCAGGTCGGTTTCGGTTAGAAAAAGAGCCCAGATTAGAAAAGCCTACAGACAGGGATTCCGCTCCGCAGAGGTTGAACCTGGCGAAACACCCAAGGAGCTGTATGTGAGACTGAAGGAGCTGTATGGGAAGTGGATCCAACCAGCTGGTAAAACTATTAAAGATGTTGGTGAAATTATTATCTTGGAGCAGTGTTTGGGTATGTTATCCCCTGAGCTTCAGGTATGGGTCAGGGAACGTAATCCTTCAACAGCTGCAGAGACTGTTTCACTGGCCGATGTGTTTGTGGCTGCCCGGCTCAAAAGGACAACCATGGAGCTACACCACCTGGAAGGCTACAAAAGACAGCCGCAGGCCCACATCCTCTCAATACCACCAGGGAGCAATACCAGATGTGGGTAAGGCTCCCATGAGGGAGAATCAGTCAGCAATTACAGCAACAAAGCAGGTTAGCAAAGTTCCTATTTGTTACCTATGCGGACAGGAAGGTCACATAAAACCCATGTGCCCAAATAACCCCCCCAAGCTCACTCAAATGTGTGTTTTACCTCGTAAAACGGACCTTAATCATAACAATGACCGATCCATGAAGTTTGCAACTGTCAAAATTAATGGGAAAGCACTAACAGCCCTAATTGATAGTTGCAGTGATCAGACCCTGGTGTGCAGGCAGTTTGTACCATCTAATGTTATCTGTACTCTTGAAAGCGTCCCATGGGGATGAGAAGCCTTATCCAACTGCTGACATTTATATTGAAGTTCAAGGACAACCCTACCTTTTAAACATTGGAGTTGCAGATTATCTCCCTTTCCCAGTGGTGCTGGGTAGTGACCTGCCAATCTTGTTTGATTTGCTACACCAACCTCAAAGTTGTAATGTTACAGTGACCAGAGGCCAAGCCAAGCTAGTAGATGAGCCCTCTGGAACCCTCAGTGCCCTGCCTTTTTATGATGCTGACCTAGACATCCAGCCTGAGAAGCCCAGAGAGTCACGCAAGCAAAGAAGGCAGGACAAATTTCAACTCACAGTTGTAACACCATCAGATCAGGTAGCTCCAGATTTGCCACCGGGTTTCAAGGAGCCTTCCAACATAGCCCATATGCAGCGAGATGACCCCAGCTTGGTCACAGTGTGGCAGAATACTAAGAACAGTCCTGGAGAGGAGTATTTCCTGCGAAAGGGTATCCTCTACCATCACCATGGACCAGCCAAGCAGCTAGTGATTCCTAAGCCAGCCCGGCTCGCATTAGAACACTTTTACTGGCCTGGTTTGAAGACAGATGTTGTCCAGCTTTGTAGGACTTGCCCTCAGTGCCAGAAGACATCTGGAAAACGACCCTTGAGAGCTCCGCTTCAGCCTTTCCCTATTATTGGTATTCCCCGTTGTGCATATGATACATTAAGCGTGACACCATGAAATGGTGTGCCTTTGGGCATTCAATAAATTTGGTTATCAGAAAAAATATTGAATATTAATGTTAAAAATATGAATATTAAATAATAACTTTAATTGATTAAAGTTACCTCGGGCACCACCCTTCAAAGGACGGGAAAAGATAGCCAATTTATTGATTAACTCTCATGAAAGTACTAACTACAAATTCGGAACTCTGATTAACAATTAAATTAATAACTATAACCAAAATTACCATATAGATAGTTAGCAAAGTTGAAGGATATAGAGCTTTTGACAGTGTAGCGGTTGGCAAAATTCACACTTATGCAACATTAATGAAGAAATTTGTTGAAGAAAAACATTTACTATGAAGATAATAAAAGTATAAAAACACAAACTACTAAAAGTGTACTTACTAAATACAGATGTGTATTTGAGTGTGCTTTCAAAATGGCAGCTGGCCACTATAAAGAAAACGGACCCCCTGGTGTTTACACCATGTGGCTGAGATCACATGTGTGTGTTAAGTTTGGGGAGATGTGTGTGTGTGTGTGTGTGTGTGTTGGTGCCAGGTTAGAGAAAGTAGCTAGTTGCATGCAAAGAAAGACTGTGAAGAGCATAACATAACTAACATTAACTTTCAAATGACTTATAACCAAAGTATCACAGCAACACAAATCAAACTTATAAACATCACACGAAATCAAATAAACAGTCTTTGCTTAGCCTAGTATAACTATTAAGCCCAGTTGTGTTACCCGTCCATGAAAAGGGAAAAACCGTTGATGTGCTGTTTGAAGTCCAGTGAAGTCGTCTTGCTGGTTTGTGGCTCCTGTTTTTGTGGTTCTGCTGTGTGATGCAGCTCTTGTGCTGAAGTTCTTAGGCAGGCTCTCGCGTCGCTGCCTTTGGAAGGTTTTAGCAGTCTGCTCCAGGCAGGCCTGCTTGAAGGTTGGTAGACATTGGGTAGGGAGGAAGTTTCCCTGGCTGGAGAGCTGGAAAGCTACACCTCTCCTCCATGGAGAGTTGAGTAGAAAGAGTTGAGTCGAAAGAAGTCGAAAGAGAGAAAAGACAGGGGGTACTGGGCTTATATTGGCCTGGTAACTTCATGGGTCATGGGGCCCAGAGTGACAAATAGTGGTTGTAAGTTGTGTCCAGGACGTGTTTTAACACCTCGGTGTGAAGTTGAAGCACCCTGGGAGACTGAGTTCTGGAGGCTCTGTTTTGTCTCCAGAACAAAGAAACATGTGGTCAGGGTTTGACTACACATGTAGGCCAAACTGTAGTTCATAAATACCAGGTCCCAACATCCCTTTGAACGTGTCGTGGATATTTATCTCAAGATTTTAAATAATGAGTTTCTCAGACCGGAGTTGTCTTAGAGCTTTAATTATTAGCTCTGCGGAGGGTTACACAGTCAGCAACATGGCTCAGAGTGCAACCACGAGTAGATAAAAGGAGGGTTTTATACAATGTGATAAACAGGAAACAAGACAGAAAGCAGACAGGAAATGTCTGCTGTCTGGCATCATTGCTACAGAAAAAGGAATAAAACCCAGCACACAGTTGCACAGATAAAGGTCCACAGGAGGTGACATTACCAAGTAAGCGCATGAACTTTGAGGTTGAATCAGCAAAGTGCAGAGAAAACAGACAAAACAGCAGTAAGACATTCATCACAGTTGTAAGACATTGATCAGTGGAATTTTCCATTACAAACGACTTGGTATGGATGTTGTTGGTCCACTTGAAAGGAGCAAGACTGGAAACCGCTTCATGCTGGTGATCACAGACTATGCTACCAAATATCCTGAGGTATTTCCCCTAAAATCTGTTAAAGCCACGACTGTGGCATTGTCCCTAGTTCTTCTCCAGAGTTGGTTTCCCCTGTGAGATTTGAACTGATCAGGGCACTCACTTCATGTCCACACTATTGAAACAGCTCTACCAACTGCTTGGTATCAAGAGTGTGCGAACAACCCCTTACCATCCACAGATGGATGGATTGATGGAGCGGTTCAACCAGACCTTTAAAAAAATGCTACGTAAGTTTGTCAATGACACAGGTTCGGATTGGGATCAATGGCTACCCTACCTCCTTTTTGCATACAGGGAAGTACCCCAGGCTTCTAATGGGTTTTCCCCATGCTATGATAAGACAGCACGGCAGACGACCTTTATCGCGGGTCAGAAGGTTCTAGTCATGTTGCCAACCAGTGACAGCAAGCTTCTGGCAAAATGGAAAGGACCATTTGAGGTAGAGAAACAACGTGGACCCTCCACCTACCAGGTTGCAGCCCCAGGGCAAACACAGTCCAGCAAGGTGCTCCATGTGAACCTCCTCAAGGAGTGGGGGCTGAAAAGCCAGAGAAGAAGGCAGAGGTCATGCTGATAAGGGCTGTGAAAGAGGAAGAAGATGTGGATGATCAATACCTCCCCTCGCCAGCCCTCACTGAACTTGATCTTAGCCATCAGTCAGCTGATCAACAAAACAAGGTGAAATCTTTATGTAATCCTCGTATATTTCAGAAAACCCAGGTCGCACGGACATGGTTGAACATGTAATTGTGTTAAAAGATGAAGCTCCAGTGAAACGTATGAGTTACAGGATTTCAGAGCGTCCCTGAAAAGGGAAGTGGAACTGATGCTGTCTCTGGAGATTATCGAGCACTCATAAAGTGAGTGGTGCCACCCAGTAGTTTTGGTCCCAAAGAAGGATGGCACATTAATGTTTTGTATTGATTTCAGATACCTTAATTCTGTGTCAAAGTTTGATTCATACCCAGCACAATGTATTGATGACATGATTGAGCACCTGGGCAAAGCAAAATGCCTGACTACCATTGACCTGTGCAAGGGCTACTGGTAAGTGCCTCTTTCTTCGACGTCCAGGGAGCGGACTGCCTTTCGGACTCCTTGGGGGCTTTTCCAGTTTACAGTCTTGCCTTTTGGGCTTCATGGTGCCCCTGCAACTTTTCAAAGGCTCATGGATCAGGTACTGAGTGTATGTGATGGCTATACCTGGGCCTACCTCGATGATATTGTCATCTACAGTGCTGGGAGGAGCATCTCCAGCATCTGAAAAAAAGTTCTGGAGTGCCTCCAAATAGCAGGCCTGACCATTAACCCTGCAAAGTGTGTTTTTGCCAAACCTAAGACTGAATATTTGGGTTTCATCATTGGGAATGGGGTGATCAAACCACAGGTCCACAAGATTCACACCCTCGAGTCCTGTCCCCTGCCTCAGACCAGGAAGCAGTTGAGATCCTTCCTGGGGATGGCCGGCTTTTATCACAGGTTCATTCCCAATTTTTCAGCCAGAGCTGCTCCACTCACAGATATGACTGGATCAAGGTATCCCAACCAGGTCCAGTGGACAGAGGAGGAAGAAGCAGCATTCCGGGACAATCAGCGGTCTGTGGGTAAGAACCCATTTCTCTACAGTCCTGATTTTGAGAAGCATTTTTTCCTTCAAACCGATGCTTCTGAGAGGGGCCTTGGAGCTGTCCTTCTGCAAGGACCACCAGAGGACCACCAGTTGCTTTCATCAGCTGCAAGCTGTTCCCAAGGGAGGTACGTTACTCTACATTGGAGAAAGAAGCCCTGGCGGTGAAGTGGGCCCTTGACTCATTCAAGTACTATCTCCTGGGGAGGGAGTTCACTCTGCAGACTGATCACAAGTCTCTCCAGTGGTTGCAGAGGATGAGGGATACCAACAGCCACATCACACGATGGTACCTGGCCATGCAACCCCTCCGCTTCAGAGTCCATCACATCCCTGGCAGAGTCAATATGACGGCAGACTACCTCTCTTGTTGTCACAGCGATATTTCTGAAGGGGGGGGAGTATGTGATGGCCGCACCAGCAACCACACACTGAAAAAAGATGAAAATTGCAATACATCAAAACTCTGATGTTTTATTTTTAAAGCAGATACTTTAGGAAAAATACAATTCTGGCCTCAAAGAAACATGTTTTGCCTCTGTTCTTTCTTTGGTAGTAGATGTAAATGTAGAAGCCAACATTGCAATCAAATACATCTGGATTTTAAAAAAATACCATTTTACTGTTTTTAATTCAAAGGAGTGGGACAATACATAAACATGAATCATCACAACTGTATGACATCTGTATATCAAATGCTTTGTAACAGAAAAGCTCTTTGACATCAACTACATGAGGTCCGTCTGATGTACACACAACTTTAAAGACATGAAAATGCTCATCATGACATATTGTTTGAAGTGCAAACGTAACCAACAGTAATCTCTCATCTTTAACAACAACAAGATGGATTTTGTGAAAAACTGGCACCTCACACTGGACTTTAAAGGGGACATATCATGAAAATTCCACTTTGTTAGTGCTTCTACACGTAGACATAATCTGGCATGTCTACCAACCCCAAAACTCTGGAAAAAAAACACTTGCGCGTTTTGTTATGGTTCCTCTAAGTCAGAAACGTCATGCTTGAGTGACTGGAATGAGCTTCCTGTGTATTGTGTCGTCACAATACACTGGAAGTCTCCCTACATGGCCTTGGCCCACCCCCCACCTCATCCCCCTATATCGTTTAAAATCATGGGGGGAGAGGAGGGAGGGGGGAGCTGGCTCATTAGCATTTAAAGGAACAGGCACTCAAAACAGGTCACTCTGTGGAGGGCTGTTTTAGACAGGGTAAAAAGGGTGCTGTTTTAAATGATCCTTGTGGTATTTTGACCAAAGTATGTTACAGACATTTCATTAAGACCCCAAGGAACCATATCAACTTGTGGTAAAATGGGCATACAATGTCCCCTTTAAGACAGACAACTAAGCCTGGACGATACATATTTACATGGGGTTTTACCCATCTAACATTTGAAACCTTGGTGTCAATTGGTACCTGAAGAGTCTCAGCTATCTCACAGCCCCTGTTAATCAAATTTAAAGATAACATTTTACCTGGACCAATCATCACTCTGTTGGGGTCAAATGTCTGTCAATAGCAAATACCAGTGTTGATCATTTGGACAAACTAAGTCTCCAAAGATAAGTGGTAGATTGCAAAGTAAACACCAGGATTGGATCGCATTTAAGTCATTTGAGTCCTCTCCCAACTTCAGGGCAGGTGGTTTGTTGTTTTGCTCCATGTAACCATATGTGGAGGTGAGGGGGCTGGGAGAGCACCATTCACCTGCACCACAGAGGATCAATCAGCACAGGTGAGAGCTGTTAGCTGAATGGTCCTCACGCCTAAAAGGCAGCGTGTGACCTGCCTCGAGACACTCCCGGACAGAGGACTGACAGGACTCAGTACTTGCACGGACTCTCAGCGACACTGAGCTGGAGCGCTCAGGGAAGTTTAAGTTTGCGGTTTGAATTTATGTTGTTGTTATTAATAAAGTATGCTTAAAAGCAACAGTGGTGTCTCTGGCTGTGTGTGGGAGAGCCCCATGGCATGGTCAACTGCCACACTGGCGCCCAACGTGGGGCTCCACGCAGCCAGAGACGCGGACCGGCAGGCGGAGTTGGCGCTGGTACGGATGGTGGAGGACCTGGCAGCCGCGTACCAGAAGGAGAGAGCGGAGACCAGACGGGAGCTGGAGGCGCTCCTGAGGCGGGTGGAGAGGGAGACGACGCTGATGGAGCGTCAGCTGGCCCGGTCGGGACCCGCTCCTGCTCCAGCCTGCCACACCGCGCTGAAGGAGACTGTGAGCTCGGCCCCGATTTCGCGTCCGCGTGCAGCGCTGGAGGTGACGGCGACCGGGGCTCCGATTCCGCGTCCCCGCACAGCTCCGGAGAACCCGGCGGCCGGTGTGTCGCCGCTTCCGCGCCCCCGCGCAGCGCTGGGGCTGGTGGAGGGCGCGGCTCTGGTGGAGGGTGCGTCGGCTGTGACGTCGACGGTTGCTCCGGTCTCCACGCCTGGTCCTGAGGGTCAATCAGCACAGGTGAGAGCTGTTAGCTGATTGGTCCTCACGCTTAAAAGGCAGCGTGTGAGCTGCCTCGAGACACTCCCGGACAGAGAGGACTGACAGGACTCAGTACTCGCACGGACTCTCAGCGACACTGAGCTACTGAGCTGGAGAGCTCAGGGAAGTTTAAGTTTGCGGTTTGAATTTATGTTATTAATAAAGTATGTTTAAAAAGCAACAGTGGTGTCTCTGGCTGTGTGTGGGAGAGCCCCATGGCATGGTCAACTGCCTGACCATAGTTAAAGCTCTTATATCTCCTGTCTATTTCCTTTGATGTTGTATACTTATCTATCAAATGCAGTATCAGCAGTTTAATTTTATACTGTGCCACTCCCTCCAAGATATCATGCAAAATATCGACAGAGAAATTTTCAAATGTATTGAAGTACTGCAGGGGATTTAGAATACAAGTGTGTTTAACAACCATCACATATGGAAGAGGAGGATTTGTTTCCATTTTTTGGCAGTGTTCTGCATGTAGTGCTTGAGTTCGCATAATGTTCGGTGAATCTTCATTAAATTGGGTCTGAAAGTCCTCTTTTTCAGCGAGACAAAAGCGGCAACAATATCTGGCACTGAATGATTCTACAAATCCAAATAAACAATGACGACCAAGGTTGTCTCCTGTTACTTGGACTATAGTTCCAAACACTGGCTGATCATATAAGGGGAACCCAATTCCGTCTATGTATTTTTATATCCTGCACAAGTGGATCAAGTATTTTTGAAAAGCCATACGTTTGGATGTCTTGGGCATGAAATAAAGCGACCAAATGAATATTAAGTAAACTTGAGTTGTACTTTGGAGAAAAATTACGCAAGGTGAAATAGATTGCTCCTAACTTAGGTTTTGATCCCAGAGGATTTGCAGTTTCTAAATCATCATAGAAAAGCTGAATTTTAAATGCATGCTTGTGTTTTGAAAACAGAGGATGGCACTTTAAAAGATCTCCATCACACAAATCATAAAGATTTTTTTTAAATTTTTTTTTTAGAATTAGTCTGCATCATCTCGTATATTAGGATGTATGTAAATAAACTAATGTTTTCAAAATTGGAATGTAAACAAATTTATCAGTAACAACAACCTGATCATATGCTCCAGTAGTCCGATTGCGCAGAGTCTCAAATCTTGTACCAAGAAGTACTTCCTCTGGGTCTACCCTTCCCTACTTCTTTGTAAAATACTGCCTTTTACTATTCAGAATTTAATTCACCAAAAGGATTTTCTGTTTTTCAAAACACTGATCAATATTATCAATGTCACTTTTGAAAGGCTCCTGTAAAGTTAGACAACTTTTCACAGATTCTTTTGCGCAATTATGGATATCAACAATCTCTTCAATGGAAATTATCAAAGAGTTAATGGTTGTTTCGCAAACACCTGCCACTTTAAGGTCAGCTATTGTTGCCGCGCAGAGGGGTATTGTTCTGAACCATGCCAAGCAAAGATTGGCATGATCCGCCAATCGGGAGGGAGAGGAAGGAATGACGGCAGGAGCTGTTGGTTGAAGACAGGCCACACTACCATCCGTGGGAGCCAATCCTGCACCGGAGGCCGCACAGCCTACTTAGATTAAACAGCAATACATATCTCAAGGCAGCCGTAACACCCCTCCCCTTAAAATACAAACCCAAAGGTATTGTGACCCAAATGCCAATAATAATTACAATCTGGACAGTAATCAGCCATGACATTCTTTGAGCCTCTTTTATGGCGGATTGTGAGGTTGTACTCCTGCACAATCAGCGCCCACCGCATGAGACGCTGGTTGTGATTATACATTCGGGACAGAAAAACGAGTGGGTTGTGATCAGTGAGAACGACAACTGGTGACGAACTAGAACCGATATTGACCTTGAAGTGTTGGAGTGCTAACAACAAAGCAAGGGTCTCTTTCTCAATAGTGGAGTAGGATAGCTAATGTTTAAGGAACTCGCGAGAGAAATAACAAACCGGATGATCAACCCGCTAACATCCTCCAGGATGGACAGGTTGGGAGCAGCAAGCACAGGAGCGTGGCTCAGGAGAGATTTCACACTCTCAAAGGCATGTTGACACTCAGGAGTCGACAAGAAATTAACTTTCGCACTGATTAATCTAGTCAGTGGGTGGACTACAGTTGAAAAGTTTCGACAAAAACTCCTGTAATAACCAGCCATGCCTAAGAACCTGTGCAGGGGTCTTCTAGTGGACGGGACATGAAACTCGGTTATACTGATTATTTTAGCCTCAACTGGGCGGACTTGGCCTTGGCCCACCTGTCTCCCCAAATAGGTGGCATTTCCGAACTCGCATTTCGCCAGGTTCAATGTTAGCTATGCATCAGCGAGACAAGTGAACACCTGGTCAAGGATCTGCATGTGTTCCTCCCATGTGACGGTATACACAATCAGATCATCTAAGTAAGCATTACAATTTGTCATACCTACTAGAACAATATTAATAAGTCGCTGGACTTGGCTGGCGCGTTTCAAGTGCCAAAAGCCATGACTGTGTATTGTAAATGATAGGGGGTGACCAAGGCAGAGACTCTGGAGGCGCGGCCTGTCAGTGGTACCTGCCAGTAACCTGCATTTACCTTACGATAATCTGTTATAAATCGGGGGGAACCGTCCGATTTAGTTTCTAAAAGACAGGTTTTTTCAGATCTCGCATGAAAATCGTAGAAATGTAACGTTTTTATCGTTGCTATGGTGGTTTCTATGGACTCTGCCATGCCGTAAACCACGTTGTAGCATGCTGTTTGAGTCATCCTCCATGCGTTATGTCGTTCAGTGAGCGTGAATGTTATTTACGTTAGTTGATATTACTAATTGATGATAGATTACACCTCTAATTCCACGGATCTAAGAATTCCCCGCAACTATATTCATACAGAGGTGGGCCCGATTGCACATGCGTGAGCGGATCTGTCGTCTGACTCATCTAACTCTCCGATCCATTTAACACAAAGCTACGTCATAAACATGGACCGCTTGGAAGATGACGATGTTATATTCCTTCTGACAGGTAAGTAGTTTATATATTTTTGTTGTTAAATATTGTAACGATCTGGGTTTACAGTCCGAGTGCTGAGACAGCGAATGTGGAGTCTGTCGATACAGACAATGGAGTGCTATTCATTTGCTAATGTTCTATTGTTTTTGCCGCAGGCTACGGCCCACGGTAGCCTGTGTTACCTGGGATGTGAATAAATGGTTGGTGAGACCAGTTGAAGACGCTTAGCTCATCATTGAGAGGCGCTGCAATATAAATATAAACATAAACAGATAATGTAATGGTAAAAGAAAACTAACAGAAAGCACGAACCAGCCCATAAAATAGTTTTACACGATACAGTGTAGGGCCTGCACGGTGAAAGGCCCTGAGAGCTTCCCTATTTTCGGAGTGGAATATAGTATAAATATATAATATAGTTTGATTTCGTTTTCTCAAATTAAGGATGGTTTTTGATTGAACTTTGATTTATGAATGCTTTAGATTAACAAGGGATGTATTTGTCTACCATTAGTCCACAATATCAGATCCATTTGGTTTAATTTGTAGTATGCAATATGACAATAATGTTTTCAAAACAAGATGTTAGAGCGTTGCGCTACATTTTGAGTAAAAATTGGTATCTTCTGTTCTTTAATCAAGGAAGATCCAAGTGAAGCTACAGGACTTTCAGCAACGTCAAAAACTGGGACCGAACAGTGTGTTTGGCTTGATGAGGACCAGGAAGGGCAACCTCTCCCAAAAAAAGAAGAACTGGAGAGAAACAGAAGCAGGGTTTAGGCCACTACCATTATCCACATACATCGAGGATGATGAGGGAGAGAAATTCTCCTACCATTAAAGAGGTACTTTTAAGTTACACACCACAAACGCCATTTTATATAATATACTAAATAGAAATTTTAATTAAATCCCCAAAGTACGCTGGGTGAAATATAAGTTAATATCACACTGAAAGAATACCTCCGCTGATTAACGTTGATGTTACTGGAATTTAGTACATACAATTATTTTTCCCTTGCTTCCTAGAATGGTGTTTTCTTTTACCAATCATGCTTCCCTGCTTTGATTGTTCAACTGGGAAAACAACTTATTCCACAGGAAGGCAAGTAATTTTGATTGGAATGAATCGAAATGTTTTTTGAAAAAAAAATGTATGCAGTAATGTCATTTAAGATTGCTTGTGTTACGGGTCCCAGGATTGGTACCACAGCAACAAAGTATGTCTGTAAATTACAGCATGAATGCAGCAGCAATGAAGACACGGAGCATTCAGTTCATCATCCAGACTGCATCTTATTAAAATTCAACAGCTGCATTTTAAAGTGCATAAAACATACATTCAATTATCCTCTCCTTTGTAATGGAATGTGTTCTCAGTGTTACTCACACTTCTGGTGTACATCTTATGTCTCCTTAATTCAAACAACATCTTAATACACATTATCACTCATATATAAGTGAACAGGGCTACTATAATCACAGTGCAGGTTACAGTGATACTTAACTGTAGTGACATCCGAAATGAATTCTGGACATGCACACTTAATCATAACACAGCTTTCACTCAGGAAGAAATACAAACATTTTCAATATAAACCTATTGAACATTAGCTTATAACTGGTCTTCATAAGGCACAATAAGAATACATGACTTTATTACAACATACGTGCGTTTCGGAGCTGAAACACACACTGTGTAAAGTAAACATACTATAGCGACCTGCCTGCAAGACTACGCGCAGGTAAAATAAACACCTATACTATTTATTTATTAGAAAAATATTTTTTAAAAAGACAAGTATAAACTATTGTCTTGACAATTAACTTTACATAATCAGGTCATTTACACTAATCAGCTTACTGTGTGCATGTTAACATATTTAATGCATATGGTATTTATAGCTCGCTGTGTCTCATTGCCCTTCTTCCTTGTCAAGTTTTGAATTCCATTCAATGCTAAAACTGTAAACAGTATATATACAGTATATTGTAATCTTACTATTATTTTTATTTGTTTAATTTAAAAGACTATCTTGCTGTTTCTTTAGCTTACTGTTAACTTTGTATTTTTCGAATGTAGTCACATTTGTTTTGTATGTACATTAAAAACCTTTCAAACCCAAACGCCTTGTGTGATTGTGTGAACTGCTGAAACCATTTGCTGATGGAATTGTTTGCTGAATTTTATATATAAATTATATGATTTATTTAGCCCTTGCCATATACAGTATGTCTATCATCTCTATACAGTTATACAAAATAAAAAAGTAAAAATTCAAGTAAGCAGTAAGCAGATTTGCGCTTGTCAACCGTGTTTTAATTCATTGCTATTACAGAGCACATGGAGATTAACAGTATGTATGACATTCACGCTCACTGAACGACATAACGCATTGAGGATGATTCAAACAGCACACTACGACGTGGTTTACGGCATGGCAGCGTCCACAGCAACCACCATAGCAATGATAAAAAGGTTACATTTCTACAATTTTCTGGCGAGATCTGAAAAAATATTCGGGACAACTAATAAAATATAGATCATAAGCATCAACTGGCTGAAGATTGTGGAAGCAAAGAGCACATTTCTTGCTAGAAATGGTGTCAGAATGTATTTTAATGCCCAAACTATGTTACAAAATTAAATTTTTATGGAATGTCCGCCATGTTTTCGTTTTCGCAGATGGGAATTTGAGAGTTACGTGACGTGGGCACAGGGCAATGGGCAGACAAAAATGTAGGCATCTCACAATTTGAGAGGCATAATTGTGAAATTACTACGTTTTGCCTTGCGGACCAACGTAGCTATTAGACGTTTTGAGATGAGACTGGGTTGTCCTGGGCCAGCATGGTCATTTTGTCCAAATTTTCCCTCATCTGGAGGACACAAGACACAACATTTACAGGCTCTTTGTCAACTTTGCCACCCTCCCACATTTCCTTCAGGGGGGTGAGGGGTCCTCTCACCTCAAGCAATTCAAATGGCGAAAAGCCTGTGGACGCGTGTGGAACTTCCCTATAAGCAAAAAGGAGATAGGGGAGCCACTGATCCCACTCTGAGCCAGTTTCATTGAAAAAATTTCGCAAACTCTGCTTCAATGTCTGATTAAACCTTTCTGTGAGTCTGTCAGTTTGTGGGTGATAGGTAGTGGTCCTCAGTCTCCTGATGCCTAGCAGTTGATACACAACCTTAAGCAGTTTTGACATAAAGTTTGAACCTTGATCTGTCAATATTTCCTGTGGAAAACCCATTATTGCAAAGAATTGAATCAGGCAAATGCAACAGTCTTGGCTTTGACTGACTTCAAAGGGAACACTTCTGGTTATTTTGTTGCATAATCTGTGATAACCAGCATGAATCGGTTACCTAATTTGCTCTTCTCCACCGGCCCCACGATGTCCATGCCTAGGCGGTCAAAAAATGGTGTGCAGGAACTTCTCTTGCTTACGCTGCCTGCGAGATTTGCGCTTTTTAGCTGGCTGTGCATTGATCTCAGCATTATAAAACGGTAAAGCACTCAGAGTTGGTTCCCCCTCACCTGGCTGCTTTGCCTGGGCACGGGTCAGAGCAATATTTCAGCTGTGGGATTGTAACGGGTCCATTAATACTGGCAGGTCATGACCTAGGATCAGAGAAAATGGTAAATTGTCAACGACACCAACATTCAACAGGTAGGTTTTTCCTTTCACCTTGATGAAGACATCCCACGGGGGGCTATGGTTTCTCATCTCCATGGACACAGATGATGGGAATGGTGTCTGAGGTGCAGATGGACTGTGATAAAACATACCTGCGTTGCACAAGGGTCTGGGTACTTCCCGTATCAATCAGTGCCTTGAGAGTCTGACCATTAACCTCCACAGATGTCTCTTTTAAAGGCTTCATATGTTCTGCTGACTCAAATTTGCCCCTGGGCACAAAGCACATATGAGAGAGTTTAACTGGGTTCTGGGGGCACATCGGCTTGATGTGACCATCTTGTCCACACAGATAACACATAGGGGTTCTACCAGAGGCTTTTGAAACATTTTGGGTTGATTTTTCCCTTGCTGTATACCTACCCGGACTTGCTGGTCTTGAGTCATGTTGGACTGAGACTGGATTCTGAACGTCCCTTTCCCATCCTTTGTATGCCCATGAGAGTTTTTTGCCCCGAGCAGCCACAAATGCATCAGCCAGGGAGGCAGCCTCCGCTGTGGTTTCAGGTTCACGCTCCTTAATCCAAACCTGGAGTTCTGGGGACAACATTCGAAAATACTGTTCAAGTACAATAATTTCATTAATTTCTTCAACATTTTTACCTTTACCACAAGTTGATATGGTTCCTTGGGGTCTTAATGAAATGTCTGTAACATACTTTGGTCAAAATACCACAAGGATCATTTAAAACAGCACCCTTTTTACCCTGTATAAAACAGCCCTCCACAGAGTGACCTGTTTTGAGTGCCTGTTCCTTTAAATGCTAATGAGCCAGCTCCCCCCTCCCTCCTCTCCCCCCATGATTTTAAACGATATAGGGGGATGAGGTGGGGGGTGGGCCAAGGTCATGTAGGGAGACTTCCAGTGCCTTGTTACGACACAAAACCCAGGAAGCTCAATCGAGTCGCTCAAGCATGACGTTTCTGACTTAGAGGAACCATAACAAAACGCGCGAGTGTTTTTTTCCCAGAGTTTTTGGGTTGGTAGACATGCCAAATACCCACATTAACGTGTAGAAGCACTAACAAAGTGGAATTTGCATGCTATGTCCCCTTTAAATCTGATAAGAACATTTTCAATATCATCTTCATCACTCAGCTTTTGCAGCTTTGGTTCTTTGAAATAATGAGAATGATCACGAAAAGAGCCATTTGGTTGTGGGTGGGGTGCAGCCTTCGAGGATGAGCCATCTATGTCCGCATAGAACCTCTCTGGTGGTGCAGACCTCGCTCTGAGGGGGTTGTGGGTTTGACCACAACTCAATTTAAGCTTTCAGTCACAGACTATCCCAGGTTTGTTTGTGTTTGACATAATTTTTGGTTACGGCCAACATACATCATAATAAAAAAAAAAAACAGACAAGTTTAGTTAGGTTTAGTTAGTGTTTATTGGTTTAGTTTTGAATTAATTAATCTGTTTCTTTGTTACTCACCTTTCCCACCAGGTGTTGCAGGATCAAAAGGAGGTAGTGGCTGAAATCGTCCTGTATTTATACCTTCAGTGACATCAGCAGTCTAAATATATCTTAATACTCTTTAGGAGTGTCACAAATTTTGTCTTTTCACACATATATTGATCTAATTATTTACAAAGGGTGCCTTTTTAGGAACTCTGGCCCCTGCCCCTCTGACATCCTCTGCATATCCCTGCTGTTGACCTTGTAGTGACACCAGACAAACCTTTACCAGCTTCTTTTGTATTGATTCATTAGCAGGCAAAGCTAGACTTGATTATTGTAATTCCTTATTATCAGGCTCCAGCAATAAGTCGTTAAAGACTCTGCAGCTTGTCCAAAATGCTGCAGCACGTGTCCTGACAAGAACCAGGAAAAGAGACCACATTTCTCCTGTATTAGCCTCACTACACTGGCTTCAGGTTAAATCTAGAATAGAGTTTAAAAGTCTACTCCTCACCTTCAAGGCCCTTAATAATATGGCACCATTATACCTTAAAGAGCTGATAGTACCTTATCAACCCACTAGAGCACTGCGCTCCCAGAATTCAGGTTTACTTGTCGTCCCTAAAGTCTCTAAAAGTAGAGTAGGAGTCAAAGCTTTCAGCTATCAAGCTCCTCTCCTGTGGAATCATCTCCCACTTTCAGTTCAGGAGGCAGACACCCTCTGTATGTTTAAGAGCAGGCTTAAAACCTTCCTTTACGATAAAGCGTATAGTTAGAGCCGGTCCAGGCTTGTCTTGGACAATAAGTCCCTATGCCTTATCGTTCACAGAACCAGGGCCGCGACTGCGGCCAGATCGTGGTTAATAAGGATGGATCGCGTATCAGAGATCGTGATCGTAATGGCGGATCCTGTATCGTGTTGGCATCTGATAGTGGTGCTGGACCACGATCGAGGTGGCAGCTGATGGTGGATCCTGATGGCAGCAGTGGAGAATGACTGTGGACTATAGTGGCATCCGATCGTGATGGTGGATCCTGATCGTGGTGGCTGCTGACCATGGACTATGATTACAACAAGACTGCTTGATATATAATATTTCTCCTCAGATACTCGACCATTACTGACAATAATCCATCAATTCATTTACCTTCCATTATGCTACAAAGTGTTTATTCTAATCAATGCTGCAAATACCTTTGCGTTTCTGATGTTCTCCTTTACACGTGGCATCTATTGCACTTCTGTCCGTCCTGGGAGAGGGATCCCTCACATGTGGCTCTCTCTGAGGTTTCTGCGTTCTTTTTACCTTGTTAAACGTTTTTTTTTCCTTCTTACTCTTGTTGAGGGTTAAGGGCAGAGGGTGTCACACCTTGTTAAAGCCCTATGAGACAAATTGTGATTTGTAAATATGGGCTATACAAATACAATTTGATTGATTGAAAGCTATATACAACCAAACATTAATGTTTTATTTATATTGAGTATCACCAAATCATAACAGAAGATATATCAGACCACTTTTCATGTATAGTTTATGTGATGGAGTGGAAGGTAAGAGAACACAGCACAATGCAGATTCAAGATGACAGTGTATGTCTCCATTTAGTTAGATAATCCCTCTCAGATATTGACTTTAAAAAACAATCTAACAGTGATGGAATATGACAGTTACACAACTGTTCCTGGTGTCTCTCTCTCTTCTCTCCCCACTTTTCCACCCACTTCTCTTCTCTCCTTCATTTTTCTCCACTTACCCCAACTGATCGAGACAGATGGCCATTGCATTGAGTCATTGAGCATTTATAAAATCATCAACATTTGGTACAGTAGAGAGAAAAACACTATAGAACATTTTGGTCTTGACTTCACATAAATTAAGTATGTGGACAAAAATAAAAATGTATAAATAGGTGAGGGTTTGTGTGTTTCCCACAGTCTCAACGTCCAGAGTTCAATCCCTATATTTACAAAGTCTGTTTAAGTCTCCACCACGAGCCCAAGACATTTCAGTTAAATCCAGTTGAAACAAGGAAACCGCAGATCTTCATAAACCAACAACTCAGGAAAATTTACAGAAAAAGAAGTGCTGTGTGTCAGTCAATACAACAGTGTTTCTACATACAATATGTAGAGGGCACTCACGGTACTGCCGATGGTCAAGACAGTCAGTCAGTCGGTATACGCCAAGGCCGGCAGTGGAAACACCATCGGGAATAAACAATCCACAGGATTATCTCCTGACTCCGATTTCCAAGACGAGGTGTCTGCTCCAGAGCGGTGCCAACACATTAGACACATTAGAACAGCTTTTGTAAAGGTTAAACAGATGGTCCTCTTAGACTCTCCTCTTAGACTCTCCTCTTAGACTCTCCGTTATTGAATGATTGTTGTTATGACTGTGGAAAACATGAATGAATTGTGGTTGTCATTACAGGTATAATGTGCAATATTTGCTAACTTTAAATATGATGATAATTTTGTGATAATTGAATGTGTTATAGTGTTAATTGTGACATGAAAGATAGGTTTTCCTAAATTAGTAACATAATGAGAGATCAACAGGCTGCACCTGCAGCTGTGGCAGCTTGTGGGGTTGGGCAGGTCTCAGTTTCCATGGACTTTTGGACCACAATTCCAGTCTCGGTTTGAAAATGGTTACAGCCCTAATATATGAGAGGCCTCATGAGAGATAATTCATACTTGGTCTCACACACAGTATTATAATCTCACACACGTACTAGTATACTCTTACACAATCACTACTGTACTCTGTTACATTTACCATCATACTCTCTTTTATTTACTTTCATACTCTCATATACACAACATGTAAGAGATATAAATAGTATATGTTGTGATGGGAGTTTTCTGGACGTTTTTCTGGAAGCTGATGAGAGGAGAACTCAGACAGCAGCTGATGTCTTATGCAGAAGAGTTTAATGTAGACTTGATGCATCAAGTCTAGCAGAAGAGTTTAATGTAGACTTGATGCATCAATGAGATGAGAAGGTGGAACAATATACAAATGCTAACAGGGTAACATTAGCAATTATCACCCCCAAGTCTAAAGATGTCCCACACAACATCCCAATTTATCTCCCTTAACTTTCGTCAGCCATTCCAACAGCACATCCACGAAAGGCTAGAATTGCTGTCACCTTCTATGTTACATGTAGGTGTTAGCATCCTATTGGACAGTTAAGCCTAAGGCATGCATACCTAAATTACATTGTCCTTACGTCTTGCCACTGGTTTAATAGACAAAGAGTTGGAGGTGATGCCTCTCTGTCTGGGGCATCTTAATTAGATATGAAAGTCCTTCAACGTAGACACTACAATGTACTGCTGGTTGGCCCTTTATCAATGTAAGTGATGCAAAAATTATGTTGTCATCCAGTCTCGTGGATTACTGCAAAAAAGGGTAGCAGCGGGGCTACATGAGAAAGAGACAACTTTAGAGAGATGCCATGTCATCAAGCACACGTTGGCTTGTAGAATAGGGGAACAGGACATTGTCCATGTATGTTTACCAAGAATTACCTCCTTTGTGGTTAGGGCACATGGTTAGTTTCCCTTACCATGTTTTAAACACACCTCATTTTATTAGTAGAAATACCATGGCTATCTCCCTGTCGTTTGAACAAAGTCATCCTTAAAAGTGTTGCTGCTTGATTTAAATGCTGCTTGTAGCTCCAATTTAGCTTGCAGTGCTCTGAGTGGGTGAATGAGAATTTGGGGAATGAGAATTTAAACTGTCTTCCTGTTTTCGATCATACTAACTTCCTTTTGTTATACTCTCTCACATAGTGGTGTGCGTGTGAGTATGTTGGTGCATGTTAGAGAGTAGTGTGTGTGAGAGAGTATGAGTGTGTACGTAAGAGAGTATAGTAGTGTGTGTGAGAGAGAGTGTTGTGTCAGAGTATTGTGATGGAAATCTGGAAATACAAGAGGCTGGAAACACCAAATTTGTATTTGTGTATGTAGGGGCTTTCTGCAGAAAGGATCAACACAGAGAGTCACAGGGATCTCAGAGTGAAGATGCAGGACAGTCAAATACAAGGATCTTATATAGGAGAACTAAGGCTGTCTCTCTGAACAAGTTCAGACTGGTTCTGTAGGTGCAGTTTGAGAGAGGAATCATAACACATAAATCTGATTTACATATGTTTCCTTTGGAGATAGAGCAGACATAAATTCAGTTCTTTGGAGAGTAAATAAGTGATAAAAAAGGTCATAAAGGTTTCAGGTCATAAAAGTATTTAGACATG
Source organism: Hippoglossus stenolepis (assembly GCF_022539355.2). Classification (NCBI taxonomy): domain Eukaryota; kingdom Metazoa; phylum Chordata; class Actinopteri; order Pleuronectiformes; family Pleuronectidae; genus Hippoglossus; species Hippoglossus stenolepis. Next base: position 103,338 of record NC_061502.1, read on the forward strand.
TTATATAGGTTTCAGGTCACAAACAGTTCAGGTCATAAAAGTCTTTAGACAGGGCTGCAACAACTTACTTTTCAATTACAAAATAGGTTTCAACCACACTTAGTTAATTTTTCCACTACAGTATACTGGTGTGTGTGTGTGTGACCAAATATCAAATATGTCTCATAGGGCCTCTCATACTCATAAAGGTTGAAGACCTTTAAAATTATATAGAAACCCAACAGTTCCCACAAAGAGCAAGCACCTTGGCAATTGTGGAGAGACAAATCTCTTTGTGTGTGCACGTGTGTGTGTGTGTGTGTGTGTGTGTGTGTGTGTGTGTGTGTGTGTGTGTGTGTGTGTGTGTGTGTGTGTGTGTGTGTGTGTGTGTAATACAATGGTGCATTTATTTCATTTCTGGAAATCTTATCATTTTAGAAAACTAAGTTGTTTATCTCTCAAGCAAATGCAACTGTTGCATGTAAACTTTACCAACAGCATAGTGGATGAGGCTAAAAACGCCACCTGACAAATCCAGCTCTGACTAACCTGATGAGCTTAAAGTCTTACATTTCAAAGCCTGTGTGTGTGTAAGTGTGCTTGTAAGCCTGTGACCATCTGTGTGTGCTAAAGAAGAGAGTTTTATCCTCTCAACTCGTCACCACTGCCCTGGTAGGCAGTCAGTCCACTCAACAAGTTGCAGGTGTCTTCGCTGCACTGTTTGACCACTAAGGTTTGAGGAGAAGGCATAAAATGATCGAAGAAATATATGGATACAAACACATGAATGCTCTACCACCAACAGAAAGTTTTTGTTTGAGGATTCTAGAGGACCTTGTCTAACCAACTACAGAGAATACTTATGGACTTTTGGAGGGTTTTTTTGTGTCACATTTAAATTCAAAAATGGGCTGTTCTCCATCCAAAGGGAAGTTATTTTCAAAGCCAGAAGGACCTGGACTTCAAAAAGCTCTACTAGTTGAACCCTCAAAGGACAGTGTGAATTCTAGACCTGCAGAGGAGGTGAACTCATGTTTGAGGACCAAAGAGGAAGATAATGAACTTCCACTACCCACTGAAGAACATTCTACAAAAAATACAGCAGGGTGTCAGTTGGCCTCTGACACATCTGTCCAAAATATACTGGACACTAAAGAAGCAGAGGTGAATGTGACTCACCAAGAGGTAGAACAAAAAGACAAGAGCAAAGGGAAGAAAAATAAAGGTAATAGCAGAACTACTGAAAAGCAGAGGATGCCCTCTATTCTCCAGAAAAAGATGGATTTCCCCCCACCCATGGTGAGGGCTCACCAAGCAGCATATGCCTTCCTGAACCAAAATATCTCCAAATATGAGACCCTGTTAGGCCTGCTGGACCAGGCTGCCCAGACACAGTTGTCTCTCCAGCCCATGATATCTGCTGTGATGTTGCGATTTGAGGAGATCAACCAGGCACTAGAGGAGATGGCTGAGGAGGGGGAATTGATGTGGAAGGAACATGGGGACTACATGGCCATGCCTTCTGGGATGATGACCCCCCCTGTTATGTCAGTTAAACCTGGCACTGATGCAGCCAACTCTCCTGATCCACCTCCAAATCTATTACAACAACTGCTCCATCATTCAACCGAGAAAATTAGGCTTGTGGGGGGCTCAGTCCAGGCAATGGGTGATACCACACTGGACCAGGCAGTGGAATATTTTTCTTCTATTTCTAAACTGATGGTTGAGAAGCTCCAGGCCAAGCAGGACGCAGAACAAAGGTTGACTCATGTGTTGGCACAAGTAGAGGTAGCTGCCATGGGGAAGTCTCACCCTGAGGACTCCACACTGCACAGTGAGGACAGCGGCATTGGGGGAGAGAATGAGAGTCTGCTAGGGTTTGATAGGCACCACAGCTTCCATGGAAGTATATCTAGCCAAGTAGCCCGAAATAAAGATGGTGATAGGCTAAAAAGGAAGAGGTCAAACTCATCACCTTCAAATCTCAGTCAACCACTTCTCTACATGCATGCAAAAAACATGCAGGATAGACAGCCAGCAGTTACACAACCAATGACTGCTATCTCTTTAAACAAGTCTGAACACTCCACCATATGTGTCAACATAATGATGGAGCTACAAAAGAGCCAGAAAGACTTGGATCAGCGAATGAAAAAGATGGCTATAATTGAAGGAAAGAAAGTGTTGGTTGGGCCTCCCTATAATCTGTACAGAGCTGGACTGAGACGACATTCATTAAGCGCATCAGCGGGTGCAGAAAAGGGAAGAATAATTAAATCACCTTGTTGCTTACCAATGTTAGCACCCCAACCTCCGAAGCACCATTCTGTCAGAAGGCTAATAAATACCTTTAGCCAAGGGGCTGATGGGAAACCAGGGCAGAGCCTTGCAAATGTTCCATCTCATATCAGGAGGAACAGAAAACCTGGCATTGTTCTGTTAACTGACACAGTAAAGAGTAACGACAGGTGTTTAGTCATCAATGGCAACAATAACAACAACAGCTGGCCTGATGACAGGGATGATTTGGATGTGGACAACCTACCACCTCCGCCCCCAGAGGTTCTGCTGGACAACTCCTTCCAGAGTACTGAAAGCATACCAAGTAATGTGGAAGGGTTGCTGGCAGACTTGGTTCAGAGTCCCCCAATGATAAACCAAAAGACTGGAGTCTCCCAGCGCTTGAAGGCGTCTGTGCACAATGTGGAAGTACTGCCAAACCGAGACAATTTGAGGCACAAATTGACCAGTGTCTTGCCTGCCCATCCTGTCAAGAAGGATGCTATTATATCAGCTCAAGATGAAGAGCAGCAACCAGAAAATGATCTTGAAGCGGCAATGGAGAACGCTAACTGGTTCTATGAACAATCCTGCAAGATCAAACACCTGTTCAATGCAGCAGAATCTCCTGACAAGATAAATATTGTAGAACTGAGAAGTCAAGGACCTCCACCCCATCAAGCCACAATGGGCCAGAGGTGTGAAAGCAAAGAATATTGTGAGGGTGAGATTTTCTCTTGTAGCCTGCCTGTGACCGCACCACCTGTCTCTAGAGTCCGCCTACCACCATATTGTCCCTCTGTCCACCACAGATTTCCAAGCCCTCCTGTGTTTAGACCTCTAACCACCTCTAAGCCCTCTTCTCGCCCAAGTTCTCCAAGAACTGTGACACGTGCCAACGACAGCAACACTAAAAAGATCATTCCATCTGTATCCTTCAATGATGCTCGTTTGGTCTTCTGTCAAAGTGAGTCACAAAACTCTCAGACATGCTTGTCATTGGAAAGTTCTGTGCCTCCCATACCTTGGGGAGAGGTCTCCCGTGGCAGGATACCCACACGAGAGAAAGACAACTCTACCCGCCGCACCCAATCAGAGCAGAGGCCTAATTTGACTTCTCATTCAAATTTTTCCGAAGATGGTAGTTCAGCCCCTGCTCAGGAAAACGGGAGTGAGCCTGATTCTACAAAATATAGGTAATGCTGTGGTTATAGTTATTTCTCTTTTCAAAAAGTACCACCTATCCTTACTTTTTCTAAGTATGACTGAATATGTATTAATACAATCAATAAATCAATATTAATTGTTAAAAAAATACTTTTTAAGTCTTTATTTGAACAAAGAGAGAGTTATTAATGTGGTGTACATAATTTTAGGTCTTTTAGTGTCTAAATTGTTGTCCCAATTTACTCCGAATTGTTAATTGGAAACAAAATAAGGATCAGATAATTGTGGTACAGGCATTATTGGTATATTTGAATTACCTAGTAAGGTTAGTTTATCAATGGGGGGTCATTTACTTTAAATTCACACATGCTCCTGACTCAAAACAGATTACAGCATACAATTGGTTTATCTGTCTGATGCCCAATAACAAAAGTCATACTAAATTGCAACAGTAGCTTGTCTTTTTCTTCAAGATTAGACTAAATGCATCTTGTCATAGTATTTTTTTTTTTAAATCACCTGACTAATCTTTTCAACTTATGTTGAAACTATATTAAGCACCAACAGGGTAAGACAAGATATACATAGCTTTCCAGTAATGTTTTATTGTAAGCAAGCCCTGGCTACTAATATTGTCTGAAACTGAGAGTATCTAGCAGTTCTCCTCTGGAAAAGTGGATGCACTCACTGGCATGTAGGAAAAAAATGAAAACAAATTCTATTTATATACATCCACTTTTGTTCATACTTGGAACAAGGGAAGGATTTTTTTCATCATATATACTGTGCACTTAACTGGACAGCAGAGTAGACTTGGGACCTGAGGTGAGACATCTACTTGGACACACACAAGAACAAACAAAAGCAATAATTGTTTTTTTTCCAGTCATATGTTGATGCATTTATATGTAAGTCTAGTATGTCCTTATACCTCATGCATATAAATGTATATTCAATATACTTGTATGTTTAAAGACTAAAGTGAATAGGTAACAGGTAGAAAATAGTAAAAAGGTTGGCTAGTTAGAAGATCCAATAAAAATTACCAGGAACTGACCAACAGCACCTAACCCAAATAATGTGCAGCAGAAAAGAGAAAATAAAATAAATGTTTTAAGATGGGGTAGAGGCAATGCTGGATTACTCACTGTTTAAAGCAGGCAACTTCCCTGTACGAGACCCAAGAGTCCCTTGTTTACTATGTGGCATTTGTCAGCATAGAATGCACATTTTCTTTAACACCAAAGTTCAATATAAACTAAGGCATTACAACGTATTTCATTTCCATTAAGCTGGAAAATGAACTTTCAAGAGACAGATTTAAAAAAACAACAGCCAAAATCAGTGCAGAAGAAATCAAGAGTTTTGTTCCTTATCGTTGGTCAGGTTTCATCCTTACAGCATCTTTCATAGGACCCTCACTGTCTTACTGACTTCACAAAACAACTTGTTATGCAGACGTATTGTTGAAACAGCCCAAATTAAGATAAACCTGATGACATTAGTTCAAAATCATATTTTGGTGAGTATTTTCTCTGTATTTTCATGTTTTAGGGAGATGCCCTTCGTGAAAATCTGTTTTATTGTATTTTGTGCTTACTTGGTACGTATTTTTACATAAACCTAGATAAAGCTGTCTCTCCGTACAGAGGTCAAGAGTCTGCTTTATCTCAGGTTAATATTTCAATTTTAAAATCTAAGATTTATATTCTTGTAAATTTGTACTATTGGAGAGATAAAGTGTGACTTATCACTTTTTGTCAGTTCTTATTTAAGTGTTTACACTGCAGTTAAAGCTTTTTCAAACTGTTTTCCTTTTACTCAAATCTAGAGTGGTCAGTTTTATGTTACCTCCTGCCAATTGAGAAACCACGTGGCCTAATCCAGCTTAGATGAAACCTCCTACCCCACTCTCCTCCTCTAAAGTTAGATGAGCTCTTAAACCTGCTAGTCCACATAATCTAATAAACACTTAAAACTCCTTTTCCCCTCCTTTCTTGCTCACCTATAGGCTGATGACGGGAAATGATGCCCAGTTGGACCTAAGTGTGCTGTGACAACAGCCTAGAGCCCCGCTGTGATTGGCCAGGGTTTCTAAAGAGAAATATCATGTGGGAAGAGAATGGAGAAGGGGATTATGGATGAGCGGGGTAGTCAAATTTAGCCACTGTCTCCTTTCCTTCTTTTCATAATAAAATAGGTTTGTTCCAACTTTGGTTTAAGATTTTTACGATATTGTATTAATTAAAGCAGTATATAAGGGAAGGAGCATTATTCTTTGATTGATTAGCAGGATTTCTTTGTGTCCTTTTTTAGAAGCATATCTAGTCTATATTGAATGTTAGATCTCTACATTTGATTAGTTTGAAGTTAAAGATACACAAACAAATTCTGCTCTAGCATCCCATTGCAACCCCAAATGTATTTTTTAAATAACATACCTGTCATATGTACTTCTTCATATCTGTGTAATCACATTTTCTACTTTTATTTTGTTCTGATACGAGTGAATATCTGTCCAAAGCCAGTCTTATCATTTTCTTGTTCTTTTTATTTATTTATTGGGGGTGGGGTGGGGGGTTGATTCTGTTCTAACAAAATGATAAAACAGTAGCTGAGAACACTTCTAGTGATGGATTTCTAACAAAACGCAGGAATGGCTTACCTAACAGCTGAGGACTGAGAAAGCTGTTATCTGGTGAATATAAATCAGGAAATTAAGTTTCTAGACAGTAAAGCTACCTTTCTGGATAGCTCAGTTCTTGACACATTAGAGTCCTTGGTCAAAGTAGTAATTGTAATAAAGATGATTTAAAAATCGTTTTTTGGCTACTAAGTGAATGTGTGTGTGTGTGTGTTTGTGAATGTCAATTGTACTGTAAAGTGTTTAGAGTTTTTCTTGGATTTTACCAAATAGTTGTATAGATTATGTAATGTGTCTATATGTTGTGCTTAAGCAGGGGCAGATATTTATAGTATATAGTATGTATATATATATATATATACACTTTGCTGGTGCTGGCAATAGGGTCCTTGTGATGTGCTGGGCCCTTGTCACCTGGCTCTCTGACTGGATATGATCCTTCCACCCCTCCTGAACAGTCTGTCTCCTAGAGGAGAAATAATGTGTTTTCCATACTCATAACTACACAGTTCAATACAACAACAAGACTAATGTCTTTACTTTTCACAAGTCTAAATACGAGAGGGCTTTTACATCATCATTACTCAGAGACAAAAACGAACAAACTTACGTGAGAGTCTGTGCCTCTGTCTGACTGTCCCTTCCTGTCTGTGCCCAGCTCCTCTCTCTGAGTTGCCTTTGCCTGATGACACATTTGTGAAACATTTCCATAAGCACTTTATCACTTTCTTATATCAATTTGCATTTGATATTGATGGGGTTCTTTAACTTTGTTGTTGTTTTGGTGCAGTGAAAAAGGATTGTATATATTTTCTTACTGGAAGTAAAGTTTTTTACTGGAGTAGTAGAGAAGAAACATTATGAACATTATGAAGCCTTCCAGACACTGAACATATATAACAGCGTTTGTTGTAATTTGCACCATGGCAGCAATTTTATATGCAGTAAGAAAAGATAATGCACTTAGAACCTATGTGTTTTGGGTAAGTTAATCTTAAATATTATAGAAATATTACACCATTATCCTCTACAAAAGATCACATGTTTTTAAATGAAAACATACATATGTATATACACAGTATATATACACATCTGGTATTTATAACAAAGCAAACAGTTTCCTGTCTTACATGTGTTGTAGAAGAGGCAGCTGCACGTACCAAGGTGGCCCAGGTTAGATTCAAGATTGTGAGTTAAAACAAACATAGTCCCATACTCCATACTCCCCTGTCCCCCCCAGGTAATCTGCTCTGAAGGTACATTGCTTCAACTGGAGCACAGAAAAATGGGGAAGAGGGGAGAGGTGGGTAGAGAAGAGGGGAGAGAAGAGAGAGAGAGGGAGAGGGAGGGGAGAGAGGCCATATTTATAACTTAAAACGGCCATATTTAAGCTCAGTCAGACTGGTTGTAATAATGACAATAATAATAACAACGGTATTTAGAGATATAATGATATCATTAATGGTAGCAGCATGTGTGAATAATATTAACAATATTTGTAATAGTTGAATAGAGAGAGAGAGAGAGAGAGAGAGAGAGAGAGAGAGAGAGAGAGAGAGAGAAGGAGAGAGCACAAAAAAAAAAACATATACTCCAGGAGGGCTGAATGTGCAAATGATAATATCTGAGTAGGAGCCTCCTACTAACTATAAGTTTAATCAAAAGTGAACATTTTACATTCAATCTTAAATGTAGAGATGGTATCTCAGGTGTCAAAATAATGAAGACCTCATGTTTGGAGCAGCCTATTTTGTGCCATTCTTTAGGATGTGGAGGAGAGAGACTGGATAACAACATCCTAAATTCTTTAATGAGATGTGATGATCATATCAATAAAACACCTCCAGTTCAGCTTCCTCTGATGAGATGACAGTACAACAGAACTTTGTGTGGGATTCTTTATATTCTCAGGTTCAGTTTCTTTCCATTTACTTTAATTTCTGCTGTTTTTAGAGGTGGTAGTAAAATTTTTAAAACATAATTTGAAAACTATTAAATTAGAATTAGGTGATGTATCAATTTCTGCTGTTAACACTTCAAAAGATAATATTAGATATACAAACTCTTAAGGGTTTACTTAAGCTCTGACACAGTTTATGTGATTGAATAGTTTATGTTTAACACATACCCAACATGATTTAACTGTACTGAATACATTTTCCATTGACTACAGAAGACTTGCCTGGTTTTTGCACATTTTACTTATAATTAATTAAACATGACATTTTGGTGAATTAATGTTTTGCGGTCGTCTCTTTACCATAAGAGTTAAGTCTAAAGCCTGGGTGGAGGAACAGAAGCTGCTCTTACAGTCAAAATGTTTAACAGTGTGTAGTTTGACTGTAATGACAGTGGTGGAGGTCAGAGGCAAACAGTCCAGGAGACATTATTCATCACAATCCATGTAGCAGCTCACATCTGTTCTAAAATCTCTTCATGTTCTGCAGATTAAAACACAGTGTTAAAAAATGTATTTAGACAACACTATTTAACGTAAGCGTACACTCTAACTTCAGCAACTCTTTACTCCTCTGAAATATGTGGACATGTGTACCACTGGCTTTTCAGATTACTTAAACATTACGAACTTTACTTTGTATGATGGAAACTAACTGTGTTTACTAGCTGTTCTCAGCACAGTCGGGAGCTTTGTGTAGTCAGTAGTCGGTGTAGGTAGGCGTGTTTATAGTCCTGGGTTTCAGAGGTCTGACCCTCCTCTTTAGATCATCCTTTTTCTCCAAAACCTCCCTACCACATTAAGTGGAAGTTAATGTGTTGAGTTCAGTTCACTCCATGTGTTGTGGGTGGCGCGTGATCAAAGTCAGTGTTCATGAGGTCCAACAACATCTGACAAAAACCTGACCTACAAAAGGTCATGAGGAATAGTAATACATAAATAGTTCAAGCTTTGTTGTACAAAATTAGTAGTACAAGTAGTTCAAAATCTAATTAAGATAAGTAAAGATTATTATTCAAACTAGGGTGCAGCACTGTGCAGGGCGGAGCACTTGTGAACTCTGGGCGTGATGCAGCCGTGGGGCAACGAGCGGACAGGGACCGGACGAAACGGATCTGTGTTGCGTGCGTTTTGCGCGCCGCAGGAAGGATAAATGCGTAACTTTCTTGGTCAGTCATGTGCCGCTGGATCACCCCCACTAATCATGCAATATGGTCCATGCCATCAAGTGTAACCCACACGGTTAATATATGAAAGTTGTCATACGATGCTTATTTGCTGTTACCAGTAGGTATCACTATAACTAAATAAAGACTAATAGATTTGTTCAGGTCAGGGCTCTGATGAAGCGTGACAAATTTTGGCCGATTGGACAATGTACAGTGGAGTTACAATAACTTCCTTTTCATGCCAAATCAGTAGGTGGCGCTATGACCCTGAGTAATTTTGACAAATGGATCTTTTCAGGCTGGGATTATACTGTAGGTGGGAATTTTGGTGCTGATTGGACAATGCACAGTACAGTTATGATAACTTTGTCTCCTTTGGCAAAGGATCTACCTTCACCGCACCTCAATGTTTACATAGTTTGAGGAAAAGTCACAATTCTAACCATGAAGTATCATGTATATTGTAAACCAGCCAGGAGCAGTGCATCAAATTATAAAACACTTACTGTCGCCAGCATGTGGCGCTATGACGATGAGTAAATATCGACATATGGATCTGATCAGACTAGGACTTTGATCGTGTGAGAGGAGTTTAGGGCTGATTGGACAAAGCACAGAGGAGTTATAACAAATGCCTCTTTTTTTGGCAAATCATCAAAATTTGATGCCACGCCACAGTCACAGTGTGACGAACAGTTAAACTTTGACTTAGTTTTAATCTCCATGGAGTTAAGAGGACACACTTACTGAATTTAAAGTTGATCGGATTAAAGCTCTAAGAGGAGTTCGTCAAAATACAAAATGTAATTCAAAATGGCTGACTTCAATCAATCAATCATCAATCAAATTTTATTTGTATAGCCCATATTCACAAATCACAATTTGTCTCATAGGGCTTTAACAAGGTGTGACATCCTCTGCCCTTAACCCTCAACAAGAGTAAGGAAAAACTACTTAAAAACCCTTTTAACAGGGAAAAAAGAACGTAGAAACCTCAGAGAGAGCCACATGTGAGGATCCCTCTCCCAGGACGGACAGAAGTGCAATGGATGTCAAGTGTAAAGGAGAACATCAAGATAAAGGTTTTAGCAGCATTGATTAGGGTAAACATTTTGAAGTATAACTGAAGGTCAGTGAATTGGTGGATTAATGTCATTAATGGTCAAGTGTCTGAGGAGAAATACTATGTATCGAGCAGCCTGTTTGATCTTGTTCCTAATGACATGACACATGTCCCTACAGATTTTTGTGCATGTCGTGGGAAACATGGTGCTGGGGCTGCTCTTTAGGGGGCGTTTTTGAGCCCTTTTGCCACGCCCATTCCTTAAAACCGTATTAATGTCTTCGGGGGGGTCTGTTGTTACACACATGAAGTTTAAAGGGGACATAGCATGCAAATTCCACTTTGTTAGTGCTTCTACAGGTTAATGTGGGTATCTGGCATGTCTACCAACCCAAAAACTCTGGGGAAAAAACACTTGCGCGTTTTGTTATAGTTCCTCTAAGTCAGAAACGTCATGCTTGAGCGACTCGATTGCGCTTCCTGGGTATTGTGTCGTAACAATACACTGGAAGTCTCCCTACATGGTCTTGGCCCACCCCCTGTCCCGTCCCGTCCCGCCCCCACACTCGTTACTCCGGGTTTACACGGAGGCTGCGAGGCAGCGCAGCGCCGTTCCCAAGCACGCAGCCGGGCTGTTCACACGGGACGAGCATTTCTCCGCTGGTCAGCCCGCGATTCACTCACATGTGGCATTTGTCTGGATCGTTGGGACTGGGAGGCTGCAGCAGCTGCTCGGGAGCGACCCGCGCTCTCCCGTGCGTGAGCTGGAATTTGTGTCAGCGCCACACAGCCAACAGTGTGGAGGACTTCCGCAGTGTTCAGCGCTACTGTAACCCCGAACCCCGACATTCAACGGGTACAACAACAAGCGGAGAAAGCAGAATCGCGGGCTGACCTTATATGTACAGTCTATGGGGCTGACCAGCGCGGAGAAATGCTCGTCCCGTGTGAACAGCCAGGCGGCTGCGCGCGAGAACGGCGCTGCGCTGCTCCGCAGCGGTCTTCCACACTGCCAGCTGTGTGGAAGACTTCCGCAGTGTTCAGCTCTACTGTATGCCGGGTTACAGTAGTTCCGCCGGTTACAGTAGTTCCGCCGGCAGTAGTTCCGCCGGGTTACAGTAGTCGCCGGGACACGGACGCGGAAGTGCCGCTGCGAGGCAGCGCAGCGCCGTTCTCCAGCGCGCAGCCGCCTGGCTGTTCACACGGGACGTGCATTTCTCCGCGCTGGTCAGCCCCATAGACTGTACATATAAGGTCAGCCCGCGATTCTGCTTTCTCCGCTTGTTGTTGTACCCGTTGAATGTCGGGGTTCGGGGGTAAATGATGGTCTTCATAGCCCCCCCTTCTTTCTCTCTCTGTCTGTCTGCTTGTGTGCTTGTAGTGGATGGGCAGAGGGGGACATTTAATTATGTGATTGGGAAAATTAAAACTCCAGGACAACAAGGGAATACAAAGTATGGGATGCATATTTGATAATTTATATCATATAAAATATGTAATTTATATCGTTTAAAATCATGGGGGGAGAGGGGGGAGGGGGGAGCTGGCTCATTAGCATTTAAAGGAACAGGCAGTCAAAACAGGTCGCTCTGTGGAGGGCTGTTTTATACAGGGTAAAAAGGGTGCTGTTTTAAATGATCCTTGTGGTATTTTGACCAAAGTATGTTACAGACATTTCATTAAGACCCCAAGGAACCATATCAACTTGTGGTAAAATGGGCATGCTATGTCCCCTTTAAGGGAGATTGAACAATGTGCATTGAAGTTACAGCAATTTACGCCACGAACACGATGTTTGATGAAAACACACAGTTCTCAAACTGTTTCATCATCAATGTCTTGAGGTCCTTCTCACAAAGTTTGACATGGTTGTGGTCAATGGACGAGAAGAAGTATATTAAAGTGTAAGATGTGCAAAAAACAAGACACTTCCTGTTGTCACCAGACGGCACTGTGATCATAAGTCAATATTTCAGTGTAGATGTCGTCAGGCCAGGACTCTTGTCATACATGTGAAGTTTGGAGAAGATTGGACCATGTATGTCCGAGATACAACAACATTGTGTTTTCATGGGGAGTCATACAAATTTGACGCCACGCCACTGGTCATACCGTGTGAGGAAAACTCACAATTTGAGTTAGATTTAATCTCCAGCTTGTTAAGATGACACTCACTGATTTTGAAGTTGATCTGATCAAAGCTCTAGGAGGAGTTTGTTAAAATGTGTCAAACGGCCACTAAATTCAAAGTGGCCGACTTCCTGTTGCCTTTATCATACAGAGAGAGAGAGAGAGAGAGAGAGAGAGAGAGTGAGTTCAGGTAAGCCCTGTACCAACCCTAACTATAAGTTTAATCAAAAAGGAACATTTTACATTCAATCTTAAATGTAGAGATGGAGTCTGCCTCCCAAACCCAGAGTAGGAGCTGGTTCTACAGGACAGGAGCCTGGTAGCTGAAGGCTCTACCTCCCATTCTACTCTTACAGATTCTTGGAACCACAAGAGAGCCTGAATTTTGGGAACGAAGTGATGGACAATATGGTGTTATGAGCTCTTTGATATATAAAGCGGCTTGACTGTTAAGTGCTTTATATGCGAGGAGCAGGATCTTGAATTCTATTCTGAATTTGACATGAAGCCAATGCAAGGACAGGAGTAATATGATATCTCCTTCTAGTTCCTGTCAGCACTCGTGCTGCAGCATTTTGTACCAGCTAGAAGCTTTTCAAAGACTTACTATGACATCCTGATAATAAAGAATTACAGTAATCCAGTCTATAGGTAACAAATGCAAGGACGACTTTCTCAGCATCCTTCTGAGACAGGATGTTCCTAATTTTCATAATATTGCGCAGGTGGAAGAAAGCTGTCCTAGAGACATGTTTTATATGTGGGTCAAATGACATGTCCTGGAGCTAGGGGCCAAACTAACACCATCCAAGTTTATCTGAGATGTTTAGGGCCAATTACAACAAACTCAGTTTTTTCTGAATTTAAAAGTAGGAAGTGTTGGGTCATCCATGCCTTAATGCTCTTGAGACATTCCTGAAGTTGAACTAAGTGAACTAAGTGACACCTGGGTGTCGTCTGCGTAACAATGGAAGTGTATGTGGTGCTTTCTGATGATGTTGCCTAAAGGGAGCATATATAAGGTGAAGAGTATCGGTCCATGGACAGAACCATGTGGAACTCCACGACTAACTTTTGTGCATGGAGGAGTCATTGCTAACATTAACAAATTTAAATCGATCTGATAAATATGATTTAAACCAGCTTAATGTTGTTCCTTTAATCCCAACATGTTGTTCCAGTCTCTGTAACAGAATCTTGTGGTCTATGGTGTCAAATGCTGCACTAAGATTCAACAGGATGAGTATAGAGACAAGTCCATTATCTGATGCCATGAAAAGGTCATTAGTAACTTTTCATAGTGCTGTTTCTGTTCTGTGATGGATTCTAAATCCTGACTGAAAGTCTTTCAACAAACCATTACTATTTAAGTAATCACATAGCTGGTTAGCAACAGCTTTTTCAAGGATTTGGGAAATGAAGGGCAGGTTTATTATGGGTCTATACATAGCTAAAACCTCTGGATCAAGAGTGGGCTTTTTAAGCAGAGGTTTAATTACCGCTACCTTAAAAGCTTGTGGTACGTAGCCGGTTGACAAAGACATATTAATCTGATTTAATATGGAACTGTCAACAAGACAATAGACAAGTCGTTGGTTTAGAAGATGAAACTAGTGAGGTCAGTTCAGGAAGATCAATTGAAGAAAAGTGGTCCAAATATAGATCTGGTGCCAAAGGTGGTTCTATGGTTTCTAAGGAGGCTGAGGATTTTCTTCCTTGATGGTTATAATTTTATTTGTGAAGAAGTTCATGAAATCATTGCTTCTCAGATTTAGAGGAATAGATGGATCAGTAGATCTATGACTCTCTGTCAGTCTGGCTACAGTGCTGAAGAGGAACCTGGGGTTGTTCTTATTTTATTTCTATTAATAATGAATAATAGGAGGTTTGAGTGCTTTCTTGTAATTTATCAATGAGTTAGGCATAGCAGAAATGTACGCATGTGTTGGCATGGATGTCAACCATGAGGGGTTTGAGGGTTGGCAAGTTTGAGCAGAACTATATACTAAATATATTTAAATATAATTTAAAAGCTCTCATATATGATTGTTTTTTGCTACCAATAAATCAGTTAAAATCAGCTACAGTTGTGGAATTTCATGGCACTATATTGTTGAAATTGACCGATGAATTATAAACCAATAAACAATTTAACGAAAGCCAAAACTGTTATATTTCAATATGAACATTCTCATATACTCTATTGTCAACTAAGTAATCTATCTCAACTGTTATAGTTGAAGAATTTATGACAATAAATGATGAGGATGAAAGGGCATACATTTTTATGGTTATTTAATACATTTGGTAAATGCATTAGTAAATTAAATTATTGTTGTCTAATAAAGCCTATTTTTATTTAAATAAATGGAGTTTTAATATATTGTGCTTTAAGTTAAAAGGGTGTGTGTTTACATTTTCTAGAACAGCCGGGCACAGCCTAGTGATTAATTGCTGACGCACTGTTTGTGAATGAGGCCCAGTGTGAGGTCCCTAACCAGTAGCACAAGGTATTCAACATCTTTTCCTGTTTATAACTAAAATTAAAAGGTTACAAATGTAACTGGTACCTTTTGATCTTCAAACAAATTGATTATTTCTTCCGAGACACCACAACCTCACAAGAAATTGACAATATCTGTCAGTTGTTCTGCCATCATGGACCTGTAGAGTACTGTAAGGGTTTTGTATTCTGTATTCTTTATGAAGAGTGTTTTCTGTTTTGTCATTACCTCGTGTTTCTTGATTTCCTTGTGTTTATGTTTGTCTGAGTTGTTTCGGTGTCCCTGTGTTCGGTTTCCTGTTTTATTTTGTAGTCTCTGTTCATAGTGTGTTTTCTCTCGTCACTTCTTGTTTTATTTTGTTGTCTGGGTTCTTGTGTCTAGTGTCTAGTTTTACTTCCTGTCTGTGATTGTCTGCACCAGTCCTCATGTGTTTCACCTGTGTCCAATTGCCCCTGCCTTCCCTGTGTGTGGATATAAGTCTCTGTGCTCCCCTTTGTCCTTGTCGGATCGTCGTCATTATGTCCTGTCCTGATCTCCTGTGTTTCTGTATCCTGTGTCTCCTGAGCTCCCGTCCTCTTCTCCTGTGTAAGCCTCCTGTGTTTTCTCCCGTGTGCTTTTGTTTTTTTCAGTTTGACTTTTGAGATTCCTGCGTTTATTCTTATTTTTTCTGTTGGACATTTCCATTAAAAATACTCTTTTGTTTAAACTCTGCATCCTGGGTCCATCTGCCTCACCTACCCTGACAGAACGATCCGACCAAGAATATAGACCCAGCAGAGATTCGTTTTTTTTGCAAACAAGTTTTTTCTTTGGATGCCCTGGTTTACAAGCTTTGTTCACCGGGCAACCAGCACCAAGCTGAGACCCTGAAATAAATCTCAGTTCTTCAGGCATGGCTGGAGGACCGACCTTGGGTGAGCCATTTTGTCCCGCACCTTCTGGTGGTGCAGGACAAGCTAGAGGACTTCCTCAACCCTCCAGTCCCATCCACTGACCCGTACCTGGGAAGCTGTTGGGCTTATGGAGGACCCCGTAGCCTCCAAAAGGTTTCTGCTGGGGGTGGCAGACGTCGGAGAGGGGGCGTCCACAGCAGGAATCCCTCTCCTCTACAGCCTGTTCACAGGCACCAGCCTCCAGTCCCATCCACTGATCCGTACCTGGGGGGCTGTTGGGCTTATGGAGGACCCCGCAGCCTCCAAAAGGTTTCTGCTGTGGGTGGCGGACGTTGGAGAGGGGGCGTCCACAGCGGGAGCCTCTCTCCTCTGAAGCAGGCTCACAGGCACCAGCCCCCAGTCCTGGCTGGGTCCCAGTCTCCTCCTGTCCGCTCCAATTCCGGCGTCGGGGGTCCCGGCTCTCATCACTCCCATTCCTGTGCCGCGCCGGAGGGTCCCGGCTGACGTCACTCCAGTTCCGGCGTCGGGGGTCCTCGCAGTGTCTACTCCAGTCCCTGTTCTGTGCCGGAGGGTCCCGGCAGACGCCACTCCAGTTCCGGCGTCGGGGGTCCCGGCAGACGCCACTCCAGTTCCGGCGTCGGGGTCTCGGTAGAAGTCACCTGTTCCGGCATTGGGGGTCCCGTCAGCGGCTACTCCGGTTCCTGCCCCACGTCCGGGGCTGAGGTCTACGCTCCTTGATGTTTCTGGACAGCTGCAGAAGCGGCTATCTCCTGAGTCCCCGTGCTGCGTCCCTGACTGGCCTCCGGGCCGTCCGCCTGAGTCCCAGTGCCTCGTCCCTGATCGGCCACAGTGCCGTCCCCCCAAGCCTCTGTACTCTGTCCCTGATCGGCCACGGTGCCGTCCGCCCGAGCCTTTGTTCTCTGCCCCTGACCGGCCTCCGCGCCGCCCGCCCGAGACTCTGTACTCTGTCCCTGATCGGCCACGGTGCCGTCCTCCCGAGCCTCTGTTCTCTGTCCCTGACCGGCCTCCGCGCCGCCCGCGCCCCTGTGCTCTGTCCAGGATTCCCTCCTCCGGATCCCCCCTCCTCCCTCCCGTCTCTGTTTTCGCTTTTTGGCCGTCTAGAATCCGGCTCTTGAGGGGGGGTGGGGGTTCTGTAAGGGTTTTGTATTCTTTAAGAGTGTTTTCTGTTTTGTCATTACCTTGTGTTTCTTGACTTCCTTGTGTTTGTTTGTCTGAGTTGTTTCTGTGTCCCTGTGTTCTGTTTCCTGTTTTATTTTGTAGTCTGGGTTCTTGTGTCTAGTGTCTAGTTTTACTTCCTGTCTGTGATTGTCTGCACCAGTCGGATCGTCATTATGTCCTGTCCTGATCTCCTGTGTTTGTCTCCCGAGCTCCCGTCTTCTCCTGTGTAAGCCTCCTGTGTTTTCTCCCGTGTGCTTTTGTTTTTTCAGTTTGACTTTTGAGATTATTTTTTCTGTTTGACATTTCCATTAAAAATACTTTTTTTTTTTTTTAAATATAATTTCTTTGATTTCATGCTTTCCACCATGGGGTTTGCTTACAATCTTTAACCAACAAAATGATATGATAGTACCATGGCATCATGAGTCAAGCTAAATTAAACATTTAAGTTGAGTTTTTATAAAAAGATTAAATGATGGATTGTAGATCACATATTGTGGAGCAATATGGGCTATACAAATAAAATTTGATTGATTAACTTTATGGTCTATAATCTGATAGGGTGTGACCCTCTCGTCCTGGTCTTGGCATCACATTAATAGTTGCTTGGTACATTGTTTGAGGGAGAGCATGATGTCTACATGCATTGTTGATTACATTTAAAAAATAACTAATTAAAATTTTTAATTTAGAAAGGGCATTGGGTTAAAGTTCATTGTTATGCCAGATTTATATACATTTTCATAATATGCTGCAAGTTTCTGATACATTTTTTTCATTGTCTGTTTCCTTCAATGTAACTGTCTTTTTTACAACTTTTGACTGAGGTATTCAATTGTTTATCAGTTGTATTTGCTGAAATATAGGATATTTTGTTTGTATTGTGCTTAAAGTCTTGAACTTTTTTAGGAAGAGATTGTCATATTACAATTTTTAATTCATGCAATTTTTCTAGGTCATTCTCGGCATTGGTTTGTTTATGAATTTCTCTGAGACAACTGATTGATTTTTCTACTCTGTCAATCTCTTTATCTAGCTTCTTTTTCACTGAAAATGACACCATGACCAGAATTGGATTATGACAATAAATGATGAGGATGAAAGGGCATACATTTTTTAAAAAAAGCCCACGATTAAAGACCCACCAGCTCACGTTTCAAACAGATTCTCTCCACTCAACGATGCACCCGTTGAGAAGCAAACTCTGGTCATTGGTGACTCGGTTCTGAGAAACGTGAGGTTAGCGACACCAGCGACCATAGTCAATTGCATTCCAGGGGCCAGAGCCGGCGACACCGAATCCAAACTGAAGCTGCTGGCTAAAACTAAACGTAAATACAGCAAGATCGTAATTCACGTCGGCAGCAACGACTCCCGGCTTCGCATGTCGGAGGTCACTAAAGTTAATGTGGAGTCAGTGTGTGCTTTTGCAAAAACGATGTCGGACACTGTAGTTTTCTCTGGACCTCTTCCTAAAACAACAGGTGATGACATGTTTAGGCGCATGTTCTCTTTTAACCGCTGGCTGTCGAGGTGGTGTCCTGTAAACGGTGTGGGCTTTGTAAATAATTGGCAAACTTTTTGGAGGAAACCTGGTCTTGTTAGGGGAGACGGCGTCCATCCCACTTGGGATGGGGCATCTCTCTTATCAAGGAATATTACCCAGTCTATTAAATGACAACCCAGGGTTGGGACCAGGACGCAGAGCTGCAGTGCTACACACTTCTCTGCGCTCCATCTGGATCAGTCACACAACCACAACCCCATAGATTGTGTCTGTCCACCGTCCCATTACATTATTTAATTCAAACAATAACAGAGGGAGAATTCCACACAAAAATCTAATACAAATTAACACAACCGCTGCAACAACTCAGGAAACAAAGACTTTTAAATGTGGTCTTTTAAACATAAGATCATTATCATCAAAGGGTATTTTAGTTAATGAAATAGTGTCAGCTCATAAAATAGATTTATTGTCCCTCACTGAGACGTGGCTGCATCCTGATGAATATGTCAGTCTAAATGAATCTACCCCCAGTCATGTAAATACACACGTTCCCAGAGAATTTCCCTACAACTCATTTGAATGTCTTGTTCTTAGTCTTCCACGCCAATCCAAGAAACACCAACAGCCAATCATATTTGCTGTAGTTTACCGTGCCCCTGGGGCTTATTCTGAATTTTTAACAGAATTCCCTGAGTTCTTATCAAACCTAGTCCTAAAGACCGATAAAATTATTATTGTTGGTGACTTTAATATTCATGTTGACAATAATAAAGATAGCCTTAGCATAGCATTTATTTCGATATTAGACTCAATTGGTTTCAGTCAGTGTGTACACCAACCTACTCATTGTTGTAACCACACACTTGACCTTATATTATCATACGGTGTCAAAATTGAACATCTAACGGTACTTCCGCGCAATCCAATTCTAGCAGACCATAATTTAATAACCTTCAATTTTTCACTATCAGAATATATGCCACTAATAATAAACTAATTTTCTAGATGTAATCGGAAATAATTCCGATTACATTTAAACCCGTACTATCCGTCGATATAAACAACAAATTCATTAAAAACCCTAGCTCCACTGAGATTGACCATCTCGTCGATAGCTCTGTAGACTCATTACGATTAACATTAGACTCAATAGCGCCTCTAAAAAAGAAACATATAAAACATAGTAAATTAGCTCCGTGGTATAATTCCAAGACACATGAGTTAAAACAAGTATCAAGAAAACTAGAAAGGAAGTGGCGCTCCAGCAACCGTGTTGAATATCTCCTAGTCTGGAAGAATAGTGTTAAAGCATATAAGAAGGCCCTCCACAAAGCAAGAGCTGCCTACTATTCAAAACTAATAGAAGAGAATAAAAACAACCCCAGGTTTCTCTTCAGCACTGTAGCCAGGCTGACTGAGAGTCACACCTCCACCGAACCCAGTATTCCTCGATCCCTAAATAGCAATATCTTTATGAATTTCTTTAATGATAAAATTCTAACTATTAGAAATCAAATCAAACATCTCCTGCCCTCAATTGGCACTAATACCCCATCAAGCACAGAAATCTCAGAAACGGCTGAGAATCCTACCGATTATTTAGACAGCTTCTCTCTGATCACCCTCGATCAGCTGACCAAAATAATCTCATGTTCTAAACCAACAACTTGTATCTTAGATCCCATTCCTACAAAATTACTTAAAGAAATTCTGCCCCTAATTGATAGTTCGTTACTGAACACAATACATCTGTCATTATCATCAGGATATGTACCACAGTCTTTTAAAATAGCTGTAATCAAACTCCTTCTCAAAAAAACCACCCTAGACCCAGAGGTTTTAGCCAACTACAGACCGATATCCAACCTCCCCTTCCTGTCTAAAATCCTAGAAAAAGTTGTAGCCAATCAGCTGTGTGAGTTTCTCCAGGAAAATAATATATATGAAGACTTTCAGTCAGGGTTTAGAGCGAATCATAGTACAGAGACAGCCTTGGCAAAAGTCACTAATGACCTTCTAATAGCTTCAGATCAGGGGTTTGTGTCTGTCCTCGTTCTGTTAGATCTTAGTGCAGCATTTGACACAATTGACCATAACATTTTATTACAGAGACTAGAACAGTTAATTAGCATTAAAGGAACCGCCCTAAACTGGTTTAAATCCTATGTTTCTGATCGCTCCCAATTCGTGCAAATTAATGATGAGTCATCTGTGCGCACCAAAGTTAACCATGGTGTTCCACAGGGCTCTGTGCTCGGCCCAATTTTATTCTCATTATATATGCTTC
This sequence comes from Hippoglossus stenolepis, assembly GCF_022539355.2. Taxonomy (NCBI): domain Eukaryota; kingdom Metazoa; phylum Chordata; class Actinopteri; order Pleuronectiformes; family Pleuronectidae; genus Hippoglossus; species Hippoglossus stenolepis. Next base: position 124,103 of record NC_061502.1, read on the forward strand.
CACTCGGAAACATTATCAGGACACACTCTGTAAATTTCCACTGCTATGCGGATGACACCCAGTTATACTTGTCAATAAAACCTGAACAAAGTAATCAAATAACTAAACTCCAAGCATGTCTCAAGGACATAAAAACCTGGATGACCCGCAATTTTCTCTTATTAAACTCAGATAAGACAGAGGTTCTAATACTTGGCCCTAAACACCTTAAAGATACATTATCTAATGATATAGCTGCGCTAGACGACATTGCCCTTGCTTCCAATGAAACAGTCAGGAACTTGGGAGTGATCTTCCATCCTGATTTGTCCTTTAATTCTCACTTAAAACAAATTTCTAGGACCGCCTTTTTCCACTTGCGTAATATCTCCAAAATCAGACATGTCCTTTCTCAAAAGGATGCAGAAAAACTAGTCCATGCCTTTATTACATCCAGACTGGATTATTGTAATTCCTTATTATCAGACTCCAGCAGTAAGTCGTTAAAGACTCTGCAGCTTGTCCAAAATGCCGCATCACGTGTCCTGACAAGAACCAAGAAAAGAGAGCACATTTCTCCAGTATTAGCTTCGCTACACTGGCTTCCAGTTAAATCTAGAATAGAATTTAAAATTCTCCTCCTCACCTTCAAGGCCCTTAATAATATGGCACCATTATATCTTAAAGAGCTGTTAGTACCTTATCAACCCACTAGAGCACTGCGCTCCCAGAATTCAGGCTTACTTGTCGTCCCTAAAGTCTCTAAAAGTAGAGTAGGAGCCAGAGCTTTCAGCTATCAAGCTCCTCTCCTGTGGAATCATCTCCCACTTTCAGTTCGGGAGGCAGACACCATCTGTACGTTTAAGAGTAGGCTTAAAACCTTCCTTTTTGATAAAGCTTATAGTTAGAGCTGGTCCAGGCTTGTCTTAGACCCGCTCTTAGTTATGCTGCTATAGGTCTAGAAGGTCGGGGGATACATGACACACGGAGCTTCTCTTTCCAGCTTCTCCTTCCTCTTCTCAATCGTTATCACATCAAAGTAATTCATATCCCATCACTACATGTTACTGACTTGACTTCTTCCCCAGAGTCCCTTTGCCTTATCGTTCGCAGATCCAGGGCCGCAGCTGTGGCCACATCATGGATTAGGATCTATGGATCACGTATCAGAGATCGTAATGGTGGATCCAGTATGGCGGATTCTGCATCGTGCTGGCTGATCGTGATAATAAAGGCAGATCCTTTATCGTGTTGGCATCTGATAGTGGTGGTGGACCACGACCGAGGTGGCAGCTGATGATGGATCCTAATGGCGGCAGTGGACAATGACTGTGGACTATAGTGGCATCCGATCTTGATGGTGGATCATGATCTTGCTGGCTGCTGACCATAGACTATGATTGCTGCAGGACTGCTCGATACATAGTATTTCTCCTCAGACACTTGACCATTAATGACATTAATCCACCAATTCACTGACCTTCAGTTATGCTTCAAAATGTTTAACCATTATCAATGCTGCTAAAACCTTTATCTTGATGTTCTCCTTTACACTTGACATCTATTGCACTTCTGTCCGTCCTGGGAGAGGGATCTCTCACATGTGGCTCTCTCTGAGGTTTCTACCTTCTTTTTACCCTGTTAAAAGGGTTTTTAGTAGTTTTTCCTTACTCTTGTTGAGGGTTAAGGGCAGAGGATGTCACACTATGTTAAAGCCCGATGAGACAAATTGTGATTTGTGAATATGGGCTATACAAATAAAATTTGATTGATTGATTGATTGATACATTTTTAGGGTTATTTAAAACATTTGGTCAATGCATTAGTAAATTAAATTATTGTTGTCTAATATTTAATGCATTATATCAAAGAGTGAGATTACATTACATTTCCTTTAGCTGATGCTTTTATCCAAAGCGACTGCATTCAACCATGAGGGTACAACCCAGAGTAAGTACAATTTTCTTAAAAAAAGCCAAACTACAAGTGCTACATGTAAGTGCCATATAATTGCAACTAAACTGACATTTATTTATTTATTTTTTCTTTAACCAAGGTGTAGTCAGAAGATGTGTTTATCAATCACAGTTTATAAGACATAGGGACTCAGCTGAAGATGTCAAGTCAGTAACATGTATTGATGAGATATTAATTTCTTTGATTTGATAAGGAGGGAGAAGAGGAAGGAGAAGCTGGGAAGAGAAGCTCCTTGTGTGCGACATTCTAGACCTATAGCAGCATAACTAAGACCAGGTCCAAGACAAGCCTGGACCAGCTCTAACTAAGCTTTATCGTAAAGGAAGGTTTTAAGTCTACTCTTAAACGTACAGAGGGTGTCTGCCTCCCGAACTGAAAGTGGGAGAGGATTCCACAGGAGAGGAGCTTGATAGCTGAAAGCTCTGGCTCCTACTCTACTTTTAGAGACTTTAAGGATGACAAGTAAGCCTGAATTCTGGGAGCGCAGTGCTCTAGTGGGTTGATATGGTACTATCAGCTCTTTAAAGGGGACATAGCATGCCCATTTTACCACAAGTTGATATGGTTCCTTGGGGTCTTAATGAAATGTCTGTAACATACTTTGGTCAAAATACCACAAGGATCATTTAAAACAGCACCCTTTTTACCCTGTCTAAAACAGCCCTCCACAGTGACCTGTTTTGAGTGCCTGTTCCTTTAAATGCTAATGAGCCAGCTCCCCCCTCCCCCCCATGATTTTAAACGATATAAATTACATATTTTATATGATATAAATTATCAAATATGCATCCCATACTTTGTATTCCCCTTCTGTTGTCCTGGAGTTTTAATTTTCCCAATCACATAATTAAATGTCCCCCTCTGCCCATCCACTACAAGCACACAAGCAGACAGACAGAGAGAGAAAGAGAGGGGTGGGGGGGGGCTATGAAGACCATCATTTACCCCCGAACCCCGACATTCAATGGGTATAACAACAAGCGGAGAAAGCAGAATCGCGGGCTGACCTTATATATTCAGTCTATGGGGCTGACCAGTGAGGAGAAATGCGCGTCCCTGCTGCGCTGCCTCGCAGCCTCGCTGCGTCCGGTGTAAACCCGGCGTAACGAGTGGGGGGGCTCTGTGTGTTTGTGCCAGTGTTACAGTAGTGCTGAACACTGCGGAAGTCTTCCACACTGCTGGCTGTGTGGCGTTGACACAAATTCCAGCTCACGCATGGGAGAGCGAGCGGTCGCGCCCGAGCAACTGCTGCAGCCTCCCAGTCCCAACGCAGTCAGACAAATGCCACATGTGAGTGAAGCGGGCTGACCAGCGGAGAAATGCGCGTCCCGTGTGAACAGCCAGGCGGCTGCGCGCTTGGGAACGGCGCTGTGCTGCCTCGCTGCGTCCGGTGTAAACCCGGCGTAACGAGTGTGGGGGGGGCGGGGGGGATGAGGTGGGGGGTGGGCCAAGGCCATGTAGGGAGACTTCCAGTGTATTGTTACGACACAATACACAGGAAGCTCATTCGAGTCACTCAAGCATGACGTTTCTGACTTAGAGGAACCATAACAAAATGGGCGAGTGTTTTTTCCCCAGAGTTTTTGGGTTGGTAGACATGCCAGATAGCCACATTAACCTGTAGAAGCACTAACAAAGTGGAATTTGCATGCTATGTCCCCTTTAAGGTATAATGGTGCCATATTATTAAGGGCCTTGAAGGTGAGGAGGAGAATTTTTAATTATATTCTAGATTTAACCAGAAGCCAGTGTAGTGTAGTGGAAAAATAACTAAGTATAGTGGAAAATGACTAAGTGTGGTTATTTTAAAGTTGAAGAGTAACTTTTTGCATACCTGTCTAAGACTCCATGACCTGAAATGTTTATGACCTGAAACCTGTATGACCTTTTTATATACCTGTATGACCTTTCCATTACTTATTGACTGTCCAAACAACCCAATGGAAATGTATGCAAATCAGTTTCCTGTGTATTAATTCCTGTCTCAAACTGCACCTACAGAACCAGTCTGAACTGGTTCAGGCAAACAGCTTTAGTTCTCCTATATAAGATCCTTGCATTTGACTGTTCTCCATCTTCACTCTGAGATCCTTGTGACTCTCTGTGTTGATCCTTTCTGCAGAAAGCCTCTATTAAATACACAAAGACAAATTTGGTGTTCCAGCCTCTTGTATTTCCAGATTTCCATCACAGTAGTGAAGCTAATACAGGAGAAATGAGGTCTCTTTTCCCGGGTCTTGTCAGGACATGTGCTGCAGCATTTTGGACAAGCTGCAGAGTCTTTAACAACAAGAAGGGGAGGTTAGATATCAGTCTGTAGTTGGCTAAAGTCTCTGGGTCCAGGGTGGGTTTTTTGAGAAGGGGTTTGATTACAGCTAGTTTAAAGGACTGTGGTACATATCCTGATGATAATGAGAGATTGATTGTGTTCAGTAACGTACTATCAATCAAGTATTTTTGTAGGAATGGGATCTAAGATACAAGTTGTGGGTTTAGAAGATGAGATTATAGTCGCAAACTTTAGTCTGCAGCGGAAGATGTGTAGACTTTCTGCTGTCCTGATGTCAATTGGGAGCTCATTCCAACATTTGGGAGCAAGGACAGCAAACAGTCATTATTTTGTTGAGTGGCTAGCTCGCAGTGAGGGAGCAGCAAGCCGATTGGCAGATACAGAGCAGAGTGGACGGGCTGGGGTGAAAGGTTTGACAATGTCCTGGATGTAGACTGGACCCGATCCGTTCACAGCACAGTATGCAAGTACTACTGTCTTGAAACGGATGCATGCAGCCACTGGTAACCAGTGAAGGGAGCGGAGGAGCGGAGTAGTGTGAGTGAACTTAGGTAGGTTGATTCTGGATGAGCTTCAGAGGTCAGATAGCACTAGCAGGTAAACCTGCCAAGAGGGAGTTGCAGTAGTCTAGTCGTGAGATGACCCTAGCCTTGACCAGAACCTGTGCCGCCTTCTGAGTGAGAAGGGGACGTATTCTCCTGATTAAGCTGGGGGCAGGAGACTCGCATGGCCTAACTGCCTACATCCAATTGTGTATCCTAACGGAGTAAACACTCCGTGAATTAGATACTGTTTAGCCATTTATTGGTCCAACAACTATACTCCTGTTCACACACTGGCTGGCTCCAACACCTTGCAGGGCAGCAAAAGTAAACTCTTTTAGAAAATAAAACATATTTCATTGCAGAAGAAAATAATGATACAAAGGAGTATGTGAAACTATATAAAACATATGTTGCCAAAATAAAGATTACTGTGCAATTAAATTAACTACAGAGACCTCAACAACTGCCGGACCAATACACGGCTAACTAGCCAAAATCAAGGACAATATTCAAGGGCTAAACAGAGTGCTCACCACTAAAAACAACAGTGAATTGTAGCTTAACATCTTAATAAACATAATATACAACCAGGTTAACAAAATGGGTGGTTTAAGTTTGAATATGTTATAATGTTGAGAGCCGTCATGAACCCTGCTAACCCTGCAGGGAAGCAAAAGTAAACTGAGATACGTGGCATTGTGCACAAGACAAATCTCAGAGCTACAGTGTCCCAGCAAGGACAAACAGTGCAAATGGCTAGATTCTCTAGAGGGTAAACAGCTCAACTGTTTATGGCCCTGGCCGTATTGTGTTTTATTTCTATGTTTTTGTGTGTCTGTATTTTGGGGTGAGTGTGTGTTCCTTTCAGGAGAAGACCTTTGTAGTGCCACCGGCAGGTCCCCTCCTGATTGGCTGGATGGGCTGATTCTTGCTGGGAGCTGTGCTCTGCTGATTGGCCCCTCCGCAACAGGCTGCAGGTTAAAGCATCCAGGTTTCCCAGTCATCAGGAGGACAGCGACTTGACAGCAGTGGCCTCGGTTCTGTCCTCGTCTTTTGGTTTATGTGTTTATTTCAATAGGGTTATCCAGCAGTTTACTTTGAAGGGAGAGATTCCTTTGTTCGTTGTTTTGGGCCTGGGTTCACCCTGAGTAATACTTGTTTCAGTTTACCTACACTTTTCACTTTTGTGTGAGTAATAAATTATCTTGTTATTGGATTATTAGTGTGTTCATTCTGGTTTTAGGGACAGGGAAGAGAACCAGTTTTTGTATACTTTTATGCTGCACTCCTACCCTAGACGGGAGCATAAAAGCAACAGTGCTACCCAGTGGTGCATAAAGGCTACTACCTTACATCCACCCTATCTTTAATTGATGGCATCCCAGCCATCATAACAGACAAGATAAAACTAAGACCAGTGACAAAGAAACGTGAGATGAAAGAAGGACCACGTGGTATAGAAAAATGTATGCGTTTAGCTGTTATGTAGGTGAGTGCATTTTTGCTTTAAATATGTCCCACAGCTTGGGCATAAGCCTGTGACAGACAGTCATGTAGAGTCTAGACATACTCGCTGTATCCACATGGCTGGTCATCATGGGGGAGCGTGTGTGTGTGTGTGTAGGTGCCAGGTTAGAGAAAGTAGCTTGCATGCAAAGAAAGACTGTGAAGAGCATAACATAACTATCATTAACTTTCAAATAACTTGTAACCAAAATATCACAGCAACACAAATCAAACTTATAAACATCACACGGAATCGAATAAACAGTCTTTGCTTAGCCTAGTATAATTATTAAGCCCAGTTGTGTTACCTGTCCATGGAAAGGGAAAAAAAGGTTGGTCTCCAGAACAAAGAAAAGCATGTGGTCAAGGCTTTGACTATACATGTAGGCCGAACTGTAGTTCACAAATATCAGGTCCCAACAATCCTCATCTACACAGGAAGGGGTCAAGGTCAGAGTTACTCCCAAGTGCCTTGGAGACAGTACATTTCTTCTGCTGGGTGAGGTGAGAGGTGGTAACTACGAATGCCTCACCTTATGGCTGGGGGGCAGTATGGCAGAAGGGGTCATTCCAAGGAGTTTGGAGCCCTTAGTGGAGAGGGCAGCACACCAATGTCATAGAACTCTGTACTGTCTACTTGCCTTCAGCTCTGGGCATGGCTATTGAGAGGGATAAGCTGTGAGCCCTCAGTTTGTTCAACCATCAATGAGGATCGTTTGTGGAAACGGTTGGGCTGTATTTTCTTCATGGTTCAGAGATGGTTCCATTACCTCCAGATTCTATTTGGCTGCCTGTGAAGTCAATATCGTTAGGGTCACGTGTTTGTTTTGGTGCCTCTGTGGAAAAAAAGCGGTATGTTCTAATCTTCTGTCTGGGTCTGACAAGCATGTGCACATGGTACACAGGGCTGTTCGGTGGGTGTTAAGCAATGAGGTAATGTATCCCCTTTGTTGATTGATAATTTTATGACATTATAAATTTGTGTTAGTACCATTCATACACTAACCTTGCCATAACTTGTTTCGTCTGACCTTGTTGGTGGTCCGAGACAACCGCAGACTTTGAGAATAGTTTCTTGAAAAAGCCTATTTCTTCCTAATTGTCTCTTTTGCTGTTGCAGGGAAAGGAGCTTCAATGCTTCCCAACATATCTCCTTTAACATAGGAAACATCAGAAAATGCCTATTGTTGTGCCATAATGCATCAAACGTGATACCATAAAATGGTGTGCCTTTCGGCATTCAATAAATTTGGTTATCAAGATAAAAATATTAAATATTAATATTTTATTATTAATATTAAATAATAACTTTAATTGATTAAAGTTACCTCGGGGCACCACCCTTCAAAGGAAGTGAAAAGATAGCCAATTTATTGATTAAGTCTCATAAAGGTTCTAACTACAAATTTGGAACTCTGATTAACAATTAAATTAATAACTATAACCAAAATTACCATATAGATAGTTAGCTAAGTTGAAAGATATGGGGTTCTTGACAGTGTAGAGGTTGGCGAAATTCACTTATGCAACATTAATGGAAAAACATTTGTGAAAGAAAAACATTTATTATGAATATAATAAAGTATAAAAACACAAATTACTAACGGTCTAATTGCTAAACAAAGATAGGTATGTGTGTATACATGTGTGTGTGTCTGTGTGAGTCAGCGTGCTTTCAAGATGGTGGCTGGCCAAAGAGATAACACCCTTCCCCCACCTATTGGAATGTTTACGACCTGTAGAGATAATGAGGTGAAGAGTTATGCGTGTGTCTGTGTGTGTGCCAAATTAGAGGAAGTTACTAGATTGGATGCAACGAAAGACTGTGAAGAGCATAACAGACTAACATTACTTTCTCAATAACTTGTACCCAAAATATCACAACACCACAAATCAAACTTATAAACCTCACACAGAATCGAATAAACAGTCTTGCTTAGCCTAGTATAATTATTAAGCCCAGTTGTGTTACCAGTCCGTGGAAAGGGGAAAACGGAAGTTGCTGTGCAGTTCGCAGTTTTGTGTCGTCTTGCTGGTTTCGGTTGAGTTCAGTTCAGTTGCTGAAGTTTGCCAGCAGGACATCGAGTCGCTGCTAGGACGTTGGTAGAGCTTGGAGGGCGAGGAGGTTTCCTTGGTGAGATGAGCTGGAAGCTGCACCTTTGTGCTCCTCTCGAAGAGTTGGATGGGAAGAGAAGATGTGAGCTGGAGAAGAGGCTCCACCGCCTTCCCTCCTGTGGAAGGATTGTAGGAAGAGGCAGAAGAGGCTCAACAGCCTTCTCTCCTTAGAGGGGTTTTAGCAAGAGAGAGATCGAGCAAGAAGCTGGAGAACTTAGCTTATATTGGCCCGGTGACCTCACAGGTCATGGGGTCCAGAGTGACCAATGGGAGTTGAAACCTGTGTCCCTGGGGGGGGTTTCCACCCCTCTGTGTGAAGTTGATGCCCTCTGGGACATTGAGTTCCTTGCTCTGGTTTTTAATGGCCCCTGGGAGACGGAGTCCTGGAGGGACATGCTGCTTCCGGCTTTGATGGCACATGTAGGCCGAAGTGTGGTTTCACACAAAACCATGGCCCAACACTATCCACAATTTGTTTTGGCAGCAACATTTAAAGCAACGCAACCTTGTTGCGTCATCTGGTCACACCCACTTAATATAAAAAACGTAGCGGCTGTTTTATTAACATGACATGATCCAGAGCTGATGTGAATCCTCACATGATTGTCTGAGCACCTGATTTCTTCTATCTCATCTGTCCAGTGAAAAAAAAAACGATTGAACTTATAGTTCACAACATCATCACCAGTCCTTTTTGTTTTTTCATTTTCAATTAAATCTGTTAGATTTCCTGTGAGTAGGTAATGATTAAATATCTTCTCTATATAAACTGACATCTTATCTCAGGACGTGTCATTCTGTTTTGGACAGGAAACAATTTTAACTGTCAGTGCACAGGCTACAGCACATAGTATGGTACAGTCTGTGCAAAAAGTTTTCTTTTCTTTATTTAAAAGATGAGTGTAAGTGGAGTCAGACTTTCTTGCCACATGGTTCTCCTTTCCTAAAACCTTACTGCTCCTCCTTCACAAGGAAAGATGTAGTGGTGGTTAGGAAAGTAGATTACATAACTCCAAATGCACCCCAAGTCTATATGCTAAGATGACCTACCCACTAACGAGATAAGTATTTTCCTAAATGTTTGCAGTATTCCTTTGAGAAAGATTCAACATTTATTAGCAGTAGTGTATGTGGTATTTTAACTGGTGAGGTATACAAGTCTGTACATGAATAAATGCTGGGCTCAATGAATTGGTAAACCTGCAAAATTACCAACAAAATACAAAGATAAAAAGGTTACTGGTTCAGCTCATTTGTTTAAAACAACTTATCCATTCAGTTTGCATGCAAAAGTGTTAACTGAACTAAATGGTAAATGATGGAAAACAAGTCAAATGGTTAAAAAAAGTCCAGTTTAATAATAAGACTGTTTGTGGCAGTGGGTGGTTTCAAGATATATACACATACACATAACATCTTTGAAATCACAAAGTATGCACAACAACACAATCAAGTCTGGAAGTCCCACAGGGATAATTAGGAGACCTAAAGCTGATATCGGCTTTTCATTATCAGCAAAACATTTTTTAACAATCTATAAATAAAACATGCTATACACATTTTTATAAAAAAAAAGACTAATTGTACAGATATAACTGTGTCATGTTAAACAGCTGCTTTTTATCTGGACATGTAAAATAACGTTTCATGTGTAGGGCTCCAGTTTGCAGCAGATTGTACTCAATCAATTCCTGAGATTCTGCTTTTAAGAACAAAAGTTAGACTATTTTTTTTAATACCACTGTGGTCTGCATGGTCTGTAGCTGTTTCAACAGAAGGTCTGAAACACTTGAAAATGCAGCATCTATAATAATTTTAACCTTACTAAGTGATTTCAAATTCTGATGGTTACTGAACCTGACACAGATGTCACTGGTGTTAATACCAGCTGTTTTTCTCCATGCTTGTAGCACATCAGCCTTCCTCTTGAGGCCATGTTGAGATTTATTTGACTGTTCCAGAAATTTTAAGAACGACATTTCAAATCCCATAGGTTTAAAGGAGGCCAGTGGAGCGCTCTGTTCAGCCATTTCCTCTTGCAGTACTGCAGGGCAAGATGAGTCTGATTCATCGCCCTCGCTGTAAACTATGTTGATCTTTGTCGTACGTGGTATTTTCTTGCGCTTCACTATTTTTTCGATTAGTTTTCGTGGACGCCCTCGTTTGCGTTTGATCACCACAGAACCATCAGAACTTTCCTCATTAGATAATTTGCTCTCTAACAATTCAGTAGGGATTTCTGCAGTGGTCCTTTTGCGTAGGACAGGCTTTGAATATCCATATTCTCCTCCCTTTAGTCCAGCATCTGCTGTCAGCTCATTGTCTGACATATCAGAGGTGTTGTCAGATTTTGAGTCGTCACTCCTGATGGACCGGTATTTCTGCCGGGGGAACTTTTTGCAGAATATAAAGTGACTCCTTTGTTGTTCCAGGTACTTCTCTGAGAGCCCATGCCCCATGTAATGTTTCAATATACCCCGCTCTGATTTCATGACTGACTCACAACCTTTGATCATACAAGGATATTGTAGAGGGAATTTCTTAGTGCATATTGCAGATGCCTCCAATTTAGATTTCAAGGAGGGTTTTCCATACTTTGTCCAGTGATTGGCTTTTGACTTGCCAACTCTCCTTATGTCACTTCCCTTCTGTAGGATCTTTTTATTGCTCTCAATATTTTCCTTTCCATTACTTGTCTTTGTAATTTGGTGATGCAATGTTTTTGAGTTCTGTTTCATTCCATCCTCTTTAATCAGTTGATTTTTTAGTTTAGGCTGGTACAAGTCCTGGTGCTTTTTCATGACATGTCTGAGAAGGTTTGACTTTGTTGCATATGAACGGTCGCAGCCTTCAATTTCACACTTGAACGAGCCATTTAATTGTTCAGGTTTGGCTAACTTTATATCTTTGTGCTTTTCTTTGACATGCCCAACATACTTCCAGAAAGCAGTGAAGGATGCTGTGCATCCTTGATGGCCACAAGTAAACTTGCCAAGCTTGATGCTAGAAAATAGATTACCAACCTTATCAAGACTGAATTCATGCAGCTGAAGGTAGTGCTGCAAAAGGTTGGGAACCTCTTGGAAAACTCTAGAGCAGTCTTTGACTTGGCATCTGAATTCACAAATTTGGACGATCTCTGCCTCTAGATCCTCCTCATCATGTTCCATTATTTCATGAAGTCCCTCTCCTGGGTCCTGCTCCTTGTTCACCTCCAATGCTGACAAAGCAGACTGATGAACAGCTCTGTAGTGGAGGATGAGATTATGCTGGATAGTGAAGGCTGCCAAACAGTGTTGATGAACGCAGCGATATGGTCTGTATGAACTCATGGCATCATTTGAGTTTGACTTGTTCTCTTTTGACTTCTTGGTAATATCTATGCTTGGCTTCACTATTGGCTGCCTGTTGATAGATAGTTTGTTTAAAGGCTGAGGTCCTGTGAAGGTCTGGGCCAGTACTTGTGGATTTGGATATTGGTTGTGCATAGGGGCTGTTTGTAAGGGATGAATGACTGTGGAACGGTTGTCATTTTGAAATTTCTGTTTAGTTATGTCCATGTTAATATGTGGCAAACATGCATGTGATGAAGAATAACATTTTGCTACATCTTGGGGCGAGCACAGTTGGGCCCTGTTCACCAATGCTGGATCAGTAACCACTTTGGTTTGAGCCAAAGGGGCCTGGTTGGTATTAACAGGACACTTTTGAATAGCAGCAGATGCACATGCTTTGTCCTGCCTGCGCTTCATATCTAGATCTGCAATTTCTTTAGCTGATAGGTTGTGAGCTGAATGATAGTGAGAGCGAAGGTTTGAGTTACGAGTGAATGTTTTACTGCACCTTTGGCATTTGAAGGGAGCATATAGGCCATATCTTTTTTTCACCAAATTCACCATCTCAAGTGTGTAGTTGTGAATTTTGGAAAGGTGTTTCCATAGCGATTCACTTGACATTGAAGTAAATGCGCAGGTTTCATTCTCACACGTAAACGGTTTAACATAGGGGGACGATGTCAAGCTATCGGACCATGGGACCATTGCAAGTTCTGTCTGGCTGTTGACAGTATTGGTATTTTGCTTCATGGAAGATGACATCTGATCAGATATTTCTTTGACCAAATTCAGCCTTTCAAATGCACTTTGAATTTCTGTCATCCATAGTTGCTGGCTGGCAGATAACTTCTTGGGTTCCTGATCTGTATCATTTTCAGCAATTCCCGTGGGGCTCAAAACCTCCTGTGGCAGCGTGGAGGTCTCTCTGAAATAAGTAAAGCTGTGCATGTTTAGTTGTATTTTGCCAGAGGGTTCTGGGATGATTACAGACTTTTCTTGAATTACATGTCCTGTGTCACTCTTTGCATTAGAAGGAATCTGATCAAGTACAGAGTCATTGAAAGGGCTACACATTTGACCAAAAGACATGAGATTCTTTGTATCGGCATTGGGATCAGTATTGTCTGAAAGACATGAGCTGTTTCTACGTTGAAAGTCACCGGCCAGAATCTGCTCCCGTAGTCTCTTTTTAATATTTTTCTCTGTTGTCTTCCTTTGTGTCTCACACTGCTTGCCACTAAGCTGACTATTAGGTAACTCTGTTTGCATTATTGGGTTTGAATCTGTATCTAGTGACTGAATGGTTGTCCCAGAGTAATAGACTTCACTGTGGGTTGGCCCAGCAGTTACGTAGTTTGTGGGAACACTGCCAGAATCAGCACGGTTTTCTGTGAGGATTGGAGAAAGAAGTGGGTCAGGGAATTCACTTCCACCAAATGTATCAATGGTTGGCTGAGGATAATGAGCTGTACTATACGAGTTGACCTCCTGCCTCTCCTCTCTCTTTAGCTGGACATTTTCTGTATGCAGTATGACTGAGTTTTCTGGCAATTGCTCATTGGCTCCAAAGCTAACACAAGGGTTTTGAAACAATGGCTGAGGAGTAGGTGTGTGAACAAAAAGATCAGCCATTTTTGATTCAGTCATGATTTGTTTGAGAATGTCATCATTTGACTTACCATTCCCACATGCTGTCAAATTATCTTGTCGATAACTGGTAGTAGGGTAATCTTTTGTGGCAATTGTAACTGACTGATGAGGCTTTTCTTGATACAGAGCAGCCTGATTATAAGAAAACTGTGGCTGAGCGGTGCTAACTGTTTGCTCTGAATTAAGGAGGTCAAGAAATGATGTGGGCATATCTGTGTTCAGCTGCCCCTCTTCGTACGGTTTGCAGATTGTACGCTTTGACAAGTGGCCTCCAAGGGATTTGGGACTATTAAATTGTCTAAAACACCTGCAACAAACAAATTTTCCATCCTTCATAATGGCAGGCCATTTGGTTCTTTTGTTTCTTCTGGCTCGTTTTTGACTTTCAGTGATGACCATACCATTTTGAGGTTGGTTGCTAATGCTTTTCTGGCTTGCAGAGTGTGGAGAGAGAAAATTGGACTGTGCATTATTTTGCATCGATTTATTTGCTGCCTTGGAACCTGAGAATAAACTGCTTTGCACCTTTGATGTATATGCTGGAAGACTGTCTTCCACTTTCAGTGACACTTCATTTGCAGCATCTAAGCACGAGGGGAAAACAGACTGGGACCCATTTTTCATAAGTGGTGACTGCAGGAACTCAACTGGTCTGTTAATGGTTGATCCCATCATTGAGGAAGTTGGCAGAGCCACACTGCTAGAATTTACCTGCAAATTAGATAGATAAACCTGGGAAGAGCCACTACTTTGAATTTGTTCACTTCCAAGGACTGAGTGCCAGTTTTGACTACCTAAAACTTTGGACTGCATTGTTATTGGACTTGTATCACTTTCTAATTGAGATAGAACAATAGGATTTAACACATTTTCCATCAGGAGTGAAGCATTCTGGCTGGGGGCAGATGAAGAATGGGAATGCGGAGTAGTATACTTTGTGCCCAGGTCAGTATATGGAGGTGATTGGATAACATTCTGCCTCTGAACTCCATGAACTAGTGCTTGGTTGCTGTCCTGACTGGGAAGTGAGGTGACAGAACTCAGATGTCTAACAGATGATGTGTTTGGTGCTGAAGGGTGGGTTAACTTGATTTTAGTTCGAGCGACTTTCCATTGCTCATAGAAATCAGGGTGAACCGTTTTCATGTGCTTGGTAACACTTCTGTATGAGCTGTAGTGCCTTGTACACATTTCAAATGCACATTGAAATCGTTCCCTCTCTCCTGGAGCAGGACCTGTGGTAGTTGAAGATGACACAGAGTTCACTGGTCTTTTCTCATCAAGTGGTTGGGGCAGTGATACTGATAACAGGCTGCTGCTGCACATTTGATGTTGCTGTCCTGGCAATGGTAAGCTGCAGTCAGAGTTGCAACTTACCAATTCATTATTGACATTACCAGGGAACATTTGTGGTTGGTCCTGTAAATCATGTGTATTACAGCTAAGTGGCACATTACCCAAATTATGTTCAAATACATGTATGGGTTGATTCTGCTGAGGTGGTGTAATATAATCAAAATAATGACCACCTGAACCTTCTCTGTGTCCAATAGGATCCAAAATGTGGGAATTCAAAGGCTCAATCACAGTATGGTGTAGACTCTGTGTCTGACAGCTTGAAAAACCCCTCTGTCTTTGGGAAACCACTCTGTGCTCTTCTAGGGTTTCCACAGGTGCTTGTGAAGATTTCAGCAAACTTTCAATTGACACTGGCAGCATTCCATGATCTGGATTAACTGCATTTTCAGTGTTCCAGTTCTCTTGGGAATTATCTTGTAATTGTGCAGTGTGATTTGAAAGCATTTGTTCAATGAGTGAAGGGCCAGTCTGCATATTTTGTGAAGTCTGTTCAGAAGCTGTATTGTCCTCTTCAGTGTCATGCTCATCTTGGTGCAAATCCAGCTGCTTTTGTGAATGGAATACCATCGCACAGTCCACAACTTTACAAGTGAAAGTATTATAATGCTGTGCCTCATGGTCATACAGTCTGAAGGCCTCATTGAAAATCTTTCCACAATTGGGAAACATGCATCTAGCCTTGAAAACAGAATGTGTTTTCCTGTGGATAAGGAGCTCAGTGTTAGACAAGAAACTTGCCTTGCAGTTCAACTGTATACAGATATAAGGCTTCACACCACAGTGGACCTGTAAATGATCGTTAAGATGTGTGACATTAACAAAGTGGCGGCGGCAGTACTGGCAAATAACCTTTTTCCTTTGCAATTCAAGGAAAGTCTTTGCTTCCTCGTTGTCCCCATGGGCTTTTACATGTGCAATGAGATTTTTGAAAAATTTAAAATTCCTTCTGCATTTTCCAATAGGGCATACATTTTCTTCACTTCTCTCTGTGCTACATCTGTCCACTCTGGCCTGAACATTATCAACAAACCCCCCATTTTGCCCAAGGGAGGCACCTTTATCATAGATTGCATTTTCTGTCTTGGCCTTTAAATCTGCAAAAACAGGAGAGGCCATTTTAAGATTAGAAGATTTCTTGTTTGTTTTTAGTGCAGTTAGCCTTTCCTTGCTCGACTGTTTAACATGTGATGTTACATGGGGAATCAATAAATCTTTTGAGGAAAAGGTTTGAGCACATATAGGGCAGCTGTATACTCCACTGCTCAGATGAGTCTGTGCATGGCGTACGATCCTGTGGCCAAGAAACTCTTTGTCACAAAGCACACAATACTGCATATATGCCTGCCAGTTTCTGAACCTAGCTGAAATGAAACCCTTCTCCCTCATTTTCTTCATTTCTCTGTTCTTCTCTCTCTTGTCTGTGACATCTTTTAGTTCATAAGTGCCACTAACTAAATGGTCTGGCATATTCTTAGACAACTCCTGACTGAAAAAATCTTCTTCTGGGCTCTCTGTATCATTCAGCAGGTCAATTGACGACACAATTGAAGCTTCTTCACCCATTAATGCAAGACAATGACGCTTCAGTGCTTTCCAGTCCCAGAACTCCGGGTCAAAAGGCCACTGGGTTTTAAAAACCAGTAGGAGTTCGCAGCGTAGTGAGTTGGGAATGGGCATATATTCCTCCTCTAGTTTTTGATCTGGTTCATTGTAAAGAGTCTCAACAGCGTAATATGAATCCACTGTGGGCTCCAGGAGGAACTCTGTCAGCTGACAGGCTCGCTTGACTTCTAGGTCAGTAGGAAGCAAACAGGAAATTGTTTTACACACTGTGGCCTTGGTGTTTCCATCATCTGATTCCATTTGTAGAGCCCTTATGCACATTTCAATGCATACTGGGAGTCCAATGCTGTCAATCTATAGAAAAAAGGAGAAAGATTTAAGTCAAGACAACTATTCAGAAACACTTTTAAGACTTTCATCATTGTTAAAGCAATTTTATATTTGACAAGAAAAACAATATAAATTGTAAAGGATTATATACCTTGTTCAGCAAAGCAAAATTTCCAGCAACAACTTAAATAACATTTAGCTGTTTATTGATGTTAATTCCTCAAATCAATAGCATCAAAGTTTTGAAGCAAGGTCACCCTACTGCAAATAGCATGGATTAATCAACAGCTGTCTGTGGCTGCTGTTGACTGAAAGCCTCATTTATGCATTGTGCATTTAGTATAATGCAAAAGGGACTTTAAAAGTCTTCAGATTGCACTACAGTCCACACTACATGACTTTCTGTCATGTGATTGGGAGTCTGTCACCAGACTACATTTGATCACGAAAACACACAAGTAGTAACACAGTGAATCAGAATGCTCCCTCTGGTCTTGTGTTCTGCTAAAGTGGTGCATTACAATCAAAATAACAACCACCTGAACCTCCTCTGTGTCCAATAGGATCAGAAAGGTGGGAATCCCTAGGCTGAATCCCAGAATGATGTAGAGTCGGTGTCTGACTGAGAAACCACTCCATGCTGTCCTATGGTTTCCTCAGGTGCTTGTGAAGATTTCAGCAAACTCTCAATTGACACTGGCAGCGTTCCATGATCTAGATTGACTGCATTTTCAGTGTTCCAGTTTTTAATGGGAATTCTCTTGTAATTCGTTGGTGTGATTTGAAAGCATTTGTTCAAATAGTTAAGGGCCAGCCTGCATATTTTGTTAAGGCTGGTCACTAAACTACATTTGATCACCAAAACACACACAAAGTGAGAGGTTGAGTCCGGCTGATCCCCCTGGGCTTCCGTGTCATTCTACTCACAGACTAACACATTACGCTAGAAAAGGGGTTCCCAAACTTTTCAGCCTGCGACCCCAAAAATAACTTTGATTAATTAATACAACACAAAAGAACAACAGCCTTACAGCCATGATATTATTTTATAGTACTTTAAGAAATAGAATATAACCAAAATAGGGGGAATCTCCCTACACACACACCAATACAGTTTTCCCAAGATAGTCCCTCTTCTTTTAGTTTTATAAAAATGTCCTCATCCGTGCACGTCCACTCCAGCGCGGAGCAAAACAGCATTACGTTTTCCATCAAAACTGTATCTGACGAAAACAAGCAGCTGGGCAGAGTTTAATACATCTGTGGATTCATCTAACTGTAAAGCATATTTCCCTTTCTTAACTCTATCAACCAGCTGGCACTTTATGACCTGGGCCATGTCGGTGATGCGCCAGGCAATAGTCCCGTTAGACAGCGGCACTGATTCCAGCTCACGGGCTAATTTATCCCCATGCATGGCCCGATTTATAGCTACAGCAGCGGGTTTAATTAATGTTTCGCCGATTGAGTGTGGCTTTTTTGCCTGTGCAATTAAATATTCCACCTCATATGATGCCCTTTGAGCTTCGGCTGGGATGTCTGTTTGTTTAGTATAAGTACTTTCTTTTAGCCTTGCAACTCTCGCTCCTTCCGCTAATCCGTGTCGTAATAACCTCAAGGGTCAACAAAGAAAAAGGAAAAAACTGATGGAAATGTTTTTATTTGCATGGTTTTATTCTAATTTCAACTCATATTTCTGTATATATTTATACAATAATGGGTTCAATATTCAATTTTAAATTATTTTAAAATTTTATATTTTTTTTTGGACGGCATCTCGCGACAGCCCCTCTGTGTCTCGCGACCCCCCGGGGTCATAGTATACATAGTATAGAGCGTCTTTGGCCACATTTTATACCTCGGTGGCGTCGACAGCCAGTGGCTGGAGGCATTTTGCTATCGGGTTGTCCGTCCCATTCTCGTGAATGAGACATCTCAAGAACACCTTGAGGAAATGTCTTCAAGTTTGGTAGAAACATTAACTTAGACTCTGGTGGTCAAAGGTGAAAAGGTCAAATGACCACACATTGTTGTGACCGTTATATATCAGGAATGACGAATGGGATTTTTATTACGTTTGGACTTAAGGATGACCTGATTAGATTTTGCTGATCAGGTCAAGTTTTCTTGTCACGGTAATACGGAACGCCTTATGCGTTTTTGCTGTTAATAGTGAGTGTTTGGGTTAATTAGGACTTTTTACAACTTTAATTAATTTACATAAAATTTTCACTGTGTGGTTTATACTTGATGGAGTGGACCGTAATGCGTGATTAGTGGCCGTGGTTTGGTGTTGCATGACAAACACAGGTAGTGAAGCATTTAGCCTTCCCGCGATGCACAAAACGCACGCAACATGGAGCCGTTTCGCTTAGTCCCCGTTGACCCTACCCCGCGGCCGCATCTGTTCCCGAGTTCGCAAGTGCTCGGGCCTGCACAGTGCTTCGCAGCACTAGTTTTACACTGAAATTGAGCTCAAAAATAGATTTTGTTGTACAACAGAGCCAGTTTTAGGATAAAAGTGATTTGAATCATGAGAAATATTATTTGTTTAGCCCATATTCACAAATCACAATTTGTCTCCTAGGGCTTTATACCTGTCTATAGGTTACGTTTCAGTAAACGACGGTATGGTGAGCCAACATATGGGTCCTTGAGAAGGATCATACAGACAATCCACTGAGGATGTTTCTTCTTCATTTCACGCTGCGGTCGGATGGAGAACAATATTAACATCGATTTGGCCCCAATGATCGATCCACTGAATTGACACTTAAAGAGTGGACTCATGGACATTAAAGGGCCCATATTTTACACCTTTCTGGGATGTAATTTGAGGTATTGCCTCTTGAGCCCCTCCTCTGATTGGCTGACTGCACTTTGAGTGACACGCGACCAGGCCTATCACCGGTCTCATTCTGGCGCATTTACGATCTCTGGCTGTAACAGAATTTCAACACCAACACGGCACGTCAGAAGAAAGAAAGCGTAACCGCTGGTCTCGAACAGTAACTTTCTTAGGAGGAATGTGCATGGACACATTCTCTTCCTTGCATCCCTCCACGCTGCAGTGTTTCTTCAGTGTTGTTTGTTGTGGTGAGCCTGTAGTAGCTAACAAGCTGCTAGCTCAGCAAAATGTCTGCTTGGTGTCGCGTTCGGTGTGGAGGGGTGGTGGGTTCAGAGGCTGGACTGGTACCGGCTGGGTCGGTGGGGCTGAGAGACGAGGGAGGAAGTACGAAACGAGACGTTTGGATAACTTATTTCTTAGAATGGACTGAGTGAAATAGTCCGCGGAGTGACTGTTTTCATACTTTGAGGGTACCTACTGACCCCCCTCAAGTAATTACGGATAGTAAAAGCCCAGAAAATGTATTTTACACAATATGGGCCCTTTAAAGGGTTAATTTCAATAAAAAAAAATTCCTAATCTTTCTGATACTGGTCCACACTATCTTCTTTGTCATTTCTTTAAAGTGTAACCAGGGTTACACACACGATTATTATTGCTTGTTTTCCCCGTTTAAAGATATGTTGCTGTGTAAAAAAATCTGTTGGCACCTCACTGCTACAGTGAGGTGCCAACGTCATCACCAGCTTGTCCTATGCATTGATTGGCTGAAGTTGTCGCCACCACGTCTAGATATTTAGCCCGCTAGAAATCTAGTCACAGTCTGTAACATGTCGGCAAGCCCACTCTAGTCTAGACGATTCCATTACGATATAGCAGTCAATGATTCGATTCACAACGATGCATCGATTCATCTCGATGCATTTCAATGTATCACAGCCACAATTTTCTATATCACTGCATTTGGCTGCTTTTTCATCAATTAATACAATCAGTCAGACAAACATGAACTCCATTTTATGAGGAAAGTGCTTTAAAAAGTACTATAGACTGTTGCTGTTATCACAATTTTGCCGTAATTTAAAAAAATATGGTTTTCAATTTAAAAAAAATCAGACAACAATTAGTCTATGACAGCGGTCAGTGCTCTCCAATCTGATTTGACATAAATTCAGTTTAGACTTGTGTGCTGCACCTAAGGCTTAAAAGGACAACCTCTGATTATAGCCTGTACTGCATCAAGGTGGCTCCGCCTGGCCCCCCTTAGCAGCGCCACTGCACTAAGGCACATTACTCCGCTGGTCAACAAGTGACTCTCCTACTCTGGTTTTCTAATCATCGCACTTAGAACTGATCCATATAAAAACCTGCTGTATTCATGTTTATGGATAAACGGGGCGTCGCTTCTTCTGCAACAATGAAGTTAAAACACAGCGGTGTGTGGTAATCTGCTGAAAAAACTTCTCTTCTGTTGTCAGGAGTGTGTCCCCGCTCGTCTCTGGCCCTCTTCACACACGAACTGATAATCACATGTATGTAATTATTAATCGATGTCGGATCATGACTCCGGATCGTCCCTCTGACTTCAACACTGATGTCGTGACTTTGTGCGTCACATTACATTACATGTCTCATAAACTCTAGAGCGACTCAAAAAAACACAGTGGTTGTGAATCCTATATACACATGATAATAGAAAGGTAAAAGGTTAAACGTTATGTTTTATACAGGACCCACACTTTGATAATTCCATCACAGTTGACTGTTTACTGACCTCTGATTGGATGACCTTGATGAGGAACAGGATGTGGTACACAGTTTTAGAAAGTAGGGATATCTGGCGGCATTTGTCAAGGAAAGCCTGCTCTGATGGCTCCAATCGCTTCAGCAGCTTGCTCCAAAACAGAGTCAGCTCCCTAGCGTGAAGAAGGAGAATTCACAGCCCAATTATTGTCCCATCATTAACAAGAGGCATGCTCGGAGAGCTCTTACCTCTGCCAAAGCTAATCCCCTTCCTATCATGTTAAGGAGTGAACAAAATCCTGGATCTGCCCAATTCTGCTTACTGGTGTAATTCTTCATCAATTCCTGATCAATTCTCTGTGTGTAAAATAATATATGCCCTACACAGTTTTAAATATGGAGGTAAATTATATAATGTATGGATTCTGGGACTAATGCCACATTTTTAGGGTTTGGTCTGAAAAGGAGTTATCTTTTTTCTCCCTCCACGAAACAAGGAAAATGGGGGGCTTTCTTACCAAGCACAGTATGTATCTCCTTGAAGAAGCTGTCGGTTGAGGAAGGCGGAGCATAAACTGAAGGCAGCCACCTCATCGCCGTCTGACTCCAAGTTGCAGATCATTTCCAAGGCATCACGACAGTCCTCCTTTGAAAGCTGTAACAGATTGATGCCATGTATACATTGAGTTTCATGCATTACGCACTCAGTCACACACACGCACTCAGACACACACGCACGCACACGCACACGCACACACACACACTTTAAGATATAGGACGAGATGGTGAATATCCCTTGTACATTTGAAGGTCTTCTGCACAATTTAAGTAACCAACTACCAGTAGATAGTTAGCAAGTGTTAGTTGCCGTCAGGGGATGTTAGAGACATACAGTAACCTTGGTTGTGTACCTTAGCGTCATCAAGTGTTTTGGCCTTGTAGATCAGACATATTACCAGATTACCTCTATGCCTTTTTTAATTAAACGCTGTACCATTTTAGAACATACAACAAGATGGAGAATATCCAATGTATGTTCTACCGCACTCATTAATCCCTACCACCAGTTGATGTTAGCGGATGTTAGGGACATATCTTCAATTGTGTACCGTCATCAGGTGTTTCTGTCTTTTAATCACAAGGCAGGCCTTCTAAGGCAGGCCCACCACAGATTTGTGTATACTTACCTCTTCCATGAGCTGATCCTGTTCAGGGCTGGAACAGAGGCAGACAAGGTACATCTGCTTGAAAGGCCCCTTCCCTTGGAAAACAGAACATTCAGAGCACGTCTTTGCTAGCCGTGCAGCCTCTCCCAACTGCTTCTCCTTCATCAGCTGCTTCACTCTCATCTCCAACAGGACCTGCCCCTCCTGCACCAGGAACTCCTCAACTGAAAAAAAATAGATGGATGGATAGATGTAGATACTTTTTGATCGCCAGGGAAATTTAGGAAATATAATTATAGATTATAATTTCGTTCTGACAAAATTGTGTTTTAATGTTTTTAAATGTGCAACTCTGGCTAAATGTAAACAAATACTGGAAGTGACACACAGTCTTCTTCCTAGCAGCAACTACAGACCTGTTGATAAATAATATTTTCGCTCAATCAAACATAGAAATTAATACCAGCATTTCACAGGTTTTTCCAACAGGATATGGAGTAGCCAACAAGTAGGAAAAGGTAGTCAGCTAGGGGGTTCGGGGACATGCCCTTTGGAGAAATATTTTGGCCACACAATTTCAAATTTGGTGCATTTGGGACATTCCAATGGCACTATTCTTTTATACACACCAAAATAAATTTTCTTTGTGATTGTGAACATGCATTGAGTTATTCAAATGAAAAATCAGGAATTAGGAAACTAGGAATAAACATTCACTTTGTTTTACACAAAACAGGGGAAAATAACAAGATCTCCTAATGGAGACAAAGATGTAATGGAGACAAAATTGCAAAGCATAGTGTACAATGTTCAGGACATACATGAACATGGCACGTCTGCATTGCTGTGTACATCCATCTCTGGCTGGAGAGGAAAGGAATGGCTGGAACTAGGTACAACATACTGCATACCGAGAATGTGCTGAAAAACTTCCAATAGAATGTATATTTCCTACTGACTGGACTGACCATACGCCACATGTCAGTAACTTATAACTGTGTCTGAAACTCTCAAATAGCCATGAGGTACCCCTATCAAATGGAAGAGGGCCATTATGCCACCAAATTCAAAGTTGGTCTGAAACGCATGTGTCAAAATTCTTTTAGGAGTGTGAACGCAAATCTGTCCTGGGCCACATATGAAGGACTTCCTAGTCAGCAGATGTCCTCTGACCCGCTGCAGTTTCACTATGAATTGAACGTATTTTTTCTCATCTCATTGATTTGATTGTGACCACCGCCACAATATCAACACTGATCACCATATAATGATTGATACTTTCCATAAATTGTTAAAATCTTTCTTCACAGCGGAGCAGCACGAGATTCAAACTCATCTCTCCATGTCTTTCTACCACTGTTGCTCTCTTTCTCACATACACACACCTTCATGAACAGATATGACATACGTGTTTGGTTGTATCGAGCAGGACGGTGAGATCCGACCTAAGACGCTTGTGGTGCCACATGTTAATACCAGGTGTGTAGACAATTTAAGTCTCCTTCAACATTAAGATGACCCTTCGGAGAGCTGATAAGATAATCAGCTAAGATGCGTTCGGTGGATAAACATTTACAAATGTGATGTTCTGATTCTGTGAAAGTAAATTTAATACTATATATCTCCCCTCATGGTCTGAATGTACATTGGACAGTTTAATTGCAATATTTTTCAAAGTTAAAATGCTTACACCTCCATTATTCTGGTTAGCTGTAGAGGAGAAATGGGTCTCTTCTAACATAGTAATATGACATTTAAGCGATTTGAGATATGTCTGAATTTTGTATGTTTAATAGGTTCCTGGATGCCATTTACATTCAAAGTCACAAGCCTGACACGATTTAACCGTGAATCCATCTAGGGTGTAAAAGAGATTGTTCAGGCCCCAAGCTTTCATTAACCCACAAACGGGGATGGAGGGTGATTAAAAAAAACATCAGAAAAAGTCACAATAAAACAATTGTCAAAAGACCTGTCCGGCAATAAGGCCAGACAAAGACGTGCAGTTGTTGGAGCAACTTAAGTTCATCTGCACACCCTAGTAAAAGAAAAACAAGGCGCATAAGAAAAAAGTCTCACTTAAAATTGTCTGCTAATATCTCCTAGAGGCCCACTAGCTATGTGTGCGCTGGAGAAAAAATCCTCAGGTTGGGAGGAGCAGTGGGAGCAATACAGAGGTCTCTGAAAGTGATTTTTGATTTAATGTGGAAATATCACCTATTACACCTCAAACAAGACAATGTAATCATTCCTCTGCCTCCAACTAAGGACGACCTGGAAAAAAAAAAGACCTCAAATAACGTACATTGCCACTGTTTCAAAATGAAATAAATACTGTTAGCCACTGGAAATGCTATTTTCACAGTTGCACTCCATATGCTAACTGCTTAGGAACCAGACTGCAGCTAACCAAAGGAAGATGACAAAATAATGAAAGGGCAAACCCCACATTGACATCAGTGTGCCAGTGTAGAGACCACTAGAAGTTGCCTCTGGACTGCGGCGACCACACACTGGTACGTAACGTCCTCCAAGCGGGAAGCTGCCAGTCAATTTCACCAGTGGTACAGAGGTACTGTACAATTATTGTCACAACAGATTCTGATGATTTAACATTTATCTTATCTAAAGTTAATGCTAATGTCTATGGTGGCTAATTCCAACTTGTTGAGATCAGTAGTGCACCATGACAATGCATGAATGAGGGGGCTGGACCTTCTGAAGAAACAGTGAGGGGAGGGGTGTACTTGTTTTCAAACATCATCATTCCCTAAAATGAATAGCTCCATCTTTAATTGTTAATATTTTCACAAATTAAAGCCTTATTCTCTTAATAAAAAAAACAATCAATCAAAAAATTATTCTGACATATCAGTCTTTTCATATATACTCATTATATCCCAAATACCAGCTTACAGCTCTATAGTACGCAAAACTAGGGTTATGTAGATCATACTCTTAATGTCAAGATTTATAATATTTTGGGACCCGCTTCCTCAGGTCTTTTGCTGCATTATCTCTGGTAAAACCAAAGGTCGCAGTCCGGACGATAATACGCAGAGTGATCTGGTCAAGCGGTAGGATTGGGGAATGGTCTGAGGGCAGGGTGCGCTCCATCAATATCTGGGGGTCTCTGGTCCAGCAGTATCTGTTGTAGCAGGTTTGACAAAGGTGAATAATATGGGGTGCCAATCAGAGTCAAGTCTGAGAAAATTGAAAGATAAACCTTTTGTAAAACCATATAAAATAAGGAGCAAATAACCCTTTATATTTAATTGAAAACTGCTCCGGTTGCGCTGTGAGATGGCTGCACTGACAAGAGCTCCGAGCCAGTTCAGCATACTTTTGTTCTTTAACTTTTTCGCCCTGGCTCTTTTTGCACACACATTGCTCTCACACATTCACTATGGCCGTTAATCAATTTTGGAGTTACGCTCGTCAGCCAGTTCGGACTTTAAACCGTGTTTTGACACCGCGCACGACAACTCCCTTGAGTCTTTTGTTTACTTGCGGGACGAAGGAGGAAAACAGAGGGGGAAGCGTGTCGGGACCCGACAGAGGAACAACAAACGACTGGAGAACAAGCTGGACGACCTGCACATGGATTAAACACCAGCGGGACATTAGAAGCTGCTGTGTTCTGTCGTTTACAGAGACCTGTCTGGAGCCCAGCTTACCCGACTATGCCATCACTCCGGGGTGTGCTTCATGGTTAACTCTTTGAGGGCCACGGATGTCAGTGTTTGAACAACGCACTGCTCTACCGTTCTGGAGCTGCTAATTATTAAAGTTCGACCCTTCTATCTACCCAAAGAGTTTAGCTCAGTCATCCTAACAGCTGTTTACATCCCTCTTCAAGTGGACACATTTTTAGCCCTGGAGGAGCTGTATGGGATGGACTGGAGAACTCACCCTGAGGCCATTTTCATTACTTTGGGAGATTTTAACAGGGCCAACATGAAGCTAGTTCTCCCTAAATACTATCAACACATCGCCCTCCCACCAGGGGACAACAAACACTGGACTACTGCTTCACCCCAATCAGAGAGTGTTATAAACCTATCCCCCTCCCTGCTTTTGGCAAAGCAGAGCACTGCTCCATTCTTCTGCTGCCCGCATATAAACAGAAACTTAAACATGAAAAAACGGTTTCCAGGGTCATCCACAAATGGAACAAAGAGGCTGATGAGACTCTGCAGGACTGTTTTGAGACAACTGACTGGCAGATGTTTGAGGGTGCAGCTGGTGGAAATATCAGCGAATACTAGGACTAATGGGTGCATCAACAATATTGTTTCAAAAACTACCGTCCACATCTTCCCCAACCAAAAACCATGTGACCCATGGTTTTTGGTCAGGAAATCTGTGCTAAACTCAAAGCACGGACCACTGCTTTCATTTCAGAAGACCCTGAAGCCTACAAAGCAGCCAGATACGACCTACGCAAGTGTCAAAAAGGACTACAGAGACAGAGTGGATGTGGTCTTGATTACGCTGCATCACGGACTACAAAGGGAGGACCAGGCTCATAGCTGTGCGCTAATAAAGTAGCAGAGGTGTTTACCAACATCTTCAACCTCTCCCTGAGTCCGTCCGTATTCCCCACCCCCTTCAATGCATCCATCATTCTTCCGGTCCCCAAGAAGCCAGTGGCCTTATGCTTAAATGACTGTCACACTGACATCAGTCATCATGAAGTGCCAGTCAAAATCCACATCTGCTCCTCCCTTCCGGACACCTTGGACCCTATTCAGTTTGCCTACAAACCAAACAGGTCCACAGACGACACCATCTCCTTGGCAACCCACACAGCCTTCACTCACATGGGGAAAGGGAATACATATGAGAGAATGCTCTTTGTTGGTTACAGTTCAGCGTTCAACACCATTATTCCCTAAAAAAACATCTCGAAGCTCAATGATCTTGGCCTGGAAAACTCTATTTGGGTGGGTTCGGAGGCTGGAGTGGTACCAGCCTCGGTGGGGCTGTGTGATTCCAAGATTACATCATACGGAGAGGAAGTAGAAAACGTAACGTTTCAATAACATATTTCTTAGTGAAAAAGTCCACGGAGTGACTGTTTTCATACTTTGAGGGTACCTACTGACTGAAAAGCAAACTCTGGTCATTGGCGACTCGAAACCCCACTTGAGAAACGTGAGGTTAGCGACACAAGCGACCATAGTCAATTGCATGCAAACGGCCAGAGCAGGCGACATCGCATCAAAACTGAAGCTGCTGGCTAAAGCTAAAAGTAAATATAGTAAGATCGTAATTCACATTGGCAGGAACGACTCCCGGCTTCGTATGTCGGAGGTCAGGCTTTAAACCCAAAATGACAACCCAGAGTTGGGATCAGGACGCGGAGCTGCAGTCCTACACACTTCTCTGCGCTCCCTTTGGATCAGTCACACGACCACAACTCCATAGAGACTGTGTCTGTCCCCTGTCCCATTAAATTATTTAAATCAAACATTAACAGCGAAAGAATTCCACACAAAAAACTAATAAAAATGAACACATCATCTGCAACACCACAACAAACAAAGACAATTAAATGTGGACTCTTAAACATAAGATCACTGTTGTCAAAGGCTATTTTAGTAAATGAACTAGTCTCAGATCACAATATTGATTTATTGTCCCTCACTGAGACCTGGCTGCATCCTGAAGAATATCTCAGCCTAAATGAATCTACTCACATATAAATACACACACTGCCCGAGACTCTGGCCGAGGAGGTGGAGTTGCTGCTATTTTTAACTCCAGTCTATCGATTAATCCTAAACCTAAACTAAGCTACAACTCATTTGAAAGTCTTTACCTTATCCACACCCTTCCAAAAAAATCACAACAGCCAATCATATTTGCTGTAGTTTACCGTGCTCCTGGGGCCTTTTCAGAATTTTTAACGGACTTCCAGAGTTTTTAATCAAACCTAGTCCTAAAAACAGATACAATTATTATTGTCGACATTAATATTCATGTTGACAATAATAATGAGAGCCTTAGCCAATTACATTTAACTCCGTAATATCGGTCGATATAACCAACAAATTCTTTAAAATCCCTAGCTCCACTGAGATTGGCCATCTTGTTGATAGCTCTCTAAGCTTATTACAATTAACATTAGACTCCATAGCACCTCTAAAAAAATAAGCTTGTAACACATAGTAAATTAGCTCCCTGGTACAATTCCAACAAACATGAAATTAAAACAAGCGTCAAGAAAACTAGAAAGGAAGTGGCGCTCCAACAACTGTGTTGAAAATCACCTGGGGTCTCAATTATCACCGTTGCGTACGCACAAAACGGGGCCTGAAACGTGCGTATGCCACTTCTCACGCAAACGTTGGGATTTATAAAAACAAACATGACGGGAAAATTTGCGTATTTCCACGCAAACTCTGACCCATGTGTACGAACGTTTTGGAGACGGGAAAGTGGCGATGCAGACGCGAGGTGGTGAACTGAAGCCAGATTATTGATCCAATTCATCATTTACATTAAAACCAACAGCTTAGTTTTGCTCACGCGACATTTCTGTTCCACACAAACCTTTTAATTAAAAAATATATAAAACAACTTACAGCAAATTACATTTAGATTCCATTAACAGCGGAGTTACGGAGCCGAGTCATTAATAGGTTTTAATAATATCTTCTAACACTGTGCGTGTATCATCAAATCACTGCAGTGAACGGGACGGTTCCATCAGGCGCACAGAGGCACAGCGCGCACAGGAGATCACTTACAAGAAATGAAGAAGCTTTCCAAATAATATCCCAGAGTGGAGGTTAGGATCCACTGATGTGAGGGAATCGGTCCAATGCTCTAAATAAATAAATACTGCCGTGACACTGGTGCGGGGTTCTGCGTGATGTGTGCATGCGAATGGAAGGATGAGGAAGAATAGAGGGTTCAGCGATGCCTGATCAGCTGATATAGATTCTATTGATCTGTGATCTTTTTTTAAACTTCAGGCTCCGTTCTATCGTCTTCACTCTCACACGTATTATCCACAGCAGCAGCAGAGTATCAGTGTATTTTCTTTATTAGTGACATCACTGCTGTCCCATAAAATCGCTCTTCACCTCCACCTTGATGTCAGTGTCAGAAAGTTTTGCTTCCTCTTCTCATCGCTTGATGCCGTCAGGACTCACGGTGGAAACCCATTGGTCAGCAGCATAATTTAATATTCATGCTGTGCTTTGCATTGACCATTTATGGTTGAAAGTGGGCATGTGGAGGGCGGATTTGGAGGCAGATCCACGTACGAACGTTTCCAGGTGGACTGTGATTTATAAAGCGAACATTGCGTTCAGGTGTGCGTGCGCACGGTTTTATAAATCGGAATTTCCTTTGGCGTACGCCATTTCCGGCTTTTGGGCGTACGTACACTTTTAGTATGAATCCTACGCACTGTTTGATAAATGAGACCCCTGGCCTGGAAAGATAGTGTTAGAGCATATAAGAAGGCCCTACTCCACATTAATAGAAGAAAATAAAAACAACCCCAGGTTTCTTTTCAGCACTGTAGCCAGGCTGACAGAGAGTCACATCTCCACCGAACCCAGTATTCCTCAATCCCTGAATAGCAATATCTTTATGACCTTCTTTAATGATAAAATTCTAACTATTAGAAATGAAATCAACCATCTCCTGCCCTCAGTTGGCACTAATACTCCATCAAGCACAGACATCTCAGGAACAGCTGAGAATCTTACCAATTATTTAGACAGCTTCTCTCTGATCTCCCTTGATCAGCTGACCACAATAATCTCATCATCTTAACCCACAACTTGTATCTGTTATACATGTTTCCACTGGGAAACATAATAACAAATTTCCACTTCTATGCGGATGACCCCAGTTATACATATCAATAAAACCGGAACAGTGTAATCCAGGAGTCTTCAACTAAAATTGAATGAGGTCCAGAAATCAACCCTCCTCCCCTTCTGGGGTCCGAATAATAACAACGTACAAATACGGGACCATGCTTTTTACCAGACTAACTAAGTTTAATTAACATTTTTATTGCACAAAGTTGATTTTGTAACAATCAAAATCATTCTAAGACAAACTGGCAAAAATACAATGCCTTTGCTGGACAAATAAGAAACAAGGTGCAATAAACATTTTGTCTTGGAATTTGCATAGGCCTACATTTATTTTATCCATACAGATGTTACCTCCTCTGGTGTGTGTTGTAAGTGCTGTGATACCTAAGATGTCCTCACAGAAGTTTCCTCTCTACCTCTCTTTAACTGAACTGCAATGATGTCCCTGCCTGTGACTGTGACACTTGACAAATAACAGTAACTGTACATTTTCCACAATCCCTCCAGCTTATAGTATTTTTTATTCTGCTTATAGTTTTATTAAATTTTTTAAATGAAATTTTTGTTTCCTGTTTTTATATTTTCTATATTTATAATAGCACAAACACACCACAGCAAATTCCGTGTATGTGTAAACTTGCTTGGCAATAAAACCCGATATGATTGTGATTCTGCGGGGTAAAATATGACATATACCAAAAGCTAGGCATTGTCACTAATATCAGTCGGTTCATCAACTGCTAAAGCTATGGAAGTTGCACTTTTTATAGCCGCAATGAGCTGTGACTGAACATCCTGTCCTAATATTTCCGTTTGTCTTGTGGCTGAAAGGGGGATTTGTCTTTCTTTTCCCATCGAGAAGTGTTTCGGACACAGCATTCATGCACTCTTTAACGATGCTCCCACCTGTAAAGGGCTTTTTATGTTGCCCCAAAATCCACCGTATTCTGAGCGAACACTCATATCTCCGCTATTGTGTGGAGAGGGAATGAGAGAGGACCTGCTTAGACCGCTCATACTGGGCTTTGAGCTCATTTATGTTCCAGTTCCTTACCTCGGACTGTTGCGGGTAGGAGTCTTCAAAGTGTCTGTGTTTAGTTTCGTAATGGCGTTTTAAATTGCCACTTTTGACAACCGCAACAGACTGAGCATATGAGACACACCAGTCTCGTTGAGCTCACTGCAGGAAGAATAACCGCATACTTTTCTGTCCACTCTGCTCGGAAGACTCGGGTTTCAACATCAACTTTCCTGATTTCGCTTACATATACGAGTGTCTCCATCTGCGTGCTTCTCTCTACTTAGCAACCTACATCCTTTGTCGTGTTGTCATCTGATCGTGGATAGTGGTGGTAGACCATTATCGCGTGGGCAGCTGATGATGGATCCGGATTGCAGCAGTGGATCATGACGATGGACTCTGGACTATGGTGGCATCCGATCGTGATGGTGGATCCTGATAATGGTGGCTGCTGATTGTGGACTATAAATACAAGCTGAGACAGCTGTGATTGTCCCCAATCTATAAAATTTAACAGAATTATTTTTGTATGCTTGTGTTTGCACTGAGATGGTTCGGTTCTGTCGGGTCAATCTGTATAATACTGGATTCAGTTCAGCACAAAGATCCAAGATCACAGATCTATAGAATCTGTATCAGTTGATGAGTCATCATGGGGAAAAAAAACCTTTGTGATAGCTGAACCCTAGTTTCCTCCTCATCCTTCCATTCACGTGCATCCATCGCGCATTACGCACAAATGTCACCACAGAATCTATATATTTAGAGTCGGCAACCAGCGGCTCTTCAGCCGTCTGCAGCGGCTCCCTGTACAGTGTTGTGCATGTCGCGCATATTTTGCGCGAACGGTTAACTTAACGAATCAGTTTTCATATGCTGAACGTGAGTGAGGGTCACGATTAACGTGAGTGAACGTCACGTTCACTTTTTAAATCATCATCGTATCAGGCCAGCATGAAATACCAGGAGCGGGCGAATGTGTGTGTGTGTGTGTGTGTGTGTGTGTGTGTGTGTGTGTGTGTGCGCTCCCAGACAGTGCACACACAAACAGGCCCTGCTCCCGCCCCCAGCCCCCGCTCACAAAGATACACACAGTGAGATCATAGCTCGTTCACGTACTTACCGGCTGCTTCTTATCTGTGGAAACACAGAGTTTCTCTGGTCACAGCTGCTCAGAGATCAGCGCTGCAGCTTCTAGATCAGAGCAGAAGCTGCAGTTGGTTTGTACCGAGCTTCAGTTTCTGTGTGTGCCTCCAGTCTGACCTCCAGTCTGACCAGCCTTAATATTTCGTCAACTAAAATATATCTTTATAAGCTATTAGGCTGTAGCTATATCTTTTTATTTATTTCTAAGTGGACTACTTCTTATTTTATACATTTCCCACAAATATGGGGAGGACTCTAATAGGCCTGCATAGTTCTGTGTTTAATTTATTTTAAAGTAGGCCTTCACATTGCCAGTGTATTTTGTTCTCCTCTTAAGAGTTTGGTGTATTCCTTTGTTGTAACAGTTAAAAATAGCAATAAAATGTCAACAGTTTTCTTTATTGTCATTCTATAATTTCATAAATGCAACAAACTAGAGTTTTAATATATATAGTATAACTATATATAAAACTTTATAAGCTGTGTTATCAAATATGTTTTGCGGCTCCAGACAAATTTTATTTGGGGGAAGAGGGGGCAAAACGGCTCTTTTGATAGTAAAGGTTGCCTACCCCTGATTTAGAGCAATCGGACCAATTACTTCACACATCAGTGGACTGTAACCTCCATTCTGGGATATTAGTTAGAAATAGAAGTTTGAAAGTGAATAGTTTCTCTTTATTTTTTGTGAGTGATCTCCATTGCGCTCTGTGCGCCCTGATGGCACAGACATGTACCCTGCAGCGATGTTACACACATTTGTCCTTGATGATACTGTTAGAAGATATTAAAAACTATAAATGACTCAGCTCTGTAACTCCGCTGTTTAATGGTATCTGAACGCAATTTGCTCTAAGTTGTTTAATAACTTTTTGAATTGAAAGTTCGTATGCAACAGTTATGTCGCGCGAGCACAAATAATGCTAGTTATAATTTTTTGTTAGTTTTAATGTTAATGAAGTGGATCAATAATCTGGTTTCAGTTCACCACCTCACTTGTGCATCGTCATTTTCCAATCTCCAAATGTCAAGTACACATGGTTCAGAGTTTGCCTTGAAGTGCACAAATATACATTTGTGTGAGAAGTGGCATACGCAAGTTTAAGGCCTTGTTTTGTGCGTACGCAACAGTTATAAATGAGGCCCCAGATTCTTATTTCCTCCCTTTAGGATCTGGGTGTCTCAGACTCTGCTCTCTCCTTGCTTTCATCATACCTCAAAGATCCTACCTCTGCCTGTCTGACATATCTCAGTGGATGTCAGCACACCACCTGAAAATTAACCTCAACAAGACCAAACTACTTTTCCTTGCAGGGAAAGACTCTCCCACCCATGACCTCTTGGAACCTGGGTGTGACACTCCACAGTCAACTCTCCCTAACTGCAAACATTGCTGCAACAACACGCTTGTGTAGATACATGCTGCACAACATCAGTAGTATACGTCCCCCTTCTCACTCAGAAGGCTCCACAGGTTCTGGTCCAGGCCCCCTGTCATCTCATGCCTAGACTACTGCAACTCCCTCCTGGCTGCCTGCTAGTGCTTACCGACCCCCACACTCATCCAGAATGCAGAAGCTCGACTGGTCTTTAACCTACCTAAGTTCACTCACACTACTCTGCTCCCTTCACTGGTTACCAGTGGCTGCCTCATCCGTTTCAAGACACTTGTAATTGCGTATCTTGCTGTGAACGGATCGGGCCCAGTCCACATCCAGGACCTGGTTAAACCTAACACCCCAGATCGTCCACTCCGCTCTGCATCTGCCAATCAGCTTGCTGCTCCCTCACTGCGAGCTAGCCACTCAACAAAATCACAACTGTTTGCTGTTCTGGCTCCTAAATGGTGGAACGAGCTCCCCATTGACATCAGGACAGCAGAAAGTCTCCTCATTGTCTGCCGCAGACTAAAGACATATCTCTTCCGACTCCACCGTGGTAAAGAAGATGATGTCTAATAAACCTACGTCAACTCTAGTGTTTATATTTAAAAAAGTATTAATAAAAAAAAAAGCTATATATATATATATATATATAGCTAGCTCTGGAAAAATTAAGAGACCACTTCAAAAGGATCAGTTTCTCTGGTTTTGCTATTTATTGGTATGTGTTACCTATGAAACATGAAAATGTTTGTTTTATTCTATAAATTACTGACAACATTTCTCCCAAATAAAAATATTGTCATTTAGAGCATTTATTTGCAGAAAATGACAACTGGTCAAAATAACACACACACACACACACACACACACACACACACACACACACACACACACACACACACACACACACACACACACACACACACACACACACACACACACACACACACACACACACACACACACACACACACACACACGTTTAGTTGCACTTACATGTAACACTTGTAGTTTGGCTTTGTTGGGACCTAGTATGTGTGAACAATAGTTGGGCCTACATTTGTAGCCAAATTCAGTTGTCACATGTCTTCTTTGTTCTGGACACAAAGGAGAGCTTCCAGAACTCAGTTCTCCAGGGTTCTCCATCTGATTGGCCAAATACTTTGACATGCAGAGCGTGAATGCGTGCTGCATGGAACACCATTCATCGCAGTTTTGCCATCTTTTGCAAGTATCGCGTATGAAACTAAAGCCAGACTCAACCAAAAAAACACAACACGCAATATGCCAGTCCTGTAGCCTGCATCTAAAATGTAGCCTCATGGTGACTGTGGCAACTTTGATGCCGTTTGTATTTTTCAGAAAGCTGTTTTAGGTCTCACTAAACAGCAAACAGGGGAATCAAGAGCAGCAGAAGCCCCGGGTGTAAACTCGTCATCACTTGCTGCTGAATCTGTAAATCAGGTTGGTCCGGATTAAGCTCCTTTATCCTATTTTTATCTTGTGAAAGATTGTTTTTGTGTCTTCCCGCAGATTATCACACAACTTTCAGCTGATGCTTTTATCCAAAGTGACTTACAATAAGTGCATTCAACCACGAGGGTACAAACCTAGAACAACAAGAATCATGAAAGTAAAATTTGCTTCAAAAAAGCCAAACGCAGTGTTCCTTTAAACTTAATTGTTACAGCAGAAGCAAAACATAAATATTAATTATCAGGGATTTATAAAGACCAGCTCTACATGCGGGTGATTAGAAGAGAGCAATAAGGGGTGGGGATAAAAAACAGTGCAGGAACTCACCTTGTTTTGTCGGTAGATTTCCGTTGGACAGAAGGCTTTGCAGGACATCATTTGTCCAAACACCATCATACTGGCCAAAAGCACACAGCAGGGACAGCTGAGCGAGTCCATTCTCCTGCAGCTTACTGTGAGCAAACTATGGATACCAGGAAAATTCCATTATTTAAAGTCACATGGTTTTGCGACAGTCTGATTTTTGAGGCTATTTAGTCAGACTTAGGTAGACTGTGTATTGCCAAAGAAAAGTAAGTGCAAGTAATTAGTTAAATTAAAGGTTGTGAACCATGGATATGATAGTTCGAAGTTTGATTTCCTTAGCTTTGCACAGGTTCTGGACAATCTAAGACATTTCAACTCCATACACTTTCATACACAAAGGAAATTATTGGGTGGAGTGATGCCTAGTTTTTTAGGGCCATGTCTTTCCCAAAATAAGAATCTAAATCTTTACCTTCACAGATGACTTGAATTTTGTCCATAAACCATCTGGGATGCTCTCCTTCAATGACAACAATAGTTCCACAAAACTCCTGAAGAACAGACATAAAATAAACAAAATTGATACTGGTTCTGCACTTCAAATTTGAAAACATACAATGATAGGAAATATGTACTGTAACTTCTATTTCAGGGTTTCATTCAGCATAATAATAATTTGACCCCATATATTGTATGAAGTTTAACATTTCTAAATAGTACTTACAGTGACAGCCTCTCAACCACAAGAGGAACATTTTCACACTGCAGGGAGAGGTACGGAGAGGCCTGGGCATAACTCAATAAAGCGACGATGTACACTTCCACCAGTGGTAGAGGCTCTTCTTCTATCTTCCAACGACCTGCGTACTCCAGCAGCATCTACCGAGAGGTAAGAACATTTACTTCAAAATTAACATTCAAAGAGTGTTGTCCTGAGTCAGTGATAGAGGAGGCTGGCTGGCCATGATGAGGTTACACCACCCATTGGACTTTCTGCCTGCCTGTCAGGAATTACATGTCTCTCACAGGAACATGCACAGCTGAAGCTGCAACTACCAGTATCATAAGTTAACCACAATGTTGTCACAGAGCTCCAGAGTGTGACCATTTTGGTCGTACATAAAAGGTGTATTATTCATGTGCCAAAAGGCACAGTGAAACATTTTGGGTGCACCTGAATTATGTGCTGATGCATCTAAATGGAAAAGTTAGGCACACCGGTGCAACCTATGTAAGTTAGTCTGGAGCACTGTCAGCAGCCCAACAGGAGAGACACAGTGCAGACTCAAGACTCAATCATTTTATACGCCCATCTGCAATCCAGCCATATACTGTTTTTACCAAGTCCTGTTTGAATTCACCTTTTTTGGAAATATAATTAATCTTAGATTTTAAAAAAGGGGTTTTATATCTTAACTTTCAGGGCTATAAAATTGGGTTAATTAATCAGATATTCTTTTGGAACCAAGTGTCCCGTCTTTTACAGTGTTGCATTAGGGTAGTTTGGGTAGGGTTCCTTTATTATGTTGCTTGGCTAGTGTTTTTGTGTCCGCCTACAGTAAGTAGCCTTTCAGAGTTACTCAACCTTAAGGCTAGTTCACACATGATTTTCAAACGGATCTGACGCATTGCACACAAATCTAATTTCCAACCTGCCGGAAATCTGGTCAGAGTCATTGACAACTCCAGCTACTCAGGGGGCAGTACAATTTGAAAGTGGTCAAGGGACATCCATACATAGTTTAGGAACCAATTGGGGCTTTCTCTTAAGCTGCATTAATTAGAGGAGTGCATCTTCACTAGCCTCACGATTCAGCAGTCAATGATTCGATTCACAAAGTTTTCAATGTATCCCATCCACAATTTTCTATATTGCTGCACGTTGGTGCTTTTTCATCAGTTAATACAATCAGTTTAAAAGTGCTTTAAAAAGTATTATAGACTAACTGTTATAACAACTGTGCTGTAATTTACAAAATAAGGTTTTAAATTCAAAAATCTGACTACAACAGTAAGTAAATGACAGTGGTCACTGCTCGCCACACTAATTTGACATCCATTCAGTTTAGACTTGTGTGCTGCACCTAAAGCTTAAAAGGACAAACTCTGATTATACCCTATGCGGCTGGTCTTCTATAGCTGTATCCAAACATAACTTGACTTTCAGCTGTGTTTACCAGAGAGATCATCACTGCGCCAGAATGAGTGATAGGCCTGGTCGCGTGTCACTCAAAGTGCAGTCAGCCAATCAGAGGAGGGGCTCATAAATAATTAATGAGGCAGGCAAAACAGCCTTTTCTGTCTGCAGCACCAGAGAGAGGCAAAACAGTGGACATAGAAATACACATTGCAGCAGTTTTTTCGACTTTAAAACCACTGATATATCATCTTAGGGGTACCAATACTTCAAATTAAATCCCAGAAAGGTGTAAAATATGGGCCGTTTAATCGATGATGTTGTTGTCACTTTAACCCCGATGTCCTGGCTGTCTCGTATAGCAAGTTTAAACATGTCTCACAAACTAAATCAAACAAACACAAAGTAATTGTCAGTCCTGCACGTGTCCTGATAACATGTGATAAGTAATCGTGTTCATTGTTAAAGTGTACGCAGGTCAGCGGTAGAGTGAGGAGGAAGCAGACTCTGAAAGAGACTCAGACACGTACAGGACGACCAGACTTTTAATGTGCATCTGTCCTGGTCTTGAAGCAGCAGTAGTTATAATTATTCAGTGGTGGAAAACCCGCCGAAACAATGAATGTAGCAGAAAGCATGAATGGATCATGTTCAGTCACTGCATCCATGCAGAGTGGTTCACCTCTATGCAAGAGCCCACACATTAGCAAGCCCAGGGCAGAGTGGGCACTGCCCGTCCACTGCGCCACCAAGCCCGGGGAAGACACCCAGGTAGCCATGCATAGCTCCAAAGTAATTTACTGCGCCTCTCTGTGACTCTCGTTCTGTGCACTGCCAACAGAAACGAGTGCGCCCCACCATCTCCTCCGGTTCTCCACACATTGACTGCTAGGGGTGTAAGGGTACACAAAAATCACGGTTCGGTACGTACCTCAGTTTTGAAATAATGATCTATTAAGGTGCAGCATGTAGATAATTAATTCTACTTAAACTACACCGTTAATGTATTGTATGATTATCATTATTTAATGTATGTATTTTTTTTTTTTTTCCAAAAATTTACTTCCACATACTTTGCAAAGAGAGGTGACCCCCTCCCCACTAAGAATGTGTTCACTGTGGAGAATACGCTCAAGCTAGGGACAGAGGTTTATAAGCGTGTGTTTGGACAGCCCTTATTTCCAATGTCAGTGGGACATCACTCAAGTGACTCCGTTGTAAACAAGTACTACCAGCAACATATTCGATACCAGTTGCGCAATGTGGGCTTTTGTTCGATCCACTTGTCTTTGTCCGTCGTCATTATATTGACTGTGAAACTGAAGTGTTCACACATTGTGGCCTTTACTCATAAAGAAATGAGTCGATCATTATGTGGTTATCAGTGGTGATATTGATGCGTCATATCAAACATATCAACATTTAGTGGTTTGAGTTTGAGGAGCAGACTAGTTTGTTTACAGCACGCTCGCAGTGGAACTTCCAAAAGGGGACCCGCCTTACAAGAGCATTGATGTGTCAAAATAATAAAAAATAAATACATCACTATCGATTGTATTATTTATTAAATGATTTGTTTGTCATTATGTTTTGGGATGGGGGGTGCCGGCCTACCTCTGATGCTAAAAAAATCCAAGAGGAATGCTAAACAAATATCGTACAGTTAACACTGTACCGTGATGATTTGGCTGATACCCCTAGGTCAAAGGTAGGCAACCTTTACTATCAAAAGAGCCATTTAGCCCCCTCTTCCCCCAAATAAAATTTGTCTGGAGCCGCAAAACATAGTTGATAAGACAGCTTATATATATATATATATATATATATATATAAATAAATATAAAAACTATAGTTTGTTGCATTTATGAAATTATAGAACGACAATAAAGAATACTGTTGACATCTTATTGCTATTTTTACCTGTTACAACAAAGGAAAACACCAAATGCTTATGAAGAGGAACAAAATACACTGGCAATGTGAAGCCCTACTTTGAAATAAATTAAACACAGAACTATGCAGGCCTACTTGAGTCCTCCCCATATTTGTGGGAAACGTATAAAATAAGTAGCCCACTTTGAAATAAATAAAAACATATAGCTGCAGTCTAATAGCTTAAAAAGATATATTTTTGTTGATGAAATATTAAAACAAAAAGTGAGAGCAGGTCAGACTGGAGGCGCGCACACACACACACACACACACACACACACACACACACACACACACACACGCGCACGCACGCACCAGTAGCCAGTCAGATTTACCT
This sequence comes from Hippoglossus stenolepis, assembly GCF_022539355.2. Taxonomy (NCBI): domain Eukaryota; kingdom Metazoa; phylum Chordata; class Actinopteri; order Pleuronectiformes; family Pleuronectidae; genus Hippoglossus; species Hippoglossus stenolepis. The sequence goes on from NC_061502.1 coordinate 164,093, forward strand.
TAAGCCTCAACGTACCCTCAGGTTCAGCTTTTAATGTTATTGCGGTTAAAAAACATAAACACCTCACAATAATATGAATTGATATTTAGAATCACCCCAAGGTTGGAGTTTATTAGTATCTGTGTGACTAACGTATTTTTAGCTCCCTTCTGGGTTTGGATGGGGCCGAAGACGAGGCTTAGAAAAGGCAATCAGACCGAGAAAGAACCGAATAAACTTTCAAACGACGCTGCACCTGACGAGAAGCACATGGCTGCAAAGCCAACACCTGTGAATCTCCATGCAGCCGTGCCTCAGCCTACACCAATGATCATATTAGCTGCTATAGAAAATCAAGGTATGGAGATGAGGAAGTTGATAGAAGATACCAGACACTCCATTACTACCCGCTTGGACTCCCTTGAAAACTCCCTTACTCTCGTGCAAAAGGAACAATCAGCCATTGCGGAGAAAGTAGAGGGGCTGACCAGCACAGTAACAGAGCAGGACACCTGCCTGGAAACCATAGAGAGGGCCTGCCAGGACCTACAGGCTACAAACAGTGTTCTCCTGCTGGAAGGTGAACGATTTAGAGGGCTGCTCCAGATGGTTGAATTTGAAGTTTGTGGGAGTCGCAGAATGCGTGGAGAAGGGACATCCTACGGCCTTTGTGTCTGAACTGATCATAAAACTTTTCGGCCAGACTGCGTACTCCAGGGTGGTGAAAGTGGACAGAGCCCACCGTATTCCAAAACCCAGACTGACCTCAGAGGGAGAACAACCAAGGACAATTATTGCAAAAATACACCGCGACCAGGACAGGGAGCTGATATTGCGATTAAGTCGGGAGAGAGCACCCTTGTATTATGATGGTGCTGAGGTGCACATCTTTCAGGATTATACATCAGAGTTCCGTAGGCTAAATGGTAGTGTTGTAAATCACGCACTCCTCCCTACTCACTGTATTAGGAGTTCCATGAAGAGGTCTATATAGTGGGAAAAACCTTTTGGACACAACTCAGAGCATTTTCTCTGTGTCGGTAAGTACGTTATTATTGTCACACAATTGAAACGTGCCATATAAATGTCAATCTGTAAAAGGTATATGGAGCATATTATTCCAATAAATACAATATTTGGTGAATACTACAACTTTCAGTCTCCTTCAACATAGCCTTTTCAATTTGCTGCTACTTTCTTTAGCATCACATCTGGGGATTTGTTATCATTTCTTGTTATTCAGACATGACAATTTTTTGTTTTCAAACAGTGCTGTCCTCTTTTCTGTCTTTCCGTTTTTTTCTCATTCAGGGAGAGCGCAGTGCATGATGGTCGGTTAGAGACCATCAGTCGTACACAGATTTTCCAAATGAGTTGTGAAAGGCAATGAGTCCATGTAGGATATTAAAAAACATTCGGGCAACACTACAAAATGGGGAACTAACTAAACAGTGGACTATATGATGAGACGTGAGTGATTTCGGACACAGAGACAAATCCTTCCCGTTCTCCCATGTCGTCCAATCAACTTCACTACATTTAACACAAAGTTTAACGCAAAATTAAAATGTCAAGCTTTTGAATATACCTACATTTGTGGAATTAGCTACAACTAAAAACTTATAGGCGGTAACCCGGGGGCTACGTTACAATCGGAGACAACTTTGTAAAACCAAGTCTCACGAGAAAACGCACGTAGCCACAGGAGCTAACATTGTGCTACCTGCAAGATGATACAGCTTGGTGGTGCTGGCTAACTTGTAACTGTAAATTGCCACCACCTGGGGGAAACTGTCGTCTGTCTGATACTGCAAGTCTAGCAGAACCATTCAATGAGCGATAACTATAATGGTAACTTAACTGTTTAACGAGGTAACATTTGGGTTTAACTGGACCCTAAAAACACTACCATGCGCTAGCGTGTTCCAGAAGCTAGCTGTATAAGCTAGCCATGTCAACGGTCAGATCACTCTAAATTTCTGAGTTAAACCGATTAATTTTCGTCGTAATGACTGGGCCTTTTTTTATTACTAGTTTAAGGCAACAACAAGGTCGAATCCACTGAAACATAGCTTGGCACTAACTCAAACATCCACTGGATTCTCCAGAACGAAATGAAATTACGAGTGCAAAATGGCTAGCTTGTTGGTTTAAGACTTGAAGGGGAAACTCACCCGACAAAACTCTTGGCAATACTCAGAAGATGACTGGATCGGAGACTCGCCTCGTTCTGTAACTACGACTTCCTGAAGCTCTTGCAACCGTTGTCTGAGTTCCCATAACGTTCCATTGATACCGTTCTTGGGACTACGGTCCTGTTCGGCCTCCTCGTCCGCCATCTTCACACTCAGCTCTAGCGCGTACCACTACCGCGTCGCTACGTAACAGCTTAAAATACGTACATAGTGATGCAAACGTCTACCACTGGGGAAACATCCTCCCGCAGAGCCGGATAGCCCTCATTGTTCCAGACGTACGCATGCGCGAATCCCCCAGCCACCGTTTCAGACATACGCACACAAATTGCTTAGCAACCGACACTGCCCATGGCACCGTGCGTTCAGGCTGGAACTGGAGAACTGCGCAGGCGGGCTGGGCGCTTTCTCATGGGCTTGGTGGACTGCAGTAAAAGTGAGCTGTCATGTGTGAATGTAGCCGCCCCTTGGATTTTTGTTGCGCGTCTACTTATGCCTTGTACGGTAAAGCGGTATAGATGGTTGGAGCGACCAAAAAGTACGAAAACATAACTATCTTTTAGTCTCTCATTTGATATATACTTATCTTCATAAATTTTCATGGCTTTTTACTGCAGAACAACTGAGTAAATTTAAAGGGCAAGTCTGTGAAAATGGCCCAATGTATACATAATGTAACCATATTTGGAAGCTGATTAAAATTATTCCTTGAGAGTTTATGAGTAATTCCCAGTGGATTCTTGTTCGTGGTGTCTCTGACTATGCAATTTCTGGATTAGAATTGAGAATTTTCACACACTCATTCCACTTCAAAATGATTCAAGATTCAAGAGTTTATTGTCATATGCACAACAATTACATTTAGCAATGAAATGCTTGGGTCACAGGCTCTCTTCTAGCAATGCTCAGAATATTACAAGCAAAACAAATATTGAATAAAATAAATAAAAAATAGAATATCAAAAAATGTAAAATAAAAATTATATATATATATATATATATATATATATATACACATCTAAAATATATATATACACCTAAAGAAAAAACAATAGTGCAAATATGCTAAGGTGCAGAGTTAGTGGAATTATTGCAGATTGGAGGAGTTTAAAAGTCTTATGGCCTGGGGGATGAAACTGTCTCTGAGCCTGGTGGTGCAGGCCGATGGTCTCCTTGATAGTAGACAACCTCTGAGTTTTACTGACATATCAGGAAAGACTGATCTCAATATTCAAAATTAAGCTCCTTTACGCTGTAAAAAGGCTTTTTTTAAAAACAATTATTTATTTGTAAATGAATATCATTTAAGTGTCTTACCTCCATGTTGTTTGATGTAATCTCAAAAAAGCATTTCCAAATACACCTACAAGGATATGAGGTGGAGTGTGTCAGCTTTAGATTTGTCAAATTTGATTGCACTAGTTGAACTTGTTACCCACATTAATGGTCTGCAAGAGGAGCTACAGAGACAGAGTGGAATAAATAAAATGCAAAAGAAACAATGGGGAAAAATTAAACCACTTGTTTGTCACTGTAGATATTCAGTTTTTTAATCACACTTCAAAAATTGCATTTCACACTGCCCTTTGTTTCTTTATCACAGTAAATAATAAAATAAATCCTTAAAAAACAAAATAACAAAATACATACAAATATACACTAATAAATAGAGCTAAAACTACAATCGTTTGCAGTTGTCACATTGAATCTATAAAATGACAATCTGGAAATCTCAAATATGATTTTCAGAGTGTTCTCTCACATTTAAGTGTAAATTGACAATTTTTCCCAATAAGAACTGTTGAGATTGTATGGACACCGCAGGGAGGCCACAGACCCAGTGGCAGATAGAGTTGCATTTTAAAAGCAGAGACTTAAAGGGAACCAATCTAAATCAAGATGGTCATTTTTGTCCTTGAAGTTGATGTGTTGTAAGCAGGAAAAATGGGCAAACGTAAGGATGTGATGGTTAGACGACTGGGTTAGAGCATCTCCAAAACTGCAGCTCTTGTGGGGTGTTGGTCTAAAGTGGTAAGTACCTATCAAAAGTGGTCCGAGGATGGAAAACTAGGAAACCGGCGACAGGCTCACTGATGCACGTGGGGAGTGAAGGCTGGTCCGTGAGGTCTGATCCAACAGAAGAGCTACTGTAGCTCATATTGCTGAAAAAGTTAATGCTGGTTCCGATAGAAAGGTGTCAGAACACATACATTGCAGTTTGTCCCATATGGGGGTGCGTAGCCGCAGACCGGTCAGGTTAGGAAGGTGGTCATAATGTTATGGATGATCAGTGTAAATACTAAGATTATATGTTTTCAATTTATGTTGAATTTTCAACTTAAATTTCTGCTTCCACAACACCTGAAAATGCTACTATAAATGCTACATGAGTTTTAAGGCAATGGAACTAAAATGGCATTCAGTTTAATCCTACCCCATTTTCCAACTTGAAAAACCTAAAAGCAGCTTGTTTTGTGACACTGTCATTGTTATTCAAAAAAAGCATCAATCAAAACAATTAAAAAAGAAAAAGAAATTAAAATACTCACCCAATTTCTCAATGGAGGCCCTGATCCAGGAGGTTTTGCCAGAGCACAATAATTGGCCAAATCAAACACTAAAATATAAGCACAAACTATATTAAATTAGAAACACCAACATGTGACATTTATTCTTAAATGCAGTAGTGTATATACTAACACCTCCACCCCTTGTTTTGTAAGTAAGTATAAGTACAAATAAGTTCTAGAGGCAGCATTTTTACATTATGTGGTAAACATAGTTCTTAAAATAGTCCATTGTGTGCTGTAACAATAACAGTCCTTTTAAACTGTATCAGGATTTAACCGGATGTCCTTATACATCCAATTTGTGTTGATTTGTCTTTGCCCTGCAATTTTGTCATTATAGTTCTGTGTGGTTGCTCGGTGCAGATACCATTAAGCTTGTCTGACATGCCTGTATCCATTTACTGGTTTCTCCTATTCCACACTGCCTCACTGCTCCCCAGCTAATCATCCAATACACCTAACCATTGTGTAATTACAGCCTCTTTGGACATGTATTACACCTCTGTCTTGTGGTCCTAGACTTCCCTGTGGAACTTTTTTATGCACTTCTGTAGGATATTAAGATCTGTGCCGATGGACAGTATTTCACATTGATAAAAAAGATGGCCTTTAAGAAGCTATCTTTAACTTACTTGTTAATTACAATACCTGACAACCTCAATACACACGAGTGACATTGACATAAATTGTTAAAGTGACTTGGCAAAAGGCATATTGACAGATTGAATCAGACTGTAGTGTTATTTTTACCTGGAAAGAATTTCTGGAGCTTTATTCACCTTTGTTGTCACCCAGACCTATGGAGTATCATAGCCCATAACTAAAGTTTGTAGGCTATCCTTAATCAAAAGCTACATTGTAAAAGCACTGAGTGTATATCTTCAGAGGAGATTTTATGACTGCTGTGAACCCTCCCTTTGCTCTACAGTTACTATCAAAATCGAAATGTAACGTTTTTATCGTTGCTATGGTGGTTGCTATGGACGCTGCCATGCCGTAAACCACGTCGTAGCGTGCTGTTTGAATCATCCTCCATGCGTTATGTCGTTAAGTGAGCGTGAATGTTATTCACGTTATTTGATATTACTAATTGATGATAGATTACACCTCTAATTCCACGGATCTAAGAATTCCCCGCAACTACATTCATACAGAGGTGGGCGAATGCGCATGCGTGAGCGGATCTGTCGTCTTGGACGGCTTAGTATGGCGAGTGCACATCTCAGTTTTTTACAGTATATATGCCTATTGTGTTTTTGATAAATTTGATATGGACTGATGATGATGAACATTAAGAATATTTTTCGTATATCATTAATTACTTTTTTATCTTTACTTTTTCTTATAATTTTGTATTTGTATTTCTGCTATGTAAAGAGTTGTTTTTACATACTGTTAATATTCATGTGCTCTGTAATAGCAATGAATAAAAAATGAAAACTCCCAGCATACGGTTGACATCACGGTTGAGAAGCGCAAATCTGCTGTGCACAGATTTATTTTGTATAACTGTATAGAGATGATAGACATACTGTATATGGCAAGGGCTAAATAAATTATATAATTTATATATAAAATTCAGCAAACAATTCCATCAGCAAATGGTTTCAGCAGTTCACACAATCACACAAGGCGTTGGGGTTTGAAGGGTTTGAAGGGTTGTATGTATGGGTACCATACATACAAAACAAATGTGACTACATTCCAAAAATACAAAGTTAACAGTAAGCTAAAGAAACAGCAAGATAGTCTTTTAAATTAAACAAATAAAAATAATAGTAATATTACAATAATATTATTAATATATACTGTATATATATACAGTATATATATACTATACTAGAGGACAATGTAAAAACAATAATACATCTTGTTTATATAGAACTTTACTTCGAAGTGCAAGTACTTCATTGAGGGAAACCTAATAAAAACAATATAAATATAAGTTTAAAAAAAATGTAACTAACTAAATGACTTACATTTCTGGGTGTGATTTGAGGTTTTGACTTCAAGGAAGACGATTTTAGACTTTTTCTGAAATATGCAGGCCTACATACCTCAACACCATCCACTGTTCATACCTGGACTATATCTTAACTCCAGGTGGTGGGACAGCCTCACATTTGGATGTAAACCAATTTTAGAACATATTTGCTTATACTGGCGATCTTTTAAATTAATGTCCCAGAAATAGCAATTTCTGATAAAACACCTGCCTTATTCATTGTAGTATTAATGTGGTTGAATAAGTCAGGCTGCCGCTTACCAGCTACTGATTGAAAGTGAAACATTTATTGCTATACTCTGTGTTCATTTCTTTGATGTTAAGACTGTTTCTCATACGACCTTTGTCAGATTGCATTGTGAAACAGCTGCGTCACCAAATTTTTGTGTAAACAAGAGTGGACTCTGACTAATGACTGGATGTATTTAGCATTGATACACAAGCTTGATGTTACATGATGTTACACATCTTAAACAATATGATATGGGCGCCACTTAGACAACCAGAGCTGTGTGCTTTGCTGTGACTATAAATGACTGAAACCTCAGATAAAGGAGAAAGTTATTTTCTGACTTCAGTAGCTGAGGTACTCTCTACAGAATGTAATGGGCCCATTATACTTCAAATCCATTTGATCCTTTTGTGTGTTTATTTTGCTTATAGCAGGGCATAAATGTTCATAAATGGTTAATCCAGTATCATATATATATATATATATATATATATATATATATATATATATATATATATATATAGCACAAAAAAACTCCTCATTGGAACCTTGTGCAGGATCCACGAGATAAACAGTCTGGTTGACTGCATTTATGTACTAAAAGTTAGAAGATTAATTCAATTAACTAAATATTTAATAGACCTTTAAAGTAATACCAAAAATCTACAGGGTTATATAGTAAGTTCACATACTTACCAAAAGATTCCAGTGTACATTTGCAATATTTACAAAGGAAACAATGCCCTGGAAGTTGTCAAAGTTCACCTGTGAAAGAATAAAAACATTTTTTTTTAGTTTCAGTATGAATCGTAATTAAGTATTTTTTACATATTTACAGTGATATAAAATTATGCATTTCACTATTCAAAAATAATACACAACAATTCTTGCCTTTATTACATTTGTAATACCTAAATACCTATTGTAATATTACTTCTTTGGTCAAGGATATTGTGTAAAGTATTTTAGGATAAAGTGGGAACCTTGTTTCTTAATAAATTGTTTATTGACATTAATTCTTACCTTCTTTCTTGACCTTTCCATGTCAGCATACTCAAGCAGAAGAGCATCATGCATTTTTTGGTAAATTTGGACAAAGTCGTCCAGTCTTGAGAGTCGTCTCCTTGTAACTTTATTGCCCTCAGGTCCCACTGACTCTTTTCCATGATGCCCTGTGTATATATATATATTTATATATATAGAAAATCATATCATATATATCATATATATTGAAGACATAGAAATAATGGAATGCTAGGTTTTACCTGTGTCTTTGACTGCCTGACCTCATTGTGGCACTGACTGAACTGCTGGTATGCTGGTGCTGTCCCATGACGTCCTAGATCACATAAAGGCCATTAGGACATTTAATATTTAGAGGTCACTGTTAGCATGAGATAATTGACATTTAGCTTCCTTAACTCACAGCAATAGTTTACAACTTTTATTTAAACTAACCTAGCATCAGTCCAGACCACAAGGTGGCATGTGGGAGGAAATGCTTTGCCAAACATGGAATGAAAATTGGTGCATAGTACATGTTCACTTCACCAGTGAGATCAAGTGGTGCCCTATCTATAGTACCTTGGAAGTGTCATATCAAGGGTGTGGTTCCCACATCCAGCTATAAGAGAAAACATTCACATTTGACACAGTCAATCAAAAACTTTTAGGATACTATTTCATGGAATACCACATCCACCACAGTGTATTTAATATCAACAATACATTTAAAAAATTTACTTTTAGAGAAATATTTGATCATAAGTACAATGTTCAAAGTCGTACATATTAGTAGACATCCATTTATGCATTCTATTTGACACTCCAATTCACGGACATATACTCGAGGCTGTCTTTTGTTGTGACACAGAATATGTCCTGGACAGGTCTGCATTTGATGAGATAACCTTACTGGTATGTAGACTCTGTCTGTTTAAAATTGGTACCACATCGCACTAAGGTCTATGTCTTTTTTATCACCCAGCATTTATACCTGTCAGCTTTATCAGGTTATTGTCAATGGGTTGCACTCAGAAGAACCTCATCCAAGTCTTTAAGACTTGAACTACACGCAAGTAGCCCAAATATGTGCATTGCCAGCTTGTAGTGTTTTGGATTCCTAGAAACACAGTATAAATAAAAAAAGTTATTATCATCAGTAATTTCTGTTATAAATGTATTATTCCTTATTTATAAAACAATAACACATACTGTTTTTTGCAGAGATCCTTGGCATTCTTCATGATGTGACTGAGACGTCGATGAAGAATGGGCAGGTCCATCTTGTCAGTGGGATGTTGTCCAGTGACAATTCTATAGTACTTCTGCAAAAGATCTTCCAGACTTGACTTGCAAAATGTCATTGCAAGCGATTGCAGAAGTACCATAGAGCGATCACAAACAATCATCACAGTCCTTTTGTTTGATTTCCCCCCGTACATCCTGACAAGATCGGTCTGAAAAGCTTGCAGGAAGTAGATCACGGATGCTGTGGTGTGGTCACATGTGACATATGATGCAACAGGAAGAGGTGACGCCCCCTTGAATGGGTTTCTCACCACTAACTTATACACATAGTATGGATGACTTTGTGAAGTTTCTTTGCGGATCACACTTCCTGTTGCATCAAAGTAGACAATGTCATCCCTACATCTTTTGTAAAAGATTGAGTGTCTTCTTGGACCATAGCATCACTCCTTCGGCATGCATGAGGACCTTCTGCAAACCTGATTGTCTGTCTGTTGTTGTTCCTCAATTGTTTTTTGGAGACTTAAAATCTCATTTGAATGAGGTCTATGCAGCTGTTTTTGGGTTGATGATATTGTTTTCAAAACATCTTTTGTTGGGGCTTCAGCCCTGCAACCAGATTCAATGACCCTTTCCGATATTGTCAGCATTGACTCTAGATAGACACTCCGGGGCAGTTTAGTTTTAAGAACCTCTCCAGCAGACCTGCGTGCAGCAGCACGCACTGGCCTTCTTTTGAGCTCCCTAACGTTGTGAAAAACATCTCCCCAGGAGAAAACAACAGTTGCCTTCAGGGTGCTTTCGTCGTTCAGTTCCACATTCACAGCAACTGGGCAATCCTCGAAACGACAGTGGCCTTTGCACTTGAAAATTGATGCCTCAGTCTTTGACAGCAGGGTTTTCACAGAGTGTCTTTTGAAGCCAAAGCTGCAGTATGGATGAATTGTCCTGAGTCCTCTGGCAATTACATTTGTCCACTGCAGTCCTTGGAAAAGTCTGCCCTTCTGACTTTTCCTCAACCCTTGCCATTCGTTTCTGTCAATAAAAAAGAAACAGGGCTGCTGTGGCAAACAACATAGAAATAATCTCTCCTCTGTCTCTCTGCTGTCTGTGGAGTGACCTGGTGAGTCAGCGCAGTCCAGTTCCTTGTCACTACCCTGTAACATGGGAAAAATAGGAAAAAATATCATAGCATCATTGAGCGAATTCTAGATGTTTTTGCTCAAAAGAACAGAGAAGGTCAGTCTGACAAAATTAAAGGCATGAGCATGATCAACGAGTAGGTTAAAGACGAGCAAAGACGAGCAAAGTCACCTTATCTAGTTTGATTCAGTTTAAAGAAGTAATGAAACCATTTGGAAACTTATTTGATTGTCACAAAGCCTACAGCATTTCAAAATTTGCACTCAAACTTAGACACTGTGTTCCACGTTCATTGGATGTGAAGGAAACTGAGGATATTTCAAATAACTTTAATCATGATTGCTAAAAGATATGTTGAGTTGTGAGCAAATATGTGTGAAGCTTCCACTTTCACTGATCAATATGACGATATTGACTAATCCTAATAATATTGATTGGCACAAGTGATTGTGCAATTACCAGATTCGGACTTAAGATATGTACTGAGATTACTGATTAGATGGGATAAATTAGATAAATGATCAGCCAACTTCCTGATATGCCCTGCCCCATAGTGATGTTTCTTTGAGGACCATTGTTTTCAACTGCTGTTGTTTATATATAATGGAAATGTGTTCAAAAATGGGGGTAAATGTATCAGAGCAGACTTTAACAATCCAATGATCTTTTTGGTAGATCACATAGAGATGAACTTGAGTTTGAAAAGTCAAGTAAATTGGACTTACTTGTGAATGGCTTGGGTTTATTAAATTTGAGTTTCTAGACCTCGATTGCAGTGCTACCATGAAGTCATTTGAACTCATATTTCCTAGAAAGCATATGGACATTATTTGCAGTTGCTTGACAGATTTTCCTGTTTTTATGGGTCGAGTGGTGTCGATTGGCTCTCGTGACGACTCTGGCTTGTGTGAGAAAACTCCGACTGTGCATAATTAGCTGTGATGCGCTGTACACCATGTGAGTCTGCTCTGTTTCAGTGGTGCCTAAACATGGGTCACTACGAGAAGAGTGAGTGCACAGTGTGCGTTTGGAGGCTGGCTGTAGACTGCCCATCCAATCAGTAGTTAGACATGGTAATAGTATTTTGTGTGCTTTCTTTCATTGGCTAAACATTTTGCCCTTGAATTCATTGACTGTATGGGCAAGACACCCGTGTGCCTGGGCTTATACCCGGACTGTCACTATGTAAGGTTAACATGTTGGTTACAAAAACACATGCAATTATACCTTTGTACATGTGGACTGTAGCGCTCACCTATGTCACCAATGATGTCACATTAGTGGGAATGTCATTATCAATGTCTTTCTCCACCACTTCCTGGAAAGACAGATGGGGTGGGATCATTATTTAAAAGACTACAAGGAAGTGCATCGAAACACATTCGAAAGTTGAATGAAAAATTACAGTTTCATCATCTTAAGGTTCTTATCTCTCAATCAATTTAAGTGCATATCAATCATACACCAATTGCAAAATAGACCTGCTAACATGATTCAGTTTGCATGTTACAAAGTTCTCTGTAAAACATTACTGGATAGACCTATTTTATAAAAAGTACCGCCAAACACAACAGTAAAAACTTTACCCTTTTTACTTTCGATGAAATGTAACAATACTTACCAAAGAGGATGTTTCCTCTCCAGTGGGTCTCTCCTCTACACTGCCATCCATCACTTGGGTATTTCCTGAAGTGCTCTATAGAATGTAATACAAAATAATTGTATAAAAAAATTACATATATTACACATCACAGTTCAACATTCTATTAATAAATTAAAAAGTGTTGCATTCACTTGGGCCCAAAAATATATGTTTTATTAGTAGGAGTAAAAATTAAAGAAGAATTACCTTCTGGTCATCCAATACTGCCTTAAGGAGCTTTACGCGATTAACAAGTGTATTGGAAACCTCAAAAACCTTGCAGACATTTTACCAAAAACCAGCTGGACTGTGCACACTGTAGTCCTTCCAGGCTTTTATTCAGTCGTCGTGCCTTTGAAATTAAATAAAGCAATAAGCATTTGTATGAACAAATATTTTGAAGCACTAATGGATGTTGTATCAGTGAAATATAAACAATTTACAAACATATTGACTGTTAATGCTATAGTATTATTAAAAGTAAGATCAAAAGTAAATACTAGTTTTATTGTGTGCATGTATTGTGCTTAAACACTTGCCTTTCCAAAGGTGGCAAAAGTGCAGAATCTGAAAACAAAATAAATAAGTAAACAATAAATACTTAATAAAAACAGGAGAGAAAAAATTATGATGCATTGAGCATGTTTAGGACTGTAGCTCATATATTATTCTAAGAGATATATTACACAAACAAATCAAAGACACAAAATCATATAAGTATGACAAACAGGAATGAACCTGAATCTCCAGAAAGGACATCCTCAAAATGTATTTACATGTACCAAAATAACTACAAGGTTGAAAATCTTAGACAGCATGTCAAATCTACCAGACAATAATCACCAGTCCAGCCATTTCACTCACAATCACAAGACAAGAAACAGGGTGAATCATTCTAAAGCAATGTATGAATCTAGACTATGGAAGCGTCATCCGAATCCACAGGTAGCATTTGGAAAACTAATCGCCTACTTATTTTATTTTCAATTTATCCGACATTACTTTTGCGCCGCACCTGAGGAGCAAGAGCTACCATGTACAACGTCAGTATATCATCTGATGGCGTCCACCATTAGCCTATAGCTATAGGTAGTGGACGCTGGTAAATGTATGGCTACAAACAGAAACTTCGGAGTGAAATAGCCACATTGTTTTCCACTGTCGACTCGGCTCTCCCTTCACATAAACTTTTTCTGTCACAGGGAGTTATTTTTGAAAAGACACAGCTGATTGGATTCTTACCTGTCCTTTGCAGTTGGCCTACTCATCCTTTGAGAAGGATAGTAGCCTACTTGCTCAACAATTACTTGAAACGTTTAAAGGTAATTGTCTAGATGCATATACTGTATTAATCAGTCAATATCCAAGCCTACTGTTGTTTTCGCAATTATCCGCCACATGAGTCCTCACCACTAATCACTCAGGGTCAGCGGACTGTCGCGATAAGTGATTGATTTAGCCAATCACATTCTGTAAAAGACTATCACCTGCAAAATTGGGCCGTTCCACTACTCTATTTTTTTTAGATCAAGCGTTTATCAAATTTGTGCAGGGGAAAGCTACACCAAGGTGCTGAAACATGACAAAGTCACGCTAACTGTATATCAGTGCAAGCCCAGGAGAAATGTCACGATCCTGAGCACGAAGTATGAGCATATGACCATCTCCACGGAAAACAATAGGAAGCCAGGAACAGTGACATACTACAATAAAACAAAGGTTGGGGTTGACGTGCTTGACCAAATGGCTGGCCATTACTTCGTGAAAGGTTATTATTATTATTATTATTATTATTATTATTATTATTATTGTTATTATTATTTAATTCAAAGGTGCTTTATTGGCATGAACATTTTCAAAAGCATAAAAAATTATTATTCTATAATCTCTCTCCCTCAAGGTGGCACCCGTAGATGGCCCGTTGTAGTATTCTATAACATGCTGGATTTTTCTGCCATCAATACATACTTACATCAATACTGTATCAGAGCTGCATGCGTGACAACGGCCCTAGAAGGGACTTCATGCTTCAGCTGGCCCAAGAGCTGTGCGCAGAGTGTATGGCACCGCTCATGTCCCTGCCCCTTGCTGGTACAGAGAAGCGGAGGAGAATGACCTGCATGGTGAAGGCACATTGCTGTTACATCCAGCCCTGCGTACTAGTTAAGTTGGCCTGATGTTTATCGTTTATTCTTCTGTTCTGGGTTGTGATTGGTTACTCATCTCTCCTCTCGTTTCAGACTCCTCACTCCCTGCCTTGTGTGTGTGCTCCACCTTGTTGATTGTCTGCTCCTCCCCGATTGTTTGCACCTGTTCCTCATCACCTAGTGTATTTAGTCTGTGTGTTCCTGTGTCGCGTTGCCAGTTCGTCTTTGTTTCCCCGTGTCTCAATCGTCCCAGCGATTTCCATGTTAATTAAGTCTCTAGTGATTCCGACCCCGGTCTGTGTAATCGACTCCGCTTTTGCTTCCTCCCTGTCGGTACCTCTGCCTGTTCAACTTTTGTCTACCCGTGTATCGAACCTGGACTGGATCTTCACCGAACCCTGCTACCGCCTGACCCTCATTGAAATTGTGTGTTTGTTATTGGACTGCCTCACCTGTGTATCGAACCTGGACTGGATCTCCTTCGACTTCTGCTGCTGCCCGACACTTATTGGAATATTGTGTTTGTTACTGGACTGCCACTCCGTGTACCGTAACCATACAGTAAAAGTTATTCTTGATCATCTCTGTCTCCGAGTCGAGCATTTGAGTCCAACACCTCTCAGTACATTACACATTGCTAACAAAACGCCACCCAAATATGCAAATATTTTCTTTTACGGGCCTTCAAAGCGAAAATAGTCCCATTTTTCGATTTTTGTTTTTCACTTCAAGAGCACTGAACAACACAAGGATAAACACAAATTAAAAAAGTAGAAATTAGCTATCAGCTGGGCATGTGAGCGGTCCTCTGACTTCATGATCAGTATTGTGTTTAACATATAAACTAACCATTAGCCTCCTGTGCCACTTTTGGTGTCAAAGAACTTGATCAAGTTACCTCCATGTGTGCTGAGCCTAAGGATGAGACTGATGAGATATATACACATACACTGTGTTACATGTACCAGACAAGAACATTGAAACCGCTGATATGCTGTCCAGAGCACCAGGGTTGTAGCTGGCATGTGGAGACAAAGATTAATCTGTATGCACATCAAGTGACGTGTCTTCCAGCCACAGAGTGAAAGCTAAAATAAAGAGCACTAAGAATCTA
This sequence comes from Hippoglossus stenolepis, assembly GCF_022539355.2. NCBI lineage: Eukaryota > Metazoa > Chordata > Actinopteri > Pleuronectiformes > Pleuronectidae > Hippoglossus > Hippoglossus stenolepis. The sequence continues at coordinate 179,370 of NC_061502.1, forward strand.
AGAAAATCTTTCTTCTTGAATCGAGTATAGTCAGAGACACCACGGACAGGAATCCAATGGAAATTACTCATAATCTCTCTTGGATTTGTTTTAATGAGCATCCAAATATGGTTTCATTATGTATAAATTGGTTAATTTTCACAGACTTGCCCTTTAAATTTCTGAGTCATTCTGCAGTAAAAATACATGAAAATGTATCTGAGTATAGTCAGAGACACCACGAACAAGAATCCATTGGAAATTACTCATAACCTTTTTTAATGTGCATCCAAATATTTGTAAAGACTTGCCCTTTAAATTGCAGTAAAATCCGTAATCAAATGAGAGACTATAACTAAAACATAGTTGTGTTTTTGTCATTTTTGGCCGCTCCAACCATCAATACCGCTTTACCGTATCAGGCACAAGTAGACTAATTGAAAAATTCAAGGGGCGGCCTGCTTCACACTTGGTGGTGCTGTGGCCAGGCTATGCGCACTATGGCTGGGCCAGTTGAGCTGTCCAGGGTCCTTGGTTCCCTGCCTCGGAATTAAATGCAGACGTATTTTTACCAACATTGATAATTAAAATATATTTCTTCTGTTTATTTTATTAAATGAGATTCCCCTCTCAAATGCTTATGTGTGTGCGTGTGTTGCTGTGCAATATACACTGTCTGCAAAGTGTTGTGACATTTCTTTGGATATGTGAGTGTGTCTATTTGAACAGTTAGGGTTTTCTTACAAATAAAAAATTATATTTATAAAAAAAAATATTTACCCAAATATTTATTTATTTATTTGGCTGGGGGAACCACAGAGCAATTATGCCTAGGGCACTCGAATTGCTAGCACCAGCCCTGCATATGGTGCTTCTATATGCAGCACTTTCACTATCACACATCATTTATACACTGCCGGCACAGCCTTCAGGGGTAATTTGGAGTTAAGTAGCTTGTCCAAGGACCCTTTGGCACACAGAATGGGACATACAGGGATTGAACCTGATGTGGAAAATCTGCTGATCAATGTTCAGCTCATCAGTGAAGAAAGTGTTCAGGAGCACTCTGATGTCTTATGCTGAAATAATTATTGAAGCTTGGCCAAGGAGAAAATCAGAATCTATCAATACAACAACTGTGCATGATGTCCTCTCATATTCTCAAATCTGATCTCCTGTGGTCACACTTTAAACCCCTAGAGATCATTTGGTCTATTGGTTTTCTAGTTTCTAAACAAGTAAATGTATTTTCTAGTTCTGGAGACAGTATTGCCTGCTTATGCAGTGTCATATCTGTGGTGTCTACGGAGTGAAGCCTTTGACCTTGGCCATGCTCAAACATGAAAGAAAACTGCACTATGTCTCAAGGACAGGAGACAGTGTCTCTAAAAATTCCATAACAGAACCGTTGATCCTCTGGTCAGAGGACGCCCATTGTGCATGTGAGTTGATTTTGTGTTAGGAACTTTGTGTTATCTTCATTTGCCTTCCTTTTATTTTCTTTGTGGATTCCTACCACACCATAAGTACAATGGAAATCTCACTTTCTCGTAATAGGCTTTGACTACTACAACTACAACTATTAATACTACCAAGAAAATGTATTTGATCTGTAAACTACTTTTCAACACTCTAGAACATGTTTGACACAAAGCAGGAAATTTAAAACTGATCATAAAATCATTGGGTTTTATGATAGAAAAAGAAACCTGACAAAGCTCTCAGATAAAATTGTGTTCACTTTTTGATAACTTTAATTTACAATAAACTTGTTTCGGCATAACTTAGTTGTTGTTTGACTCCTCTATGTTTCTTCCCTTGAGCCGGGTCGTAACATATTGGGGGCTCGTCCAGGATAAATTCCTAGTTTTGTAGTTTTTTTCTCCTAGATTGTGTAAGATTGAGTTAGTGGTGTGTTGTCTTAAAAATGCGGCTGTAGGCTGCTGTGTTTCTGCTGGTGAGTATATGGTGAATATAGTGTCTGAGTGTTGTTGATTTGAAGATGTCAGTGATCTCTGGTTAGTTAGGGGAGTGTGCCAGCTGGACTGATTTATCTGTCCTTCCTTCGGTGTACTCATTTGTTTTTTTGCCTTTGTTACTTTTGGAGGTAATCCTTGGTGGAGACCTGTTTCTCTGGCGGGGGTAAGCATTTCAGGTCCTTGGTCGTATAGCTAACGTTTACTGAAGTTTTGCTTTTAAAGACGCCTTGGGCCCGGCACGCCTCTGAAGACACTTAGGTTTAGTGAAAGTTAGGCAGGAACCAGGGGGTTTGCTTTAAAGGGGACATAGCATGCCCATTTTACCACAAGTTGATATGGTTCCTTGGGGTCTTAATGAAATGTCTGTAACATACTTTGGTCAAAATACCACAAGGATCATTTAAAACAGCACCCTTTTTACCCTGTATAAAACAGCCCTCCACAGAGTGACCTGTTTTGAGTGCCTGTTCCTTTAAATGCTAATGAGCCAGCTCCCCCCTCCCCCCTCTCCCCCCATGATTTTAAACGATATAACGATTACATATTTTATATGATATAAATTATCAAATATGCATCCCATACTTTGTATTCCCCTTGTTGTCCTGGAGTTTTAATTTTCCCAATCACATAATTAAATGTCCCCCTCTGCCCATCCACTACAAGCACACAAGCAGACAGACAGAGAGAGAAAGAGAGGGGTGGGGGGGGCTATGAAGACCATCATTTACCCCCGAACCCCGACATTCAACGGGTACAACAACAAGCGGAGAAAGCATAATCGCGGGCTGACCTTATATATACAGTCTATGGGGCTGACCAGCGCGGAGAAATGCACGTCCCGTGTGAACAGCCAGGCGGCTGCGCGCTGGACAACGGCGCTGCGCTGCCTCGCAGCGGCACTTCCGCGTCCGGTGTACCCCGGCGTAACGAGTGGGGGGGCTCGGTGTCTTTGTGCCGGTGTTACAGTAGTGCTGAACACTGCGGAAGTCTTCCACACTGCTGGCTGTGTGGCGCTGACACAAATTCCAGCTCACGCATGGGAGAGCGAGCGGTCGCACTCGAGCAACTGCTGCAGCCTCCCAGTCCCAACGATCCAGACAAATGCCACATGTGAGTGAATCGCGGGCTGACCAGCGGAGAAATGCTCGTCCCGTGTGAACAGCCCGGCTGCGCGCTTGGGAACGGCACTGCGCTGCCTCGCAGCCTCGCTGCGTCCGGTGTAAACCTGGCGTGACGGGGGGACGGGGACGGGGGGATGAGGTGGGGGTGGGCCAAGACCATGTAGGGAGACTTCCAGTGCCTTGTTACGACACAAAACCCAGGAAACTCAATCGAGTCGCTCAAGCATGATGTTTCTGACTTAGAGGAACCATAACAAAACGCGCAAGTGTTTTTTTCCCAGAGTTTTTGGGTTGGTAGACATGCCAGATACCCACATTAACGTGTAGAAGCACTAACAAAGTGGAATTTGCATGCTATGTCCCCTTTAACTGTCACTGCACTCAGAGGCTTGCTCACTGTGCTCACCAGTGAGTGATTTGATAAGTTAGGTGAGTTAAAGTTTGTGCTTCATTGGGCACAACTGTGGTAATGTGTCCAGGATCCTAACTTTGTAATGCAGTTTTTGATTTGTCAATTGATGTTTAACTTGACTTTAGAGTTTTTAGTTCTCCTGTAGTTGCCTTATTGATTACAAGCAGGTTAAATTGTGGTTATGGGGTTTGTATGGGTAATATCTTGTGGTACTCTAGTAGCTTGATGGGTTGTTTCTAGGCCTATTTGTGATTATGGTTTTGGAAGCCATTCAGTAGAGAGCATTTTTTGACTTAGCTGTTTTGTGTTATTGGATACTTTGTGCTGTGCATACTGGTTTAGTCTTATGGAAAGACATTTGGTGCATCTCAGTTTGCTGTGTTGGATGAATATTCTAGTATGGCAACACTTGATGACTTTATTAGTGCACCTTCAGAGGAGTTGCTTGGTCAGTTTACAAAAGACCAGCTTCTTAAACTTGCGAGTTATTATGACATTTAGATTGTGAGCAGTGAGAAACGAATTAACGATAGTATTAAATATGCTCTTAAAGCTATTCTAATAGAAAATGGTGTCATCAAGCCATCACGATCACAAGCTTCTCATCAAAGTCCAGGTCATAAAATGTCAGATCCTGTGATTGAGTTGATGTTAAAAGAACTTGCTTTAAAAGAACAGGTGCACCTAGAACACAAGCATTTCAATAAAGAGCTGGAATTCAAGCATGCTGCTTTTGGCTAGTTTTATGTTGCTTAATCTGAGTTTAATGCCGTAAGGAACATTAGATTGGTACCTCCATTCATAGAAAGAGATGTTGAAAAATATTTCCCTCATTTTGAACGTGTGGCTACCATCTCAAAGTGGCTTAAACATGCCTGGACGTTACTTTTGCAAAGTGTTTTGGTAGGAGAAGCACAGGAAGCTTACTCAGCTATAAGCATTGAGGATAGCCAGGAGTATGAAACAGTTAAAGGGGCCATCTTAAGAACTTATGAGCTAGTTACCGCCAACGCTTTAGAAGCCTCATTAAGCTTAACACTCAAACTGATGTTGAGTTAGCAAAGGAAAAGGAGACCTGTTTTAGTAGATGGTGCAAGTTACAGACGGTAGAAACTAAGGAAGACCTTACACAACTAGTCTTGCTTGAAGAGTTTAAAAACTGTCTGCCAAAGGTTGTTTTCATTTATCTCAATGAGCAAAAAGTGACAACTCGTGACAAAGCTGCTATTCTAGCAGATGAGTTTGGGTTGACACACAAGATACATTTTGATAGTGGACAATGTGAGCAAAAGGGAAGATCTATGTTTAATAGAGCTTGCTCTTCAAAGCCTCTTCCCACTGTCTCTACAGCTTTCACTAAGAAAGTCGGCTACTGTAAGAGCTCGCTCAGAAAAGGCTTGTTTCTATTGCAAGAAACCTGGTCACCTGATTGCTGATTGCCCTGTCTTGAGCAAGAAACAAAAGTCTTTTAAGCCTGTTGCCTTGATAAAGACCGTTAACTCTGCTGTAACCCAAGATATGGAGCGTTTAACCCAAAAGTGTGAGTTGGCTGGCTCTTCATCTTTCCTTATGGATGGTTTTGTTTCTCTTGTCTCTCATTCTACAACCAGGTGTAGCGTGAGGGAAAGCGGGGAAAATGAGGGATTGCAACAACGTCACCTGGGGAATTTCACCTCCAGGAAATAACTAAACTCTTGTGTGCAACAGCACAGTTTCGTTTATATCACGGGGCAAGAGACGTGTTTTACTTGTAGAAAAGAACTTTAATTTAACTCAATAAATGCATCAACAAAAAGCACAATGCAACAAACAATCAACAGAACACAAATTAACACATGAAATTAAACACTTTAGACAAGAGCAAAAAGGACAGGGCTGGGACTTACATGGCGACGAGAACCAAAGGAAAAAGAGAAGGATTAATAAACTAACCACCCGTGACACTGCAAACCAACAAAACGGGTCGTGAAGAAAACGCCACCACCAGGGATTGGGTCGCCGCCTCAGGCCCACAGCACCTGTCCAACAATAAAAAGATAATTAAAACATGTCACAGGGTTAAATCAAATGCTGGTAAAAACAAACAAAACATACAAAACAAAATAACAAAATAAACCGAATCCAAACCAATATAAACAACAATTTAAATGGAATTAGAATGTTAATAAAAATCAGGCGTCCCCCTGAGGTGGTCACTCCACGCTTCAACTCAAATGAGCGTGGAGAGCCACAGTGAAAGAGAGAGATAGAGAGAGAGCACTCCATTAAAAGCGGAGCACTTCCTTAAAAGCCCAGACCGTTCTTTACAGCCAGAACAGTTTCTTTATAAGCCAGAACAGTTTCTTTATAAGCCAGAACAGCAGGGTTGTCCGAAGCGTGGTGGCCAATGACGGCTGACGAAGGAGCAGGGCCTCTAGAAAGGCGAATAAACAAATTTAGTAAATAAAATGACAAATACAGAATTGTCCAAAAGTCCAGATGAGCTTGAGAAGCAATATCCTGAGACTTTTCCGGTTTGTGTTGAGATTGCACTTTCTGACACATTCTTTACAAAAGATGAAATGTTGGGTTTTGGTAAAGTGTTCACCTCTTGTGAAGAGCTAAAATGTGAACAAGTGAAAGATGTAACCTTGTCCTCCCTTGTTTCTGATGATAAAATTACAGCTGTCTTTATTTTGTGAACAATGGCGTGTTAATGAGGAAGTGGACTTCTCCTGAGATGTCTTGTCAGAATGATTGGAGTAGTGTGTTTCAGGTTGTTGTTCCCAGTGTCTATCGCTGTGATATCTTGCATTTGGCTCATGATCATTGCCTTGCTGGACATATGGGGATTAAAATAACATGAGAGATTTTTTCTGGCCTGGTGTAAAATCTGATGTTGCTGGGTACTGTAGAACATGTCATGTGTACCAAACTGTTGGTAAGCCCAACCAGAAAATCCCACCGGCACCGTTTCATCCTATTCCTGCTATAGGAGAGTCCTTTGAGTGCATCTTGATTGATTGTGTTGGTCAACTTCCTCATGCCAAATCAGGTAATCAGTACTTACTGACCATTATGTGTACAGCTTCTCGGCTTCCTCAAGCTATCCCTCTATGCAGCAGTTGTCCATTGAGCACTGCACGTCATCTGCTCACCACCCAGAGTCTCAGGGAGTCCTAGAGAGGTTTCACCAGACTACTGTAAAGAGTTTGAGAGAGATTGGGATGATGGAACCCCTTTACTCCTCTTTGCAGCTAGAGAGATGACCCAAGAGTCCCTTGGCTTTAGCCCAGCTGAACTGGTGTTCGGCCATACTGTGCGGGGCCCTCTGAAACTGTTGAAAAATGGTTGGCAAACAGTCTACTGCCACTCATCTGTTATACTTTGTTTGTCACTTCCGGTCTAAGCTTAGCAGGGCATGTGAACTGGCCAAGCAGAACTTGGGGGAAGCCCAGGGAAGAATGAAGAAGTGGTACGACAAAAAGGCAAAGCATCGAACGTTTTCCCCAGGTGATAGGGTGTTGTTGCTGTTGCCACTTCCTTGTGAAATCTCTGCCTTTGTGACTCCAGATGACTTCTGTCAGTACACAGTTATGGCTTTCGGGATGCGGAATGCACCTTCCACATCCTACCGTCTAGTATATAAGGTGTTAAAAGGAGTTACTGGTTGTGAAGCATATCTTGACGATGTGGTCATCAACAGCTCACCCTGGTCTCAACACATAACTCAGCTGGAGGTGGTGTTCCATAGGCTTGCTGCTGCCAATTTGACTTTGAACCTTGCCAAGTGTGAATTTGGACAGGCCACTGTCTCTTCCAGTCAGGACCTGGTGCTCTACACACACCATAACCCAAACCTTGTTTGTGTCAGCAGGATGAAAAACTCCAATCACCGTTTAATGTGATGGAGTTTGTTTTTGCAAGGGTTTAACCTGAAGATCCAGCACATTTGTGGAAAGAACAACGTGCTGGCAGATGTCCTTTTCAGGTCGTGAGTTTACTCCATTGTAGCAAATATTCATTCATCTTTGTTTCATATTATCTTTGTGTTATTTTCTCTCCCCGCGATGCCGTTCCAGTCCCTGAGAAAGACCCTTCTGCCCCTGCTGCCTCCTCTCTCTCACTCTCCGCCCAGCCTCCACGCCTCATTGAGCCGTTCATTCCCACACCTAAGCGTTATTTAGGGGAATTGGGGGCTTGTGGTCGGTTCTTGCTCCAGTGCTCCCTTTGTGTTTCAGCAGCAGCCTGCGACTTATTCTAGGGATCCATCCCGTCATCGGATTACTATCAGGTAAGGCAGCTCAGTGGGCTACAGCTTTATGGGAGAGAGGCTCATCTATTTGTAGTTCATATTCCTCCTTCATAGCGTAGATGAGAACACAAGAACCACGGTCTTCTCTCCACTCATCGCCAGATTGTTCAGTCACCTCAGTCGTATACTCTCTCTCGATTGAACTACTAATGAAAAGTTTATTTGTATGCTTCTTGTGAATCACCTAATGTTAATCTTCTCCTGTGCCTCATGATCGCCAGAGCCAACTCGCCTGCCTCTTCTCCAGCTCACAGGATCCCATGCACACCCTCAGCCAGTCATTGGCCTGCCTTTGCTCAACATTAAAAACTCTTATCCTTCACACCAATCCCTCTCTGTGTCTGCTGTCTGGTCCAGTTAAAACTAAAACGTCACACTAAGCCCTCAAATGTTTTTAAGATTTTAACAATGTCTCTGCCCCAGCAAATCCATATTGAACCCTTAATTGAAAATAATTAAACTCTGTATTGTCTTTCTCTGCCTCAGAGTCTGGTCACTTTTCCCATTGTCACCATTATCTTTCTGCCGCATTCTTCAAGCCTTAGTCGAGAGGCTTTTCTGTTAATAAGGAGGCTGAGGGCAAGGCTGGTAGTTTAAACATTGACACACTTCTCCATTATGTTACAAACTGTTTCTTCTAATTAATGTTGTAAATACTGTTATCTTGTTGATGCGTTCAGTTACATGCAACATACATTGCACTTCTGTCCATCCTGGGAGAGGGATTCCACACATGTGGCTATCTGAGTTTCTGCATTTTTTCCCCCCCAACTCTCTTCTTTCCTTACATTCAAAAGCACTTGAGCGTGCTATCTTTAATCAACTCTCTTCCTATCTTCACCAGAACAACCAGTCTGGTTTCAAGGCAGGCCTGTCAACTCCTTGCTGTCTCTGAGCCACTTCACACTGCTAGAACAGCCTCTCTCTCCTCTGTCCTCATCCTTCTAGACCTTTCTGCTGCGTTTGATATGGTGAACCACCGAATCCTTATTTTCTCCCTTCAGGATCTGGATGTCTCAGTCTACTCTCTCCCTGCTCTCATCCTACCTCAAAGACCGCACTTAACTTGGAGAGGATCTGTGTCATAACCTTTTTCTCTCACTACTGGGGTCCCTCAAGGTTCCGTCCTGGGTCCTTTCCTCTTCTCTCTGAACACCAACTCTCTCGGCTCTGTTATTTACTCACATGGCTTTTCCTACCACAGCTATGCAGATGACACCCAACTAATTCTCTCTTTTCGCCTATCTGAAACACAGGTAGCAGCACGAATCTCTGCCTGTCTGACTGACATCTCTCAGTGGATGTCTGCTTACCATCTGAAATTAACCTTGACAAGACCGAGCTACTTTTCCTTCCAGGGAAAGGCTCTCCCATCCATGACCTTACTATCTCCATCGACAACTCCATGGTAGCCACCACCCAAACCGCTAGGAACCTGAGTGTGACACTCGACAGTCAACTCTCCCTTACTGCCAACATTGCTGCAACAACCCGCTCGTGTAGATACATGTTGCACAACATCAGGAGAATACATCCCCTTTTCAATCGGAAGGTGGACTTCAGACAACTCTTGTGATTCTTCCGATCAAGATCAGACTGATTCCCAACGAGCAGAAACCCAGCCAATAGATGCTCGACCAGTGGGCGTAAAACCAGCAACAATTGCAACCAAGCCCTTGAGGAGTGAGCAAGAGTTAGATTTTCAGCCCATGGAGGTGGGAAAAAGATGAAGAAAACAAAACATGACCCGATTAGAGAGTTTGCTGTACAGCTTCTTCCTATCCCTCCAGAGGCTAAGCAGTTTACTCACCATAATTGAATAACTGTATATCATTTGATCAGAAGCCCTTGGCAGATTAACGGAGATGGGTTGGTGGTTTTCAAAAATGTGGATTTGAGAATTCACAACAGAAAGTGTCACCAAGAAAAGGACGAAAAGCGGCTTGGACAAGTTCGCACACCCAAACAGGAGAGGATGGCGAGAGTAACCAGTGGAACTTATTATGTCATAATACAATTATCAGTAAACTGCTTTGCATAGGGGGAGTTGAATGACAATCACTAGGTGGTGATATTGGAGGCTCTAGAGAGAGGATTTTTGAAAGTGAGAGAAATGGCATGTAGGAGAGTTATAATCTATGTCGACGGACCGAGAACAAAATCCCTGCCCTGGAAGGAGGCTGAAAAGGCCTTTGTGGCAACTCTATCTGAGAAAGCCTCGGTTCGGGGGCAGTAACAGAGAGATTGTGATCATTACTGCTCTGGAACCTGATGCAGAGAGACAGAAAAGAGAGATGATCAGGATGAGCAGGATTGGCTAGATCGAGGAGCAGGTCAGTGATAGACCCAGGCAGAGATCACAGACTGTGAGTAGAGATGAAGGAATACAAACAGAGCCAGAAGAACTCCCACAGATCCCACGAAGCAAAGCTAACACCACCACCCTGATGTCAACGCAGGGACAACGATGGTACATCCAGTGTGACCCTTCAGAGCGGTGGATGACGACAGGCAACACAGATGGGAGCTACCTACACCGGGAACATCGCACACAGTCAATGCCAATCATCAACCAAGTGCCCAGCAGAACCTAGACTGGTCCTACTGACTGAACTACAAGTCAAAGTGAGACGATGGGGAGAAGCTATCCTCCTGTCCTGATCCAAGATGTAAGTGACTCTGAAGGGGAGAGGGATCAGTCCAGAGGGGATGACGACTGTGGCAGTATCCTGTCCCCTGCATGTCAATCCGAAGGTGATTACAGAAACCTCAGAGATGGATAGTGTAAGGGTGTGAAGAAGAAAGAAGAGATTATGGACATAAAAACTGTCTTAGAGAGATTTGCTAGAGATGTGCATTTTGGTCCCATAGCCACCACAGATAGGGGAGAATTTTTCATTCCAGAAGCTGGACAGACATTGTAGATATTCCTGGAAAGTGGCTATAGCACACTGCTTCCTAATGATATCCATGTACCATACTCTGGTTGAACATCGAGAAATGACTGGTAAATTTCGACTAGTTTATGTAGGGGGAGTGCATGATGTTATGCTGGGAAGATTAAATAAAACTGCTTTTAAGTATTAACAAGCAGTTATAAAAGAAAGAATTGAAGAAAGAGACAGAGACTGAGTTTTTGATGATGAACATGTCGGTCAGCCACCGACATCTGAGCTTGACGGCGTGGGGACTGATTCCACCCCCAGCACCAGCAGCATTGGGTATTATGCCAGCACCTTCCCCTTTTCCAGCTGTACCTGCTCCTGTGGATCCTGTTCCACCACCGGCAGCTGGTTTGCCACCGGCCTCAACTCCAGCTCCTGTCGCCGTAAATGAGCGGCAGGAGTTCAAGAAACTCAAGACCATGATAAGAGACCAGAGGCCTGGGGAAATCATGCAGGAATACCTGGGTAATGTGTGGCCAATGCTTGAAAGAAGTACTAGATGTGATGCAGCTAGGAAACTATGGTTGCAGTCTACAACATTGCATGCAATCGAAACTAATGAGACTGCTCAAGATTATCTGGACAATGAAGATTGCATACCTACAGCGAGCCCAGGCCAGACTGGATCAGGGAGCTATGCTGACTCAGGTGTGGAGAGTGTTAAAGTCAGCAGTAGAACCTGCCAGATACGTGAGGGCCCTATGGGCCATAACTCAGGGCTGACGAGGAGAGGTAACTTTTGCAGAGCAGATGATGAAGAAGAGAATTTGGAGAGGCTGTAGAAATTGATCGAGAAGATAATGGAGGCAGGTTTGAAACTTAACCTGAAAAAGTTTTGGTTTGGACAATTTCAAGGGAACTATCTGGGGTTTCAGGTCTCAACTGATCTGGGACTCTTGGAGGGTTACAAAGAGAAGCTGGAACAAATATCTCTGCCAACATCTCAGAACTAACTGCAGAAAATCTTGGGACTGTGTCACTATGTGAGAGACGATGTAACGAGTTACCAGAAATATGCCAAGCCATTGTGTGCATGTCTAAAGAAGAGAGAAGGTTCTAGCAAAGACTGGATATGGACTGCTACTGATCAACACCATCTTGACGAGTTGAAAAAGGCCATCAACAAAGCTGTATGCTTGGAACCAAGAAGCCTAACCACCAGGCTTATGGCAGAGCTCAGTTGTGATGATGATAATGCTATGGTGAAGGTGAACAAAAAAGGTAGGGTTATTGTAGCTATGTGGAGCTATATGCTGTCCACGGTGGAAAAGAAGTATCCACCGGAGGAAAAAGAACTGCTGTCCTGGCTAAGTACTGGAGCGCCCTGAAAGATTGTGATGAAGTGTGATGACTATCCTGAGGAAAGGAACCCTAGAAACCACCAAAGCTACTAATATGCGGTGGGGGAGATGGGAAGACATCATCTTGGAACCTGATCTCGAAATCGGACTGGCACACCACCCACCAAAATGCCAGTGAAACCACCTGAACCTGAAGAAAATCCCTTTGAATGGATTATTTACCCTGATGGATCAAAAAGGGACATGACAACACGCAGGTGAAGGCATAGCTGTGATGAATTGTACAAGCGCAAGATAAAGAGAGCCAGAGTTATCACAGACAGTTTTTACTGTTTTCAGGCTCTCAAAGAAGACCTGTACACTTGGGTTGAAATGGTTTTGAGGGTGCCAAGGGAAGAATGGTTGCCCATCAAGACATGTGGAAGGAAATTGCTGAGCTACGGCTTAATATGGATCTAGATTTAGTGGTAGTGGTGCAGGCTGTATATGAAGTGCTAGGCCAGGGGTCGGCAACCCGCGGCTCTGGAGCCGCATGCGGCTCTTCAGCCGTCTGCAGCGGCTCCCTGTACAGTGTTGTGCATGTCGCGCATATTTTGCGCGAACAGTTAACTTAACGAATCAGTTTTCATATGATTAACGTGAACGTGAGTGAACGTCACGTTCACGTTAATTTTCTAAATCATCATGAAATACCAGGAGCGGGCGAATGTGTGTGTGTGTGTGTGCTCCCAGACAACGCACACTCAAACAGGCCCCGCCTCCGCCCCCGCTAACTCCCTCAGAGAGATACACAAAGTGAGATCATAGCTCGTTCACGTACTTACCGGCTGCTTCTTATCTGTGGAAACACAGAGTTTCTCTGGTCACAGCTGCTCAGTGATCAGCGCCACAGCTTCTAGATCAGAGCAGAAGCTGCAGTTGGTTTGTACCGAGCTTCAGTTTCTGTGTCTGCCTCCAGTCTGACCTGCTCTCACTTTTTGTTTTAATATTTAGTCAACTAAAATATATATTTATAAGCTATTAGGCTGTAGCTATATCTTTTTATTTCAAAGTGGACTACTTCTTATTTTATACATTTCCCACAAATATGGGGAGGACTCTAATAGGCCTGCATAGTTCTGTGTTTAATTTATTTCAAAGTAGGCCTTCACATTGCCAGTGTATTTTGTTCTCCTCTTAATAAGAGTTTGGTGTTTTCCTTTGTTGTAACAGTTAAAAATAGCAATAAAATGTCAACAGTTTTCTTTATTGTCGTTCTATAATTTCATAAATGCAACAAACTAGAGGTTTAATATATATAGTATAACTATATATAAAACTTTACAAGCTGTGTTATCAAATATGTTTTGCGGCTCCAGACAAATTTGAATTGGGGGAAGAGGGGGCAAAACGGCTCTTTTGATAGTAAAGGTTGCCTACCCCTGTGCTAGGCCATGCAGGTACTCCATCTACGCGGAATAAATTGGAAAAACAACAACTCTGGATTTCTGAGCGCCAAATCAGTCACCATAAAGGGCACCATATCCTGGGGATCAGTATGTATGGGCATAGCTGGACCTAAGGGGTTAACAGGGAAGAAAGGTGAGTAGTATATTTTGGTACTTGTGGACTCAATGTCAGGATATGTAGCCATTGGACCTGTGAGGTAAGCTAATGGTAACAGTGTTGTGAATATGCTTGAGCAAGTCTGAAGAGATTTGGGAGTACCTAAAAAAACTGGATTGGTAAAAGCCTAAATTCTATGGAATGGAGCAAGAAGACACTGGAGTTGGGGATGGCCCTGAATGACAGGCATCAACCTGATAGGCCCTCCCCCTCAGTTGAGCTGAATCGCCAACAGTGTGTGTCTCAGGAAGTGGGGCGGGGTTCTGGTGACAGGAAGACAAACCAGACCCCAAAGTCCCATTCCATGTTGGACAGCAGGTATGGGTGAAGGCGCATGGCCACCCTACGGACACTGCAGTTGAAGCCAAGTATGATATATCTGACACAATCGAACAAAATGACATCAGGCTGGCCAATGTTAATGGGGCAGTTGCCCTGAGAAGAACAATTTCCAGGGTCTCTGTAGGAAGAGCTATAATGAGTCTGAATTTTGCCAAGAAAGGATATGTGTCAAATGATTCTGAGATTTCTACATGGAGACAAGCTAAGAACACTTGTCTACTGTGTATGGCACCCACCACACTAAGCATCCAATGGAAACCACTGGTGATCCTGAGGGCGAAAATTATGGATGCTTATTTTTGTGGCAAGAGTAGGGTGAAGAATCGTCGTAATCCAATTGGAAAGGCCAATGTACACCTTCACAAACACAGTGAGAAGAACGCACACTGTTCTTTACCTGTTGATTAAGTGTACAACGTTTCAGTCCCGTGGACCTTCATCAGGCAAATCATGTAATGGACATTTTTTCATTTGCGAATGTGATATTGCATGAGCAGACGTGTATGTGGAAGACTGACCAAATTGTTTATCTAAAAGGGCAACTTTAGGGTTACGATTATTTCTTAGAGACTTTAACTTTAAGCCTAAACGTTATGGTATCTCTTGGCATATGGTTGGGATCTCACATCTGGGGTCGTCCACAGAACGTGAAGTCAGGATGTCTCCTCCACACTGATAAGACATCAGGAGGGTAATAAATACCTTTACATACCCAATGGGAGGGGGCTGTGGGTTATAAGAACACAGATTTCTCCTCTGTTCTTTGCTAATTTGTACATGTCATCCAGAGTACGTGGATGACATAGATAGAACTGTTGCTATCATTAAAAACATCTTTACTTCCGTAAAGAAGTCAGTTATAGCTGAAACATGATGGTACACAACTGTACCTGATCTCTCTCTCCTCTCTCTACTTTCCTTATCATTTGGCGCATGTAGTCTTTTCTAATTAGTTTAATGGAAACAGACTGTGGGTCTGAGAGCCTGATAGTTCCTTCTCTCTGATTGGCCACTCTCAAGAGGTTTAGCTTATATATGTGTTGGAATATCCTTTGTCTCACTCTTTACCTGATGAAGGTCCAGAGGACCGAAAGGTTGTACACTTAATAGTTTTTTTTGCAAGTACTGGACAGTGTGTGAGATTTCTCTTCTCTCACCTGCTCCAAGAAGCAGTATCTACGCACAGAAAGGACTGAAGGCCTAAAACATAAAAATTAAAAGAATTGTTTTATTTTATTTGTTTGATTAAATGATGTTAAATGTGTTTATATGTTTGTTTTGGAAAATAAATAAAGTTAAAGGCTCTTTTATTATTTTTTGGTAATTGTTTAGTTATAAACTCAAGACAATTACGGGTCGGTGTGTCTTAGCCATTTATGTTAATTTTTGGCCATTTTGTTTTGGTTATTTGGGGAAATATTTTGGTTTGACTTACTTTTGGACACTTGGTGGCAGTCATTAGAGGCACTGGGTGATATAAGTCGGGCATAGGTAACAGGAAGTGTAGGACGCAGGAACTGGGAGAGCACACAGTTATCACCAGAGTACCAGACAGAACAGACAAACCCTCAGACTGACAGATAGTCATACTAAGAGTGAATCTCCACAGATCCAACCATAGATCATCTAACTGCACGCCAAAGTTCGCCTCATCAATATTTGTTATTTCAGTCCATGATTATGAACACATCACACGCATTAGCCACAATGGAAAGAAATGTGCCAGCAGTGGGATGTCTCTCATAACCAGTCGGGGGCGCTGTGACCGTGCACACCACGTACTCTTCTCCTATCGTGCCCTCTCATTTCAGTCTTCCCTGACTCTGACGCATCGTTGTGCACAAGAAGGCGACATAGTTCAGTCTATGTGGTCCATGATCATCTAGGTAACCAAAGAGCTGTTGTGCATACGTCTGAGCAGACATGTCACATAAAGAGGACTGTAAAGCGAAGGAGAGTCCCGTGGAAAAAAGCTACAGGACGCCAGGGCTTAGGGGTGCTAGGACTACCACACTGTTCCGAGCGGTCAACCCTGAGCTCTTCATCAAACCTGTAAGACGCAGTGGCTGTGTCCGAAATTACTAACTAATCAATATATACTTAACTATATAGTGAATTCGCCTTTTTGATAGTAGTTTCCGAATGTTTAGTGATTTTTTTATTCCCTATATAGTGCACTCAGTGTTTCACATAATGCATCATGAAAAATAGTGTACAACCGATGCGGAGAGACGAGAAGAGTGGGGGCAGCAGGACCAGCCCAACCTGTCAGACAAATGTAGCAGAACATCACAGCACAAACTGCAGCAAACAAGTTTATTCCTACATTTAAAAAAGTCAGTTGCCTCATCACGAGACAAATAAACATCAGATTCTCAAAGTCAGCCATGTTTGTTAACGTTTGACGTCATGCCCTCAGTGTGCATTTGAACGCTGGGAAGTCGGAATATCCGACTTGCATTGAATGTAGCATTACTGTTGTACGTCATAATCCTGCGACAATGACGTCATTATCGGTGCACAGAAAATGCGGGGTTTTTTTTATGGAACAGTGAATTATTTTGGATTAAGCACGATTAGCATTATCACTAAACATCAGGCTGATGGATGATTTCACTCCAAAGCCGTCTTTGTAACATAAAACTATGTTGTTTTGTAGAATAAACCAGTGATGATGTTTGGACTGGTGACCATCACTCTATGTATTGGATACCTGGGCTATCTGCACGCAATGAAAGAGAATGACCAGCAGCTTTATGAAACCATCAACAGTGAAGGGGAGAGATGCACGAGGAGGAAGACGTCCAAATGGGAGTGATGGCTCATCGTGTTCTAAAGTACTCTTGAGTGTGTTTGTGGGTGTGTGTTGATGTGCTGTCAGAACACAGTGAATTAAAACCTGGCTTGACTGAACCAAGGACATGTCTCTAAATGCTTCCATCAAACAAAGTTCACACAAGCTCAAAGCGTCTGATAAGCTCCTTTACTGTTTGTCATGATAAATCAAACATTGTTTCAAACTGTAGGCTGGATAAAACATGTCTTCTGGCAACTTGTCAAGGACAGTTGTCATTAATTAAATGTATGTTACAAGTTTACTAAAAGTTGATTCAGATGATTAATAAAAAAATATTTGCAGCCTTAATTTGTCTACATTCGAACCTGAGCAGTGGTCTGTGGGTATGCAGAAGCCACTATAATACATGTACAATTTTAAATACTAATATTGCATTTAGCCTCACTGAAGAAACCAGAGCCTGCTCATTAACATTACTTCTAGTTCATTGTTTATTAATTAGCAGATGCTAAATCATGGAGTAAGAAATTCAAAAAAATACTTTGAGAATGAATTACATGAATCATAGTATATCACTCTCCAATCACAAAAACACTGACATATCACTTCATATTTATTGAGTTCTCTTTATACACAAACTGTAAATTGTTAGTTTGTGGATTCATTATTTGGGGCTTATTAACTTATTTGACTTAAATTATGTTTTTCTGCTGCCATTGATGAACTGATCAGTTTGTCGATTGACAGGCTAATGAGCCATTTCATGGACTGCATGGTGAAAATGACGTCAGCTCCTTTCCAATTGTTGAGATCTTCACATGGGAGCTGTCAGTGTGAAGCTAAAATCAGCAGCTTCACCATACAAACTTCATGTTTTATTAAACATTAGTAACAACCAACAGCAGATAAAATGCATGGTAAGGCACAGATGTTAACAGCAGAAAATGTTGGTGTTGATCCATTATTTGGCTCTCTCATCCTGTGGAGTGAAACAAAAGGCAGTGATCTGAGATTGTGGGGCTTCAAATGTCATAAGCAAAGGGCCTAATATTGACTGCTTGGTAAGTACATGAAAATAAAATCATTGCTATCCATGAAATTTATGATTGAAGATTAATTAGTTTTATTCAATCATACTTTTAAGTTTGTCTGAGGTGGTACCTTAATAACCATAGCCAGCTCCTGCAGTGTTTGTTCATATCGGGGTTCCATACTCTGGAGGTTCTCAGGTTTAACAATCTGCTTTTGAATCCCAGGGCTTCCTGCTTCCACCACCATCTGAAGGAAACTCTTCTCCTGAGAAGGCCAACATAAATCTCACTTTGCACTGCCTTCATAGTTTGTTTATAATGCTTATTTATGTACAAGTGTTTCACCTGAACTCGGAGTAGAAGGGTGAAGGCCAGGCCTGTTTTTCCTGCTCTTGCTGTTCTTCCAATCCTTCATAAAAAGAAGTCAGGACAGATTCGTTACACACTAGACAATACGAATGATCTCTTATTCTACACACGGCAGTGCCTTAAAAAAAATAGTAAGCAGTTAAATACCTACAAGAGGGACAGCTCACCTGTGAATGTATGTCCTGATGTATTGTGGTGCATCGTAATTCACAACACATTTGACTCTGTTAATGTCAATTCCTCTGGCAGCTGCATCGGTGCAGACCAACCTTTGAGAGGACACAAGTCATTTATCCTTTATGCCAAGGAGTTCATCAACGGTTGACAACAAGCTGGATTCAAAGTATCAATATTCCATTTAGTGTTCTTTATACATTTACAACATTGAAATTAAGGTCCTCAACTACTAATGTGTTTACTTAGAACCTCCCAACTGATATTTGTTTCTTTGTTTTATAATGTTGCCTTAAATTTATTGTTCAAAGAATTGTGACATGTAGTAAGTGTTACATTTTCCAGTGGACTAAGTACTGAATGGACGGTTTCTAAGTTACCAAAAACATATTTTTGACATTACAATTATTTTCACAACAACATTGTTTCTTAGGGAGAGTGTTCACTGCTTAATGTACTCTGTCCCCATGATTCCTCTCTATCTGTTGTCAACTGTCACATGCTTTTATCACTCAGATCACACAGTCTCTCTGGAGGCCTCTTCCCAACGGATTTTGCAGCTCTAGAAATTGTGAAATAGCAACAAACCCTCAGCATTTTTGTACTATATGTTTCATTGAATTATTGATTTTTGGGGTGTTCCTCTAACATACACAATCCTTGAGGAGGTTGCTGGACCAAAATATAATTATTTGCAGCATTAGTGTACAGGAAGTGATCTTTGATACTTTTGTGATCTACTATTTTCTTACACAGCACACACAAGTACACTCACAGTTGGATTTTTCCTTGTTCAAATTCTTTCAGCTTCTTCTTTCTCTCTCCAGGAGAGAGGCGTGAGGAGAACTCGGCAGCATTGATTCCACCAAAGAGCTGTACTAGGAGGAACAGTCTGAGGAGGAAAGAAGGGCAAATAAAAAGTATGAACAGCCTTGAAAATTCAAAACAATTTACGCAACAGCTCTCTCCCACCTGTGTGCAGTCTCTCTGGAATTGGTGAAGCAGAGGATGGGGCTGAGCTTCATTCGTAGGAGGAAGTGAAGGATGAGAAGGGGTTTGCTGCTTAACGTACAGGGAACATAGTGCTCCTAAAAACACAAAGGTGCAGGTGTTCAAAAGGTCACATATTTGCTCCATATTTCTCTCCACTTACATGTTTGCCTGTGCTCAATCCTGAAGGTTAATTTGTCATCTCTTACCGTCAGGCCTTGGGGGAAGTCAAACCGCTCTTGTTTGTGGGTGGGGACTGCAGGTGTGGTGATGTTGCTGCATCTGTGGAGGGAGCTAAAGAGTCTGGGCTGGTGGAGGCCCAGCTGCTGAAGCTTTTCTGGGTTTTGTGTGAGTGTGGCAGAAAACAGCAGCTTCTGTAGTGGCATCTGAGGTGGAGACAGACTGAGAGGAGACATGGGCAAGGTTACTAATGTCTACAGCATGGCTATTAAACAAGTGAGCTGCAGGCTTGATAATGCCTGTAAAAAATTGTTATTGCCTGCAAGACTGCTTATAAAATCAGACTGGCATGTTTGTGACATGCAGCAGAGCGGCAGTGGACATGGACGTGGTGAACCAGATAGAGTTAACGAGTTCCAATGCTCCTTAATATTTTTTGCAGTAAAAAGTAAAAGGCAAATTAAGATATGTATCAAACCACCCATTTAACAAATGCAGTCTGCAGGTGACATGTTTTACATAAACACAGTGCGTTGGTTAAGGTTATTAGTAGGGCTGTCAAATGATTAAAATTTTTAATCAGATTAATCACAGGGTAGAGATATATATATATATGCGTGTGTATTGTTTGCAAGTATTCTGTGTGGCCCACAACCCCCCAGTGATGGGTTAGGGGCGCATTGGTCAGGTCCCCCAGGCTTACTTGCTTACATACAGAAAAAATGGTGGATTTTTTCTGGGGAGGTCTACACTGGGTGCCACAAGAGGTGCTGTTTTTAGCCAGAGAGGAGGGGGGACAGGGCCTCGTCCACCTGGCCAGCAGGACTGCCACTTTCAGACTTCAGTTTATTCAAAAGTACCTCACACGTCCGGTAGATCTGGTGTGGAGAGATGTGGCCAGCAGCACCCTTAGGCATGCCAATAACCTGGGGGTTGGATGATGCTCTGTTCTTAACCGATTCTAAATTTCTAAAATTAAGTGGGTTGCCTCCTTTTTATCAAGGTGTTTTTAAATCACGGGCCCTTTTTTACCATAAAAGGTGCCCAAAAGCTGACTCTCTGTACTGGTTGTTGAGAGAACCATTAATCCACGGAGCAAGACTTGACGTCAGCAACCAAACCACAGCCAGCCTGATGAGGTTTGATCACTGACCCGGTCTGGGACTGTGACCCTGAAGCAGCTGGTGGATGCAGTGGGGCCAGCGCTGGGGCTGGGGCTGCTGTCTACCCGGGTGGCCCAGAGGATCCTGGAGCTCTGGACCCAGAGGCTCTCTGGGAAAGAGAAGGGCCTCCTGATGGCCTACCACAGCAAGGAATCTGAACCTGATGCTTCAGACCCCTACCCTGAGATCATCCTGAGCCCAGGGCTGGGGGAAAAGACCGGCCCCCTTCGTACTGTAGTGAATGAACTAAAACTGACCCTTCACAGAGGTGATAAGGAAACCCTCTACAGCAGGGGTCTTCAACATTTTTCAGGCCAAGGACCCCCAAACTGATAGAGCAGGAGAGATGGAGCAGGGACCCCCTTCTATATATATATATTGTATAAAATTGTGTTTTATATTAAACTGGCCCTAGTGCCATGTATAAACATAGCTACCCTGTTATTGTGCATTCAATACTAAGCTATTCAAATAATACACAGGTTCATATATTCATGTTTTTATTATTGTGTCGCTGAATGTGTGCATTGCTGACTGAAAGATAACATCTTCTGCCTCCATTTATCCGTTCGCTACAATATGTTGGATTCATGTTAATGTGTATTTAAAGACATTTAAATTTGTGAAAAAAAAATTGGTTGAATTTTTTTTATTTTTATTAAAAAAATATAAAAATTTGTCTAATCAACCAAAAATGTCGCCACCCCCCTGCAGTACCCCCTGTTGAAGACCTCTGCTCTACAGGAACTGTGTGAAGAGCATCCACCAGTCCAGACTAAGCAACAGGCCCCCCTCTGTGTGGTCACAGAGGGGGGGCGAAAATGGACCCAGCCCACAGTGGAGGATTTTATATAAACCTCCCCTCAAAAAACGGACTGGCGACCTCCAGTGGAGAATTTTACACGGTGCCGTTGCTTCCAACGCTTTTATTTCTTTTCTTAATCCAACTGCTCTTAATAAGTGTCCATTCTGCAACCTGCGTGAGACCTGAGTGCAAGACTAACAAGTCTTTTTCTCTCTTTTAACAACAGTTTTTAGTCTCTTTAACATTGTTTTTACTGAGTCTCTCTCTCGCTCTCTTCCATGGTACACAAATTATGTTTTTTGTTGATTCTGGTGCTACAAGCTCCCGATTATACACACGCAAGATTATTTCCCTGTTACACCCAAAGAAAGTGCTTGATTCACACACTACATTGGCGCTTCTGGCAAAATTGTTAAAGAAATATATATTCTGTTCCTTTAACTTCTTCTGATGATGGAACTCATGACAAATTCAGGGTGTTGTCCTATTAATTTATAAGGACGAGACCTCATGTGTAGTCTAGGGATAGGATTAACTTCCAATCCTGATGGCCTGCAGGTTGAAACAAATTTGGATCAACATCAGCCTTTGTAAAATATGACCCTGACCTCTTGCTGAATGTTTATCAGTGGAAATTGCCAACTGGAGTAGTAAGTGGTGCTCTTCTGAAGGAATCCAGGAAATACACCTCCACTTTGCACACACACACACACACAATACATGCAAGAGGAATCTCTGCATTGTACATTACATATGGAAAAACTTTTAAAAACACATTTGTGCAGGGAAACACACCAATGTGCGAGTTTAGTTTGCTTATCAGAAAAATGTCTAAAATGTTTCAAGTCTCAGTCTCCAGCCTACATATATCACTCATTAAAGGAGAAAAACTACAATGGGGTGCATTGCTCCTCTGATGTTTCACATGTAAAATGAATCTTATAAAAACCTGCTGAATTCATATGGATATTCCTGGATAAATAGGGCATCGCTTTCTTTGCAACAATGAAGTTAAAGCACTGCGTT
Organism: Hippoglossus stenolepis; assembly: GCF_022539355.2. Lineage (NCBI taxonomy): Eukaryota > Metazoa > Chordata > Actinopteri > Pleuronectiformes > Pleuronectidae > Hippoglossus > Hippoglossus stenolepis. The sequence goes on from NC_061502.1 coordinate 201,883, forward strand.
GCGTCTTAACCCCGATGTCCTGTCTGTGCACATCACGTTATGTCTTATGTTGTGTAGCAGGTGTCTCATAAACCCTAGAGCGAATCAAACAAACACAAAGTAAACATCAGTACTGTTTGTGTCCAAATAACTTCTGATCAGTGATGGTGTTTATTGTTTAAAGTGTAAAGTGAGCGCAGGTCAGAGGGGGAGTGAGGAGGCAGTAGACTCCGACAGAGACTGACACATGTCCTGTATGTGTATGGCTGGACGTTTAATGTTGCTAAAAAGAACATGAATCGATTATGTCACTGCATGGAAATGTCCACTCTAGTTCACTCTAGCTCTAGTGCTCACCACTGAGCAGATGTTGAGAGAGGAACTGTAGAGAGGCATTGGAACGCGACAAAGTCTAATCTATCAAGCTGATATTATTATTTTTTATGCAATCAGTATATTTGTTTGACAGGGAAGCTGTGCACAAACGGATTCATAAATTCATTTATTTCAACATCAAAAAAAAAAGCACCCCAGAAAAAGGGCACTTTGTCGCAAGGAAGAAAAAGGGCAGGGGATCAAGCCCCTTTTGATTCTATGTGTACATGTGCCAGCTCTTAGCTATGCTGCTATAGGCCTAGATTATTGGGGTATACTCACATATTCTACCATTACTGGCAATAACTCCTGCATTTCAATTGTCATAGCTATCTATCAGACATTTTTGGATTAATGGTCTGTATTTATGTAGGACAAAATATGTTTTGTGAGGCCACCATGGTCTTAAGCTTTAACACTCACAAGTTGACGATGTCGTATACGACATCTAAGGACATAGCACACAAAAGACTAAATATCTCGGGAACGATTGATGGTAGAGAACTTTCAGAATGTTTTTATACTTTTAGACTCCTGAGGGTTAACTTCCAAAATGTAATTAGTTAATCTGTGAGTCTAGGCCAGGAATCGGCAACCCGCAGCTCTGGAGTCGCATGTGGCTCTTCAGCCCCTCTACAGTGGCTCCCTGTACAGTGTTGTTCATTGAACGCGTTCATCTCTTTCGTGAACGATGAATTGAACGAAACAGTTTTCATATGATGAACCTGAACGTGAGTGACGTTCAGTCCAGTGAGAGTAAACGTCACTCACGTTCACGTTCATTTAAAAAAATATTATTGTATCAGGCCATCATCTGAAATACCAGGAGCGAGAGAAAATGTGTGTGTGTGCTGCCAGACAGCGTACACACACACACGGGGCTCCGACCCACTGCCCCCACTCACTCGCTCGATCAGAGTTCGTTCATGTGAAGCAGCCGGTAAGTGACTTTGTTGAAGAACATAGTTTCTCTGGCCGCCGCTGATCAATGATCAGAGCAGAAGCTGCAGTTGGTTTGTACCAAGCTGGAGTTTCTGTGTCCTCCTCCACTCTGACCTGCTCTCACTTTAACTAATAAACACTCATCACTAGTTATCAGGACCTGATCAGTACATGAAGTAACTTAGTGTTTGTTTGATTCGCTCCAGAGTTTATTAGACTGCATTTACACATCATGAAAAATGACATGTCAACATTTTGTGCTCGGTACAACACGAGACGTGATGCTCACAGCCAGGACTCGGTGTTAAAATGAGCGGAGCGACACGCAGACATGATCTGACACCATCGATTTATAACTAAACACATGATTTAGTTTGTCACCTAAATTATCCCAATAAAAAATTGAAAAAGTTAACGTGAACTAGTTAATTTCTGGAACCGTGAACTTAGTTAGAATTTTTTTAATGAACTATGAACATGAACTAGTTCATTTTCATCTGCATGAACTGAACTTTGAATTAGTTCATTTTAAGTGTGAACTGGCACAACACTGAGTATAACTATATGTAAAACTTTATAAACTGTGTTATCAAATATGTTTTGTGGCTCCAGACGAATTTAATGGAGGAAGAGGGGGCAAAATGGCTCTTTTGATAGTAAAGGTTACTGACCCCTGGTCTAGGCAAACATTTTTGTCAAATTTAACAGGATTCTCTCAAAGTGTTCTAAAAATAATGTGCTCACCAGTCAAAAAGGGTTTTGTGAGGTCACCAAAATCTAATTCAGTTAATCTCCGAGTCCAACTGAAGATTTGAAGAAATTCCCTCAAGGCTTTCATGTTCACAAGAATGGGAGGGCCGGACAGACGTGTGTTGCTAACATTGGTAGAGCAGATAACTGTACAACCCCAAAACATAATGCCTTTAGCCACTGGCTGAATGACAATTTCTACTGGTGGAAAATCAGTTTCACCACTAAGACGTTGGTCTTGATATTAATTGTAAGGAGACAATCTGACTCACCTGGCTGCTGTGATGTATGCAGGTTCAGTTCTCCTGAAGATGGACATTGCTCTTTGTTCACTTCCTGATCTGAAAACTGCCCTCACCACATGATTGAGCCAAGACTGGTGCATGCTTTCAATCATCCTATCAGCCTCATCAATTATCTGCGTTGGATGAAAGAATGAAATCCACTTTAAAGAGGCCACTAATGATAAATAGCAAATTCACTTCACTGTCCATTATATCTGCTGTTGTTTGTGAACATTAGAGCAGCAACTAACAATTATTTGATAATAGATTAATCTCAATCTCTCCCCGTTTCCAGCTGTTCCAGACGCTTCCTGTCACCAAAATACCAAACAGCACAGTCATGCTCTCTGCGCAATTGGTCATTTAACTTGCTTTGTATGGTGCATCATGGTGCACGGAAACAGGCCACTACGTTATTGACTAGTAATTGCAAACCTTTCCACCACAGTGTGGCCTCAATTAGTCCCTGCACACAGCGTATGTCAAACTAATGCCCATTACATAGGCTACATCATTTGAGTAAGTGAAACTTTTCATATCTCATCCAAGAGGCTTCTTCAGTTTGGTTCGCCAGGTCTTGAACAGTTTCATATCTCATGGCCACTCTATCTTCTTCCTACGACTTATTATGTTTATCTTATTCCCCCCGACTTCAGAATCCAGCCACCATCGGAACTCGTAGCCACAATATATATCACTAGAGGGGCTCCATAGTTGCCAACAATTTATTGATTATAATTGATTAAATCAAGTAGTTGTTGCAGGCCGAGTAAAGATATTGGTTCAAGTTACATAAGTATTAAAAACTCACAAGAAACCTCAGATGTTTCAGACATAAGCCTGAATTCTTGTTGATGTGATCAACCAGTCGACCTGGAGTGGCCACAACAATGTCTGCTAAACTGCATCTTATGCCTCCCCTGGGGAAAAAAAAAACAAATTCAGGATTAAAAGAAATCTTTAAAAAGGGACAGTTCACCCAAATATCAAAATTCACTCATTATCTACTCACCACTATGCCAATGGAGGGGTGGGTGAAGTCCACAAGTGTTTTGTGGACTCAAACACTTCACCCCTCCATCTGTATAGTGCAGCAGAAAGCACAAAGTGTCATGTTCTTTTTGTACTCACCTTTGCTCAGAGAGTGAAGCCTGCTCTGCAGCAAAGGACCTCTGTCCAGCCAGCATCACCACTTTCAGAGTTGTTCCCTCAGCATATGATGTGAACACTTTGCAAACCTGCCCAAGAGAACATGTCCGCTTAGCTTATTCGTAATCTACAGCAAACACACAAGGGTTTGAGTTTGAAGACATTCTGACCTGCTGAGCAAGCTCTTTGGTTGGCAACACAGCTAAAGCCCGGACTTCACACACCACCCGCTCCATCAACATCTGATGGTGGAAAAATCTTACCACATATTACACATGCTTCAATCATGCCATATAGGTGTACATACATGTGTACTCAAAGGTACTTATTAGAGAAAGCAGGCAGCTTACCTGTATGACAGGTATCACAAATGCAAGAGTCTTGCCACTGCCTGTAGGCGCAGACACACAGATATCTCTCGGCTTGTAGCCACCACGTCCAATAAGCAGCCCTAGCTGCATGCTCTCCAAGATGGCCGGAATGACCTCTGCTTGCACTGTGAAAACATCACAGTAACTATTCACAACTTTTATTCTGTAAGTGTATAGTCACTACAGTCATGGTTCAAAAACATGAGGGCCTTAGAGCGCAACAGAATATTTATCTATTATAGGGCCTTTTTTTACCAGGAAAGAAGTGCTGAATTCCATTATTCTGTAGTTTTTTCACAAGTGGCGCACACAGTTGGGAGATGTCAGAGATGGGGACCTGGTTGTTTTTAATGTCTCTGTGAATCACATCAGGCTGAGCAAGCCACTGTGGCAGGACTCTTTGTATCTGTAAACACAGGAATAAACACTATATATGATGTACAAGCGTATATGGTTCCCACATGAGCACTGCTAATCATATTGTTGACTCCTACTTCAGCACCATCAAAGTAACACCTTACCTTTTGGAAAGGTTTGTTTTCAAATCCTCCCACAACTGTGAATCCAATTGGAGTGGAAGGCATCTCTGTGGTTTGCTTTAATAGGTCATTTTCTGCCTCTGCTGCTTCACTCTCCGGTCCATCTCTTCCAGTCACAGGAGGCTCTGACAGACATTGAGGTGAACTGTCTAACAGATCCAAACAAAGATTTTTACAATATTGAATCAAATTCAAGCATTTCAAGTCCAGTATAGAAATGTGTTAACTTGCAGCTTCCCAGCAGCAATTGAAGTAAGTAAAGTCTTGAAAGACAATGCAAAGATTTCCTACAACTTTTCTTGATTATTTTGTTGATGACTTACAAACCAGTAAAAGAAAAAGACATTCATTCTACAGCAACATCAGAGTCATCCTGACTCACCCACCCAATAACCACAAAACATGGAAAGAGCAGATTAATTAGACAATAATACAGCGATCAATGACTTGTCGGAGCTGAATAATGACACTCACATACAGTATGTTAACATGAACTTAGATTAGAATTAACATCTTTCTAATGATGGGAGGCACATTATATACAAAACGAGTGCATGATATTACTGACTGTTGGGTGCATTAGAGGATGACACTGGACAGTGACCCTGAGGCAGCTGTGTGAAAGAGAATACGTCTATACGAGTCTCATTTCAATAGATTTTGGCTTCTATTTTCAGAAATTGAATATAAAACAATCCCAGTGATGTTTTCACTTGTGTGTAATAATCTACATTGTACAAATTATTGTTTTCTTTAATTAGAATGAGCCCTTTATATTTAAATACTTCATATTTACATCAGGAGCGGGTCCTCTCTACAGAAGCCGCCATGTTTTTTACAGTATCCCAGTCAGGATAAACTAAACACATTTCGAGTTTTTATGACAACTGAAGGCTACCATTAAGTTTTCCTTAATGCTTGGAAGGGGAGGGTGAGGTGAGGGGTATTCAGCTGCAACATGCAACCTCACCACTAGATGTTACTAAACCCCACACACTGAACCTTTAAGAGCAGTTCTTCCATGAGACCCAATAAGGTGAAAGACAAAAAGCAGAGAGGGACAGCAGAGTCTGTGTACACACCTGTAGGATTCTTTTTTTTCTTTTTCGGTCTTGCATTCACACCTTTCTTATTAATTTTCTCTTTGACAGGCTCATCATGGTTTGCAGAGTTCAACTCACACAAAGGAGCTACTTCTGAATTCCTCTTTTTATGGTGTTGAGGCTCCTGACTGCTGTCCTTGTCAGCTCTTCTTTTCTTTTTGTCAACCAGCTGTAGTGTCTGCTCCTCAAACAGGTCTGGTCTCTGTTCTGTCAAACTCTGTTTCTGCTTCTCTTTAGCCTTCTGCTGCAGTTTAGCAAGCAACGCCTGAGACTGAGATTCTTTTGAGATGCTCCCATCTTCCTCCACTCCAAGATACCTGTGAGCAACAAGACAACATTTTTCAAAGCCCATATATCTGTAAAACAGAAAAGGCTCTAGTCTCCAACATGATTTTCTCTATTTATTCAAGAGGGTTTTCGCCTTTGAAGGGTCAGTCACTGCTCTGTGAGGCTTTGAAACCTCAAATTTAAAATCATTTAAAATTAATCAAATATTTTGTGAATGACTTGTTAAGATGCCGTCAAAACGAAAGTCATTTAAAAAAATGTCTGAGCTTTAACCGTGTTCACACAATGTGGTGGAAAAGCAGAAATGAGACCAGAAAATCTTGTCGACGAACAGGACAGTACATTCAACTTGAATCTACCAGATATAAAACACAATCAAAATTTTGATAGCTTTTCGAACTTCTTAAAAAAACCTTTAATGTAAAATAGTTTTAACCGCCAGTATCATGCAGTAAATGATCTGAAAAACAAGCGATGTGAGCACAGAAAACAAGCCTACCTGTTCACAAGAAACAGAGACATGTCTGAAGCGAGATGAAACGCTCCTAGTGCTTGTTTCAATTACTTTGAAAGATTAGTATTGACTAAATATTCTCTCCGTCCAGATTCGAAGTCTTTTAAGTTATGTAACAGTCAGCCTTCATTGCCCCACATTTCCTCGTGTGTTGGGTTGGTTCGCTGACTGCGCAGCATGCATTTCTTCTTTGAGGTTTATTGGCTGTTGGCAAATAACGAATTGGTGCATTACCTCCACCAACTGGTAGGGAGGGCCTCATGCGGTTGATGCTGTTGATGTTTTTTTACTGGGTGCGTATGACTTAAGGTGGTTCTCCGCATCAGGTTAACATCGGATAATAATCATAATTATTTTTGCTAAATAAAAACGATAAAAACATAAATCTGTTCAAACCAGAATTGTCAAAATTGGTTCTTCCGTTCGGGGTGAAGAATAAAAGGGTCCTTTTTTTCATTTTAAACCATAGGTGAAATTTGTAGTCACGTGATCTTCTTCTTCTGCTGCTTCTTTTATGGCGGTTGGCAATCAACATTTAAGTGCATTATTGCCACCTTCTGACCTGGAGTGTGGATCAGAATTGTTTTAGTCTACACTATATTCTTTTGATTAGTCTTGGTCAAGATAAAAAATACATTAAAAAATAGCCTTAAAATCAAAGCAAATCAAGTTTATTTATAAATCAAATTAAAAAACAACCAGGGTTATCCAAAGTGCCGTACAATCAAAATAACTTTATTATACCTGATATGCCCTGAGTTCAATGTCAGCATTTCGTCCATTTGTATGCTGATATAATTTCCTGAAGATATTGATGGCAATGAATCATTAGATGTTCTATGGATGTACTCACAATTTTCGGTATCATGTTTACCCATTATTCTTAGTGTGCTTTTTAATCCTGTGTGTCCAAATCTCATTTCGCTTCGCAGAAATGTCACTATAAACTTCCAAGGTCCCATCTCTTAACTCTAACCAATACAAATCTGTGTGTTCGGCAAATTCTTGGGATTCTCACGGTCTCTTTATTTCACAGATAGGACTTATAGTTTTTGAGTAAGAAGCAGTTGTTCTAGGACTGCGCTAGAGCATAGAGCTGTCTCTTCCCCATTGGGTCTAATGTTAATTTTGAGAGGAAATTTCTGGAAGGAGCCACACTTTTCTAACTCACTCCCACGGTCAAACGTTTTGGCTCTAACCAATAAAAAATATATCTCTAGGTTCGGCAAAGTCTTGGGATTCTCACAGTGTTTTTATTTTACAGATAGGACTTGTTGTTCGAGGGCTTTACTAGAGTGTAGCTTTCTCTTTTCCAGTGTGTTTAGCCAGGAATGATTCCTTTGATGTCTTAGATGTTGCGATTCAAGCTTGAATCTCTCTCTCTCTCTCTCTCTCTCTCTCTCTCTCTCTCTCTCTCTCACATATTACTCACATGATTATGTGAGTAATACATGGAGCTTTAGCTACAAACAGACACCGAGCTCACCTGGACCCGAGCACTGGGGAGGTGTCTTGTCCTCAACTAGAGGTTTTATTTAGACAACTGCAGCTTTTACATCTCAGTGGGGGATCAGACAGGTTTTATGTTCACTAGAGGAGGACGGTTCACTGGTCCTTCATTTTTAAACTCCGTTTGTGTGTGACATGTAGTTTTCTTTTGTAAAATATGATCTGATTGAAGTGTTATTTATAATTTTTTTGCTGATGCTACTATTGGAAAGATCATGAAATGTTATAAATAAAAGTTATCTTAATAGTCCAAAAAAAAGTCTCTCTCTCTCTCTCTTAATCCTGGTTAACTTTGAAGGACGCATTGGAAAACTTGCTCTACTTTTCCTCCCTTTTTATTTTCAATCCACTTAAGTGAAAAATGGAGGTTTGATATTGATTGTAGAGTTTTCACAGTTTTTGTTTTTCAGGGTTAATGAGAGTTTTATTTCAGGTTGATAACCTTTAAACACACAAATAAATAATGCTCTCAGTTTTAACTCAACACCTCCCACTTGAGCTCCTGGTTCTTGAACCCAAGGAGGTCACACCACTCTAACCCATGTCCTGTTGTTGGAAGGGCTGAGCTAAATCCTCTTTTCCCACATCCTCTTCACCATCTGTAGTCCCTGCATTATTTTTGCTCTTCTAGAGGTAGCAAGACAACTACAAGCCCGATGTCTCTGTGAAGAACTGTAGCAGGGATTTTACTTGAAAGCTTCTTTTTTTGTTTTGCCAACCTTGCTCGTGATGCTTTCTTGGACAGACATCACAGTTGAAACTGGGCAGAAAAAAAAGAAGAAAAGAAAATACAAATACAAGTTAAATTCGAATGCTTCTTATATAGATACTACTTATCCGTGTCTTTTAATTTACCAAATTACAAGGTTGCCATTCTGTTCGCAGCAGAGGAGCATTTAATCAATCTTTCCAGATTCATTCTCTTAATCCAATATGTTTTCCAAATCTGTAAATTCTAGATAATTGAGAAAAGGACCCCAAGGTCCACTGGATAGAATAGGTGATTTTTTCTAAGGGTATACATGCAGACAATTCTTTCAACCATTTACCAGTACTTAGTTTATTTACATTTTTCCATGATAGTGCTATCATCCGTTTTGCCTGTAGCAAACATAAATCCCCAAAAATGTGCTTTTCCTTCCTTAATTTATGTTCTTTTGAACAGCAACCTAAGATGAAAAGCTTGGTCTCCATTGTTAATTGTATCGACAAAATAACTTCGATTATATATTTTACCTCTGCCCAGAACTTTTCTATCTTATCACATTCCCAGACACAATGAAAGAAGGTTCCCTTGGATTGTCCACATTTAAAACATCTGGCATATTACTATTAAATTTATTTAGTTTTTCTGGAGTTATATGTGTTCGCATCAGCCAATTATATTTTAAAAGCCTAACACGGGTGTTTGCTGTTGTTATGATCTGTTTCTTGCGGACCCAAAGTGCAGAACACAAACACAGCAGATAGGTGGTAGTAAACAAAAAGGTTTATTGCTCGATAGCTGGAGCTGGGCAGGTGGTGGCAGGCAGTGGAGATCCAAGGGTGCCGGCAGGGTGAGGCCGGAGCAGATTAAGGTGAACAAATGGGCGAATGCTGCGCAGCTGGTTTTCTGGCAAAAAAGGGAGCACGGGGTAAATAAGCAGTAAAAAGCAAGAGAGGTTAACAGCTGTTTGTGTTTGAGCTGCTTTGCAAGCATTTTCCCAATCATCAAATGAAATAATGTCATGTAAGTCCTCTCTCCAAGCTCTGAGTTTAGCTTCAGAAGATTCAGGGGACCCAGATATGAATAAATCATAAAATCTAGATATTAGGTTTTTCCCAGTACTGTCTTTTAAAACAGTTTTTATCTAATGGTGAAAAGGAAGGAACAGCTAGTGATTGTTTTTAGTTTGCTTCAATAAAGCTTCGGAGTTGCAAACATTTCAAAAAGTGTGTCCGTGGAATGTTGTATTTACTTACAAGCTCCTCAAATGACATCAGTTTATCATCATTTAATCATAAATCCTGCATTTGCTGTAGCCCCTTATCTAACCAGGTCCTAAATCCACTATCAGCTCTACCAGGAGTGAAATTATCATTTCCCCAAATTGGACTAAAACGTGAAATACAAAGTGGCTCATCCAAATCTTTCCTTACCTCATACCAAACATTAATCATGTTCCTGGTTATGGGGTTAGTGGTTTTACTTCTGAGTTTCTTTCGACTGGTAGTACATATATTCAGGAAGGGATAGTTCTAGGGATTGAGAATGCATCTCTCGCTAGACAGGAGAATTATCATTTGTAAAGTAGAACATAATAGTTCTTAGTTGAGCTGCCCAACAGTGCAGTACTGAATTAGGACACTGAAGCCCCCGTCTATCATAGGGTGAGAACAGAAAGAGACATCTTTAGTCTGGGTCGTCTGTTATTCCACAAAAATTTTAAGAATAACTTTTTTAATTTAGAGAATAGATTTGAGGTAGGAGGCAATGAGATGTTCTGGAACAAAAAGAGTAGTTTGGGGAGTATCTTAATTTTCAAGATATTAACCTTTCCAATTAATTCATGTAAACTGACTAACAGAATTAAACAGAGAAACTTGTGCAGACGGATTACCTCTCTCTTTAGAGTTTAGTAGCATTATAGAGGATTTGGAGATATTTATTTTGTAGCCTGAAATATCACCAACATTTTGAATTATTCCTAACACAGCTGGTATGGATTTCTCCAGGTTACTGAGAAAAATAATTACGTTATCAGCATAAAAAGCAATATAGTGATCAGTTCGACCTATGGTTATACCAGCTATCTCTTTAAGGGATCGTACGGCTATGGCAAGAGGCTCAATGGCCAAATAAACAACAGTGGCGAAAGGGCACCCTTGACAGCATCCTCTATGGATCTTAATTTGTTTTGATATTGTATTATTCGGGATTACTTCAGCACAGGGGTCCTTATATAACAGTTTTATCCATTTACAAAAGTTTTCCCCACATCCGAAGCGTTTAAGAACGTCAAAAAAATAGGGCCATTCGACCCTATCAAAGGCTTTAAGAGATAAGAGAGCCGTGTCTGGTGTGTCCTTCTGGATGTGTAAATTGTTCAACACCCTCCTGACATTATGCAACCCTTGTTGACCTTTAATAAACCCGTTTTGATCTTTTTCAATTATTTTTGGGAATCAGCCTTCGAACCTCTTGCCAGGACTTTACATTGCACCTTTACATCCAAATTTAGAAGACTAATTGGTGTTAAGTTTTCACACCTATTGCAGGGTTTCCCTGCTTTTGGTATCAGTGTTATCAAGGCTTCCCTCAAGGATGGTGGAAGGATTTCATTTTGAAAAGATTCTAATAACATATCCCATAAAGGGGTCTGTAATTTGGTTTTACATTTTTTGTTAAATCTATAGGTAGGCCATCAGGACCCGTCGCCTTTCCAGATTTTATACTATCAATTGCATCGGAAATCTCTTTTAATAATAACTCAGCTTCCAGGCTAGATCTAAGTTCCTCTGGGATACTGGGTATATCGAGATTATCTAAAAATATTTTTTGGGTCTTCAGGTTTACATTCATGTCAGAAGTATAAAGGTTTTCATAGAAATGTCTAAAAGCCTCATTTATATCTTTAGGGTCAACTATATTATCCCCCGGGCTATTCTTTATTGAAGTGATGGATCTCTCCCTTTTGTAATTGTTTAATACGCCAAGCTAATATTTTTCCAGGTTTTTCTCCTTGATCGTAAAATGTTGGTTTAAGTCTTAATAAACATGCCCCTGCTTTAGTCACTGACAGTTCATTATACTGTGACCTCAATAATAACAGTTGTTGTTGAGTTTTAGAGCAATTTTCTGAAATGCTTCATTCTCCAGGGCTTTTATTTTTGATTCCAAAATTGTCATTATCTTTCGTGATTCTTTAGATTTCGAGCTTGTGAAATTGATCATTTGGCCTCTAATAAATGCTTTGAAAGCTTCCCATCTAACACATGCTGATGTTTCAGAGGTATTTGTCTCAAAATAAAAATCAATCTGTTCGAATAAAATTTAACTTAAAATATAGGGAGTGAGACCTCTTCATTCGAAATTAAGCTGGAGTGAACTCCGGTGTACAGAAGACACAGTGTACAGACGAAAGAGAGCATATCTCTCTGCAAAACAGGAGCTCACTTTTAAAGAATTGTTAACGAGCTTACATCCCATTATAGAGAATCAAATTCTTTACATTCAACAAAAGACTGCATTTAACCCTTTTAAGTGCTGGTGTGCTATCCAAGCGTTGCAGGACTTAATACTTATATAACTGATAGGAGCACCTAGAGTTTGCGTCTTCCTAGCAGGTAGCCATAACCGGAAGTCTATAATAAGCTCTTTGATTCATTTTCTGAAAGCTAATTTTCCTCTTCCTATTCTCTTGACTGTCCCAGGGGAGCTAATAGGTATAGATTACCTGTACCATCAGACTGGAAGGGCCCTGAAGGATGTACATCCTGACTCAGAGGAGACCGACCAGATGCTGGAGGATGTTGACAGTGAGGAAGAGCTGGAAGATGAGGGCAGCTTGGACCCCACCATTGAGCTGCTGGCCCTGTCCTCAGATCCATCACCTACCAACACCAGCTCTGCTAGCTATTCAACTCCCTCTTCTCTCCACGCTACTGCTGCTCCTCCTAGGCCTGGATGTAGCCCTACTGCAGCAGCAACTGAGCATCATCTGGTAATATTCTCATCACATGTCTATTATCATACAATGTCAGTGGATTTCCAATTATTTCATGTTCATTATAATTGTTACTGTGTTACACTAATAGTAAAATTTGTAGCAGTGCTATCAAGAAACCAACACAAATAAAAGGCAATAAAAACAACAATCTGGAGAATGAATGAATTAATAAAAGCATAATACCAAAAAACTCTAATTAAATTCCATTTTATCTCTAGATTGCGTATGAGAACACAGAAATGCCCCCTGGCACATCAGCCCCTCCTGCTACTTCTCTTCTTGTCCTCCCAAGTCCCACCAGCCTTTCAGCAACTGTTTCTCCTGCTGCAAGGGCTGGTCCATCAGCATCACCACCAGTCACACCTGCTGTAGCACAACAACTGTACACAGCACGGGGGAGGAGGCATTTAGGAGGGACGGTACACTACAGCGCTGTAGTGTACCGTCCCCCGAAATTCAACAAGGACTTTATGCAAGAATTTGTTGAATTCATAGCGGGTATTTTGATGGATTATGACCACTTTTTAATTTGTGGGGATTTTAATGTACATATATGCTGTGAAACTAAACCTATGGCTAAAGACTTCTTAAAGGGGACATAGCATGCCCATTTTACCACAAGTTGATATGGTTCCTTGGGGTCTTAATGAAATGTCTGTAACATACTTTGGTCAAAATACCACAAGGATCATTTAAAACAGCACCCTTTTTACCCTGTATAAAACAGCCCTCCACAGAGTGACCTGTTTTGAGTGCCTGTTCCTTTAAATGCTAATGAGCCAGCTCCCCCCCCCTCTCCCCCATGATTTTAAACGATATAAATTACATATTTTATATGATATAAATTATCAAATATGCATCCCATACTTTGTATTCCCCTTCTGTTGTCCTGGAGTTTTAATTTTCCCAATCACATAATTAAATGTCCCCCTCTGCCCATCCACTACAAGCACACAAGCAGACAGACAGAGAGAGAAAGAGAGAGGTGGGGGGTGGGCCAAGGCCATGTAGGGAGACTTCCAGTGCCTTGTTACGACACAAAACCCAGGAAGCTCAATCGAGTCACTCAAGCATGACGTTTCTGACTTAGAGGAACCATAACAAAACGCGCGAGTGTTTTTTTCCCAGAGTTTTTGGGTTGGTAGACATGCCAGATACCCACATTAACGTGTAGAAGCACTAACAAAGTGGAATTTGCATGCTCTGTCCCCTTTAAATCTTATAAATTCCTTTAATCTCACCTAGTCAGTGTCTGGACCCACACATGAAAAGGGCCACCCATTAGACCTTGTGTTGTCTTATGGCCTACATGTTCATGTCATTGAAATCTGTGATACTTGTATATCAGATCATCTGCCGGTTTTATTTACGATTACTATCCCTGGCTCTATAGTCAAGCCAGCTCCCCCTGCACGCTGCCGCCGTATAATTAATTGTCAAACTCCGTTGCATTTCTCTGCTATTTTTAAAGACTCTGTGCTCTATAACTTGGATTGTAGTGATGTTCTCAGTGCTGATGAGTTTATCTCTCTCTTTAATTCAACCTGCACAAGCACTCTGGACTCTGTTGCTCCTTTGAGGATGAAACGCACTAAAGCACTTTCAGAGCCATGGCTAAACGACTCTATCCACGGTCTCAGACGTGCATGTCGGCAAGCAGAGAGAAGGTGGAAAAAGGACAAACTCAGAGTATCATATGAAATCTTACAGAGCCGTCTATCTGATTACCAGAAAGCGGTAAAATCGGCAAAAACTAAGTTTATATCTAACCTGGTCTCCAATAACTATCACAGGCCTCAGGTTCTTTTTAATATTTTTAATAATATCATAAACCCCGGTAGTCGTACTCCTATTCTGCCTACACCTATCCTCTGTGATTCCTTTCTTAAATTTTTTGTGGAATAAATTTCGCTTCTTAGATCATGTCCACTGACCATCAACCCCCTATCCCTCCCATGCTCCCAGCTGTCTTTGGTCAATTCGAGCCGATATCAATATATCCTCCCTATCTGAGGTGGTTCACCATCTGCGACCCACAAATTGCCCTTCTGACAGCATCCCCGCCAGTCTTCTTAAAGAAGTTTTCAACACTGTTGGCTCATGTATTCTGTCATTGATTAACACCTGTCTTCTCTCTGGTAGTGTCCCAGCTGCCTTTAAACATGCTGTTGTACAGCCCTTGTTAAAGAAAGAAAACCTTGATCCCTCTGTTCACTCTAATTTCAGGCCAATTTCTAAGCTGCCTTTCCTGTCCAAAATCCTAGAGAAGGTAGTTCTCACCCAGATGCAGACATTTCTTATCGACAATAACAATCGACAGAAAAGTTCCAGTCAGGTTTTAAACCGCATCACAGTACCGAAACAGCTCTTTTAAGAGTTTTTAACGATTTGATTTTAACTGTTGATTCAGGAGATTCTGCTGTCCTAGTGCTCCTAGACCTGACGGCCGCTTTCGACACGGTCGATCACGCAATGCTAATATCACGCCTGGAAAACTTTGTAGGGATTAAAGGTACAGCACTCAGGTGGTTTGAGTCTTCCTTAATAGATAGGAGTTTCTCTGTCCACCTGGGTGACTACTCCTCTAGGAAAGCCCCAATTACATGTGGGGTACCTCAAGAATCCATTCTAGGCCCTGTCCTTTTCTCCCTATATATGCTGCCCCTAGCATCAATTTTTGAAAAATATAATGTCTCCTTTCACTGCTTTGCAGACGACATTCAAATATACTTGCCCCTGAACCATAAAACTAAGACATCACCACAGCCCCTGCTTGACTGCTTAAATGACATAAAATCATGGATGGATTCAAACTTCCTCAAATTAAACAACAATAAGACTGAGGTTATCATATTTGGACAATCGTAACTGCAAGATGTGGACAATCTTGGGCCTTTGGCTCCAAATACTCACTCCACTGTAAAGAGTCTTGGTGTTCTTTTTGACAGGGCTTTTAATTTTGAAAAGCAAATTTCTTCAGTAGTCAGAGGTAGCTTTTTTCAACTGCGACAAATAGCCAAGGTAAAGGCCTACCTCCCACAAAAAGACCTAGAGAGAGTTATCCATGCGTTCATAACCTCCCGTCTTGATTATTGCAATTCCCTGTATGTAGGTTTAGACAAATTCTCCATTAAACGCCTGCAGCTAGTCCAAAATGCTGCTGCTCGCCTGCTGACTAGGAGAAAAAAGAGAGACCATATCACACCCATGTTGCGCCTCCTACACTGGCTTCCTGTTTGTCACATGATCGTTTTTAAAATCGTACTTTTAACTTTTAAATCTCTTAACCGACTGGCACAGTCTTACTTATCCGAACTTCTCTTTATGCACACTCCAGTAAGGGAACTGAGATCAGCCACTCAACTGCTCCTTGACAAACCTCAGACAAGGCTAGTAACCAGAGGTGATCGCGCCTTCGCAGTAGCCGCCCCAAACCTGTGGAACAACCTACCACTTCACATTAGATCTGCCCCGTCTTTAACACACTAAATCACTACTAAAACCACACCTGTTCTCCCAGGCTTTCTCCTCGAGTTGAGTACGTTTCATTACAGCTGATTTTATTAATCTTATATCTTATATCTTATATTTCATTTTATTTTAATTTTATTTATTTTACATTAATAATTGTATTTTATTTGTATTACTTGCACTATGATGTATTACGTTTTACTGTCCTTTTGTTGTACCATTACACCTGTAAAGCACTTTGGTCAACCAAGTTGTTTTAAATGTGCTATATAAATAAAATTGACACTGACATTGACATTGACTGTGACAGATATTTTACTTTTCTGTATTTGCTACTGTGTTATATATATTTTTTTCATTTTGATATACTCTTATATTTACCAGGCTGTTGATGAGTGTTGTGTTCCGGGAATGCACCTTGTGGACAGCCTGGCGGAGTACTTGGTGGGGCTGAGAAATGAAACAGGCCAAACCCTCAACAACCTGCAGGCCAGTACCATTATAGGTCATCTGACAAGATGGACTCTCATCCTCACAGACTATAGCAAGATCAGCCCCCCCCCCTATTTTGTCACTGCTGTCTGTTTGTTCGTGCGTTAACTTCATCCATATTTCTTCGTGCACTGAAAAAACTACTACTGCCCGTCACCTGAAGTTCTTTGTGAACTTTAAATATAACTACATGCATGTATGTCTCGTGATTTTCATCAACCCAACTTCCCCCCTCTCTGTTCATAATTCCCTGTCTACTTCTAATAAAGCTTTGAAAGCATTCATTTCTGATGTAATTTATAAATGCTCCAAAGTAATGAATAATTGCTTATCAGAGAAATATCACATTTGCTAGAAAATAGTCCAGAAGTCAATCAATCAATCAAATTTTATTTGTATAGCCCATATTCACAAATCACAATTTGTCTCATAGGGCTTTAACAAGGTGTGACATCGTCTGTCCTTAACCCTCAACAAGAGTAAGGAGAAACTACTAAAAAACCCTTTTAACAGGGTAAAAAGAACGTAGAAACCTCAGAGAGAGCCACATGTGAGGGATCCCTCTCCCAGGACGGACAGAAGTGCAATAGATGTCAAGTGTAAAGGAGAACATCACCAAGATGAGGGTTTTAGCAGCATTGATAAGAATAAACATTTTGAAGCATAACTGGAGGTCAATGAATTGATAGATTATTGTCAGTAACGGTCGAGGATCCGAGGAGAAATACTATATATCAAGCAGTCCTGCTGTAATCATCATAGTCTATGGTCAGCAGCCAGCAAGATCATGATCCACCATCAAGATCAGATGCCACTATAGTCCACAGTCATTGTCCACTGCCGCCATCAGGATCCACCATCAGCTGCCACCTCGATCGTGGTCCACTACCAGTATCTGATGCCAACACGAAACAGAATCCGCCATACTGGACCCACCATTACGATCTCTGATACGCGATCCACAGATCATAATCCACGATGTGGCCGCAGCCGCGGCCCTGGATCTGCGGACGATAAGGCAAAGGGACTCCGGGGAAGAGGTCAAGTCAGTAGCATGTATTGATGAGATATTAATTTCTTTGATGTGATAAGGATGGAGAAGAGGAAGGAGAAACTGGAAAGAGAAGCTCCGAGTGTCATGTGTCCCCCCGACATTCTAGACCTATAGCAGCATAACTAAGAGCAGGTCTAAGACAAGCCTGGACCGGCTCTAACTATAAGCTTTGTCGTAAAGGAAGGTTTTAAGCCTACTCTTAAACGTACAGATGGTGTCTGCCTCCCGAACTGAAAGTGGGAGATGATTCTACAGGAGAGGAGCTTGATAGCTGAAAGCTCTGGCTCCTACTCTACTTTTAGAGACTTTAGGGACGACAAGTAAGCCTGAATTCTGGGAGCGCCGTGCTCTAGTGGGGTGATATGGTACTATCAGCTCTTTGAGGTATAATGGTGCCAAATTATTAAGGGCCTTGAAGGTGAGGAGGATAATTTTAAATTCTATTCTAGATTTAACTGGAAGCCAGTGTAGCGAAGCTAATACAGGAGAAATGTGGTCTCTTTTCTTGGTTCTTGTCAGGACACGTGATGCGGCATTTTGGACAAGCTGCAGAGTCTTTAACAACTTACTGCTGGAGTAAATTTGTTTTAAGTGAGAATTAAAGGACAAATCAGGATGGAAGATCACTCCCAAGTTCCTGACTGTTTCATTGGAAGCAAGGGAAATGTCGTCTAGCGCAGCTATATCATTAGATAATGTATCTCTAAGGTGTTTAGGGCCAAGTATTAGAACCTCTGTTTTATCTGAGTTTAATAAGAGAAAATTGCGGGTCATCCAGGTTTTTATGTCCTTGAGACATGCTTGGAGTTTAGTTAATTGATTACATTGTTCTGGTTTTATTGACAAGTATAACTGGGTGTCATCCGCATAGGAGTGAAAATTTACAGAGTGTGTCCTGATAATGTTTCCTAGCGGAAGCATATATAATGAGAATAAAATTGGGCCAAGCACAAAGCCCTGTGGAACCCCGTGGTTAACTTTGGTGCGCACAGATGACTCATCATTAATTTGCACAAATTGGAATCGATCGGAAAAATATGATTTAAACCAGTTTAGGGCGGTTCCTTAAATGCTAATTAACTGTTCTAGTCTCTGTAATAAAATCTGATAAAAATTGAACGAGGACAGACACAAATCCCTGATCTGAAGCTATTAGAAGGTCATTAGTGACTTTTGCCAAGGCTGTCTCCGTGCTGTGATTGGCTCTAAACCCTGACTGAAAGTCTTCATATACATTACTTTCCTGGAGAAACTCGCACAGCTGATTGGCTACAACTTTTTCAAGGATTTTAGACAGGAAGGGGAGGTTGGATATTGGTCTGTAGTTGGCTAAAACCTCCAGGTCTTCAGAAGGGGTTTGATTACAGCTATTTTAAAGGACTGTGGTACATATCCTGATGATAATGACAGATTGATTGTGTTCAGTAACGTACTATCAATTAGGGGCAGAATTTCTTTAAGTAATTTTGTAGGAATGGGATCTAAGATACAAGTTGTTGGTTTAGAACATGAGATTATTTTGGTCAGCTGATCAAGGGTGATCAGAGAGAAGCTGTCTAAATAATTGGTAAGATTCTCAGCCGTTTCTGAGATTTCTATTCTTGATGGGGTATTAGTGCCAATTGAGGGCAGGAGATGGTTGATTTTATTTCTAATAGTTAGAATTCTATCATTAAAGAAGGTCATAAAGATATTGCTATTCAGGGATCGAGGAATACTGGGTTCGGTGGAGGTGTGACTCTCTGTCAGCCTGGCTAAAGTGCTGAAGAGAAACCTGGGGTTGTTTTTATTTTTTTCTATTAATTTGGAGTAGTAGGCAGCTCTTGCTTTGCTGAGGGCCTCCTTATATGCTTTAACACTATTCTTCCAGGCTAGGAGATATTCAACACGGTTGTTGGAGCGCCACTTCCTTTCTAGTTTTCTTGATGCTTGTTTTAATTCATGTGTCTTGGAATTATACCAGGGAGCTAATTTACCATGTTTTACGCGTTTCTTTTTTAGAGTCGCTATTGAGTCTAATGTTAATCGTAATGACTTTACAGAGCTAACGACGAGATGGTCAATCTCAGTGGAGCTAGGGTTTTTAAAGAATTTGTTGGTTATATCGACGGATAATAAGGGATTAAATGTAATTGGAATTATTTCCTTAAATTTAGCTCCAGCACTATCAGGTAGACATCTAGAAAATGAGTTTTTTATTAGTGGCATATATTCTGATAATGAGAAATCGAAAGTTATTAAATTATGGTCTGATAGAATTGGATTACGCGGAAGTACTATTAGATGTTCAATTTTGACACCGTATGATAATACCAGGTCAAGTGTGTGGTTACAACAATGAGTAGGTTGGTGTACACACTGACTGAAACCAATTGAGTCTAATACTGAAATAAATGCTACGCTAAGGCTATCATTAGTATTATCAACATGAATATTAAAGTCACCAACAATAATCATTTTATCGGTCTTTAGGACTAGGTTTGATAAAAACTCAGGGAATTCTGTTAAAAATTCAGAATAAGCCCCAGGAGCACGGTAAACTACAGCAAATATGATTGGCTGTTGGTATTTCTTGGATAGGTGTGGAAGACTAAGAACAAGACTATCAAATGAGTTGTAGCTTTGTTTAGGTTTAGGATTAATTGATAGACTGGAGTTAAAAATAGCAGCAACTCCACCTCCTCGGCCAAATTCTCGGGGAACGTGTGAATTTACATGACTGGGGGGAGTAGATTCATTTAGGCTGACATATTCATCGAGATGCAGCCAGGTCTCAGTGAGGGACAATAAATACATTTTTTGATCCGAGATTAGTTCATTAACTAAAATAGCCTTTGATGATAATGATCTTATGTTTAAAAGACCACATTTAAAAGTTTTTGTTTCTTGAGTTGTTGCAGAGGTTGTGTTAATTTGTATTCGACTTTTGTGTAGAATTCTCCCTCTGTTATTGTTTGATTTACATAATTTAATGGGACGGTGGACAGACACATTCTCTATGGGTTTGTGGTTGTGTGACTGATCCAGATGGAGCGCAGAGAAGTGTTTTGAGTCATAGCCTTAGTTATGTTCTGACACAAATTAGTAATTATTATGCAATTATCTTTCTTTCTCATAACGCTTACCATTTACAGTATTGTTTTAATTCTAGCTTGTTTTTTATTTTATTGCAGGTTTTTCTTTTGTCATCTGAGAACATCTTTGGGGGACATCATTTTGTTTTGGTAAGTGACTTTTACAGTACTTTTAAAGATAAATGTTCTGTACAGTTGTGGGACCAGTTTTGTATCCTTCTTTAATTGGGGTTTCCCATGTGTGTTGGCAATTAAGAATACCAAAAAAGGTCAGACTGTAGTGCAGAAGTATCTAAGCGATCACAACCTCTTAAACATTATAGACTAGAACATAATCATTTTGGGCGTGGCCATCTTATCAAGTGTGTATACCCTGATTGTCCATGCATTTTTAAGACTTGGAACTCCCTTTTGACACACTTGTCAAGGAATCACACAATCCCTTAAAGCGCACTCACATAGTTACTACATTTTCTTGTTATTTATGTGGCTGTAGTGAACTTGGAACAGAACAGGATTATTTTGTGCATATAAGTCATCATCTAAAAAACAATGAGACCATCACTTGTATGTTTAAAGGCTGTGAATACAAATCTAATGTATACAGCACCTTCAAGCCGCACAAAAGTAGTAAGAACAGCTCACATTTACTGGTAGATTTTAAGGATGGAGTAGTCCAAGGAACTTGTGTTGATGACACTGGAGAGTTAAGTATTTCAACCAATGCAGAATTCTGTGATGAAAGTCAGTCTGATGTTGATTTAGATTTGCCAAAGGATCAGCCAGAGATAATTGAACAATAAATTGCAGCAGTATTATTTAAGTTGGATTTTTCATGTGCCAAGTGCTGCAATTGATGAATTGCTAAAAGAATTTCAATATTTGCTGAGCACAGCATCTTTGTGTAGCACAAGAAACGTGATACATCACACTGAACAGTTACAACCTACAAGTTGACCAGTCAGTTGTTGACGAACTTGCATCTGCTCTGTATACGTCTAATCCCGTATACAAGTCAATTGGTAAAGGTTGCCCTTTGTCAACGTCATTTAAGCGCAAAAAATACTACAAAGACAATTTTCAAGTTCCGGAACCCATAGAATACATTTTGGATCACAAAGACTAAAAAACACTTCAGTTTGTTCCAATATTAGAGTTTTTGGAGCAGCTTTCACCAATGGTGACATTCTTAACAAAGCATTAGAGAGTCATCTCATATCTGAGGGTAGAGGAGAAGAGGTGAAATGTGAATATTTTCGAGATGGTTTGTTTTTCAAAAATACTTTTTCTTTATCAGGTGGTGAGTTGCGAGTGTTATTGAATTTGTATGTTGACGATTTTGAGATTTGTAATCCACTTGGTACATCTTGGAAAAAGCACAAGATCTGCTGTGCTTATTGGAATCTCAGCAATTTGCAACCAGGTTGTCATTCTTCATTGTCTTCAATTTATTTAGCATTACTCTGCAGGTCTGAAGATGTGAAGAAATATTGCTATGAAAGGCTCAGAGCCTTTTTTGAGGGATCCTGCCATTTTGGAAAGTCAGGGTATTTTTATTGCAGAGGTTGGAGATTTTGTTAAAGGCACACTATAGTGTGTCATAGCTGACAATTTGGGAGCACATGGAATTGCTGAAATTCAGGAGAGGGAAGTGGCTTCAGGTACGTTTACTCTCCGAAGCAAAGAGTTGCATGAAATGCATGTTAGGTCAGCAGAGGACGATGTTATTAAGAAGTTTGCCAAGCATGGAACTGTCAAGAACCTCCCTGGACGTGGGGGGGAAGAGAAAAATTGATGAGAGAAGTCTTCGAAGGTTGGTGCGAATGGTGGAAAAAACACCACGTCAAACATCCAAAGACCTGAAGGCCAACCTGGAACAGTCTGGGGTCATGGTTTCAACAAGTACCATACGCCGCACATTAAACCAAACAGGGCTTTGTAGGCGAAGGCCAAGGAAGACACCATTGCTGAGGAAAAGACATAAAAAGGAACGACTGATCTTTGCCAAAGAGTACCTGGACAAACCGCAGTCCTTCTGGGAAAATGTTCTGTGGACAGATGAAACAAAAATAGAGCTTTTTGGCAACAGTTTGTTTACAGATGGCACAATGAAGCCTACAAGGAAAAAACACCCTACCAACAGTTAAGCATGGTGGAGGATCCATAATGCTGTGGGGCTGCTTTGCTGCATCTGGTACTGGAGGCCTTGACCGTATCACAGGAATCATGAAATCAGAGAATTATCAAGAGATTTTAGAGCGAAATGTCCTACCCAGTGTAAGAAAACTTGGTTTGAGTCGAAGATCATGGGTCCTCCAGCAAGACAAAGACCCAAAGCACACATCCAAAAGCACGCAGGAATGGTTGAAAAGAAAAAAATGGACTGTTTTAAAATGGCCAGCAATGAGTCCTGATCTCAATCCGATTGAAAATCTTTGGGGTGAGCTGAAATCTGCTATTGGGGAAAAGAACCCTGCAAACGTTGAAGAGCTTGAACAAATTGCAAAGGAAGAGTGGGAGAAAATACCAGGTGAGAAGTGCAAGAAGCTTATAGATGGCTACAAGAAACGTTTGGAGGCTGTCATCACTGCCAAAGGGTGTGCAACCAAATATTAAAGAGGGGTGCCGTTATTGCTGCACAGGATGTTTTTTCTGTTTCTTCTTTGAAATTACAATATGCAAGTTGAAAGAACAATTTTCTTTGTTAAATTACTTTGGACCTCCAATTAAAAGATCCTGATGATATAAATTTGGTACATTTCCATTTATTTCTGAAGATATTGTACGGGTTATGCAAAAAATGAAGGGGTGCCAATAATGGTGAGCAGGACTGCAGGTTAAGAGAGGTGTTTACATGAGTTTCGACAAACAAGCTGCTTTGAAAACATACTCTTGTCCCTTGCGGTGAAGCATCAGTTAATAAATGGCATATCACTTGGAGTCAATCTCAGCCAAAACATCCAGTTTGTCTGTTTCAGCGGTTTCAACTCCTGCTGTTAGTCTATTTTCTTTGTCTCCTTTAAAAATGTGAAGAATGGCACACCATCTGAAGTTAAGAGTCATTGTGGATGATGAGGACTACAGAAGACTTGATGTGTCCACTGGAATGCCAGAAACTTTAGAAGACTTGTGCAATACAATTCGTCAAGCATTTGGTATTGAAAGGGACCATGGACTGTGGACCCTAACCCTCCCTCACATAGCCCACCACATATTAGCACGCACACGTAGGGCAATAGAAAAGTGAGCAGCCCTTGCAGATGTACTTGTTACACCCGCGGCACACGGTGTGAGTTTTACAGTCCTTTTTCGTGGGGCATATCTAACACCTCGTCCTTGCCCCGAGCGGGGCTGCTGCGGCGGCGACTAGCGCTAGGGAGGAGGCCGGACGCTCGGGCTGTTGTTGTTGTTGTAGTAGGGCTAGGGCTAGAGGGGGCGGCCGGACGCACGGGTTGCTGTAGGGCTAGGGCTAGAGGGGCGTCGTTGTGGTCAAGAGCTCTCCGCGCGGCGGCGGCTTTCACAGCCTTCACAACCGTGGCGGACGCTTCCGTGCGGGGGATGCGCTCCCTTCGTGCAATGAACGGAGTCACGAGAGCCTTTCTCAGCTGCTCGAGGAACACCCTCCGCTTGTTCCGCTTGCCCAGCATCCAGTCGGGGTTGATCTCTCTCCATATCACGAAGGCGTTGTACGAAGAAACGTCGAGGATGTTGTGGAAGATGACCAGGGGCCAGTGCGCGGTCATCCTCCTGCAGCTGTACGTTCTGATCACCTTGTCTAGGTTGTCCACGCCTCCTTTGTTGCGGTTGTAGTTGTTGGCGGAGCAACGTTGATCACCTCATTCTGTTCTCAATTCTCCAGTCCGCCGTGTTCATTTGATAGAGGAAAGTCACACACATACAAGGTAGTTATCAGACAAAAATGTTTTATTATAAATCATGATACTTACAGAGTCTCTGGGCTCAGTTCCTCTGTTCACCAACCCCGAGGATGGATCATGAGGAAATCAGCCCCGGACAACATCGTCCGCTGATTTTTATACACATACAATCTGGGTGGAACCTATATCTCCTGTCCCACAGCCTTGGGCTGTGAGTTATGTTTTCGTCGGTATTCCCCTGCTCAGTCACATGTTCCTCAGTACTTTTCTACTTATGAGGCAAGAATATCTAACATAGTCCAGGACGATGACCGGTTTCCTGTCCTCGCGGTTGCTGACGTTGGCCTCCCTGTGCCAATTGCTCAGGAGCACCACGTTCTTGTTTTTCTTAGGGATGTAGGACAACAGAGTGGCAGTGAAGGCGAACCTGGAGGAGAACACCTCTCTTCCCTTGACCGCGAGCAGCCACGGTCGGGAGCTCGGTCTTGTTCTTCCGAACCGTGCCGACCACGGTGATCTTCCTCTCCAGGAGCTGCCGCGCGAGTTCGTAGGAGGTGAAGTAATTGTCGCACGTGACGTTGCAACCGCGCAGTCCCTCCGTGACATCGAGCACGACCCGCAACCCCTGGTTCCTCTCTGGGCGTCCGCCGCTCGGCTTTCTGGTGTAGACTTGCATCTTCCAAGCGTAGCTGGATTTGGCGTTGCAGGCCACGCATGTACTGTCGGAAAGGACACCGGCCTGGGGAGAAGAAGAGGAGGAGGAGGAGGAGGAGAGGAGAGGAGATGAGATGCAAAGTTTGACAGGAGAGGAGAAGAGATGAGAGGAGATGAGATGAGATGATGAGGACTAGCAGCCACTAGCTAGCTATGGCAACATAACACAATAACATAACATAATATAAAAAAATTTAAAAAAAGAATAACCTCTGAACGGAACCAGTTGCTCGTCCACGGTCACTTCGGAACCCAGCGCGTAGCGGCGGCGGCGCTTTGAGCTGCAGCAGAGGAGGAGGAGGAGGTGGAGCAGCGGCCCTCCTCTCAGTCGTACGCCCTCGAGGACCATGTTATTTCTCCGTTTCTTGACAGGAAGGTCTCTCTTTCCAAGAGTCCAGTGGTGGTGCCGTGGTCTTCTTCTCCTTCTCCTCCTCCTTCTTCTTCCGAGGATGAGCATGATGACGAATCTGCAGCAGCATCACACACTGGGTCTTCGTCTTCTTCTCGGTCCACTTCTCGGGCCGCTTCTCGGTCTTGCTCTTCCACGTCCTCTTCCGGTTCAGAGGATTGTTGCTGGGAGAACAGCTGTTGGAGAACCTGTTCTCTGGTGAAACGTGCTTGACGTGACATCGTGACCTGGTCAGGGAGAACGGCACACGGACGTGTCCTGACTTGTACCGGATTTATTGTTAGTAATCTATTTATATCCCTATACACGCGCACACACGTTGGGGGTGGGGAATTGGTCAATTTGCTCGACAATACAGCCGATTCCAATTGTGATCTCGGGAGAAACACACCGGCCTCTCTGTGGGTCTCAATGACCCCAGGAGAATTGGAGAATGACAATCCGTGGGTCACCCTAGCCCTAACCGGCCAGGGCTTGCAGATGATCGCACGCACACTCTGGGTCAATCCGACCCAGGGACAACACAAGGGTTAAATATAGACCTGTAGAATAAATTCAAAGTAAATATATTCTTTGCAATAATTTATAACCTAAAAGCAGCAATTACTTGTGTGTGTGTCAGATAAATGCTGAATTCCAGCGGATCACAACAGTCCCTCTCGAAAAAAAAATCCTTTTTACCCCACCTGACATCCCTATTCCAGATGAGGGGAGGTGTTTTGGGACAAAAGCTTGCAAAACATCTGGGAATCTTGCCACACACACACACACACACACACACACACACACACACACACACACACACACACACACACACACACACACACACACACACACACACACACACACACACACACACACACACACACACACACACACACACACACACACACACACACACACACACACACCCCTTCACTGCTGCTTCAGATGTTTTGCCATGGTGAACCACCGCTCTCAAAAAGTTGTAATTAGCAAACATTAGAATTAAATGTAGACAAAATACACCCTCTGTATATGCACAAATACACGTTAAGCGACCAGAATCAGCTGCAACAGTATCTGCTCTTGAAGAAGCAGACAGTCAGACAGTGATTATTAATTTTATTTGTATTTATTGATGTATCAAGAATATTATACTTTTAAAACCACGTTACAAGTGGTGTCAACCTTAAAAGGGCAGCAGGGCTCAAGGCACTGAGCATCTACCTTGGTGAGGATGCTGGGAATTTCATTCAGGAGTATATAGTAAGTCATTGTAATTGAATTCCAGGAAGATTTGGGTGGAATCGGTCACATTGGCTGGGCTGTGTTTCTTTTCTACACTGCACATGTCTGTAATCGAGGACAACAATAATCATGCGTGTCAGATACAGGGTGACACATCTTAGTGCAGTTAACATTAACATCGAAGACACAAAATCAGAATGTCTGTAGGTTCTCTCTAACTCCGGATTCTGCTACTGTACATCATGTGGGATAATGCTGCGCTGTCATTGGTTGAGGAAGAAGGTAGGATCACTTGTTTCGATGCATCTGTAGTCCCTGTTTAAAATGCAGCAGAATCACTACAATTGGTGTGAATCCAGATTACGATTTTAATACGATTAAGCCCTACTCTCAAACATTTCGGACTTATGGCTCTCAGCCCCAAGTTCATTGGTTCCTTCTAAAGACATAAAATGAAAACATTAAAAACAGCTCAAATACATACATTTTATTTTGAAATAACACTCAGTCATTTCCTAAAACAGCTTTTCACTGTAGGTTTGACTAAACAAACAAAGGAAATAGTGCATTTGTTATGGAATCCACATGATGCTTTAGTGAGTATTTACAGCAGGATGGTGGGAATATAAACTACAGTGTGTGTTCGAGGTAATAAAGAAACATGTTATCCAGTGTAACAGGTTGTCTAATTTATGTGTTTGTAATAGTTTTTTGGACAACAATGGAGCTCTATGGAAGAGGAAGAAGATATATCAGGCTTTGATATGCACACAAAACTTGTTTGTAGATACATTCACTGTTGGGTCTGAACATGAAGCAAAATAAGAGAATATCACCAGACATCTTTATCCTATTTTAGTTAATAAAAGGTTGACCTGTGAGAAAGAAACATTTTTCCAATTATGGCAATAAAATTCTACAACAGATAAATAATTTTTTAAAGAGGAAACTATATGAGGTAATTAAAAGGGCTCCAGTTGAAGCTCAAAGCAAGGAGAAGAATGTGGAAAACATTGGAATTTAGACATTTCTGTTGTCGTTCTACAGACATTTTATCATCATTTGTTTCGATTTCTGTTAGTCATTGAGAAGCCAAAGCTTTAGTGCCTTTTAGTTTGTTTCCTATACATTGTGATTTATTAAAAAAATAAATAAATAAACAACAAAAAAAACTGTTCAATTGCACTTATTTGCATTTTATTTAAGTAGCATTCTGCCTTTATTGATAACAAGTTTTGTTCCACCCTAGCCAAGCATAAAATGTTCAGTGTAGAATTTCAAGGATTTTGTTTTTAGATAGTTACAGGATGTTGCCAGGAAACCCAAAAGGTAGCTGGATTTTCAAAATAAAAAAAGAGCCAAGATGGTAAGGACAGAAACCTAATGCACTTTACAGGGTGCAGCAATCAGTGAGTGAGTTTCCATGGCAAAGTGACACACATGCAGAGCAAATGTAATAAAAAAATAGGCAGAAGAGGGTTTTGGGGAAATATTATTATCCAAGAGATCAGATCATAGGTTCTACATTAATGGAGAACCCATTCCAAGTGTGTCTGAGGAACCTATAAAAATCCTTGGACGATGCACGGCTCAAAGACTGCGAGCAGATGCAGCAACTGAAGCAGGATGTCAACGGTGGCCTTAAGAACATCGACCAGTCCATACATCCTGGCAAGCTAAAGCTCTGGGGCCTCATTTAACATCTCAAAACAATATAGTAATAGGGTCTCGAACTGAAAGGGAGAAACAAGATTATTCTTTGCTGCAAACAGGTTTAAATTTAACTTTATTACATTACTCTAAAATCTCTATGTAGTGTTCAAAAGTTTGGGGTTAAATGCCAATCGGGTTCACCACATATATCCAGAATAAACGGGACGGGAGGCTGATAATTCCAGAAATAGACAATTTATTCAATTCTGACACATGATTTAAAAAGACTGATCAAACAGCACAGGATAATGTGCAAAGTATGGAGTACTGGCCTGTAGAGAGAATTTAAAGGCTCAAGACCCAATTTAACAGAGCTAAGTTATCATGCGTAAAACGAGCACAGCACACTTTAAGAATCCTAACACTGATGTGATTGCACCAGTGGATGATCACTGCAAGCGATATTATATCATGAAATAACAAAAGAGGGTCTCTAGTTTACGGAGCCAATAACTCACCAATATTCAAGCCATTACACCAGGATTGCACAGTACCCGTCAACCATATTGCACGTTGCCCATAGAACCAAGAACAAAATAAAATAAAAAAGAAACCGGAAATCAAACAAATTAATCAGGAAAAAAAACTAATTCTAAACAAGGCCAAATATTCTAAATGAAATCTTAATGTGGGAAAAAACAGTGACCGTGAATATCCTGCCTGAAGGCAGCCCTTCAATTCATTACAATAAAGCAGAGACACACGCCGTCCTTATTGTCTTGACGACAAGTAAAGTAAACTTCGCAGACTCCCCGCATCCTATAGGCATCGCCGTTCTGTCAGGTAAATTAGAGCTGTGATTTTATATCTACAATGACATAAACATACCTGGGAAAGTAACACTGCTAAAATGATCCTGTTGTAGCTAAAGCTTTTATTAAGGATTAACCCCATTGCATCTATACCAAATCTCTAAAAACTATAAAAGCCAGCCTACAAGAAAGAATGGGGTATGTGAGCTGAGGCCACATGTGGAGAGGCAGTCTAACCAAAGGAGTGCCACCAGTTACTTACCTCAGGTGCATCACAGCAACAATGGTGCACATAACACTCTTATCCCAATGCTCTCACTCACATGCATTACGTGGGGACCTCACCCGGAGTGCCTAGCCTCCCAGCCCTCAGCTGCACTGAAACAAAAACTAATATAGAAATTCAGAATATAACCATAAACAATACATCCGTAAACAATATAACCAATAATGGTGTAACCCAATTGTTCAAACAAAGATAACAATTCAAACAAACAATAAAGTAAATGCTGCCAAAAAGGAATACAACCAGTAAGCAAAACAAAAGCAAACAAAACAGCAGCAAGTGAACCTAAGACAAAGAAAACAATTAGTTAGGCTGCATAAAAACACATTCAATATAGGGGGCCACCACTACTCACCACCTCCAGTATGGTCCCTTGGCATGTGTCTCTCTCTGCAGGCTGTAGTGGAGGCAGTCACTTTAGTGTGCATGCCATAGCAAATGAGCCTGGCAGGGTAGAAAGTGACTTCAGCCATATACCTGTATAACCAGCAGCCACAACTACAGCAGGACAACAGCAGAGACTCACAGGTGCCTTATAGCCTGGCTGATTAAAGGAGGAGTCAAGGTTGGGGCTGCATTCAGCACTGCTGCACACTATGTTCTCCCACAGTGAGGATTCTTCCCCACCACACCTTCGAACATTTTGGAGACAGGAATATGAAGATGCAAACGTGAGGTGGTGAACTGAAGCCAGATTATTGATCCACTTCATCATTAACATAAAAAACAACATTTTTATTTGTGCTCGTACAAAACTGTTACATGAGGACCTTCAATTGCACATTACGATCAGATACCATTAAACAGCAGAGTTTAGAGTGCCAGAATAGAAGGATGAGGAGGAAACGAGTGTTCAGCGATCACAAAGGTACGTGTGTGATATGATTAACACTGTAAAAATATTAAACCTTTCTTAGCCTCTTTTAATCATTTAAAAAATATTCTTTTGTTAGATTATTATATATATTATATCTATTTACTATCATACTGAGCATAAATATTCTATTAATTAATATATTTATTGCAATGGTTTAGCAGGTGCAAAGCTTACAGCAATGATTCAAATCCAATGTAAAAGTTAAAAAAATCAAGAGTAAAAATATAGAAGATAAAAACTTCTGCATACTGTACTAAAAGTGGCCGAAGCCACCTCCTGTTTCCTACCAAAAGCCTGAATTTGTTGAAAATTCCCGACTCAGTACAAAGTCCGACAGTTCTCTTTTGTAATCCAAGACTTGAATGGAAGAGCAGGCAAAAGTAGGCTTGTCTCGATCTTGAGATAGTTGACTTCCCAGATTAATAAAATCCAAGCAGTAGATATAATCCATGGTTGCTTTCTCTCGAAGAGAAGTGACTGCATTCTCTATCTCATGTCCTCGTCTGGGAAGGGCCTTCACAGGTCAGCTTGGCTGCCGAGAAAGGAGAAACTCTATTTTCCCCAGTTTACCCCTCATATACTTTTCCCACTCTCTCCACCCTTTCCACAGACGTTGTCACAATGATCTAGCAGTTCTAAGACATTGTCA
The DNA here is from genome assembly GCF_022539355.2 of Hippoglossus stenolepis. Lineage (NCBI taxonomy): Eukaryota > Metazoa > Chordata > Actinopteri > Pleuronectiformes > Pleuronectidae > Hippoglossus > Hippoglossus stenolepis. The sequence goes on from NC_061502.1 coordinate 232,994, forward strand.
TAGTGTTACGACCCTGAGGTCGTGGTCTTTGGTGAATGTGCTGTTATCTACTGTGCCTGTGGTGTGGATCTCTCTCTCTCCCTCCCTCTCTCTCTCCCTCTCTGCTGTGATGCTTGGGTGTGATGTGTTTCAGGTGTGTCTGGCTCCACGAGTGACTGAGTGTGTAGGTGTGTTTCCAGGGAGCTGATTGGTTCCAGCCTCCAAGCTTGAAGGATAAGAGGACGGCTTCCCCCAGCTCCTGCGGTCTCTCCTTTCGCCACTGCCAGCCAGACCTCCAGCTGGAATCACCTTGTGAAGTGTTGTAAGAACTGTTCTTTGTGTACCAGGCCGGTTTTGGTAGGGGTGGGTAGCATTTCTGTTGAAGCCATGTTTCCCCCTGTTTTTGGTTGAGGAGTTAGGTTAGTACCATGTCTTTTTGTTTCTTTAATTTGAGTAGGGAAGTTTAGGTTGTTCGCCTTAGGGTTGTTTTTGTTTATTGTTTTGCTATTAGTCCACCCTGAAGCAAAAGAGTTAATAAACACAAACGAGCTGTAAATTGTTTGTTGCTGGTTCTTCTTGGGAGCTGGGAAAGGGGGGACTCGTGTATCATGTTGTGACTGGGTTTTCTCCTGGGCGGGGTCGTAACAATAGTAATTAAAACAGTTTATACAATACATACATAGTTGACCATTATTAACCCTGCCCAATCCTGTTGTCTACTGCACTTCTTCTTTCTCACAGAACACACACACACAGCCCAAAGCCCAACCCTTTAAACTCATATGGCCTTGATACCTTTTGGTCTTATCTATTACATTTCATTAATTATCATTTTAAAGAATATTCTCGTTATATTTCATTCATTTTACCAGAGGCTATGTACTTAAATCACACATGATTTGTTTTCCATTAGTTACAGTAGTTACTTAACACAACAGGTTATATGTAATTAACACTTCTTTAAGCATGCTATAAACAAGAATTGTATACCTCTACTTGCTTAGGCACGTGAGATCCACACTTTTTATGACAACACCTACCAAACAAACGTGCAATCTATTATAATGCAACCACAATTTAGCACTCTTTATTTGGGATCTTAGTAGATGAGGCCCAAAGATAACTGCTTCCAATGCCTTGCCATCCAAAACATCAAACGCAGTTCAAAGGACAACTGTGGAGGTAGCTGGGAGAGCATCTTCACCTGTACCAGAGGATCAATCAGCGCAGGTGATTAGCTGATTGATTGATCATCAGGTTTAAAAGGCAGCAGCAGAGCTGCCTCAGGGAGACACTCAGAACTGAGACATGCTGAGAGTCATGGAGAGAACGGAGACGCGGAGGAACATATAGACACATAGACACATGGGGGAGAGACTGAGATGAGAAGCCACGTTTATGTGTGATTGATGTTAGCTCAAGTGTGTGGTGGATAATAAAGATGCTGCAAGGCAACAATACCGTCTCTGGCTGTGTGTGGTGGGGAGCCCTGTGTCATGGTCATTTGCCACAACAACATTTGTCCATGAGGGGTAACAGGGACAAAGAGAGCCTCCTCCACTGACCAGTAGTGGTCAGTTGGAGAAAGCCCGAGACCAGGAGTTGTTGGTGGACGTGGGCCAGCACCTTAAAGTCCCATCACAAAAAAAGAATCTGATTTATAAAACCATGCGACACGCACACCTGAACACAATTTTCCGTTTATAAATCACAATCCACCTGGAAACGTGCATACATGGATCTGCCTCATATCCTGACCTCTACAAGCCTCTACACGCCCACATTAACCATAAATAGTAACCTGTTGATCAATGAATTTTTACGGCAAATCATGGCGAAAAAAGAAACGCAATTTTACTGACGCCGAAATTGAGGTGCTTGTGAGTGAAGTGGAGGTCAGAAAAAGCATTTTGTTTGGAAGCCACAGCAGTGGTATGACTAATAAACGAAAACGCACCGAGTGGCAGTGTGTTACTGCTGCAGTGAATGCAGTGAGTGCCACAGAGAGAACAGTCCCGGATATAAAGAAAAAGTGATCGGACTTGAAGGTGGAGACAAAGACGGGAATTGCTTCACACCACCAGAGTGTGACTGCTACTGGTAGGGGCCAGGGCACACCCGAGCTTTCACCGCTGGAGATGAGGATGGCCTTGATTCTCGGGGAAACCAGTTTGAGTGGCATTGTGTCGGAAAAGGAGGGTGACACCGATAAGGCTGAGATCACAAACAACACAGGTTAAGCACAATTTGAATATTTATTTAGTACACTTCTGTAAAAGTACCATGATTATCATGTTCCTGTTACTCCAGAGTCTATGGGAGCAATAGGTGGTGTGGAGGCCCCTGGCGAGGAGGCAGCTGCAGAGCGTCTGCCAGTCCCAGGCAACAGTGCGTCCCCAGGCAAAGGCACCTCTGGGCGCGTGCTAACCGATACTGTGCTGCAGAGAGAGACCATTAGTGCAATTCATGTTTTAACAGATGAGCTAAAACAGATAAAAATGGTTTAACTTCATGAAAAGAACTTGTGAAAAAGTGAACCATTGCATCGTTGTATTTTCACAAATGCTGCATCTCATCCTCGCGTATCCTAGCTCCTAGGTGATAGGCTTCCTGTCTGGGAGGAGAAAGTGGGTCAGGGTCGTCATTTTGGGGGGGCGGGAGGTCAGGAGGTAGGAGAGGTAGGGGAGGGCTAAATATTTGGGACATGTTGTGCGAAACTGCACATGCCCTGATTACGTGGCACACTTTGGGGGGGTGTAAAGAAGCCTGCCAAAGGCACCGTCATTGGCACTTAAGGAGCCCAATGACGGTGCCTTTGGCAGGCTTCTTTACGCGTGCGCTCACGTGTTTACCTCATTTTAGCCCGTTTCTTCTGTGCTCTGAGGAATGGAAAAGGGGTTGACTTGATTGAGGTCACCTGCAGGCTATAACGGAGAGTCATTATTATTAATTTAACATAATTATATTATTCACAAAAGGCGCTTTGGCAGAAAGGAAAATATTGTATAATTTTAATCATATCAAACACAAACCTGTCTGCTAATTCCCACTGGTAAGAGCCGGTTGCTAGAAACCCCAGGATGGTTGGTAATTGTGTTGGCACCAGGATGGCACGTTACATGGGGTCGGTCTCTCTAAAACTGGAACCAGTTCAGCACATAGATCCAAGAGCACAGCTCTCGGGAATCTAAATCGGCAGATTAGGAGAATCAGAATCAGAATCAGAATCAAATAATAATTTATTGATCCCAGGGGGAAATTGTGTTTGTTACAATAGCTCCATGCAAGATTAGAAATATAAGCTTATAAAGATTTACAAAATATATGAAATAAAATATGAAATATGAAATATGTACAATATGTGCGTTCTGTACAGTATTTAGTTTAAGCATGGATATGTCAGATATTGCTGGCATTGTAATGAGTCTAGTCGGTTGACTCAGAGGGAGGAGTTGTATAGTTTGATGGCCACAGGCAGGAATGACTTCCTGTGGTGCTCTGTGGTGCATTTTGGTGGTCTCAGTCTTGCACTGAACGTGCTCCTGTGTTTAACCAGCACGTCATGGAGAGGGTGGGAGACATTGTCCAGAATGGCATGTAACTTAGACAGCATCCTCCTGTCTGAAACCGCTGTCAGTGTGTCCACTTCCACCCCCACAGCATCACTGGGCTTGCGGATCAGTTTGTTGAGTCTGTTGGCGTCCGTAACCCTCAGTCTGCTGCCCCAACACACAACATCAAACAGGAGAGCACTGGCCACCACAGTCTCATAAAACATCCACAGCATAGTCCGGCAGATGTTGAAGGACCTCAGTCTCCTCAGGAAATCGAGGCAGTTCTGGTTCTGGCATCAGTGTTCCTAGCCCAGTCAAGCTTATGGTCTAAAAACACTCCCAGGTATTTGCATCCTCCCCAATATCCACGCTGACCCCCTGGATGGAAACAGGGGTCATCTGTGTCCTAACCCTCCTCAGATCCACTACCAGCTCCTTTGTCTTTGACACGTTGAGCTGCAGGTGGTTCTTCTCACACCATGTGACAAAGTTAGTCACCACAGCCCTATATTCAGCATCCTCACCCTTGCTGATACATCCAACTATTGCAGAGTCATCAGAAAACTTCTTGAGATGGCAGGACTCTGTCTGGCAGCTGAAGTCCATGGTGTAGAGCAGGGGTGTCAAACTCATTTTAGTTAAGGGGCCACATACTGCCCACTTTGATCTCAAGTGGGTCAGACCAGTCCAAAGTTTAGCGGGGATGTCCCATTCGCCAAGCCGGCCGGCTTCAGCACCATCAGCTGATCGCTGGAGTAAACAATGTTGTGTTGCTGAACGATGGTCGAGTGGCAGAACAAAGCGAGTAGTTCCAACGTGAAAAAACAGACCAAAACTCTCCACACAAAAATGTTTAGAGAGGACGCAACTTAAATAAGTTACTTACAAAAGACAAATCAAATATGTCAAAGGAAAAAGACAAAAAGTATGAAAATATAACAGAATCAGAATCAGAGTTCTTTTAATTGCCAAGTATATTTACACATACAGGAAATTGACTTGGTGCGGTTGGTGCATTGGACATAAAACAACAATCGGACATAAAACAACAATATATATAGTAAGAACAATAAGTTATGGGCACGTGCGGTGCTAAGGTGCAGTGATTTGGTTTTGGGATAGTGCCAATAATATATAAATTACGTGCGGGGACCAGAGTCAGTGTGATGCAGGGGGCTTGTTTGTGAGCCCCACTGCCATGGGGAAAAAACTGTTCAGGTGGCGCAAGGTTTTGGTCTTTATAGCCCGGAACCTTTTGCCGGATGGGAGTCTCTGAAATAGGTGGTGACCGGGATGGGAAGGATCAGCAATGATCTTGCCTGCTCTCTTACTGGTCCTGGAGTGGAACAGGTCTAGGAGAGCCGGCAGGTCACAGCCGATGACCTTCTCGGCTGACCGGATGTTCCGCTGCAATCTGCCCTTGTCCTTGGCAGTGGAGGCAGCGAACCAGACGGTAATTGATGAGGTGAGGATGGACTCAATGATGGCTGTGTAGAACTCGACCATCACTTTCTGCGGCATTTTGAATTTCTTCAGCTACCGCAGGAAGAACATCCTCTGCTGGGCCTTCTTGGTGATGGTGGTGATGTTCTCCGCCCACCTTAGGTCCTGTGCGAGTATTGTCCCCAGGAATCTGAAAGACTCCACTGTGTTAACTGGGGAGTCGCACAAGGTGAGGGGGGCGGTTTGGGCTGGGCTCCTCCTGAAGTCTGCTACATCTCTACAGTTTTCAAAGCGTTCAGCTCCAGGTAGTTCTGGCTGCACCAGGAAGCCAGGCTGTCAACTTCCTCTCTGTAGGCGGCCTCGTCCCCATTGCAGATTAATCCAATGAGGGTTGTGTCGTCTGCAAATTTTAGTTTGACAGAGGGGTGGCTGGAGGTGCAGTTGTTTGTGTAGAGGGAGAAGAGTAGAGGGGAGAGCACACAGCCTTGTGGGGCTCCAGTGCTGATGGTTCGGGGCTCAGAGACAAGCTTGCCCAGCCTCACGCGCTGCTTCCTGTCTGTCAGGAAGTCAGTGATCCACCTGCAGGTGGGCTCAGGCACGCTCAGCTGTGTCAACTTGTCGCGGAGAAGAGCTGGGGCGATAGTGTTGAATGCGGAGCTGAAGTCCACAAACAGGATCCTGGCGTAGGTGCCGGGGGAGTCAAGGTGCTGGAGGATGAAGTGGAGTCCCATGTTGACTGCGTCGTCTACAGACCTGTTAGCTCTGTAGGCAAACTGCAGTGGGTCGAGGGGGTGGTTGGTGATGGCCTTGAGGTGGGTAAGCACGAGGCGCTCAAAGGTCTTCATTACCACAGAGGTCAGGGCGACTGGTCTGTAGTCATTAAGGCCTGTGATCCTCTGCTTTTTGGGAACGGGGATGATGGTGGATGTTTTGAAGCAGGCAGGTACCACGCATTCAGCCAGTGAGGTGTTAAAGATTGTTGAGACTGTAATCTGTGGCATACAATACACTGTACTTAAAACTTGTTCTCATACCTAACCTTTATATATATTACAGTATTCCCTTAGCTTTATTCAACATCACACATACATGAATGCACTGTGCTCATAAAAAACTGTGACCTATGCCTTAGAAATAATTCAAGCAGCTGCCCCAGGTTCTGAAGGGCAGATAGGAAAGGCGTTGTCTTGTCTGAAAAACACGCATGCTTACACACACAGAACATACAGCAGATAAAGCAGGAACACAAGGTTTCTCACTCCAATGAACAACAACACCGTATCTGCAAAACTACTGAAGACCCACAAGGCTTCAGCCGGGTCAAGGCTTGTTTTTAAAACACAAAACCAAGAAATGTGAAGATTTGCCCACAAATGTCAAAGGAGGGGCGAAACCAGGAGCGGCTCCTCGTCATTGGCGGATTCCAGTGCCAAGAGGCTGGGACCACGCCTCTGCACCAGCAAGGGAGAGCCAGGGCTAAGCCACGGTGACTCCCCCTCGTTATTGACCAATGAAGTTCTACCTACTATTATAAGTATTGCACCCGCCGTCCGTTCGGGGCGACTCTTGACTACCCCGTGCTGCTAGATAGCCGAGGCTGTGCATTGAGTGCACATAGCTATGCTGTACCTTTTCATTGCTTCTGAATAAATACTTGTTGAACCAAACCGAGACCGGCTCTTCTCATATCTCAGGACAAAAGAACACGACAAGATGTCCGTGAACACTGGAGACAGCGGGTCCGCACAGTGCCTTAGTGTGGAGGGGGAGACAGCGTCTGGTCCAGCTGCCTTGCGGGGGTTCAGTCTCTTGAGTAGTTTGTTGACATCTCTCTCCTGAATGGAGAGAGGTGTGATGGGGGGGGGGGGGCATGATAAGCCCTGCTGATGGTACTGTAGCAGTGGTCCAAAGTATTCTCCCCTCTGGTCGGGCATTTGACTAACTGTTTGTATTTGGGGAGTTCGTGAGTTAAGTTGCCCTTATTAAAGTCCCAGATGACAATAACAGGGGAATACGTGTTCTCTCTCCTTCTCTCCACTCCTAATATCTGATCAGCGAGTTGACGTTGAGCCTCTCGCACGTTAGCTTGCGGTGGGATGTAAACTCCCGCCAGGATAAAAGAAGTGAATTCACGGGGAGAGTAAAACGGTCTGCAGGTGATGAAAAAAGATTCCAGGTCAGGAGAACAGGATTGTAAAATCACTTTCACGTCGCTGCACCAGCCATGGTTTATATAGAAACAAATCCCTCCGCCTTTTGCTTTGCGTGAGAGGATCGGGTCGCGGTCCGCACATCACAGCTGAAAGCCGGTCAGCTGTGCGGCAGAGTCCGGTGTAGATTCAGTCAGCCACGATTCCGTAAAACACAAGGGAGAAGTCTCTATTTGTCCTGATGAGAAGGTGCAGTTCGTCCATTTTGTTGCACAGTGAGAAGACATTGGAGAGGAGTATACTCGGTAGAGGCGAGCGTAATCTTCTCTCCCTGAAGCGCATAAGGGCCCCAGCGCGCTTTCCTCTCCGTCTCCGCCTCAGTCTCGCTGCGTGACCGAGGACCACGGCACCTTTGATTAGTAAATCCACTAAATCCACGGAAGAGGCGAGAAAGTTGGGACATAAATCAGATGGTGTTGTGTCCCTGATGTTAAGTAGCTCGTCCATCGTAAAAATAATCCGAGTTGAGTTGCAATGAACTGAATTAAAGACTAAAAACAAACACAGAAGTGCGCACCAACACACCGTGGCAGCCGTTCAAGGCGCCATCACTGCTCTCAACATGCACTGTTGAAAAGAGCAGGAGGGACTGTAACAGGCTGCATCCACCGTGACGCATGCCAGTCATCATCATGGGCCAGGAGATCTGCGTGGTCCCTAAACACCTGTTGTCTCCTAATTGCGTATTCGCAAAGTCCTCTAATAGAGCCAGTGCATCCATCATCCATCATTACTCATTACTGTCAATGCAGTATTTATAGGTTTACAGCAATTTGACTTGATCACACCTTGCCAAGTTAATCAGTGCGCTCTGTGCGCTTTGTGCGCTCCGTGCGCCTGAGAGCACAGTCATGTTCACTCAGCGATTTTATACACAAAATATATGAAATTACAGTCTTACTAAACCATAAAACTATTAATTAGAAATATTCAGCAACCTATGTAATAATATTTTATTGTAGTATATGTGCATGCGTAATCTGCTTGAATTTGTTTTATATCTTTTAAGATTAAAGGGTGCTTATGTTGCGCGGGCACAAATAACGTTGTTGGTTTTAATGTTAATGAGGAAGTGGATGAATAATCTGGTTTCAGAGAAAACTACGGAGTTCAACATTGTCTTTGCATAAGTACACACCGAATCAATATTCATTTTCGTGACCTCTGACTGACGTAGTCAGATGTCATTACTGCTGACGTCACATCATGATTGTCTGGTTACCAGACAATCAGTTTAAACAGACAGGGACAGACTGTATTTACCAATAACTCCTGCCTGACAACTGCAGATCATATGCTACATCTCTTTAGTTTATCAAATTGTTTTACCTCAAGAAGTTAAGTTAAAAATAATTTTTTTGGGGGACTAACTAAAACAAATTTTCAACAACTCAATGCATATTTTGTTGCTTGAATACATCACAAAGATAATTTGATAACAATTAGGAACATTGTGTTATTTATGACAGAACATGCTGTGGAGAGGTTTATGAGATGGAGGGTACAAGGCTGTTTTTAGAAAAAGGCACGGGAATACTGAAAATGATTTACACTCCTTTGCAGAAGACGACGGTAGCGCAACTTTAATTTGTTTGCAAACTGCTATCAATTAACAGAAGCAATGGGCGATACGGAGCGAAACTTTTTTTCCAAACGGAGTTGACTTATGGTTAAAAGTTCAAAAGTGAGAGTGAGTAAAGATGTGACTGATGAATCCAACAGGAAACTGCGGGTGACATCTGTTTATCGGAGGCGACGGATCACTCTGAGGGTATGGGGAGATCAAACAGAGAAGCAAAAACGGAGGCGAGCAGGCACAGCTATGCTGTGAATGAGCCGGAGTGGGGAGAGTCAGACGGATTAGAGAGTTGGGATAGCATGGAAATCAGCCAGGAGGGTGAAAGAAAAAGAGAGAAATAAGGAAATTCTTTTGGCGGAGTAGGGGCAAGGAAGTAAATGAGAGTGATGACTAATTCTGAGGGAGGAAGTAAATGAATTTAAGGTAGTACTCAGATTTGGTGAAGAGAATGGAATCTACTCTTTGAGCCCAGTAAAACTAACCACAATATTAAAAAAACAAGTAAGTGAAATTAAAATGGCCAAAGTCTTGAGAGATGGAAATTTGATGACCATTTGCAAGAATGAAGAACAGAGAGAAAGAGCATGTAGGATGAAGGAGGTGGGAAAGCGTAAAGTGACAAGTGCAAGCAGAGTTGAGAGGGGAAGCAGGTGGAATAAGGGAGTAATTTGGGGAATACCAGTTGAGGTGTCCATAGATGAAATAAGAGCAAATCTGAAAGGTGGGAAATTGAAGGATGCACGGAGGTTACAGGCCTTCAGAGAAGGGGTGAAGAGGGATAGTGAAAGCATATGGCTGGAATTTGAGGAAGAGACTATTCCAAAGAGAGTAGTGCTGGGATACATGGCATACACAGTGAGGGAATATATACCAAAACCAATAAGATGCTTTAAATGTCAAAGGTCATACTGCTATGACATGTAAAGAAAAAAGAAGGTGTGCTAGATGTGGTGAGGATCATGAGTATGAGCAGTGTGGGAAAGGGATGCAACCAAAATGTTGTAACTGTGGAGGAAACCATAGTGTAGCATATGGAGGATGTGAAGTAATGAAGAGGGAGGTAGAGATTCAACAGGTCAGGGTACAAAACAAAATCACATATGCAGATGCTGTCAGGATGGTGAACCAGAGGAGAGGTAGAGAGTTAAGATACACAAATGAAGAACAACATATTAAACAGCAAGAACAACCAAAAGAGGGCAAAGCGTGGGTTGATTAAAACAAACTAGTCACTTTTATAGTAGGAGTCATGAATGCAACAATGCAAGAAACATGGTTGAAACCAAATCTGGAATATAGAATCCTCAATTATACAGCGGTTAGGTGTGATAGGGTAGAGGGGATAGAAGGAGGGTGCACTACATTTATCAAGGAAAATTTGCTATTCAGAGTTGTCAGTAAGGGGAAAGAAGAAGAGGAATACATTGTGGTAGACATATGGACAAAAGAAGGACAGTTCAACATCATAAATTACTATAAGCCATGCAGGAAACTAGAAATCAATAAACTCAAGCAGTTACAAGGACAGATTAGGAATCATATGTTTTGGTGTGGGTGTAGTAATTTAGTATGTATTTACGACGGGAGAGGGACAAAGATAGATGTACACACAGGTAACACTTCAGCAATAGATTTGACACTGGTATCAAGTGAGGTAGCAGGGAAATGTGAGTGGGAAGTATGGGAAGACTCAACAATTGGAAGTGACCCCTACCTAATATTTAATAACATACACATAGGCTGGGAAGTAAAAGTAGAGAAAAGAGAAGTAAAGTGGATATTCAGTAAAGCTAAATGGGAACAATTTAAGTACTTATGTGAGATGGGAAACGGGGAAATAGACCTAAATCAAGATATAGAAAATGTGGAAGAAAAGTTTAGAGAAATTATACTAAAAGCAGCAGAGTTATCAATCCCTAGAAGCAAAGGGACAATGAGTAGGAAAGCAGTCCCATGGTGGACAGAGGAGTGTAGTAAAACCATTAAAGAAAGAAATAGAGTTTTTAAAGAATTAAAGAGAACCCACAATTTTACAAAACTAATTGAATATAATAAGGCGCAGGCTCAAGTAAGGAAAGTTGTGAAGAAAGCTAAGAGAGAAAGCTGGAGAGAATTCAGTAGCAAAATAGGCAGATCAACTCCTATAAACAATTTATGGGGAATGATAAAAAAGATGAGGGGAATTCGAAGAGAGTGGCAGTACCCAATATTAAAAGTTGGAGAGAAAACAGCAATAACAAATGAAGTCAAGGCCGAAATAATGGCAAAGACGTTTGCAGAAAATCACAGTTCTGACAATCTAACACAGGAAAGGAAGCAAGGGAGGGAAGAAACTAAACAAGCAAACCTGGGGATTATACAGAGAAGAGAAATTAAAATGGTGTGATGGATGCACCTTTTACTTTACAAGAGATGAGGAGAGCTATAGGAAAAACTGGGTTAAAATCTCCAGGGAAAGATCAAATCTGTTACATAATGTTGGGACTCGGTATTTGTGAACTACAGTTCGGCCTACATGTGTAGTCAAAGCCTTGAGCACCTGTTCTTTGTTCTGGAGACAAACCAGAGCCTCCAGAACTCAGTCTCCCAGGGTGCTTCAACGTCACACAGAGGTGTGAAAACTGACCGGGGACACAAGTTTCAACCAGTATTGGTCACTCTAGGCCCCATGACCCATGAGGTCACCAGGCCAATATAAGCCCAGTTCTCCCTTCCTCCTTCCTCTTTCTACGCAAACCTCCGAGAGGAGAAGTGTGACTGTCCAGCTCACTTTCTCGACTCATCTCTTCTACTCAACTCTCCGAGAGGAGGTAACCTCTCTTTCTGCTCAACTTCAAGGAGGGGTACAGCTTTCCACTCACCCAGCGAGGGAATCTTCCTTCCTACCCAAGCTCTACCAAACTTCAGACAGGCCTGTCTGGAGCAGACTGCTAAAACCTTCCAAAAGGCAGTGACGCAAGAGCCTGCCTAAGAACCAGCAATTGAGCTGCATCGCACAGCAGAACCACAAAAACAGGAGCCACAAAACCAGCAAGACGACTTCACTGGACTTCGAAATGCACCTCAACCTCTTTTCCCTTTTCATGGACTGGTAACACAACTGGGCTTAATAATTATACTAGGCTAAGCAAAGACTGTTTATTTGATTCCTTGTGTTGTTTATAAGTTTGATTTGTGTTGCTGTGATATTTTGGTTACAGGTTATTTGAAAGTTAATGTTAGTTATGTTATGCTCTTCACAGTCTTTCTTTGCATGCTAGGTACTTTCTCTAACCTGGCACCTACACACACACACACGCATATCTCCCCAAACATCTCTCTGACCCCTGCCACATGTCGTAAACATACTAGGGGGGATGGTTTATTGCCCTCATAGTGGCCAGCCGCCATTTTGAAAGCACACTCACTCACACAGACACACAGACACACACACGCATACTCACATACACATATTTATATAGTAAGTACACCTTTAGTAATTTGTGTTTTTATACTTTATTATCTTCATAATAAATGTTTTTCTTTCACAAATGTTGTTTTCATTAATGTTGCATAAGTGTGAATTTTGCCAACCTCTACACTGTCAAGAACTCTATATCCTTCAACTTTGCTAACTATCTATATGGTAATTTTGGTTATAGTTATTAATTTAATTGTTAATCAGAGTTCCAAATTTGTAGTTAGTACTTTCATGAGACTTAATCAATAAATTGGCTATCTTATCCCTTCGTTTGAAGGGTGGTGCCCCGAGGTAACTTTAATCAAATTAAGTTATTATTTAATATTAATATTTTTAATATTATCAATCAATCAATCAATCAATCAAATTTTATTTGTATAGCCCATATTCACAAATCACAATTTGTCTCATAGGGCTTTAACATGGTGTGACATCCTCTGCCCTTAACCCTCAACAAGAGTAAGGAAAAACTACTAAAAACATTTTTAACAGGGTAAAAAGAAGGTAGAAACCTCAGAGAGAGCCACATGTGAGGGATCCCTCTCCCAGGACGGACAGAAGTGCAATAGATGTCAAGTGTATATTGAATATTAATATTCAATATTTTTTCTGATAACCAAATTTATTGAATGCCGAAAGGCACACCATTTAGTGGTGTCACGTTTAATGTATGAATTGCACAACACATAATGTTAAAACACTTGGGGAAGCAGACAGAAATCAAACTTTTAGAGATATATAATAAAATATGGGAAGAGGGAAAATTACCCACTAGGTGGAAGGAAGCAGTCATCATACCTATAATAAAACCATGAAAAGACCCGACAAAACCAACAAGCTACAGACGAATTGCACTTACATCGCATATTGGAAAGATAATGGAAAGGATGATCACTGAGAGAATGACATTCCATATAGAGAGTAAGGGGTTTGTTATCTCCTTATCAGAGTGGGTTTAGGAAAGGGAAAGGAACAATGGATCCAATCATCTGTTTAGAGACAGAAATTAGGAAAGCTCAAGTTAATAAAGAATTTATAATGGCAGTGTTCTTTGAAGTTGAGAAGGCTTATGACAGGTTATGGAAAGAGGGTTTAATGATTAAACTTGACAAAATGGGAATAACAGGAAGAGCTTTTAATTGGATAAAAAACTTTTTATTTGATAGATATATCCAGGTAAAGATGGGAACAACTATATCGACCAGGTACAAGGTAGATAACGGAACGCCTCAGGGCAGTGTGATCAGCCCAATACTTTTTTCCATCATGATTAATGATGTGTACTCAGATATAAGTGCTGATATAGGAAGATCATTATATGCTGATGATGGGGCTTTATGGAAAAGGGGTAAAATCTCAGAGGGTCTGAATGGGGAGCCAGTAGAAGAGCTATGAAGAATATATATATATAGCACTAATTAGATCAGTTATAGAATATGGAAGTATGGTTTACAGAACATCAGCAAAAACTTTGATAAATAAAATAGAGAGAATACAAAACCAGGCACTGAGACTATGTTGTGGCGCTATTAAGACCTCCCCAAATATAGCTGTACAAGTGGAGATGGGAGAAATGCCACTGAACCTCAGATACAAACACCTTATCAGTTATGGAACTACTGTTCAAATCTTCAGGGACACAGAGAAAAGAACACCCAAATGTGAGGGCCCTTAGACCATGCTGGGAAAGTAAAAAAGATAAGACAGAATGTTATGTATGCCAGCAAATTAAATGGCAAAAAAGACGAGGTTGCATGAAAAAATATACAGTTCAAAAGCTCCTTATCCTGTTACACCTACATGGTTATTTCCCCCTGTAACATTTGACTTTTATATCCAGGAAAAAATGAAGATAGACAAAGGAAAAGAAAATTGGGCAGATATAGTAGAGGAAGACTGAGGATTACACGCAATACTCTGGTCCCAATATACACAGATGGGTCAAAGGAGCCAAAAAGTGGAAAAACTGGATATGCTTTTGCTATCCCAGACCTAAACGTAAATATAATGCAAAGAACACCGGATCACCTGACAGTATACAAAGTAGAGATGTTGGCCATATCAATGGCATTACAGTGAACAGAACAAAACAAGATAAAAGGGGTTATAGTATGTTCAGATTCACTGTCAGCAGTAGTATTGTTATGGAACTTTTCTGGAAGCTGGTGAAAGGAGAACTCAGGCAGCAGCTGATGTCTTATGCAAAAGATTTTAATGTAGACTTGATGCATCAAGGAGACCAGAAGGTGAAACGCTAACAGAGTAACATGAGCAATTGTCACCCCCAAGTCTGACGATGTCTCCCACAGCATCCCCATATATCTTCCTCTACTTGCATCACCTATTCTAACAGCACATCCATGAATGGCTAGAATTGATGTCACTCTCTATGTTACATGTAGGTGTTCGCATCCTATTGGATAGTTAAGCCTAAAGTACTTAATCACATTGTGTCCTTGCATCTTGCCACTGGTGAAATATGCAAAAGAGTTAAAGTTGGTGAGAGTTGAAGTTGGTGCCTCTGTCTGGAGAAGGGAGTATCTGTGGAATTTAGACAGGCACTATTCTCCTGTACAGATATGATGTGTAATATACAATATACATTAATATATACTGGCATATAGAGTAATTTGTGAGGATGTATCACAGTGAAGTATCACTACAGTCTGTTTCATCCCATTGTAGAGCAGATCTTGTTTATGAAATATATGAAACACTATATAGAGTACAACATTCACAAACTAAAGTAAGATTCATGTGGACCCTAGCTGACAGCGGCATTGAGGGAAATGAAATGGCAGACGCCCTCGCCAAACAATCATTAAAACAGGAAATAACTATGGAGGTATCATTCAGTAAGGACGAAGCCAAAACAATAATAAGGAGTAGCATGATGACAGAATGGCAAAAACAATGGGATGAGGGAGGAAAAGGACGCCATCTGTATCAAATAAAGCAAAAAGTGGGAGGGATGAAAACAATAGGTAAAAACACTAGAGAACAAACAGTTATAGCAAGGCTAAGAATAGGACACACAGGACTAAATAAAACAATGCACTTAATAGGGAAACATCCATCAGGAAAGTGTGAATGTGGTTTAGGGGAGGAAACTGTGGAGCGTGTCATCTGTCAATGCCAAAAATATAACACACAGAGAGAAAAACTACAGAAGGAGCTGAGGAAATGTGGGGTGGAAGAGTTAAACCTGAAGAATGTGTTTAATATTGGAGAAGGAAATTATGAAATATTGTTTGAGTTTTTAAAAGAAACTGGATTAATTAAGAGGATCTAAGTTTAAATTAGGTTTTTGGTTTTGGTTTTGTTTGTTTCTATGTATTTCCGCAGACCAAACACTCTGACCCAAACTCCAGCAGGGTAGGTGGCGGTAATGCACCATTAACGTTAGGTGCCACCCGCCATTAAACAACAAAAGGAAGAAGAAGAAGAAGAAGAAGAAGAAGAAGAAGAAGAAGAAGTAGAAGTAGAAGAAGAAGAAGAAGGAGGAGGCTCAGGCTCAGGCTCTGTTATCCACTGCTCCTCCCTGCAGACAGGCAGACCAGAGTAGATATCTCAGATTTAGTCGGGTGTCCAATGTGGTCACTTCCTGGATAGACTGTTTTTCTTTTTTTGTTTTTAAGAATTTGAAAAACGCATTTTGTCAGACTTCAGTCCACGAACCAAGTATACAGTTCAGCCATCGGATTCCTGCGTTATTACTTTATTATTTTCTTTATTTGTTGGTTAACAGAGAGGCGATTCGTTAACGTTGGTCACGATCAAAGTTGGCTAGTAAGCTAACGCTAACGGTCGGGCTGTGTTTTACTCAAGCCATGTCCGCTTCGGCTGGATGCTCCCCGGCGGGCCATAGCTCAGGCCCGGGCCCCGGAATTACCATATTTCGTTGGCTAGAAGTGCTGGAGAAAGAATTTGACAAGGCATTCGTGGACGTGGATCTCCTGCTCGGGGAAATAGACCCAGATCAGGTCGACATTACGTACGAGGGTCGGCAGAAGATGACCAGCCTCAGCTCCTGTTTTGCTCAGCTGTGTCATAAAACCCAGACGGTCTTCCAACTCAACCACAAACTAGAGGTCAGCAAGTCATGTGCAATGCACGGTTAACGCTGCACTGTACTGATGTATCATGCAGACTCCGCGAGTCACTTATCTGTCTGTTGTCTCACCGGTAAATGTCCTCTGACTGAAATATAATTGCCCGCTGCTGAGTGGAACTCTAAAACCACGTTAAGAAGGCACGTACTGCCGTCCACTGGTAGATATCTATTCCTTATTGTCCTATTGGGCCATGTAAAAACGCCAGGCCACTCGTATGTAACAGGTGGAGATCCTGAGTAGAACTTGAAGGGAAGTTGTCCCTGGATTGATAGAGAGGCAAGTGAAGCCAGCCAACAACTGCTGCTGGATAACTCAGTCTGATCTTTACGGAGCCCCTGGAGTCCCAAAAGATTGTATTTTGTAATCTTGTGCGCACAAGATAAGACAATGTCTTTTGGGACCTCAGTGGCTCCAAGGATCCTCTAGGTAAAGATTAATACCTTACAATATTATATAGAAAACCAAAAGTTCCAACAAACATACTCGCTGTGGGGGTTGGGGGCATCTGCCTGAGAAAAGAGAATGGGTGAAGGGAAGAAGCATGTATTAATTAATTTAGTGGTTTAAACAGAAATCTATAAAATGTCAAAGTTGCATTGGTTAACTTGGTTTTAGGCATACAATCATCAGTTTTGTTTTGTGGATTTCAAAACTAGAACACCAGCTTTCAGACCCTGAGGACATAGCTGTCATTACAATGTACAGACAGTGATCTCACAGTGTTGAATTGTTGGTCATACATGTTGAAACCTTGTGACACGAAAAATGCCTCTCTTGTGTGTGGAAGGAAATTCACTTATTTGACTTTATAAAGGATGTTCACAATCATTCCTGGCCCTGAGTGATGTTGTTTGCAAGACAACCCAAGACATCTTTAAGACTGGTAGTGTCCCACTGCAACAAACTGTCCTATTGAGAGGCCCCTCAAAAGGAACCCTGCTGGGACTATTCTGCAATTTTCAGCCAGGGGTGTGTTGCATCTGACCATATCTACCTCTGGTGTCCTTCCCTATTGAGCCCTTTCTTCTTTCCTTCTATTGATCATCCCCTCCACTCTAGGCTCAGCTGGTGGACCTGCGGTCTGAGCTGACTGAGGCGAAAGGGGAGCGGGCGGTGGTAGAAAGAGAGGTCCATGACCAGCTCCTGCAGCTTCATGCTCTTCAGCTGCAGCTTCACACTAAAAAAGGCCAAGCTGAGGACTCTGACACCATCAAGGACAGACTGGTAGGTGGGAAAAGGAGATGCTATCAACAGCCTTTAAACTTACTTTATAATATTTTTACATCAGTCACACAATTGGTTTACCCTTTGTATTTATAATTATAGAGCAAGGCTTTACAATAAATAATTGTTTCTTTTTTCTTTTTTGCTATGGCCATTAGTGTGTGGGGTTCAGGGGGCTCACTGAACCCCAGGCACTACACCCAAGCAAACCACTGTCGCATTTCAGAATTTTTATGGAACAAGCAGCAAGGCACTTTTGTGTGTCTTTTGTAATTGTAATGTCAATGATCTTGTCATTACTAAAACATCTACTTCACACAGAGGTTCTTTGATTTTGGAATCCAAGAGAATGTGATACATGGAGGCTTTTACCAGTGGACTGATTGAAGTTCCATGGCTTTCATCCCCAGATATAATTTGAACAATAGCTCCTGTGTGGAACTGCTTGTTAAACGCCGTCCATCATGATGCTGGTTAGTTGGTTTCATTCAGGCGAATTAGGTAGATTGGTAACATTAATTCCAGTTTCAACAGTTCAAATGCTTTTCCCTACATCATTTTAAAATGGCCCTAACCCCTATATCTTTTTATTTTCACAGCAACATTATCCTAACAGAAACATTTGCATGTAAATATCATTCGACCAAATGTTTACTTTCTTTACTGACACTGCTTTGCAATTCAAGTGTAATTTTCAATCTTATGTCTTTGTTTTTCACTTTATGTTGTAAAGTTTTGAGCTGCATTTCTTGTATGAAAGATTTTATACAAATAAATCCTTTGGAAATTATTAATATTTTCAAACAACAACAATAATGTGATACATCAAAAACAGAATGACAAACATTAACCCCAAAATGTGAGTGCAAAACATGTGAGATGTGAACTTGTCACATGACATCGCTGCTGTTTCTTTGCTGCCTATTCCTGCTCTCTCATTACTTCCAATATCTTCAATTATGTTTTTTCCCAACTCTGAGGTCCACATTTGCTATATAGCCACCACTTAATTGGTTAACATACTCACAATCTCTGTCGACTGTATTTCTGTAATCCCTGACTTCTCTCTGCTCTTCCTCTTTCCCCCCTTAAGCCTACACCACCAGTGGAAAAGATGGTAAGTTCAGGGCAAAGGAGTTCAGTAAATATAGAGCTATAATGGTGGAATGAGCTCCCCATTGACATCCGGACATCAGAAAGTTTACACATCTTCCGCCGCAAACTAAAAACACACCTCTTCCGACTATACCTTGAATAACATTTTTAAAACTAACAATTTAGTAGCACTTAAAATGGCACTTACTTATAGCACTTTGTAGTTTTGCTTTTTGAAGAAATTGTACTTTCTCTATTCTTGTTGTTCTGGGTTTATACCCTCATGGTTGAATGCACTTATTGTAAGTCGCTTTGGATAAAAGCGTCAGATAAATGAAATGTAATGTAATATAGAGACAAACAACCATTCACACTCAGTCAATTTAGAGTCTCCAATTCCCCAGTCTACATGTTTTTGGACTGTGAGAGAAAACCCATGCAGACATTGGGTGAACATGCAAACTCCTCCTAGAAAGACCGCGGCCGAACCTTCACTGTGTGGTCACAATGGCAGTAACCAATGCACCGCTGTGCTGCCCGCAAGGCACAACAGTTTCTATAAATTAAATTACACCATAGAAGACACTCTCAGAAATTAGCCCCCTAAATATGCCAGATTTCTTTTTTTACTGGGAAATTGGTAAAAATGTCAACAACAATGTTAACGAAAGTGAAAAAATAATAAACCCTGTATCAGCTCCTTTGTCCGGATACGCACCAAAATTGAGTTATTTCTTGTTCCATATCCCATCCTTTCATCAAGTTTCATGGAAATCCACCCTGTAGTTTTTGAATAATCCTGCTAAAAACACACAAAAATGACCCTCCTTGTCATTGCTGGCTTTTGTAGCTAGACTTGCCAGTCAGTGATACTCAATTTTCTGTCACCTGTAGTATTGGCAACTACTTGGTGTACTTGGGTTAAGTTTTTCGTGCACTTGACCACTTTTGGCAAGTGCTGGAAAAACTACAAGCATGTGTATACTGGGACACTCTTGGTTAATGAGGTCATACCACCAAAATTAAGCTCAGGCGCTTTGTTAGTTTTATTTTTTTCTCACATTTAGTACAAATAGGCTAGATTTTTCAAACTGTATTCTAATTATCATTAAATGGCAGTAAAAATACATTCATCCATTTCCTATGTTCTGATTTGCAGTGGAAGGATAGAAACAGTGTGAAATTTTGAATTAGAAAACTAAAACACTCATGTAAAGCTCTTGACAGGGACTATTCTTTACTTTAAAGCACTTTTGAGGTCTTTAAGAGGAGAGAAGTGCTTTATAGAATACAGACCATTTAAAGAATCTGATGTTTATCTGACCAAAACAAGCTAAAAAGAGGATCAATATTTGACTTGCATTTGTTTTCTGGACAGAAACAAAACTGATTAATTATTATGTTGCTTTGTGTTCGCTGAGTGTGTACAGGCATGGCAACACACTAATCAGATTGGCTAAAAAACATTTAATTCTGGTTAAACATATTTTAACATTTAATCTGAGAGAAAATAATACTGTAGTTTCTAATAATTTTTTCCAAATCACTTTCCCTTTCCCAGTAGAAATTTCTGTGACTCAAAGATGTCTGTTTGTAGAATGAACACTATTGTATGAACTGAAACAAAGGCATATTAATGAAATAGGTTGGTGTGAGTCAAATGGTGTGAAAACCACCTCTTTTTTTGAGGTGCTTTGTTCGACAACAAGAGTTGCACTGAGCCACTCACCTTGTGCTTGAACTGTGTGTAGTTCTTAATTGTGATGTGCTTCTTTTAGGAAAAGGAGCTGGAGGCTAGTAAGAAGGAGAAATTAGTAGAGGCAAGGCTGGAGGCTGAAGTGAGACTATATAAGAAGGAAAACGAGGCCCTTCGCAGGCACATGGCAGTACTGCAGGCCGAAGTGTATGGCGCCAGACTGGCTGCCAAATACCTCGACAAGGAACTGGCTGGAAGGTGAGGAGTTGTAGTTGTATCTCAACCAGTAGGTTGAAGTTGAGTGTGCTTAGAAGACACAAGATGTAGCATTATGAATTTGCACTTGTTACAAAGATAAAATGATTCTATAGATAAATTAAATGGTGAGACACTTAAAAAATGACACCAGAAGAGGACAATAGAAAGAAGGATAGTTTTAGAAAATGTAGGAAGAGATAAAAAAATAAGGGAAGAGCAAGGTAGCATAGGTAAGGTAGCATATTCAGTATCCACCATGACCCAATAAACATTTCCTGCATGGATAACCAAATAATAAAACAAAAGGCAGAAGGTGAATTAGACAAATGTAGGTTATGACTAGGCAATCATTGATGGATCAATATACAACATTTGAATGTGAATTGATATCAGTGTAATCAACTATTCCTATCATTAATAAATGCATTTATCTTGATGGCAAGTGAAATAAATAATAACATTACTAGTTGCATTGTATTTATGTGTAGTTTTGTTTCCTGGAGGCTTTATGGTATGAAGATTGAATAGAGGTCATCCTGCACGTCATAGGTACATAGGTACTGGTTGTCCTCATCCTGGTTCAGTGAATGTCTGTTACAATGACAACATTACAACTGATATATTATCAATAAAATAATATAATAACCAGTGGTGTGGGCATGTTCACAATTTGTACTTTTGTACTGGCAGTTTGAAATGACATAATAGATTACCGAGACATAATCTTTCTCTTAATTCCTCCAACATCCAAAAAAGCCAACTCTTACAGCAGTTTATTCTAGGTACCTGTATTTTTCTGTACTAATGGGGAAGCCATGAATACTATGATATTCTGCTAAATATGTATATGTGAGAATGCATCACTAATGTTGAATATTTAAGTTATAAGTGATCTATAGAAGAAAAGCAGGAGCCATCAGCACATAACTTCAGAAAATGAGGCTACATCCATACAAATAGGTTTTCATTGAAAAAAAATATTTTAAAATTGTTTCCACAAGTCTTTTAGCTTAACATCAGTAATATTTCTCCATCTCTGTCCATAAAAGTACACAAAACGTGTGTCATGTGACCATTCACGTACACTGGGCATGTGCATGCCGGTGTAAACAGGAAGCTGATTGTCTACTCTGCAGTTGGTTGCATACTTACAGCAAATACTATAAAAGAGAAACAACAATGGTGAAAAATTAAATGAGGGATTTGTTTTCTTGGACTGACAATGCATCATTTTGCTATCACTGCTAGGAGTTGAACTGTGACTGATAAGAACCAGGAAGGGAATGAGGGTGACTTCGTCATCATTTCCAAAAGTCTTTGTTTTTGCCCGTCTAGATTACAACACTCCCCAATAGTTTTCAAACGAAAATGGGGCCAGCAGTGTTTCTAAACTTCTCTGTTTCAGGCACTTAAAAACTCAAGAAGTTGGCAAAAATCAGAAATGACTAGAAAATGATTGGAAATGGAAAAATGTATAGACGGGCTGAATTGACAAGCAGATTTGTATGGGTTTTTCTTTTAGGGTGCAGCAGATCCAGTTACTAGGCCGTGACATGAAAGGGCCAGCACACGACAAGCTATGGAACCAGCTGGAGGCAGAGATTCACCTTCACCGTCATAAGACTGTCATCCGTGCATGTAGAGGTCGCAACGATCCTAAGAAACCTCTCCCCTCTCCAGTGGGGCATGTGAGTGTAAAACTTCAGAGCAAGTGAAACTGTTGATAACTTTTATTTGTGCTATCAAATTTGTGTTTATGTGTGAATGTAATTACAGGACCCAGACATACTGAAGAAAACCCAGGGAGTAGGCCCTATCAGGAAGGTGGTGCTAGTGAAAGATGATCATGAGGGGCTGGGAATCTCTATTACAGTAAGATTTTTAAAAAATTATAAAAAAAATGGATGAATGTTTTTTTTTTCTCTTAGTGGCTGTGACAGCCTCTTAAAGTTACACCAACGATTTATTTTTAGCAGCCACCAATTCCATGTGTTTTGATGCAAACATGTATACAAGTGAAAAGATAGGTGTCAAGATATAAATTAAGCCTCTTACCTTAAAGGAGACATATTATACTTGTTAATTTTAATGTGGCTAAGTACTTTAAAATGAATGCAGGCTCTAAAGTTGAGAAAACACTTAAGTTTCTTCATACTGTCCATTTCTGCAGCTACCTCTGACCTTCTCTCTCTGAAATGCTCCGTTTGAGCTCCTGCCCCTCCCTTGCACATGAAGCTCATCTGAACTGATTATCCAGCTGGTCTAGTCTCTTGTGAATGGTTAACTGCTTCCAACGCATATCGGAAGTGTCTCGCCCATTGCGCATTCGCGGAAGTTGGTTACAGGCTGAGCTGCCGATCTGCTAAAGCTAAAAACAATAGTGACGAATTTCTAACTAGGCCGGTTTAACAAAGAGTCCGTCTATATAACGTTGATAGAACTCATCCCATCCATGTTTTGACGGACAATGTGAACAGCCAATGATAATGAGAGTGCGGCACCGAGCCTATCATGTGGCTGGAATAGAGTTACACTCGCATCAGGATAGGTTGACGCACACAACACAGAGGGAAGGAGTAGCAGCAGCACACTTGCTAATGTTTGTGCGCCTGTACAGAGGTGGACGACTCTGCATCGATGCAGTGACTGAACATAAACATGTTTCCGCTATATTCAAAGTTTCAGCGCGTTTCCATAGCTGAATAATTATAACACCGCTGCTTCAGGACAAATGCTCATTAAGCGTGTGTCAGAGTCTCTGTCGGAGTCTGTGTCCTCCTCACTCCTCTGACCTGCGCTCACTTTACACTTACCAATAAACACTATCACTGATCACAAGTTATAAGGACACATACAGGAATGAAGTTTACTTTGTGTTTGTTTTAGTCGCTCTAGAGTTTATGAGACATGTTTAAACCTGCTACACAACACGAGACGTAACGTGAAGTGCACAGTCAGGGTTAAAGTGACCGGAACGATCCACATTCATGATCTGACTTTATCGATTAATAACTTAATACGTTGAATAATCAGTTTGTGTGAGGAGGGACAGAGACGAGCAGGGACACACACACACACTAACACTCCTGCAGACAGAAGTTCCTACTGCAGTTTATGATGCAGCGCTTTAAACTCATTGATGCAGAAGAAGCGACGCCTTGTTTATCCAGGAAGAGAAATATGAAATCATATTTCACTAATATCACAACATCACTAATGTGATGATTATAAAATCATAGGAGCAGAGTCACTTGTGACCAGCGGAGTAATGCGCCTCAGTGGAGCTGATTTAAGTTTAGATAATATAGCAGCTGTACCCCAGGACAACTGATAACATCTTTGCAGTTGTGGTAGCCTGAGTGCCCAATGAGATGGTTTGTGGAGGGTCTGCTTGGCATCCCATATTGTAGAACATGTCTATAGCTGCTAGGTGTTATGGTAAATGATTGTATTTATATAACGCATTTCTAGTCTTGATGACCACTCAAAGCGCTTTACAGTATAGTTTGCCATTCACACACACACACATCAGATTATCAATCAAAGACACTCGTAAATCCACCTCCACACAGCAGTCCTTGGTGAAGTAAGGGGTAGTATTTTTCAGGAAGAGTATTGAAAAATACATTTTAACTGCTGAATCTTCGACTCATTGTTTGGAATTAAATACAGAGAAAACGAAACTCTTCTTGTCTTTGTTAGGGGCGTGCCAGACTAGCATCTAGGCGTTCATTATGCTGAGGATAGGCAAAGTGATGTCAAAGGTGCAGACGTATTACAGAAAGTGATGATGAGGTGTTTCGGTGTTTCAGCTCCGCTGCAGACTTTTTAAATAGTTTTAAGCTATGCACACCTTCTACCTACACAAAAAACTATTCAACCCACTGGAGGAAAGGGAAATAATGAAAAGGCATAATATGTCTCCTTCAAGGAAGAGAAATGATCTTGGAACCATATCACCAACCAAGTGTGATTATCTTGTCTGAACCTATCGATTCCATTATTATATGATGTTTTTAGTCATGTGGTTAACTATTCCCTCTATTTTAAGCCACAGCCCACTCCATTTAGCTTCATGATTAAATTACTGTAGGTGGATACTTGCAGCCTTTGATGAATGCTACAGGGCTGTTGAGGGATTGGAGGAGGCTGTTTGTGGCTAGGTTTGGCCCATTTAAAATACAGAACCTTTGTGTTGCAGGTGGTGAATAGAGTGGCAATTGTTCACTGTCTGAAGGCATTTTAGAAAAGGAAACCAAGCAGAACTGTTGACGTTGAGAGGAGCTGTGAGACTAAAATCAACTCTGACAGTATATTTCATCAATTCATATGTCTGCAAACAGAGTCCCTGTAAAAGTGCAGTCCGATTTGGTGTGAAATACTGTGAAGATAGACAAAAGCGTTGGCACTTCTACTCGACGACACATTTACAATTACTCCGACTATACAAAAATGAAGACAATTTATACATCTTGTGCTGGTGACAGCATCTGGAGCCAGAGTCTGTTGATTTCTAATCAAAATGTAACTTTTTAATTTGGTCCATGTCCTATTGACTAACATGGATGAGGCAGGGTTTATGACCTGAACGGCAGCCAACTACAAGATGTTTTGGGGACATTTTTGGGAGCTGTCATGATATCATTGGTTAACACAGCTGTCAGATTACTAAAACATTCCTGACAACATAAAATTGCCTTAAAGTTGATGCACTCATCCAGAGGAGTTAAGAGTTGTATGTGTGTTCTCATCAGGGTGGGAAGGAGCACGGTGTTCCCATTCTAATTTCAGAGATCCATCCAAGTCAGCCTGCAGACAGATGTGGAGGTCTGCATGTTGGAGATGCCATCCTTGCTGTCAACAGCATTAATTTGCGAGATGCTAAACACAAAGAGGCGGTCACTATTTTGTCCCAGCAGGTAATATACTGGAGGTGTGCACACATGTTCAACCTACTTTGTATCTCTTAACATGCTCATCCTGAATGTCTGTGTTAGCAAGGACAGATAGAGTTTGAGGTGGTATATGTGGCTCCAGAGGTGGACAGCGATGATGAGAATGTGGAGTATGAAGACGACAGTGGCCATCGCTACCGACTTTACCTGGATGAACTGGAGGACAGCAGCACAGCGCCAACTATCAACAGCTCGGCATCATTGCAGGGTATGTATTACAATCTTGGTTTGAACACTAATGAGATGTAAACAGACCCAGTGTTTAATTTATAAAATACATGTTTTATCTTTATTTAGGGAGCTTAACAATCCTTGTGCTGCTTTCAACTACATATGTTGGATTGCTAGAGTTAGTGTTAAACTCATCTTTACCACAGATGGTGCAAGTATAAAGCCTGTCTATAGTCAGACAAGCCACAAAAAATACATGAAGTTCACATTTGAGACAGATTCAACCTCAAGCTTACTCTTGTCCTGCTTATTGTATAGATAGATAGATAGATAGATAGATAGATAGATAGATAAACTTTGTCTGTCCCAATGTGACAGAAATGTTCCTTTTGACTGGGCTCAAATATTCACACATAAGTCACATTTTAAAACCCATGGTACATAAATAATAACAAGGCTCAACAATATACTCACTAGGTTTAAATGCAGTGTCTTTTTTAAATTGTTCAGGGTGGTTATTGCAGAGGGAAGGAAGGATTTCTTCTTCTTTCCAGTGTGACTTGGGAATGTCTGCCTGATGGCAGTAACATGAAGGTTTGGTGGAGTGGGTGAGATGGGTCCTCTTTGATCAGTGTGGCTGTCTTGATCACTGACCGGGTTTACAGTTTAGAAAGAAGAGTTTAGGGTCAACCAATTATTTTTACTGGCCCGATAAGTTAGACAGAAGTTTTGTTTTGTGTTTGGTTGTGAGGGTGTACCAGGATGAGATGTTGAAGGTGAGACTGGGTAAAAATGTCCTTGCTGATGTTGTGCACACGAAGGAGCAGATTGAGTCGTTGGCTAATTGTTAATAATCATAAAATATGATTATTAATCAAAATCAAAATATGAATTAAAATTAATAATAACGGGGCACCACCCTGGTATCAGGGACATATAATCAATCTGTAAAAATCAAAATCAATCTCAATTTGGAAAGTTCAATTAATAATATCAATATGTAATATTAATGATTATAAAATTGAACAGTGAAGGTTTAAGTCCGAGCACTGACTGTCATAATCCAGCTGTAATCACATACACATGTGCAAATAATCACAAACGCTAGTTCTTTAATTACAAAAATAATTTATTAAAAGATAGTAACAGTAATGCAAATCACTTAATGCTATCTCAACAAAATCCACTATACCTAAAACACTAACCACACGTGTGTGTGTGTGTGTGTGTGTGTGTGTGTGTGTGTGTGTGTGTGTGTGTGTGTGTGTGTGTGTGTGTGTGTGTGTGTGTGTGTGTGTGTGTGTGTGTGTGTGTGTGTGTGTGTGTGTGTGTGTGTGTGTGTGAGATAAAGATGGCGTACGAGGCCACGCTGGTGACGTCGTATCGCCATCTTATAAATGTCACAGTGACCTCACGTCCACGCGAATGTGATATAGTAGGACTGCTCGTAGTGAATTTCATTATATCTTGTACAATTAACTTTGAGTAATTGATTAACTGATTCGATTTTGGTGATAGAGTCCAGGTACTTGGTCACAGTGTCTAGAAGTGTGAAACTTTGTTTTGCCTAGGCAAACTGAAATGGGTCCAGTTTGTCTGACATCATGCTGGAGAGGGGGGTCACTCACTACTCTTTCCAAGCATTTGCATAGAACTGATGTCAAGGGCACTGGCCTTTAGTCCTTCAAGTCCTTAGCATGTGTCTTTTTGGGGATTGGGTTTATGGTGGATTCGTTCCACTGGTTAGGGACACACAGAATCCTGAAGGCGCTGACACAGTCTGGGGACAACCCTGCTTAGGTGAGTGGAGCAGTCTTTGCGCAACCTCCTCCCTGAGCCTATCATTGTGTGGGTTGACTCTGCGCAAGATGGAGGTCAACAACTGATCATCAATAATGAGGGCTGGGAGGAGTTGGGCGTGGAGAAGGTCCAGTTGGTTGGTGTGCGGCAGCTATTAAACCGGATAAAGAAACAGTTGAGCTGCTCTGCATAGGAAGTAGGGTCGGGAAGTCAACCACTGCATGTTTGGAGGCTCTGCCCATCATGATGTTTAAACCCTGCCTACCCTAGCTTATTTCTTATTGTTAGGATGAATAGTTATTTGTTTTGGTGGGAGTGACAATGTCCTTACAGAATGAAATTAAAGAGGTCAGTACATCTGTTAGCATGTTGAGATCACCACTGGTGTCATTAACAACAAATCATTTCAAAACATCGCTTCAGTTGTTTCTTTATTCCAAACTCTGATTGATTTTGTGGTAAAAACCGGCTCCCAATCGACTTCTGAGTCTACCTTGCATCTCTGTCAAAAAGAATGATGTTAAATCCATCCAGATGAAAGTTCTCATCTTCAGAAAGCCATGTCTCGGTTAAGTAGTGTAGACTGGTTTGCTGGTAGTCCAGATCGAATTTTACAATTGTGGAAAGTTTCTCAGTATTATTCCGTAGCGATCGCACGTTTAACAGGCTTATGACAGATAAAGGTTTTCGGTTTCTTCTCTTCCTCAATCAATTCCACATCCCTCTTCTAGAACCTCTTTTCATTCATATACGCTTTTGCTTGTGTCCTCGAAGTAAATCTTAAGTTATCTGGAAAAAAAACATTACATGCCTCAAAGTGTCCAGAAGCCCCAACATTACGGCTGGGCGATATGGAAAAAAATCGTATCAAGATATTTCTTTTCCATATCAGTCGATATCGATATAAGGGCTGCCCCTATTGATTATTTTCTTATCGGTTTATCTAAAGAATATTTTTTCAATTAATCTAAAGATTGTTTTTTAGATTTATCTAACGATTCTTTTTTATTACTGGATTAATATAAAATTTATAAAAAGTATAAAGTGTGTCCTCCTCCACTCTGAGCTGCTCTCTCTCAAACTAAACTAGTTATTAGGACCTGATCAGAACATGAAGTAACTTAGTGTTTGTTTGATTCGTCCAGAGTTTATGACGCTGCATTTAAACATCATGAAAAATGAAATTTTTTAAGCCTAAGGGTGATATCCTCCTCGGAGCCATGTTCACGTTCGCACGCACACACCCGAAAACCGCACACAAGCTCTCGCCCAAGGGCACACACTTGGTGTAAATGATGCCATTTCTAGTTGAATATTAATGTCGGGGCTTCCAGACACTTGGATGACACCACACAAGCAGTATGGAGGCATTTTATGTTTTTTTTATGTTTTATTACATCTGAAGAAGGAGTCACCAGTAACTTCAATTGTATTGGATTTGACTGCAACACTTCACCCAGCCTTCCATCAGCATAGAGGTGATTATATAATGAGTGAATTTAAATTTTTCGGTGAACTATCCCTTTAACATCCCGACAAAACATAAAACATACAATAAAATGCAAGGAAACTCACAATGCAACTCACACATACACAGCAGTGTCGGGAGTCGCTCTGGCAGAGTAGCGTATGTGTAGCTCAGCTGTGTATCATCTCTCACTAGTTCTCTTTACTGGTTTCCCTGGTCCATGCAAATATATAATGGTACATGTGCTGATTTTCTACTCAAGACATCCAAAATTTGATTTACACGGGACACCATTTGTACCTATTCTGCACATTCGGACTAGAGTTATTGCATCCACTAGGTAGAGTGGGTCATCCACGAAACAGAAGGTTGGCGGTTTGATCCTCGTCTCTCCCATTCCACCGAACTGTCCTTGGGCAAGATATTGGGCCTCATTTACTAACATGTGCGCAGAAATCGCTTCTGGATTCATGACACGTGTGCACCAGACGATTTTGTTCTCACCCCCATGCGCATGTTTGAATCAAAATCATTCTAAATCGATAGGCGCGTGTCCGCTCTCTGCAATTAGCATACTGCCACTCCTCTATTTCTCCATATGAGGACATCCGTTTGTCACAAAGAGAGCGGTGTGCTGAACAGTTGAAGAAATTTAAGGCGTTTGAGATGGAAGACACAAAAGACAATTTTCTGTAGCGTGTCCTCCGGAGTGACGATATTTTAGAAAAATTTAACCTAGGCTGCAATAACTGAATCGCTGAATGCTGTGTCCTGCACAGAGCTGAGCACTAGAGCTGTGGACATTTGTCTTAGATACTTCAGGATCAGTCACACAGTAAAGGTCATCCTTTACTGTGTAAAGGATGTCTCTGTCGGAGTCTGCATCCTCATCACTCCCCCTCTGACCTGCGCTCACTTTACACTTTAACAATAAGCACTGATCACAAGTTATTAGGAGACGTACAGGACTGATGTTTACTTTTTGTTTGTTTGAGTCGCTCTAGAGTTTATGAGACACATGTTTAAACCTGCTACACGAGACGTAACGTGACGCACACAGTCAGGACATCAGGGTTAAAGTGATGGGAACGATCCGGAGTCATGATCCCACATCATCAATTAATAACTGAATACATGTGATTATCAGTTCGTCTGAAGAGGGACAGAGACGAAAACACACACACACACTCCTGCAGACAGAAGAGTTCCTCCCACAGATTATGACACAACACAGTGTTTTAACACTTATTGTTGCAAAAGAAGCGACGCCCCGTTAATCCAGAAACATAAATATGAATTCAGCAGGTTTTTATAGAGATGATGAGGATGAAAGGGCATCAATTTCATAGTTATTTAATACATTTGGTCAATGCATTAGTAAATTCAATTACTGCTGTCTATCTACTATTTTTATTTAAATAAATAGAGTTTTAATATACTATGCATTTAGTCAAAAGGGTGTGTGTTTTATTTTCCAGGACAGTCTGGACTTGAGAGAGTTCTAAATTTGTTTGCAGAGTACAAACAAATATAAGTAAGAGCATATTGATGAATCCCAGATTCATGCATCAAACGTTCGTACACACAGTTTAAGCACAGATCTGTGCGTACGCACTGTTAGTAAATGAGGCCCGTTGAATCCCAAATTTCTCCTGATGGCTTATTAATGTATAAGAAAGTGATGCACTGTATGAATGTGTTTGTAAATGGGTTGATGGCAAAACTGTTCTGTAAAGCGCTTTGGGTGGTCATCAAGACTAGATAAGTGCAGACCATTTACCATTTTGTTTCCTTTCAGAGTGTCCACACTCCCCAGAGCTGCTGCTGCTGAAGGGCTTTCGCAATCAGTTTTAGTCGAAAATGAAAAAAAGGTAAAGTGCCGTTTTGACACATTTAGCATATGAGGCAAACGACCAGTGAAAGACTAAGAGAGGTTTATAAGCAGACAAGGTGGTGGCGGCGAGTAGCACAACAAACTTGGCAAATAATCCTTAAGGCGGACACCACGATCTCTATGATGAATTTCGCAGACAAAAGGTGCATTCGAGGTGGACTTAGTCTGACTGTGTCTGACTTGATCCGCCGGTGGCTGAAGGGGTGGAGTAAAAAAAACAGTGAGACATGAACAAAGACTGATCTTGAAGAGTTTGCTTTTTTCGTTGCAGATGAAACAGATGTTTAGAAAATCCCCGTGTTTTTGCACGAAGAATACAATAAATGGTGAAGTTGACTGACAACTTTCTTTCAGATGAAAATAAAATATAATTATAGTGTAAAGTGAAATGTGAAATGTTTAAATACACAGGAGATTAGAAACACAAAATAAGACACACCTGAAATAGGGCTGGGCGATCGATTATAACATCGATAGAGCTCATTCCATCCATGTTTTGACAGACAACAAGAACAGCCAATGATAATGAGAAGAGCGCTACGCTGAAACAATCATGTGGCTGAAATAATCATGTGGCTGAATTCGAGTTACAGCCACGTCAGGTTAGGTCAGGGGTCGGCAACCTTTACTATCAAAAGAGCCATTTTGCCCCCTCTTCCACCAAATTAAATTTTTCTGGAACCACAAAACACATTTGATAACACAGCTTATAAAGTTTTATGTATAGTTATACTATGACAAACTTATGATCATGTGTTTAGTTATTAATCGATGGTGTCGGATCATGTCTGCATGTCGCTCCGGTCATTTTAACACTGACTCCTGACTGTGCATCCCGTCTCGTGTTGTACTGACAGTCATTTTTCATGATGTTTATATGCAGCCTCATAAACTCTGGAGCAAATCAAACAAACATTAAGTAAACTTTATGTACTGTTCAGGTCCTGATAACTAGTGATGAGTTAAAGTGAGAGCAGGTCAGAGTGGAGGAGGACACAGGAAACTCCAGCACGGTACAAACCATCTGCAGCTTCTGCTCTGATCATTGAGCAGCTGTGACCAGAGAAACCACTGTTCACTGTTTCCACTGTTCACTGTTTCCACTGTTCTTCAAGTCACTGACCGGCTATTTCATGTGAACGAGCTCTGATCTCACTGCGTGTGTCTCTCTGAGCGAGTGAGTCGGGGCGGAGCCCCGGGGCCTGTCTGTGTGTTCGCTGTCCCTCACTCCAGGTATTTCACATGATGGCCTGATCCGATGATTTAAAAAATTAACATGAACGTGAGAGACATTCACTCTCTCTGGAGTGAACGCCACTCATGTTCACGTTCATCATATGAAAACTGATTGGTTCAGTTCATTGAACGCGTTCGTGCACAACACTGTACAGGGAGCCACTGCAGAGGGGCTGAAGAGCCACAGGTTGCAGGCCCCAGGGTTAGGTTGACTCACAGAGTGTAGGAGTAGCAGCCGGCGGCAGCAACCATGCTAATGTTTTGGCTACTGCTGAACGTAGTGGGAGCGAGATAAAAGAGAAAATGACGACAGAAAATGTTAAATGAAAACTGAAAAGAAGGGTCAGAGGAATTCTGTAGTGTCAAAATAGACAAGAAGCAGAGTAGCGTGCACTGCAAATTGTGTCAAAAGCAAAATTTAACACCTTACATTTATGGATATACAGAGCAGAAAACGCATCTGAATTAGGGCTGCACGATATATTGAAAATGTATTGTCATCGCGGTATCAACATGCGCAATATCAACATGCGCAATATCAACATGCGCAATATCAACATGCGCAATATCAACATGCGCAATATACGTATCACAAAAGACAGCTTGAGCTGCGATAATTGGTGTTCCATGTTTCATGCATTCACGCTCTGCATGTCAATATATTTGGCCTATCAGATGGAGCCCTGGTGCCCTAGATAATGAATTGAAGATATTCAGATCATTGACAGGGTTTACTATCAATGAATCGTTGGAAGAAGAGAGTAGAGAGAGAACAGAGATTTGCAAGGAGGCTCTGTCAAATCTTGCTCGGCCTTCTCCTGACTAAATTCTACTGTGGAAACTTCTAGTAATCCTTTTGTCCCGGGTCAAATTCATCACTATGAGCACTTGACGAGCGAGCGACTGCCGGGCTGTGTCGAACAGTTGTGTGTAGGGAAGGGCACGTTTCCGCCCGTCTAAGCCCGTCTGTGCTCACGGAACAGCAGTTGTGCATGTGGAGCAGAAATACTTGAGCGAGTGCTCACAGATACTGTTCTGTGCACTGGTATCATATGCCCAGTTGTAGTGTTTTTGTATGCCGACTAAACAAAAGCCATATGGGTGCCATATTCTGGGACTTAATTAGGTGAGTTAATCTTCAGGGCATCTATGCTGCCTTATACCTTTTGTTCTCTTCTCTATGATAGGAATCTCAGTCTTGGAAAGTCCTAACTGGAGCAGAGCATCTCTCCTGCTGGTTGCTGGATGCTAGATATGCTTGTTTAGCAATACGGGAGCTACTACATCCCATAGTGAGACATAGAACGTGTCTTAAAGCAATATGAGTGAGATACCGCCCCAGACAACCATTTTTTTTGGGACGGATGAGAAGAGGTTGTTTTGTCCAACCGCATTGTTTATGGCAGGTGAAAGAAGAAGAACTTGGGTTATGCATCTAACCTTGAGTTAAACAGATTGATAGGTATGTCATTCATTGGACAGTTTTAGTGACTGTCATCTTGCATCATCAGCATTCAGTCTGTGTTTTAAAGGATACATATTTTACAAATTTTCAGGTTCATAACTTCAATTTGGGATTCTACTTGAAAAGGTTTGATTGCTCTAATGTTCAGAAAATGCTTCAGTTTCCTTATACCATTTAATTGGTGCAGCTCCTCTGATGCTTGGTTTTAGCTCCTGCCCCCTCTCGCAAAAAAGCCCAGTCTGATCTGATTTGCCAGCTGGCCCACCAGTCTCTTGTGATGATTAACTGCTTCCAGCGAATGTTGGAAGTGTCACGCCCACTGAGCATAAACGGATTTCCGGTACCGGATTTTCTGGACAGGCATAATATGTCTCCTTTCATGCCAGTTGTGTATATATCTATTTTTTCGAACTTACCAAAAATAGGAATAGACTGTATCTCATTCGCTTTTTATGAATAATGACAAACAGGTTGAGAGGAAAAAGAGGCATCTTGTGACTAAATTCTTTGAATGGTTCACTCAGTGCATGGTTTGTTTTAATTTAACCAAGGTTAGGTTAGGAAGCTCTGTTACCAATAAGAAACTACAGTGTAGTTCCTAGAAATTACAATATAACATTCATTCAAACAGTGTAATGGAACCATACCTCCTCTCCACCTCAAGCTTCTGATTAAAACAAGCCTAGACACCATTATATAACTGTTTTATTGTTATGAGGGATGCTTCTTGCCCATGTTACTTACGAATCTGTGTCCACTCTGCAGCTCTGGAGAAGATATCACTGAGCAACGGAGCAGAGAATGGAGATACTGGGATCTCCAGTGAGACCCCTTCAGAGGAAACATCTTCAAAGCCTCCCGTGACTGACTGTTCCTACTAGAGGCTCAGCAAAGGTCATTGGTATATAAAGGTAATGGGATTGGTTGGGAAAATTCCTCTCTAAGAACTGAATCAAAGAATTCCATAAAGAGCCCAGTGAGGGACACGGGAAAATAAACAGGAAGTGTCTGTTTTTTCTTCTTTCTCTTGGTTCTGGGGTGGTGGGATTAGGGCATTTAGCCTTGGGTTGTGGCAATGATTAGGTGTTAAAGTTCAGCAGACTTGATAGCTATGTAGTGGGGGAGTGATGATGAATAATGTGTAGCATTTTTGGAGATATTTAATGAAGAGAGTGGTGGGTATTGCTAGGGATGCCTTATATGAGAAAAGAACAGAGGGTAGATTTCACTAAGCTGTCTTGTAGGTACAGTTACTCAAGTTTGAAAATTTCAGGGAGACACTTCAAAAGTATTTGCATCAGTCCAATGGTGACCCGAGGAGAGTGTAAAATATATAAAAACCGAAATTAATGGAAAAAAACAATTTCTAATGACTCAAATTATTGTAATGCAAGACCTAGACTATTAATTCACAACAAGATGAGCTGTTAAAATATCAATATCAACAAAGTTCAAATTTAAAAAACGTGAAGTAAATATTAAATGGAAAAATGCTGTATATTCTTACCTGCCATCACAATACACATATTAACCATTTGTTAAAAATCGAACAATTTTAGTAGCATTCTTTTTTATTCCCCCTTATTTGACATAGAAATAGAGGGCTTTCAGGTGAGAATTAATTCACCCTACCAAAAAAAACAGTGGCTGTAATTGTTTCTTGCCTTACGGATTTGTTTCCTTCATCATAAAGGGTTGATAAGTTCCATTCTGGGGTTGCAGCCTTCTGTTCTATAACTAGTCAGTGCATACCTAGTGTCTTTTAATAAAATAGTGTCCCATACTACATTCATTAACACAGATTCCGTATAAAGTCAATAAGAACCAGTTCTTGGCAAAGCAATTTAACAATGAAGACAATGTCATATTCCCATTTTGGATAGAAAGGAACAGGTCTAGATATTTCTAAAGCATAAACATTTAGAAAGCATGTTATACAACATTTAATGCTTGACGTTGAAATTCCTCTCCCCTTTCCTTATGGTCATTGTAATTATTGGTGACCGCACTTGTCATACGAGTTTATGACCTTGAAACCCTGCTGGTATTGTATCCTGTTAATGAGGTAGGGTGGATGTTCCACTGATATTATCCTGACCACAGCTTTCTAACCTAGTTCCATCACTAACATGTGTTTGCATTCTGTTGGATATACAGGAGTGAGCACAATATCACTTGAATGATGTAATGTAAGTGAATGCAGTCAATTTTAACGATGGGGTCTTTCTAGTTTACCTGTATTGCTGTATACTTTGGTATTGTTTTCCGTGTGTATCACAGTTTTATTTTGTAACACTTTATATTGTCAAGAACACGTTACAATATAATGCAGAAAATGCAACAAACTGAATTGTTGTATCAGCGGCTCCCTGACACCCATCTTACCAGTGTACTGTTAGTTGCAAAGATGTTCAGTTCAATATTTTACTGTACTTGAGTATGTGTTGGCAGAACTGGTAGCTGCCAGTGGTCTGGCCCAAATGAATTCAAGTAGCTGGAATCCGGAGTATGCTCTGACTCTATGACCTTACAGTATTGACATGTCCCGTTATTTACCTGTTTTTTCTTTGTCTATTCCCTTGCAGCTTGATTTGTGTCTCTAAACTCTTCACATGTATGATGTGCATCTTTATATATTTATGTTCAAGTTAAACATTTTATTTAGCCTTTAAATAAAGTTTGGTTTCAATTTGATTTGTTTGTAATACATTTTTGGAAATCCTTTTCCTTTTTAAATATTCAATTTGATTTCAGTATGTTAAAAGTC
This sequence comes from Hippoglossus stenolepis, assembly GCF_022539355.2. NCBI lineage: Eukaryota > Metazoa > Chordata > Actinopteri > Pleuronectiformes > Pleuronectidae > Hippoglossus > Hippoglossus stenolepis. Next base: position 269,363 of record NC_061502.1, read on the forward strand.
ACCTCAGAGTTTAGAAAATATATAGGAATATTAACTAGACTTGCAAGCAATTTTGAAGGGGACCATGTTATTTGGACCTGGAAATTAATGGTCCCAAAGGGACAAATAAGAAATTACAGGAGGTGATTAAAGCTTTAAAGAGCAGTTTGTGAAACGCTTGTGCAGAATCAATTAATCACATTTTAATTGTATAGCCCATATTCACAAATTACAATTGTTTGGTAGGGCTTATCAAGGTGCCACATTCTGTCGTACCAAAAAAGCCCTATTAACGGGGCAAAACGTAGAAACCTCAGCGAGAGCCACGTGTGAGGGATCCTTCTCCCATGACGGACAAGTACAATAGCTGCTGCGTGTAGCTGAACACATCAACAAAATTACATTATTTACAACATTGATTAGAAGAAACGTTTTTTATTATAATTGTTGTGTGTCAATGTATTTATACATAAGAGCATTTCAAAAGAGACACCATTAGACAGAGCACTGCCAGAATCAAAAATAGTTGCTTCAACCAAGGATAGAGGTATATGCAGAGTAAATGAGAATAGAAAATATAAACACGAAGAATATAAAAAACAAGCGGTATGTAAAAATAAATAATAAAAATATTGTAAGTGCAAGCCTCATCTCATCTGTCTTTACATTACTGTACATTACATTTAGCTGACGATTTTATCCAAAGCGACTTACAATAAGTGCATTCAACCATGAGGGTACAAACCCAGAACAACAAGAATCAAGCAAGTACAATTTTATTCAAGAAAGCCAAACTACAAAGTGCTATATGTAAGTGCCATATAAGTTCTACTAAATATATCTTTTTTTATTTTATTTTTTATTTTTTTAATCCAAGGTATAGTCGAAAGAGATGTGTCTTTAGTCTGCGGCGGAAGATGTGTAGACTTTCTGCTGTCCTGATGTCGTTAGGGAGCTTGTTCCACCATTTAGGAGTCGGTATTAACAGTCGGGATTTTGTTGAGTGGTTAGCTCGCAGCAAGGGAGGAGCAAGCCAATGTGCAGATGCAGAGCGGAGTGGATGGGTTGGGGTGTAAGGTTTGTCTTCTCACATGGTCCGTTGTGAAGGACACAGTAGAGGTTACTGGAGGGGGAGGTGTGAAGTATTGAGCTGTTTTCAGACATGAACTCTGGAGAATATCTGCATGGTTGGGAGTTAGCCTTTCACACATGAAATATGAAGTGGGGTGTAGCAGGCAGATGCAGGACGTAATGTCTAAATTCTGCTGCAGAGATCATATCTTTTTATTTCCGAAAGCATTTGGGTTGCAAAGGGAAGATTATTATCTCCTTTAAACAAGGAAACACCGGACCATCCATTACGAAGGGAAATTAGAAAATGTCATCCTACAATTCTTTGCAGTAGCACGATTAAAATGACCAATCAATATCATAGTTGCACCTGGACACCCACGTCAATATCAAATAAAATGAACAGCTGTTTTATTCTCCTCACCCGATCCTGAACTGGTGTAAATCCTCACATTTGTCTGAGTTCCTGATTTCTTCTCTGTTACATCTGTCCAGTCAGGAGTCACAGTGAAAAACAAACATATTGAACTTATAGTTCACAAAATCATCATCAAAACTAAATATAAATATTAAAGTCAATTTCAATCGCCCTATTATGGAAGGTACACACTTCGTATAAGGTTTTCTCCACAAATGTTCCTCACGTTATGTTATTTCAACATTTCAGTCCTGTTTGTTTTATTTATTTTTTCAATAAAATCTATTTAGCTGTTTATTACTGATTGTTAAATGTTCTCTGGATGTGTCAATTTGTTTTAAACAGGAAATTTTACTGTACAGCACAGGGTATTATACTGTCTGTGCGTATCTTCTGTCTCAATAAAGTTGGTTTTATTTTTTTTAAATACTGGGTGTAAGTGGAGTCGGATTTTCTCTTCACCGTACTTTTTCTTTTCAAACTCCTTCACATCTTTCCTTGACCTTGTGACGTATTCCATCGTAGTCAAGGAATAGTGGTTAGGAAAGGACATTCTTTGGACCCTGAAAGCACCCTCAGTTTGTTCGCCCCATCCACGTTGGTCTCCACTCCTCTGTTGCCAATTGGATTGAAACCAGTGATGGTCCTCATTCCACTCTAGATCTCTCTCATGTTGTTCTGCTGGAGTTTCCACTCCAGCTTCCTCTTATTCTTGTCCTTAGCCTCCTTAAACTTTCAGGTCCCCCTGTGTTGTCCTCATCTGCTTCTCCCAATATTGTTATTACCTAAAGGCCTCATCTTAGCATTCAGGGTGGCCTTGATGTGATTTTTTTATCCATGGTTCTTTAAAAAACAATGGACAGTTCTCAATAGAACAGATGATGAGGTAGTCTGCTTTCTATAACCCTGTCCATATAAGTCTGTCCATTCACAACTGGCATTCAAATGCTTTCTGAATGTGTCTCCTGTGATCACTTGATCGGATCTCACTTCCCCTGGCTGTAAGCATATAAACATGTACATCATAATGACTCCGCTCTGGTGAAAGCCAGTGGCCAGAGGCATTGTTTTTTGGTTGTCCATCCGTCCCTACGTCCATACATCCGTCCCATTCTTGTGAATGTAATAGCTCAAATTTGGTACAAATATTCACTTGGACTCAAGAATGAACTGATTAGATCTTGGTGGTCAAAGGTAAAGGTCACAATGACCTCACAAAGAAAAAAATTGTGCCTTTAGAAGGTGATATCTCTGGAACGCTGTCAAGGAATCCTTTCACATTTGGCGCAAATATTCACTTGGAATCAAGGATTAACTGAATTGATTTTGGTGGTCTTAGGTCAAAAGGTCATGGTGACATGTCCTTGCATTGTTTTCAATGCAATATGTCGGGTATGCCCCAAGGTAATTTCATTACATGTTGCACAAACATTCACTTGGACTCAAGTATGACCTGAATAGAATTTGGTGATCAAAGGTCAAGGCACTGTGGCTTCACAAAATGTTTGTTTTTCTTGAACATGATATTTCAAGATCGGCTCGAGGGAATGTCTTCAAATTTGGTACAAACATTTACTCAGACACAAAGAGTTTTCTCCATGCAGCCACAATCCTTTGGTCACGTCAAAATGTCTACAATCGTGGAGCTGTGTTTCTTTTAGTTGTTCTTTTCACAGGGAAGACATTTTGGTTCTGTTTGCCTCTGGTTTACATTTTTGAATCACCTTTAATTATGCTAGACTTTATCTAATACATTGTCTCTTAATCATGTAATAATCTGCTCCATTTTGTAATAAAATGCCTGACAGCAATATGTAATAAATTTTGACACATTTTGTATTAAGTTATTTTATATAGCGGTGGTTATTAAAAATGTGGTCGTTGCACTTCTTAACAACAAAAATCGTATAATATGGTGCATTAATTGAAGTCAGCCACACGTATCAGCGAAAGACATCAACTACCGTGAGTATGTACGTATATGTAAAATGACCATATCTAATCTTCCCCTTCCCCATATAAAGGAGGTAAATCTGATGCCACTGCTGTACTTCTTTGGCTCTGATGGGCCAGAAGGGGTTTACTTCCATATCTGGCCTTGAGGAGTTTGGAGCTGTCCAGGATTCTTTGCACTTTTGTTTTACTAATTCCAGAGTATTGCTCATTTACTCACTTATTTGGCTTCCTTGTACCTGATCCCTTGGTTTCATTAAGACCTTTCTTTTTACTTTGCTGCCAAATTAGGACGTCAAAGCAATTGGTTTCCTATTGCACAATGAGGTCTTGCCATCCTGGCTCAGATAATAGATGTCTCTATTCCTACACAGCCTCAGTTGAGCACTTTGTTGCGTTCTTGTACGTCCAACAGCAAGAGCATTGAACTCTCCCTTTAGACTTAACTATAACTTTGTAATGCACAATATAAAAATGTTATAAAAAAGTGCAATTCCAATGATTACCACTGCGTTATCTAATAACTTCATGCAGCAAAATTTATTACATCTCCTGTTTAGGGTTTTATAGCAAAATGCTGTGTTATTACATAAGTGAAATTTTATTACATTATTACATAATGCTGGAGAGCAAATTAAACTTAGTGGAGCCGGTTCTTTATTGAGTGATACAATTTCAGGCATTAAACTGAACCGATTAGTCACACAATTCTTTTAAAAATATTTGGTTTGCCATGTAAAGTAATATCAATCTCAAAAAGGTATTATTTACGAGCATTATTAACTATAATAACTATAACTTTGGTTTTCAAACATATGGCAGTAAAATGAAAAAAATATAAAAAAGTGAATAAATTCTTTAACAAAGGAACAAGCCATCCAGTGGCTTGTCAAATCATCCAGCAGTGGACTGAACACAACCTGTAGTTTTACAAATGTGTTAAATCATGCAGTCTGTTACAGAAGCTAACATAAAGTGCATGTTTGAACAAAGAGTTCTACGGTAAACTTCACTCAGGTGGTTTACAGTAAAAATGCACATTATATCTCTAATTACAGTTTGTAATAATATTTCATGGGACTTTTATTTCATAATGCACCATTTATTTATTTCATGGGACTTTTATTTCATAATGCCACATTTATTTCACCACTCTATTTATTTCTAATCTGGTATCCAAATGCTGGGGGCGTGGTTATCTTCAGACCAAAGCAACTGCACCAGATCATAGGCTGATACCTTGTGGGGCATCTGGATTTGTGAGATCAGAAGATAAACAAGCTGTAGTGCAGATAAGATGGAAGATATTAATGGTGTCAGAGACAGCATGCTGGCCTTAGCTGTTCAAATTGATCAACATGGCTTGTCAGGGGACACCAATTTAGCACGCACTGAAGTTTTTGTAGAAGTACTTTGTAGAAGGACAGATAAGTGCTCTACAGAACATGATGACAAAGTTTTAATTTGTTTGAGACTTATCGAGCACCATGTTCGTGTGCAAGATGTCCAGGAAGTAACCTCTAGCACAGGTACGGGATACCTATATTGTATATATTCCAGGCAATATGCTCGCTACCTTTGTGTTGTCGGGCCTATCAACACGAAAAAACGCTAATCTGTTTGGTGTGTCACCCAGCACAATTCAGAGGAGATCGGCCGAAGAAGGCCTAAGGTAAGTCACTTAATTGAATATAAAGTCAGTTGTGATTTGTAATGAAGTTCCACACGTTCTTTTTTATTCATAAAAAAAAAAAGAAAGTCAGAGATGTTTCCTGATACACGCCAAGGTACAGCCATTGTGTTAGCAAGTTAATGTTAATTTCACAGGGGTAGTTTTCATGTTTGGTAACTAACCAACGTTGACTGTAGCCTTGATGATAAACATGTCAATATCGTCAATATGCAGCCCCTCAGTGGCAAAGTTAAGCCAGCCAGTGTATATAGGATTCAATGCTCTTCTGATTTTACTAGCTATAAGTTAAAAGCCAGTCTCCTAAAAAGTAATTTTACCTGTATACATCCAGGGATTTGTGAATTTTTGCTTATTTTGTCTGGGGAGTGTTAATCAAGTAACAGAAAATGTTATCAAAATTAACCTAAACATTACATGACGACAGATTGTAGGATCATCTGTCAATCTATTTTTCTAATGATATGGATCAGGTGAAATGCAATGTCTAATTACTGTAACTGTCATGAATCAATTTAATCTTACTAACTTAACCTTAAAGGGCCCATATTGTGTAAAATACATTTTCTGGGCTTTTACTATCTGTAATAATTTGAAGGGGGTCAGTAGGTACCCTCAAAGTATGAAAACAGTCACTCCCCGGACTTTTTCACTCAGTCCATTCTAAGAAATATGTTATTGAAACGTCGCGTTTCGTACTTCCTCTTCGTATGATGTCATCATGGAATCACACTCTTCTCTCAGCCCCACCCAGCCGGAACCAGTCCAGCCTCCAAACCCACCATCCCCGCTCCCCACCACCACCCCTCCACACCGAACGCGACACCAAGCAGACATGTTGCTGAGCTTGCAGCTTGTTAGCTGACATACTTCTGACGTACTGTGTCAGTGTGTGCTCGGCTCATTTCACCACAGACTCTCAACCTTTTGTTTATATGCAGCCATTTGAACAGTTGTTATTGTGTTTCTATGCTTTCAAATTGAATGCAACAGTTTATGCAGCCTTTTTACACAGGCCAGAAGTTATTAAAGACTGTTTTTACAGCCCAGAGATATTGATGAGATGTTGCAATACTTGTATTGCACAGCCATGTTCAGGCATTAATATAAATAAATTTAATCCTTTGATATATACTGGTGATTTTGTTGTGTTATACACCAAAATAATCCTACTGTCCCTATGAGGACATCATTTTTTACAAAAACTACTTCCTGTTTAAAGACAATGCTTAGTTTTCATACTCAACAGATCCTACTAATCCAAAATAACCAAGAGAAATAACAAATGCATACAAAACAAAACCTCGGGTCTCAGGAGGCTAGAGGAGATCACTCCCATCAGGATAGAAATGTTTTATTATAAGACAAAGGTGATCCGGCAGAACAACTTTGTATTGATTTCCAATGACCTTTTCCTCTTGTGTTCAAATGGACCCAAACCATTCCAGCAGAATGCCCCCCCACAGCACAACAGAGCCGCTGGATTGTGTCACTGGGTCGACGATTCAGATTTTTCCATTACTTTGTCACCCTGTCTGAACATCTTACATTATACATCATATGATACTTTAAAATTAACTCTATGCTCTGATATTCAGTAGTGTCCAGTCCTATCCGCAAAGGGCTATGTAAACAAATTTGTGTAAGCTTTTGCATACAAAATTATTAATCAGCATTTTCAAAAGGTGTGAACACGAGCCAGAATATCTTTCAATTCCAACCAGGACCATGTAATTAACAGCCTGCAGTTTGAAATACCACTTTTTTAATTGGCTTATAGATCAACATGTAAGTGAATATTAATTTTATGATTACGGCTGCTCAATAATAGGCTGACAAGTCAGATGGTTTGTTACACAGAACCACCTGGGAAGTTGTCCTTGGAAACTGTTGTTGGGCCCTAAAGCAGGCTAAATACTCTGCAGGCAGTTGGATGAATCATCGGCCGTCACCGTCTATCACAAGCTATCTTCAACCAATAAAATCTGCTCATTGCTGTCACGCCAATAGTTCCTCACAGGACGCGGATTGGTTCGAACCACTGTTGTTCGGCCACAAGCTCATAGCTTGAAGCCTGGCAAAATGGATTGTTGTATGATCTTGTGATCTCATGAATTTCGCTAGAATCAAGCTACTATGCATAGTACGCACAATAATGATAAAATATGTGATTTAATGCAAGATACTTCAATGGCAACATGTTTTGTAATATCGCACGACATGTTGCCATTACAATATCTAACATTATTGCACAACTTGCCTTAACCATACCCGTCCAACCCTAGCCCAAACATCGCTCAACGAACAAGATGTCCCTCTTTTAGCTGTGATTTGGACTTAGAGCCCCCATTCAAATATAAATCTTGTTACATTTCACACAGATGGAGGATTATTGTCCATGGTGGCCTTGATGGATTCTCCAGGCTCATTGTGTACCTTAATTGTGCCACTAACAACAGAGCTACAACTGTTCTCCAAGGCTTCTTGTCGACTGTTGGCCAATATGGCGTGCCATCTCGAGTCAGGTTCATAATGTAAAACAAATGTGTTATAAGGAATGAAGTATAATGAGACTTTCTTGACTAATGTAGTTTTATAACATTTATAATATAGGTAAAATTCTTATTTTACAGATCTGACAAGGGGGGTGAGAATGTGATGGTTGCTCATTTCATGGTGCAAACAAGAGTGGAGAACAGAAACTCTCCTATTACCGGAAGGAGTGTTCATAACCAGAGGTAGGGAGAACAAAAAGGGCTACTCCATGTCAATCCAACAATTTTTTTTTTAAAGTTCCCGACCACAATCCTTTTTATTTAGTTCATTTATAGGGATTTTGTCAGGCAACCGAAAAAAAACACTGGAAATACATATACATACAGTGTTTGGAGGGTTACTTTTGAAACGTGTTTCACATGTAACACTGTGAATGAATGTGGCATTCAAACAGTAGTGCTAACTAAACTCCATCATCTTGTGTCGTGTGTGGATAGGTAGGCTACACTGCGTGAATAGTCTATTATAGTGCAGATACATGTATGCACTTTGTTTCAAATAAGGGGTGGATGGGAAAATAGCAATGCCTTTCAAATTTCAGAGTGAACAGAAAGTTATCCTCTTAAGTCATCTATTGATTTTTTTAAGAATGTAACAGTATTCTGAATACCACCAATTTAAATTGTAACTCATATTTTAAATTCTAAGCACGTATTCTAAATACATATATTTCATAACTCCCCAAAAACGTGTGTGGGGATATGTGCAGTCTCAAGCCCATTGGTGGTTTAATCTGGCAAAAACTGTCCTATAATGATTGCTTTTACATTTAAAGGATTCATTTTAGGTGAAAGGCGAGATTGTATGTTTTATGGGCATTGGTATGAAATTTGTGTACTTGGTGTCCAACATTTGATTGACCTTTTATTTTGGAACCATCTTTACCGGCCAGTTTCCACATATGGCCTTAATACTTCACAGATACCCACAAATCTTTGTTTTCCAGTAAGAGAACAAAGATCTATCACAATGTGTTTTTTCCCATTTTTTAGTGGCTGCATTTTACACATATCAAAATGATGACGATAGTACAGCATTTCCAAGTAGCTTTATGAAACCCCTAAGCTTGATCTATAATTCAGGCAAATTATATTTAAATTTGTATTCCCTTTTTTTAAAAGTGGTAGTAATTTGATATGATTCGGATGAAATAGTATTAGATATTTCTGTGCCATATATGTAAGCCTTTCAACAGGAACAAATTAGAACTAACTGTCCAGGCTCCTATAATATCAACAGTTATGTTCGATCCCTGAACCTTCGGTCAGACATACAAAACTTTAGGAATAACTCAAGTCCAATTCTGAAGGTGACTCAGTACTAGGTGCATTCGCTATCAGGGTTTTTCCTGACTTAGAATGTGCCTTTAAAGGGTGACTATGCAAAACATTAACCATGATCAGTCTGTGTATAGTAAAGGCAATGAGTCTGTGGTACCTTATTTGAAAGAAATCTATGTATTTTTCTGTTATTTCAGATCATTAGATAAACATATAGTATGCTTGAGTTAATGAAACCCCAACTAATAAAGCTGATAAAAAAATATTTTAGTAAAGCATTGGTTCTGAAACTACATACAAGTAATCGTTCAAATTAAACAGAAGTACTTTCAAAGTTGTACATTGCTTATTTATTGGTTCCAAATACACTTTTTGTGCTCATTAAAACATTTGTAATTTGCATGCCCAAACATAAACTGGACAACAGTGGGCCAAAACATGCAGAGAAAATGGGGCAATCTATAGAACTGAACTACAGCCAAGAAACAAAACCCTAAATGGTCTGTGAGGACACCCCACCCTAAACAAAACCAAAGCCTGTGTCAGTGGAGTTGAGGCAGGCCAGAATGTCAGACACAAAAGCAAGATAGTTAGTTATCATAGTGTAAAGGAAGACGGAGTGTCTCAAAACACATTGAAGACTCGCTGCTGGCCACTATTTGTTGGCAGGGTTAAAAAATGTATGGCCCTCTGCATTAAAGGTTCACTTAAAGGGGACATAGCATGCAAATTCCACTTTGTTAGTGCTTCTACAGGTTAATGTGGGTATCTGGCATGTCTACCAACCCAAAAACTCTGGAAAAAAAACACTTGCGCGTTTTGTTATGGTTCCTCTAAGTCAGAAACGTCATGCTTGAGTGACTGGAATGAGCTTCCTATGTATTGTGTCGTCAGGTCAGGTCTGTGGAGGGCTGTTTTATACAGGGTAAAAAGGGTGCTGTTTTAAATGATCCTTGTGGTATTTTGACCAAAGTATGTTACAGACATTTCATTAAGTTAACTTGTGGTGAAATGGGCATACAATGTCCCCTTTAAAAAAAAAAAGAAGAGGATGTAGATAGAACATATTACCTATATACCTATCATGCAATCCCTATTTTTTTGTGAACTACACTAACTGTAAATATTCATTTGAAATGTTAGACAAAATGTGTGTCTAGTATTTCGGCCCAAAAAATAGTAATACTATGCATTATATATTTCAGAAAAAGACTTAACTATCATTACCATTTTCAATGAAGAGCCGCAGGTATTCTGCCACTATACATTTTTCCTCCAAGGAACATTCCTCCTCATCCTCATCCTCATCCTCTTCCTCCAAGAGTGGCCACACGATCCTTTGTATGACCGACTGCGAAACAAGTCATAAAATGTGTTTAAGAGAACACTCCTGCTGCGTAAAACAGAGGCAATACAGAGAGACGATCCATTTTTTCTATTTTTACGTCACAAGTGTTGATGTCATGTTTTCATGGGAATTGAGAGCTGCCTCAGAATTCCTCGGTAAAAACTTTGGAACAAGGTCTTCTCTCTCCTTCAGGAGGGGCCAAACTAGGGTCCCCTTGAGGCCTTTTCTTAGCTGCTTCACCTGCCGGCTTTTTCGTGAAATGACCTACAATCCCCAAAAAACAGGAAACAGCTAAAAACATTTTTGAGTTATTGTAGGAACAAAAGAAACCAGTTTATAAACAGAAAAAAGTTGTCATCTGAGCTATAGGGACCTTGAACAGCAATCAAACTTTATGAACACAGATGTATACAAAACAATTATTACTAAACATAGTATTAAATCTGCAGCTCCAATAAAGTAGTGTGCACTGTCACTCACAGCATGGAATAAGAAATGCTCATGCTGCCACTTCCTGTTGGTCTGAGTAAAAGCAGGCAGGTCCCAAGACAAGGCAAGATCAAGAACAGCTGTTTCTTCTTCTCTTGTCAACTCTTTTTCGCCCTCCAGCTAGATGACATATGTGTGTGTGTAAATATGCTTGTCTGACATTTCAGTGAACAAAATGCTTTACTTAATTTTATATTTGGTCATGATCAAATTGATGCATGACATACAAATTACTGTAAAGAGCTTTGAGTGGTCAGCAAAACTAGAATAGCACTATATAAATACAAAACCATTTACCATAACTAAAAAGTGATTAAGGGCATGTATCCACTGAGCACTACTGTATATATGAGAAAACAGTATATAAAATAAACACATAATGGCCTATTTTGTGTCTGCTAACAATTCAAGGTCAAAAAGGGGACTGAAGCCAACATATACTTAAGTAAGGAAAAACACTTAAGAGGTAAAAATTGTTGATTTTCACACAAGATCAAAGATGTGCAAATTTCTATGGTGGCTGAGAGCTCAACGCCATGCAACTTAAGAAGACACATGCAGATAAAACATGAGCAAATAAAGAAAACATCTGCATCAATTGGACAACAGGTGCGCTGCAAAAAAACAACAACTCACAACACCAGCAAATAATGAAATACGGGGCAAGCACCCCAAACGACAACGGAAATGTTTCCAGGGACCTTAAAGAATGACGGACCTGTTGGAGCACGCTTGTTGTTTAATGCTTTGTGACTTTTTAAGTTATTGAAGTCTGCTACTCGACAGTGCTGTTGGAAATGAGCTGAAATGTAAGTTGTTTTGTTTTATTTTAACATCCTGGTTGCATTATTCCTTATTTAGCCTTTTGCTTATTATTAGTGTGTCCCAGCCAAGTCCGTCACTGTTTAAGGTCCCTGGAAACATTTCCGTTGTCGTTTGGGGTGCTTGCCCCGTGTTTCATTATTTGCTGGTGTAGTGAGTATGGAGATAGGTGATCTGGCTCGCCCTCAAACACTTGTGTTATGTTTGTGTCCACTGTACAGAATGCAGCCGGGTTTCAAATTTAAAAACAAGTGGACTGCAACCTCTTTAAAATAGGTCACCATTGCTTAACACAAACCAAATACATGTTCAGTTGCAACATACCAAAATTGATGTGACATCCAAACTGGAGAAGGCTCATAGCTTTAGAGAGGAAGAACCTATTCACCCCTTCTCCAACACAGGCACACTGCCTCACAGAGAGACTTCATGAGAGAGACACAGACTCTGAGACTGCCACATATAAATGTACACTACTCTTTTTTCATAATCCGTTTTATCTGCAATAAAAAAAGCAAACTCTCCGTACTTGTCTTACTAATGCTACGATTAGTAAAAAAGTGTCCGTGATTGTTACACTGACCAATATCTGCATATTTTGGGTATATATAGAAATATAAATGACCGTTATATTGACATTAAACCACAAACTGTAGAGGACAGTCCAGACTGAGGAGGTGGTTGGCATCAACTGGGCTGTGAATGGTCAGGAGATGGCAGAGGGAATTGGTGTATCAGGAAGTGAGATGGGAATTGAAGTTGATGGAGGGAGAGGTGATGTTTGGTGCAGTGCCGAAGACCAAAGGTCCAAAAGTAGATGCAAACGTATGTTGTATGTAATGAAATCATCAGTCAAAGGGGAAGTGAATCGAATAATAGTGTAGTAGAAACATCAAGACTGCGAGATGAATATTAAGTGGTTATTAAACTTAATGTCTTAAAGTCTCAAGAGGGAGCATCATTTGGTGAATGGAACCGAATTCAACTAACAAAATCTCTAAATAAACTGCTGAATCAGATTAAAGGTGTCAAGATATTGAGTAATGTTGCATTGCTGATTTCATGTAGAGATAGTATACAACAAGGGAAAGCTATACGATTGACAAAGATAAAAGGCAAAAATGTGCACTGTTCATTGCCTGAAGAAAGAAAGTTTGAAAGAGGAATCATATCGGGGATACCAACAGTACTGCCAGTTGAACCAATTAAAGATAACTTGGAAGGAGCAAAAGTAGCTGATGTGAAACGTCTCAAAACAACTAGGTACGGAGAAAAATGTGATAGCCTGTCCGTTATGATCAAATTTGAGGAGACCAGACTGCCAAACAAAGAGTTTCTGGGTTATGAGGTCAAGACCTATATTCCTCCCCCACTGTGATGTTTTAAGTGCCAAAGATTTGGCCACATAGCAGTAAACTGCAAAGGCAAACCAAGATGTGATAGATGTGCAGGTGATCATGAGTACGGGAATTGTGAGAGAGTAGCAAAGATAAAATGTTGTTACAGCTCAGCCTATCGAAGGTGCAAAGTCAGCAAGAAAGCAGCAGAGGTACAAAGAGTTCAAATGTCGCGGGTGATCTCATATGCTGAGGCAATGAAGAAAGTGTCCAGACAGATACAGTAGATGTCTCTAAAACAGAGGTGACAAGAAACAGCAACGCCAGCTGTGGGGGATGTGAAATGCCTGCTCCAAAAAAAGATACGCTGATTGTGGGCAAAAAGATATTAAATGCAGCAAGAGGACCGGTCCAAGGCAGAGTAGTATGGTGTGGAGATTTGAATTCATACAGTACGTTATGGGGAAGATTTACATACAGGCGCAAATGGGTCAGTGATGGAAGAGTTTATGGATGAAAAGCACTTAGTGTGTATAAATGATGGAAAGGGAACACGATATGACTGTATAAAGAATACAGAAATTACAATAGACCTGACAGTTACATCTACAATAATTGCTGGTGTTAGTGCTTGGGAAGTATTGAACAAGTTGACAATAGGCAGTGATCACTACCCTATATTAACCAAGGAATAGAAACTCATCAAGATAAAGGGGTAAGAATGCAAAGATGGAAATTAGATAAGGCAGACTGGGATGCATTCCAGATAATAAGTAGGAATACAAGCTGGAGGCAATACTTTAATAAAATTGGGAGAGAAACACAACTATCGAACGTATGGGGAATCATTAGGAAAATGAATGAGATAAAGAAAAAATTTGACATATCTAACCAGCCATAACATAAATGCAAAAGATATTGCAGAAACGGCTGAACTTTTGGCAATAACATTGTTAGGATCAGAAAAGGCTAAACAATGCAGAGAAAATACTCTAGCATAAAACCCGGGAGTCACACCAAAAAGGGCTGCAACAGGGGATGACTTGGATCTACCGTTCAGTAATTTTGAATTCAAGAGAGCCATTTTTAATGCACAACAAACTTGTCCAGGTAAAGATGAAGTATGTTACAGGATGTTAGATCATATGAATGATAGCACACTTGTTGGGATACAAGCATAATTCCAACAAGTTGGAAGCAATCAGTTATAGTTCCAATACTTAAACCAGGAAAAGATCCATCAAATCCATCAAGTTATAGACCGATAGGACTAACATCACAGGTAGGGAAAACCATGGAATGTATGGTTATGGAGAGGTTGACACATCATCTAAAGAGTTAAAGCTCAATCCCTGGATATCAAAGTGGATTTAGAAAAGGGCGTTGGACAATGGACTCTGTTTTATGTTTAGAATCAGAAATCAAAAAAGCCCAAACCAATAAAAAAATGGCTATTGCTGTGTTCTTTGATATTGAAAAATCATATGATATGCTATGGAAAGAGGGACTCATTATTAAACTTCATGAATTAGGGATAAAGGGTAAATTGTTCAACTGGGTGTTAAAGATCTTATTTGGGCGAAAATAGGAGTTACAATGGGCACAGAGTATTTGAACAAATATTCAGTAAAAAATGGAACCCCACAGGGTAGTGTGTGTAGTCCAATACTCTTAAATATAATGATGAATGACATTTTTAATCAGAGTGAGCAAAGCATAGGAAAATTGCTTTATGCAGATGATGGAGCACTCTGGGTCAGGGGTCGTAACTTGGAGTACATAAAAAATGAAATGCAAACTGCAGTAAATAAAGTGGCGGAATGGTCAAACAAATGAGGCTTTAAAATGTGAATAGAAAAATCACAGGTCCTATGTTTCGCTAAACGCCACAAATCAGTCCAAATTAAATTATATGGACAGCTACTAGAACAGGTGATGTGGTCAGATATCTTGGAGTTCACTTTGATGAAAAACTTGGAGTGCACATATAAATAAAGTCAAAAATAAATGCAAAAAGATAAATAATATATTACGATGTATGTCAGGAATTGATTGGGGAGCTAGCAGAACGGCACTGTTAAATATTTATCGGGCTCTTATGAGAGCAGCTCTAGATCATGGATGCATAGTTTACATGTCTGCTGCAGAAACCAACTTAAAAAAGCTTTATGTGGAACAAGCTCAGGCTCTCCGGATCTGCAGTGGAGCATTTAAAACATCACCAATTGCAGCAATGCTAATTGAATGGGGGAGTTGCCTATAAGGATCAGAAGAGTCAAGAGTATGTTGACATATTGGGTGAATCTCCAAGGACACAATAATTCACATCTTACAAAAGCTGTCTTACAGGAGTATTGGGAGCATAATAAAACCAGATTTATTTAGTTTTGGGTGGATAGGGAATGCTAAAGCACAAGAGGTGGGATTAGACAACATTAACATCAGTCCCACTGTTCCAATGTCAATGATACCACCATGGAAATTTGTGATACCTTCCATAGACACCAGTCTGCAGCAAAAACTAAAAGATAAAGACAAGAAGTGTACCGAAGTGTGCAATAGTGCAAAACCATATAGAGCAGTATTGGCATTAGTTATTTATATTCACAGATGCTTCAAAAGAGCCCGAAAATGGGCGTACAGGTGCTGCATTCTTCATTCCAAAGTTTGACATAGCAGTTAAAAGATGTGTCTCAGGTCAGCTGAAATACTGTGTATTTTGTTTGCATTGCGGTGGGCGGAGGAAAGTGGCCAGGCCAATGAGGTCATTTGTCATTGCATTCAACATTGCAAACAAATGGAAAATGTCATGATGTATTGATAGAATGTAACAAATATAATAAACAAAGAAGGTAATTAATATCAGGATTAAAAGATGAAAAGCAAAATCTCACATTAAAAAGAAGAATATACATCATCTTTTAATAAACTTAAGAGAAACAGGAATTAAGAAAATAACAACATTTTAGTTTAGTCTTGTTTTGTTTGCTGCCAATTTGATAAGCCCCTGACTGCAGTGTGCAATTCGGGGTGGTGCTCAATGTGGGCGGAGTCAAACGTTTTAACATGCGCTTCCCGTTTCCTTCCTACCTGAGACCTTTCCTGCACAGGCCACCGACAATGAAAGTAGGTGGCACTGACTAAATAATTGAATAATTTACAATTTAATAATCCCATTAGACCAGTGCAGTAATACATTTTAATGTGGATCGGATGGTAGAGAACAAGTTGATTCTATTCTAATGATTTTTATTGATTTTATGCACGTTTTTTTTTTTATTGCCATGTTTCACTTACTTTATATTTACTTTATTATGTGTCTGTATTCTGCGAGATCCTGAACAGCTGTCTGAAAGTTATTGAGAAAGTACTATGCCATATACAATAATTTGTTTTTACAATAATAGATTATCAAACTAAACATCTGTTACAGGGAGTAGATGGTGTGTTTGCTGCCAGCAGCCATGTCATTGCTACTTGGTTTCCACCATCTTCCTTAAATCCCATGCCACACCTGCCGGTATTTTTCTTTAATGGACAGCAGAAAGTCTGCAAACTAAAAACACACCTCTTACGACTATACCTTGATTACAAATTTTAAACTAACAATCTAGTTGCACTTAAATGGCACTTACTTATAGCACTTTGTAGTTTGGCTTTTTTTAAGGCTTTCTTGATTCTTGTTGTTCTGGGTTTGTACCCTCATGGTTGAATGCACTTATTGTAAGTCGCTTTGGATAAAAGCGTCAGCTCACTGAAAAATGTAAAATGTAATGTAATGATTCATCCATTTGTTGTTGCATTATCTATATTTTAACTATTGTTTTCCTTTCTCTGTTTATTTTTTTTAATCTATTGATCTTGTCCCAGAGCCTACCAACGCAAGGTCTGTCAAACAACCTTGGGTTCTTTGTTTTGATGGTAAGATGCTGGGCTTTCAGTATACAATATAGTAGTCCTTTTTTCTGTTTGTAATAATGAAAATGTGTAATGCTGGCAGCATGCTATGCACTCCATTGTTTGCTCAATGATTGCTCATACTTAGCACTACACTTATGGACCTATTTGCAACTGATTTTACACTACATACAAAATTCATACATCAAACTCATGCGGAGTTGATGTGACATGCTGTGAGTTTTATACATCCAAAAGGTATATTCCTGTGGGATTATTTTTCAATAATAATAATTACATTACAACAATCTACAGTATGCTTTGTATATCATAACAAAGGAGCAATGTGATTTCACTGAGGTATGGATGTATAGAAGTATTTGAAATGATATTGTCAATAGTGGATACAAGGCTTTTCAGGATACATGTTTATAATTCTTTTACATTACTTTATGAACAAGTCTATTTTCTTTTTAGATAACGCAGAAAAAGTAAGGGGACGTGGGGGACTGGGAGCTTTGTATGTAGTATAATGTCTGTGATGCTGAAGGCTTGTTCCATAGCAAGATATAATTGTTGTGATGACTTGTTGAGTAGTTATAGATATCCCTTAAGTAAAAGGGGCTCTTGTTTATAAGCTTTTAGTGGTATTGTGAAAGTGTGATGAAATTGTTTTGATCATCCAATGAACCACTATTCTTAATCTTTATTTTCCCTTCAAGGACAAAGATTATCTTTTAAGAGACACTCTAAAGGCAGCAGAGTGGACCTTTCCAGGCAGGCTCTCCCTCCCCAGTCTCATTGGGATGGACAGGGAGGATCGCATCACAACGCTCAAACAACTGTGGTCATGTGACCGCCAGGAGGAAGAGGAAACCACTATCCTCATGGAACCTTTCATGTTCACATTTGAGTTCCAAAAGGACTACGAGGTTTTCTGTGTGGAAGTGGTGGACAAACAGAATTTGAGAGTCTTTTCCTTCATTTGAGGAGCAGTTATGAAATAGAGTCTCTGATCTCTTTACTGGAGCTGGTATAAGTCAATGTACAAAGCACATACAGTGAAGGAAATAAGTATTTGATCCCTTGCCGATTTTGTAAGTTTGCCCACTGACAAAGAAATGAACAGTCTATAATTGTAATGGTAGGTTAATTTTAACAGTGAGAGACAGAATATCCACAAAAAAATCCAGAAAATCACATCATATAAAAGTTGTAAACTGATTGTGTGAAATAAGTATTTGATCCCCTAGCAAAACATGACTTAGTATTTGGTGGAGAAACTGTTATTGGCAAACACAGAGGTCAGACGTTTCTTGTAGTTGGTCACCAGGTTGACCTCTCAGGAGGGATTTTGGTCCACTCCTCTTTGCAGATCCTCTCCAAATCCTTAAGGTTTCGAGGCTGTCGCTTGGCAATTTGAAGCTTCAGCTCCCTCCACAGATTTTCTATGGGATTAAGATCCGGAGACTGGCTAGGCCACTCCATGACCTTAATGTGCTTCTTCTTGAGCCACTCCCTTATTCCCTTGGCCATATGTTTTGGGTCATTGTCGTGCTGGAAGACCCATCCACGACCCATTTTCAATGTCGTGGCTGAGGGAAGAAGGTTGTCGCCCAAGATTTCACGGTACATGGCCCCATCGATCCTCCTCTCGATGCGGTGAAGTCGTCCTATCCCCTTAGCAGAGAAAACCCCCCAAAGCCTAATGTTTCCACCTCCATGCTTGATGGTGGGGATGGTGTTCTTGGGGTTATAGTCATCATTTCTCTTTCTCCAACATGATCATTGATACCCCATGAGGCGAGATCTTGCGTGGAGCCCCAGACCGAGGGCGATTGATGGTCATTTTTTGTTTCTTCCATTTCCGAATAATCGCACCAAAAGTTGTCTACTTCTCACCAGCTGCTTGCCGATGGTCTTGTAGCCCATTCCAGCCTTGTGCAGGTCTACAATCTTGTCCCTGACATCCTTAGGCAGCTCTTTGGTCTTGCCCATGGTGGAGAGGTTGGAATCTGATTAATTGATTCTGTAGACAGGTGTCTTTTATACAGATAATGAGTTGAGATTCTGAGTACTTTCTTAAAGCGAGAGGACTAATCGAACCAGTCTATAGGAGACAGAATTCTGTCTGGTTTGTAGGGGATCAAATACTTATTTCCCTCAATCAAATGCAAATCAATTTATAACTTTTATATTTTGTGATTTTTATTTGAAATTCTGTCTCTCACTGTTAAAATAAACCTACCATTAAAATTATAGACTGTTCATTTCTTTGTCAGTGGGCAAACTTACAAAATCGGCAAGGGATCAAATACTTATTTCCTTCACTGTATATATTCTTATTCTTGTCACTATCTCTAGGTGAGAAAGTCTGTCCAATTTCTCATGAGGAAAATATTCTGATATAAATAAAATGTTACACAAGCCACAGTATAAATAGCAATGTTTGTATTTTAAATAGACATCAGACTTATGTCAAAAGGCGGTGAATTAGGTTGATCAGGTGAAAACAGGACTTTCTTTTAACTTTTTTTTATGTATAAGGCAATTGAAGTCACTTTGTTGAAAATGTTTATTATTAGGCCTCTTCACACTTCTCCCATAGTTAGGGCTGATTATAACAATTACAATTTTTGTAAACAAGATTAAAACACCACATTTTTCTGGGGTTATAGACGCTTAATTATTTTTGCTGCAAATTAGGGACAAGCAGGCTGATTATGTAAGTATGTACAGCTCTGGTCTGTTCCTCTAAAAAACAGCTTGATATAGTTTATAGGGGACCCTACAATTTTTTATTGTAATTTATTTGAAATCAGCCAATAGTAACATTTTTGTTTCAACCTTATTTCTTTAAACACAGGCAATGATTATTTCACAAATATACTGGTGTTACATGTCTAATTAGGAAGCAGTGTACATGATATGGTTCATGCAGTATGGACGTTTGTTAATGTGCTGCACGGCTTCCGCCACTAGGTGGTGACTTTGAGTCAATCTAACGGGAAGAGCGACTCTCGGCGTCATCTGATGTTGTGCTCAACGTGGGCGTCCACGTTGAGCGTATTGAAGACTGCAGTCAGGGGTACTTACATTACATTTACATTTTTCATTTAGCTGACGCTTTTAGCCAAAGCGACTTACAATAAGTGCATTCAACCATGAGGGTACAAACCCAGAACAACAAGAATCAAGAAAGAACAATTTCTTCAAAAAAGCAAAACTACAAAGTGCTATAAGTAAGTGCCATTTAAGTGAAACTAAATTGTTAGTTTAAAATTGTATCCAAGGTATAGTCAGAAGAGATGTGTTTTTAGTTTGCGGCGGAAGATGTGTAAACTTTCTGCTGTCTTGATGTCATTGGGGAGCTCATTCCACCATTTAGGAGCCAGGACAGCAAACAGTCGTGATTTTGTTGAGTGTTTAGCTCGCAGTGAGGGAGCAACAAGCCGATTGGCCGAAGCAGAGTGGAGTGGACGGGCTGGGGTGTAAGGTTTGACCATGTCCTGGATGTAGACTGGACCCGATCTGTTCGCAGCACGGTACGCAAGTACTAATGTTTTGAAACGGATGCGGGCAGCCACTGGTAACCAGTGAAGGGAGCGGAGGAGCGGAGTAGTGTGAGTGAACTTGGCCAATTTACTGCTCCAAACTTCAGCCCTTGACATGCTGCTGTGATACAATAATTTCCTAAATTGGGATAAATAAAGTACATCAATCTATCTATCTATTCAGTCCAGAGGGTGGCGGTAATGCACCGAAAAGCTGGTTTGCCAACCTCCAATAACCACCAGATGTAGCAGAACAGTAGAGGACAGCAATGCGCCATCGACGCGTCTAGTGTGTCCAATCCAAAGAAGAAGAAGAAGACGTTAACCAATCAAATCCAACTGGCGGGATTTGAAAAACGGCGGAGAAAGCCTCTTCTGGTGTGCGTAACAACAGTTTCATAGGCATATCCGCATATCTAGTTTATTCTAAACTAACTAATGAATGAACATTTTAATGCGGCGACTGAACTTGAAAAATGACAGAAGAGTCCGCTGTTAAAGTTTGTGTTCGCGTGCGTCCGCTTATTGCGAGGTAAGTTTGTCACTACTTAACTTGCTCGCGTTAGTTTACGTGCTAATGCTAACTACTGTTAACGTTACCGAATGATAATGTATACTGCTGTATAATGTAGTTATCTGTCGTTAGGACGTTAGGACGCAATGGCGAGTCTTAGCAAATGATACATGTATCTATATTATTGCATACGCCTTGACTGTATTGATGTTAACCAGCTGAAGCTAAGTTACGCCTGGCCCTCGGTGGCTGCTGCTGCTGCTGCTGCTGTTGTCTGTTGTTCACACTGTTGTTCACACTGGCAGCGTGTTTTCTGCTTTTTTTCCTACCGAATATTGAATTTAGTTAAGGCTGATATTTCCCAACTTTTGCTTACAGACACAATTCAAGTCACAGAGGCAACCCAAAACATGGTCTCTTGAAGCTATTGTCAAGGCAGTCTGTTTATGTTTCCACATGTCTTGAAAAATGTCCTTGTTACAGGGAAGAAAGTACAGCATCAGGGAATGCAGAGCCTGTCCAGCTGTTTTGGAAAACTGATAAAAAATCAATTCATCAGATCGATGATGGGAATTCCACCAAGACCTTCAGTTTTGGTATGTATAGCAGCATGTGCAGGATTAAGAAATGGGTTTTCAGGATATCGCGATTCCTTTGAGCCATTTCGTATAAAGTTATGGTAATTTTTCGCAGATCGAGTATTCACAGCTGAAGAAACAACCAATCAGCTGTACCAGGACATTGCAAAGCCCCTGGTTGTTTCCACTGTTGAGGGATACAATGGTAAGTAATGGAAGCTAAGTATTGTCAGACCTATCCTGTGGTACCATGTTGTTCCATCCCGCTTATTGTAGCTGAACTATGTTGTTTATCTGTTACTCGTTTGTTCACAGGAACCATATTTGCTTACGGGCAGACTTCTTCTGGAAAGACCTTTACCATGATGGGGAGTGACCAGATACCTGGTGTGACACCGCTGGCTATGGAAGATGTTTTCCAAACCATTAAAAATGTAAGGATTGTATTGTGCTGCAGTTTGTTGAGTAATTACTGTTTATTCTAACCAGTGCTTTTCTTTTTCTCCGAAGTGTCCAAAAAAGGAGTTCCTCCTCAGGGTGTCTTACATGGAAATCTACAATGAGACTGTGACTGATCTGCTTGTTGACAGCTGGAAGCGAAAACCACTGGAAGTCAGAGAGACAATCAATGTAAGTGGACCATTTACAAGTTTGGGTTTCAATGACATTTTTTAAAATCTGGATTCCTTATAAATCTTTCAAGGTTTGGTTTTCAAACATGTGAACGCAATTGTCAGAGTGAAAGCCTCCGGTCTTTCTGACAGATGCAAAAATGAAAGCAAAAAACAAATCGAAAGAAAACAAAAATCTCTGGATGAAAAAGCAGTTACACGTGTAGAAGACACTGAAGATGTCAAGAGAGTTTGTGCTGATAAAAGCCAACAACGGTGCTGTAAACCAAAACCTATGATCTCTGCAGTAGAATCAATGCGTGACATCCTGCAGCACCAACTCCCACCTAAATTCTGTGGCGGATTTGCAGTTGTGAACGCATCTGTGCAGAATGGGTGAAAGGCACAGAAAGTTTCGGACCTAATTCTCCGGAGTTCCTCCCCTGTCGGAAAACAGCTGAAGTTACAGTAATGACAATCACTTTCCACGGAGCAGAGAGCAAAGAATGGTGGGAGGGGGTGTTTTGAGAATACCTTTTTTTGCTGTATATACTGTATGTGCGTTTATTTTTGATTAGGACAGTAGCTGTGGTAATTAGTTTTTTCCTTCTTGATGGAAATGTGGAATGTGTTTATGTCCTATCTTCAATAAAACGAATAAATGAAAATTATGCAGGATTACCTTTTCAGTCCACAGACCTAGTTGAATAATCTGCGAGGCCCTCGGATAAATTACAGCAGTGGTCAGCAACTGGGTCAAACCACTCGTAAAAATCGCTGCCAGATAATTTTGATAGTTTGGTTTCTTTTAATTTCACCATATAGAACTGACATTCACATGTATCTTGGGTGCCGAGCTTCGTGATGGCAACAACATTCATAGAATCACTTCCTCCTAGGTTATTTGTCTTCAAAGGAAAAGCACAACAGTTGTTTTGTTGCTACAAATCAAGCTGAATTACAGAGCGACATTGGTTGCATTGGTGCCCCATATTTTTTTCATTTAGTTGCACCAGCACATAATTCAGGTGCACCCAAAAATGTTCACTACTTCTTTTGGCACCACAATAATACACCTATTATACCTTTCTTAACTAGGGCTGGGTATCGCCACTGATTTCCCATTCTTACCTAAGTAATTTTTACAAAAGTAAAATAACAAACTTAACACTCTCATAAATAAATAGATACAAATAGTAGAATAAATATCCATTAAGGTGCTATATGTAGACAATTCAACTGCACTGTTATTGTATTGTATGATTATCATTATTAAATATATGTATTTTCGTTTCTTTTCTTCAAAATAATTAACTACCACCACATCGTTTGCAGAGAGAGCCCTGCTGGCACTAAAAATGTCTCCGCTATAGAGATCACTCTCACTCTGGGGACAGAGCTTTATAAAGGCCTGGTGTGACTTGCTGACTGAAATGCGGACGAGAGTTAACTTCGTAACAGGTCTTTATTACTTTCAGTGTGTATTTGAACCCTGCGTTCTCAACAACAGAGAACGGTTGCATGTTCGCTGCTATAAAACCACCTATGTCACTCGTTATTGCTTTGACACAGTCTGAATTATTTACAAGCAGCAGCTTTAATGCCACAGGGAGCTGGGTTTGCACTGAACTAGTGGGACATCACTCTGGTGATGCTGTTTCAAACGAGTCGGCATGTTGAATGTGCTACCAGCTACAGGTCCGACAGCAGTTGCCCAACGTCGGCTTTTATACGATCCATTCGTCTGTGAGGGTCTTCACACTCTTGTTTGTCTGCGGTCGCTATGACCACGAGCCTACAGCTAGGGCTGGCCGAAAAAACAATATCAATAAATATTGCAATATAACTTTTCCTCTATAGAAATTTAACACATGTTGATATAACGTCGATAGAACTCATTCCATCCATGTTTTGACAGACAACATGAACAATGACAATGAGAATAGCGCCGTGCCAAACCAATCATGTGGCTGGAATTGAGTTACACTCACATCAGGTTACGTTTTTAGTGACGGAACTTAATCGTGTTTCTGCTACATTCATTGTTTAAGCGAGTTTCCACCACCGAACTATTATAACCAGCGCTGCTTCAGGACAGACGCTCATTAAAGGTCCAGCCGTTCTGTGTCGGAGTCTTTTTGTTGTTGTTTACACGTCCCCTTTTTAATGGAAGTGCAACACGAAATTCCTCCTAAGAGAGAACTTAAAAAATACCGGGCGAAAGCTCTTCTGTAACATACTTCAAAGTGTAGTTACATCCAAAGGCAGACATTTATCCTGTTTTACGTGATCATTGTGCTTTTTTCGTGATAATTTCTGTGTGCAGAAAAACATCTATGTGGCTGACCTGTCTGAGGAGCTGGTTACATCTCCTGCACAAGCCCTAGCCTGGATTTGGAAAGGAGAAAGTAAGTTCTGAGTATATTACTGAACATGAGAATGATGCCCCACATAACCGATGTGTAATATGCATTGTCTTTCCTGCCTTTTTAGAGAACCGCCACTACGGTAAAACAAAAATGAACCAGCGGAGCAGTCGCTCACACACTATTTTCCGAATGGTAAGGAAAACCACAACAAACATGTAGGATTCAGAGGAAATCAGGATTTTCATGGTATTATTTTTCCAAAGATCCTTGAAAGCAGAGAAAGGACTGACCTAGCATCAGGTGAAAATGCGGATGGTGCAATTATTGTGTCTCATTTGGTAAGTTATCTCCTATCTCCTTTTTTTTCCTGTCTTTTA
The DNA here is from genome assembly GCF_022539355.2 of Hippoglossus stenolepis. Taxonomy (NCBI): domain Eukaryota; kingdom Metazoa; phylum Chordata; class Actinopteri; order Pleuronectiformes; family Pleuronectidae; genus Hippoglossus; species Hippoglossus stenolepis. The sequence goes on from NC_061502.1 coordinate 294,206, forward strand.
GGGCTCTAGTCAACCCAAGGAAGTCTGAAATTTGCTTAGATTTCACCGACTGAATAATCTGCATGTACAGTGCACTCTACCTGGTAGCCTTTTTAGCCGGTAGCCTGATTAGCCTAAAAGAATTCTAGATAAGGATAGACGCAGAATATTAAATCACTTAACTTGACCATTACACCAAACAATTAGTCAATTTTGATATTTTGACACCCTAACCCTATTAACATATAATCATAAAACCTTACAAAAGGTTAAAAAATTATTCATACTCAACCTAAGATTATTTCAAGTTTTATATTAACATAATATATATATTGTCAATAAAAATGATGATAGTATTTTCATTATCTATTGCAGGTCGGCAGCTTGTTACGTGTAGGGATGTCACGATATCAAATATTTATTATGTACCGATAACAATGAAATTTCCACGATTTTCGATACCACGGCAAAAAAACTAAACAATAAATCACACACATACAAAAACATTAAAAAACAACAGTGGCTATGTAGTCTTCAAGTAATAAATAAAAAGAAAAGGCTATTAAAGGGAGTGAGAAGATAATGAGTGAATTTTCTTTTTTGGGTGAACTATGCCTTTAACATAAAACAGAACAGTGGCATGTGGGAAAATTATGAGATTTCAGTTATCAGGTATAGCTCAATGACTTAAGTAAACAGCACAGGCTGCACACACAATGTACTAACACACACCCATATATTCAAGTGCAAGGCTGCACCCAATCGAACACAAAGCAAACCTTAAGCACTGCACAGGTCCCAAGAACCTCTGACCAGAACCTCTGACCAGTGACCAGATATTACTCCTGCTATTACAGCCCCCACCTGCCTGCTGCTCTTTCTTCAATGTTTTGCTGGCAGAATGCTGCGATTGCTGCGTCTGCATTTTGATAAATCCATTTAGGAGGGTCATATTTGTTTTTTTTGTAATTTCTGTTAAATGCTCAATGTACGAGAATTAATATACACAAAGAAAGGCAGTTATGGAACTTTATCTATTCAAGATACAATATTCACATTAATATCAATCCATATTTACAGCATGTGTTCACGGCACAATATTTAGCTTCTCAGTTCAACAATATGTTCTGCAGAGGAGCTGCTACTGCAGCACCATATTTTTGCATAGGCTCTGCCTTGAATATGGCCACAGATATAACAATATACAATATTAGTCCAGTGTACTCAAATAAATACCAGTACTTCACAGTATGAAGCCATGCATCTTCCAGTCCTGCAAATATTTCACAATAAAACCTCTTTTTTAAAACAAAAGAATGGATTAGGTGAACATAAACGCTTGATTACTTTTATTTTGTGCACAAACAAAATACAAACGCTTTTTCTTTTTTTTTATGTGTTTAGGTTTCTCAAAACTTTTGAGCAATCCGACGAACAAATGGTTAACTTAACACATGTGTCCGGGACACCGCTCACTATAGTTGATGCTGGACAGTTTTTACCATGAGCTTTACAGTGTGGTAACCAACCGCGGTTTTAATGATGATTTAAATTTCACATGGTAATACTAACTATTTGGAATTTTACCGTGTTTAATCGTGAAAGTGTAAACGGTTTCCCTACAGGTTGTATAGTTGTTGTATGAAAACTTGTGATTCCCACTCTTCAGTCTTTTAACAAAATGCAACCACATATAGTTTCGAGCCAACTTCATATAAAGGTGCAGTAAACAACCAACCAGTTGCCTGGGAGTTGAAAGCCTCACCAAATAACTTAACTTTGCCTTCTATCCTGTATCATAGTTTGTGTTGTAATTATTATTTGTTCACTATCAGTTTTGCTTAATCTTCTAGAATTTAGTTGATCTTGCTGGATCTGAGAGAGCAAGTCAAACGGGGGCTGAAGGTAAGGGTTTTGACTGAAGCAACATGAAAAGTCTGCTTTATTAGGCCTGATGTTACATTACTTAACACTATGTAAATGCAAAGTTATCTTGTGAGTGTACAGTAATCCACCTGTTCTAATCTCTAAGGCACACGTTTCAAAGAAGGTTGCAACATCAATCGCAGTCTGTTTACTCTTGGCCAAGTGATTAAGAAAGTGACAGAAGAAAGCCAGAAGTGAGTAAACAGTGGACATTCAATTCATGTGTTTAATTAGTCACGCACTATTTGTTGTAATGAGTTACACCTTTTGATAATTCTACTTCTCCAGATAAACAGTATTTTTACTGGCCATACAGGTTTCTTATAAATCTTAATCTCTTTTTTTATACTCTTATTTTATTTTTTGAATTTATTTATAAAAAATTGTCTCCAACATTTTGGGAAATATTCGCATTTGATTCCTTTCTAGATTTTTTTACAATATTTACACAAAGGAAAATGATGGAAGCAAATAGAAACCAACTTTAAACATTGTTATTAAATGCTTCTTTGTCTTAATTATTGAATTCAAGTTGCTGAAATTTGCTATATATTTTTCTCTGTCATCAGGGGTTTCACGAACTACAGAGACAGTAAGCTAACCCGCATCCTGCAAAACTCCTTGGGTGGGAACGCCAAAACGGTCATCATCTGTACCATCACTCCTGTCACTCTAGATGAGACCCTCAGCACTTTACAGGTTGGTAGACTTCTAATACTTCTACCAAGACATTTTAATGTTGAGTTATTATGAACTAATATTAAATGGTGTTATGTAGTGTGTTTTAGAGGGTCTGCTCCTTTCCGCTGTACGTTTTATGACGGTTGAAACATTGCAGCTTTGCCTCAGCTGAGTTTACCTCTAACATCTAGAAAAGTCAGTGTGTTAGTGTTATATGAGAAAATATGAAACATTAGAGCAAACATGAAGCAGAGCAAAGCAAACAATTCAGAAACTGTTCATTCTTATTAGTTTGCCAGCACTGCAAAGAAAATGAAGAACGACCCCCATGTGACAGAGGTGTCTGATGACGGAGCTCTGCTCAAAAGGTACCGGAATGAAATTGTTGACCTGAAGCGACGACTTCACGAGGCAAGTGTGATAACTCTTTGTTTTTCTTTATTCGTGTTTTGTTGGGCCCATCTGTGTAATTTCCCTTGCTGACCTGAGGATGACATGATACAGGTATCTTCAGAGACACAGACTACAGTGACTGAGAAGGAGGTTCTATCCCAGCTCCTCCAAGAAAAAGATCATCTCCAGAGAGAACAAGAGGACAGAATCCGAAACTTGACCAAACTCCTTGTCACCAGCTCCAACCTGGTTCCTGTTAAAAAGGTATCTTATCACAAAATCAAGCTGTTGTTAGACTTGCGCGTTCTTGTCGTTATCAAGTCATATCAATATTGTTTTGTTTTTAAGATGCCTAAGCGCAGAGTTACATGGGGAGGAAAGATGCTCAGACTTGCAACTTCATCTGCCTGTGGTGGCTCATCTAACCTGAGCTTTGCAGAAGCTTTCACTCGTAAAAGGAAAGCTGATCGCTCCTGTCTGATGGAGCTGACTGAAGGTGAGTAGGAATACATCTATCTTGTAATACCAGAAAACTCTATTTGTAGAAAGTATCTCACACCTGGCATGTGTTGGTGTACTGTAACCCTGCACTGTATGTGTGTGTCTGCAGACAAGCGTACACACACACTCTTACAGAAGGAGTAGAGTTCTTCCCACTGTCACTTTTCACACAAAAAAACCATCACATTTATTTAGTTATTTATCAACGGTGTCGTATCGCCAAAATCACTGCCAGATCATTTTGATAAGAGTATTTCTTTTTTTCACCGTATTGGACTGATGCAGATAGTCATGGGTGCAGTTACAGAGCTTTTATTTTGAAAAGTTGTTAACTAGGATCTGAAGATTGTGTCTATGCTTAACAGACCTGATTGACATTTAATATATGAAGAAAATAAAAACAATTAAGTCAATCATTCAAACTTTTATACAGCCACTCATTCGAACAATAATAAAGAAAATTCAGCTTCATTTTATGAAAAAATTATGATTCAGGGAGGAGGACTCACTAAATGGTCTGTATTTATATAGTGCTTTTCAAGTCTTGATGACCGCTCAAAGTGCTTTATAGTACAGTTTATTGCCATTCACCCATTCACACACAAATTCATACAGTGCATCTATGGCCAGCACTTTTTTTTCTATGAGGGGCAATTCAAGGTTCAGTATCTTCCCCAAGGACACTTCAGCATGCAGATGGGGTAGCTTGGGATCAAACCACCGACCTTCTGGTTAGAGGATAAGAGTTCTACCCCTCAGCCACAACCGCCTAACTAATGACAGAATAATTCTGAAGTAGGCTTCTGAGCATTACCTCAAGTCAAATGCACTAACTAGTGCAGTGCCTGTTCTAAACCTGTTCTAAACCTGTTAATTTTTCTGAAATTCAAATATGTGATTTAAAAAATGCATATATGGTTTATTTTAACAGATGACGAGGAATTTGATGCTCACTGGGAGATTCCTGATGAGCCATCAGATGACATGGAAATGAGTCATAGCTCAGTGACTGTGCAAAGCTTTGGAGACAGGTAAATGTGTTTCTACCAACAGTTAGATTAGTTATCTCAAGACAGCAAATTGAGATAACAATTTGCTGTCTTTCGTAGTATGTTTGGGTCATTGTCCATCTGCACTGTGAAGTGCCATCCAATCGACTTTGCTGAATGTGAGCAGACAGAATGTTCCTATAGACTTCAGAATTCATGCGGCTGCTTCCGTCTTCTTTCATATCATAAATAAACACTAGTGACCCAGTGCCATTGGAAGCCATTCATGCCCATGCCATCACACTGCCTCCACCATGTTTTACAGATGATGTGCTTCGGACCATGAGCTGTTCCAAGCTTTCTCCATACTTTTCACTTCCCATCATTCTGGTACAGGTTGATCTTAGTTTCATCTGTCCAAAGAATGCTGTTCCAGAACTGGGCTGGCCCTTTTAGATGTGTTTTGGCAAACTCTAATCTGGCCTTTCTGTTCTTGAGAGTTGTGAATGGTTTGCACCTTGTGGTGAACCCTCAGTATTTGCTCTCGTGAAGTCTTCTCTTTATGGTACACTTGGATAATGATATGCCTACTTCCTGGAGAGTCTTCACTTCACTAGATGTTGTGAAGGGGTTCTTCTTTACCATGGAAAGGATCCTGTGATCTTCAACCGCTGTTGTCTTCCGTGGACGTCTGGGCCTTATTGTGTTGCCGAGCTCACCAGTGCGTTCCTTTTTTCTCAGAATGTACCAAACTGTTGATTTGGCCACTCCGAATGTTTCTGCTATCTCTGATGAATTTTTTAGTTTTTCACAGCCTAAGGATGGCCTGTTTCACTTTGAGAGCTCCTTTGACCACATGTGGATTCGCAGCAACAGCTTCCAAATGAAAAGGCCACACCTGAAATCTACTCCTGCTCATGAAACAGCTTTTGAGTCAATTGTCCAATAACTTTAGGTCCCTTGAAAGGAGGGGACTATGTATGAAAATTGTTGCAATTCCTAAACCCTTCCTCCAATTTTGATTTAAATACCCTAAAATTAAAGCTGGAAGTCTGCACTTCAATAGCATCTCAATTATTTCATTTCAAACCCTTTGTGGTATCATACAGGGCCAAAATTATGAAAATTGTGTCGCTGTCCAAATATTTGCGGACCTAACTGTAACCCTAACCCTAACTGTAACTGGGGAGGCATATCCTTGCAGGGTCGCACAGACCTCCATGTCATAGTTAGCGGCTGAGAGACTGCTGCTAGGTACCGGGATGAAATCCTCAGGGCGAAAGTCTGTCTCTGGAGGTCGTTTTTTGGGGCTCTGGCAATGCTCCTCCTGTTCCTCTTTGCACAAAGTGAAATGGATTCACAATCACTTGTGTTTCTAAATTGACAGATTGATATCATAACATAATATCATCTGTATGTTCTATCTCTTTACCAGTCCCAAAGACTATACCTCTCCAGACTGGATGCATGCCCTTTCAGGGAAAGTGTCCAACCTGGAGCTGCAGCTGGAAATGGAGAGTCAACAGAAAGAGGAGGCCATGACGAAAGTAGAAAAATTTGAAGGAAGAGTTGCAGAGCTGGAGCTGCAACTACAAACAGAGGCCCAGCAGAAACAGGAAGCCTTGGAGAAAGTACAGACAACCGAAAAGAGGGCAGCAGAGCTAGAGCAGCAGCAACAAAGCAAAGCGCTGGAGGCCACGGAGAAGGTGCTGATGTTGGAATTGAGAGTGGCAGACCTGGAGAGACAGCTTGAAGAACAGAACCACGGTCAGACTGCAAATGAACAGGTGAGAAATACCTTAAAGGTGATAATTCACTCATTATCTACTCACCACTATGCCGATGTAGGGGGTGGGTGAAGTGTTTGAGTCCACAAAACACTGCTGGAGTTTCAGAGGTAAACAGTGTAGCAGCCGAATCCAATACAACTGAGGATATTAGGGGCTTATCTTCAGACGTAAAGAAACAACAGGAAAAAAATGCCTCATACTGCTCCTGTTGTGTCATCCACGTGTCTGCAAGCCCCGAGACTCATAATCGAACCCGAAACGTGGTCATTTCCAACGTGCTTATGCCTAAAAGTCCACCAGAAGTGGCTAAGCTATCGGACGTTAGCATTTCTGATGGTCCCTGAATACACCTCGTCATAAGATATCACTCCAGCAGCATTTTGTGGACTCAAGCACTTCACCCACCCCTCCATCGGCATAGGGGTGAGTAGATAATGAGTGAATTATCATTATTGGGTTAACTATTCTTTTAAAACACAATTTTCTTTAGTGTTCATTAGTTTTTCTCTGGCTGGGCTGTGTTAGCTTGGTTCAGTACTAATTTTCATACCTTGTTTTTCAGATTAGAAAAGAGTTTGCAGAAACCATCCAGCTGTGTGAAACTCTTGCTTCAGAGAAGGTAATGCTTGATGGAGCCCATCTAAAATTCATATAATCTTTCTACTCATTAGCCTGTTTTCCATATGACACAAAAAAAATCTTTTGTATGAATTTGTAGTAGTGTTACCTGGACAAAGTATTGAATTAGCATGTCTTTTATCTAGAATCATTTAGTTGTGGAAAAGGTAACGTTGCCCTAGAAATCAGATCGGTCCGTTCATGATCAGGCTAATGGAGGTTTATCTAGGTCAGTGGTGTCAAACTCAATCACAGAGAGGGCCAAAATTAAAAACTGGGACTACGTCGAGGGCCAAACAGGGTCAACATTTATTAAACAGGACCGACAGGATATTGGAACCTAAAACCAAAATCACCGTCCAGGCGTCCACAGTTTTGGTTTGCGATACGTGAAGAACTGCGACATGTCTTCCTGCCCAACCCCACACACTGACACAGCAGCAGGTGCAACCTCTTGCGTATGCCTGTATGTGTCCAATCACACTCCAATCCAATCACAACCCCGCGTAATCAGAAAAAACACACAGAAGTGACAAGTAGCTTTAGAGCAATGAGTGTGGAGGTCGGAGAGGAGTGTTTGTTATATCTTTACAAAAAAGCGTGTTGTAGCCTTTCAGCTTTTTTTATTGTCTCTAATGGATAGGACCTAGAGTAAGCTGTGAAGGGGGGGGACAGAGAGAGTGGTGGAGGACATGCATAAATGGCCGCGGGTAGGAATCGAACCAGGGCCTCTGCGGGTTGAGGCCTTGCCTCGTTGAACGCATTATTTTTGTTGTATGTGTCTTTTATTGTTTGAACTGAACTATGTTGGGCTTGTGGGGTAGACTGAATTGAACTTTGTTGATATACGTATATTGAACTCTGGACGTTGAGACCGAACACACACCCTCACCTCTTTCCTATTCTTTGCTTATTATTGTTTACGTAGTTTTATGTGAAGTCAAGTCCAACATATTTTTTAGTGTTCTTCTCTTTACTGTTCCAAATGTAGGTGTTTTATTAAAACCCAGAACCTGGCATTTGGTTGACTACATAACCCGACTTTTATTCAAGGAAATACAGTCATCATAAGGCAATACAAAACGAGAGCTTCCTTGCAAAACGAAACACAGGATAATAATCGTTGTATGTCCATTGCCTTGGTTTCATAATTGTCGGAAGTTATAAACGCACTTGAAATTCAATTGATCACCACGCTACTACAGGGTTTCCCAGGAAGTGCAGTACTGAACTTGGTTTGATTTGGACTCGCCACACATTGAAGAATAATAGAATTTGGCAAACAGTGGCCTGTAGCAGTCAGTGCGGGCGGAGCCGTGTGCCTTCAGTCTGCGAACCTAGTTGAATCTTTTTCTACTTCGTCAGATAAATTACAGAAGTGGCCTGCAACTGACAGCCTGTGGCCAATAATATCAGTCCTGCCAGACTCCTTTAGCTATCTTCAGCTGCAACAGTGTGGAAAAATCACAAAACCTCCCATTGAAAAGACTGTAAAATAAATGAAAGTGGAAAATAATTGGTAAATTATATAAAATTGTATTTATGATTCTGTATTACTCTCGAAAGATAAAGATGGGCCCAATCCATCCTAGTTTATGTTGGTAGAAATCACACATACATATTTGGTTATGTCCTAAGTGTTTTAGAGAGGGGTGTTATTCTCCCTCGAAGTTTTTCAGTAAGATATCCCACTGGAGCTCACATTGGCTGTACTAGGAGTATTAACTGAGGGCATAGATTAGAGGGCCAAGAAATACCATTTTGAATATATTACTTTCAACAGCCTTAAAGTGCATAACTAAAAAATGGCTGAAACCAGATCCTCCCACAATATATGGATTCAAAAAGTGTGGGACAAATTCATTAAGGCTCCAAAATCTGAATTTATTAAACGCTGGAGTCCCATCATAGCCCTCCTAAAACAATGAGTTGCCCAGTGAGTCTAAAACTCCTCAAACACGCATCACACATACATATTTTATATATATATATATATATATAGCACATGCCTTCTCCCCCTTTGCTTGGAGTGGACAAGCATTTTTTAAATAATCATCTTTAGTTTTGTTTTACTTCATTGGGTCCGTTTATATTTTTAAGTGGCTATTTATTGATTAACATCTATGGTCTATCTAAAATGATTTGTGATAATGTTTTATACTCATGGGAATGGAAAAAAGAAAGTGCATATATTGTGTTGTTGAAAACTAAATAAAAAGATTAGAGAAATATGTGTGAAGTGTAAAAGCTTTGTGATGCACACTGATGGACTGTGTGTTTGCAGGACATGGTGGTCGCTGAACGTGACTATCTGAAGGAGGAGCTTGGGATGTTCATCGAGCAGACTGAACATCTGGAGAATGATAAAGCTGCTCTGTCGCAGGAGCTGGAGGAAAAGAGAGAGACGGATGAGTTCAAATCTCTGGAGGAAGAGTTCAAGAAGGAGCAGGAGGTGAAGTCAGACTCTACCTGTTGTTATTGGATCTAATGACAGTCTAGTTAGTTTAGCTTTAGGTTTAGCTTTTTTGCTTATTTGTTCATAAATTAATACAATTATTTTGTTTGTGTCAACTTGCAGCTCGAGGTGCAAAATGAAATATCTAGCTATAAAAAGGTCATAGAATCAACTAAAGTCAAGTGCCAGGAGCTTCAGGTAAGATGACATGTTCTGTCTCAGGTTTTAATTCATCTGGAAACAAATGTGTCCTGTGTGATACAAGTGTAGCTTACAATGTATTTCAGAGCTGGATAATTTTTTCTTCTCAATTACCAGTGTTTTTTTTTTGCTTAGTATGCAGTCTTTAAGCCCTGGTTCACTGTAAAGTCACATTGTTGTTCCAGCTCCATACGACATGACTAAGGACAAATGTTGCTGTGTGTTGGGGTTGAGAGAATACTGCACCCAGATCACAGATTGTAATTGTTCCAGTTATCTCAACTTGTTTTAACATCCTTAGTGGCTGACTATTGTTAAGATACTGAAGAAAAAATCTGAAATACAAAATATTTGATTATGATTATTACAACTTAAATCTGTAAAATGTTTGATCTGTGTTTCTTTTGTTTAGAACAAGGTAGATACTCTGTCTGAGGAGATACAGAAGAAAACTGAATCAGCAGAGCAACTTCAGAGAATGGTGTGTGTGTGTGTTCTTTTTTTATCACAAGTAAATATAACCGTGCAACAAAATTAGCAGTGGCAGGCGGGTGCTGTTAGAACAAGCCACGATTCCACAGGCAGAATGTGTGCAAGTCAGTCCAGAGTCATTGTTATTATAATAACAAATTAGTCTATTGAAGTGTAAGGGCTAATTATAGCTGGAATCAGTTGACGTGAACATAAGTTAATGAGGTGACCTCAGTCATTAAGCAGGCTAGTTCTATCACGTTGCCTCCTTTCAGAGCGGAGAGGATCTTGTGCAGGAGTTGGCAAAGCTTCGTCGCTCTCTGGATGATGCGGAGGGAGTCAGCAGAGATACAAAGAAGGAATGGGCTGTCCTGCGCAGCCAAAACATTGCTTTGGAGGAGATGAAAGTAAGTGGAATTCACTTAAATAAATTCAGTAGTTAAAATGTTGGAAAAGGTTTAACATTGGGTTTCCTGTCTGGCACAAGGACACAAACCATAAATAATTTGTTGCATCACTCTCCCTTGTTTAGTGTTGAGTCTGGTCTGACGAAATCAAAGGTATAAAAAGGTAGTTGTAAAAGTGGGATTTATTCACACATGTACAATGCAGCAGGAGGTTCTCTGCTCAGACACGTTCGCAAGAACAACAAATCTTCCGCAGGATTCAGGTGAGGGGTGGTGCAGCAGACAAAGGCAGGATGTAACGTAAAGTTTCCGCTGCAGAGATCATGTGTTTTTGTTTACAGCACATTGGCACAGGCGTTGTCACTTATCACCACAAGACTCTTTGTCAGTGTCTTCTACGTCTTCACTCTCACTTATTCACACACAACAAAAACAATATCATCGGACACATGTGTAAACTCAAACTGGGTTAAAACAACAGAATTTGTAAACTTAGATAATGTACGGACTGTAGAGCTGGAGGAGGTGGCAGGGCGTGCACGGTTTGGCTCAATTGTGTCTGTAGTGCGCACTGCAGAGAGGAGCAGTAAATTACTGACAGAGCCAGTAAAAAATATATTTTTTACGGTCCAAAAGTGTATGAAAAGATGAACACTGTAAGCGGACTTAGTGGTGCTGTGCATGACCCCCCCCCCCTCCCGATATGTTGGTAGGCAGAGAAATACTGCAGAAACTCCAGATTTCACTCAAACATTTGTATTCAGGCATACATCTCATGTTTAGTTTTGACTACATGGCCAGCTATTTGGAACTATGTGTCTCTGACTTAATCCTATGTATGTTTGTTTTTATAGGTGTATTATTCACACTTGAACAATATTTTATATTTGGTGTTTTTGTTGTGTTCTTCTCAGGTGACCCTGACTTTGAACCTTGAGAAGATGGAAGCTCAGGTTAACAGCCTGCGTTCTCACCTTGAAATTGAGAAGTCGCGCTACAGAAAGATGGAGAGTGATCTCCAAAAAGAGCTTACTGTTACATTTGATGAGAACAACAAGCTCACTGATCTGCTTGATGGCAAAGTCCCAAAAGGTAGGTTTGAAGTCAGGCTCTTTACTTACTGAAGCTCTGCTTGACAAACTTTCATTTGATTGTATAATTTGCGCTCAGTCTGCAATGCACTTAAATTGGAGTTTTAAGATTTTCTGTCTCCAGATCTGATAGACCGTGTGGAATTTGAGAGAAAAGTGGCCACTCTGAGTGAAGAGCTTACAGCATCTCGTAAAGCAGAGGGATCTCTCAGAGCTCAGCTGGAGGAGCTGGCTTCATGTCCAACTCAAGAGCAGGTAAGACCTCTTTGGAGAGTGTCTGATAGAGGGTAGCATATAAGCATAGTCATGTGACTTCATGTGGGTTGTCTCAGGTTTGTGAGTTGAGGGAGGAGTTGTCTGCCATTCGGAGTCAGAGGGAAAGTCTGCTGTCAGCCCAAGCTCAGTATCAGGAGGAGGCTCAGCAGCTCCAAGGCCTCCTGCAGATATCTCACGATGAGAGTAAAATACCAAGCAGACCTTAGTGCATTGTAGTGTGGTACAGCGGTATAAGCTGTCCATAAGGCCAACCAGTATGCACAAGGCCAACAGTCATAAGGCTGAAGAGGGGAAATAATACAAAAATCATGTGTGAGTGGTGTGGATTGTCCTCATGTGTTGCATAACCTGTGTAAAAGGTTTTACACCTAAATTTTGTACAAATTCCCCTGTTATTTTTTTCTATCAGAATAGACTGGTGATTTTATAAATGCAATTTTTGTTATCATATTGTCATCAATGACAGTGCAGACGTGGCTCTCTCCTCGTTCATTTAACAAGAAGCTTGAGAATTTTCCTAACACACCCACATCAAGATTGCCACATCCAGCCTGGTGGTGTGGATTGGTGCAGGAGAACACTGCTTTTTTCTACCATTAAGCTTGAGAGTATTTCCTTTCTTTTTGGAAACCAGTTATGGCAGTTGATGATACATTTTTTCTTATTTCAGTTGGAGGAGAGTGACCAACAAAGAGCATTACTGGTAGAAAGACTGAATGAGATGCAGCAGTTGATAAAGCATTTGGAGAAGAAGCTTGCTGACAGTGAGGTTTCCAGAACCTCAATGGAGGAAATCGGCAAAGAACTTCAAGAACAAGTATGACACTGATGGTACTTTCTCTGAAACCATCTTTGGTAACACTGATTTAAATATTTTGTGAATCATGTTTTTGACTGTCTTTAATTCTTTAGATCTCTAACGTTTCTCTTTTGTTTAATGGGGTTTTCTCTCTCTTTCTCTGATTATTGATCCTGTGATGAAACTGTGACCATGAAATCAGTGAAGTCTTATATACCATAAACACAACTTGTATTTTTCTAGCAGAAGCAGCAGACTAAAGTGCTTCAATATGTGCGAGCTGAGAAAGAAGCTCTCCTGTCTGAGCAGAAAGCTGAAGCTCAGAGCTCTGCAGAAGAGATGGACCAGCTGCTCTCTACACTAACGTCCGTGACTGCAGAGAGAGACCAGCTCAAGATGGACCTGCAGGAAAATGTGGAGATGGTCAGTGATCTTGTGACTGCTTTGCCAGTCCAAATTTGAAAATACATTCACTTGTGTCAGCTGTCGTTTCCTTTTGCTGTTTATCTTTCTCTCTGCATGTTAGAGGCCCAAAGATAATATTTCTTTATCAAACAGACGATTGAAAATCAGGAGGAGCTGAGAACTGCTCTGGAGAAGAACCGAGAACAGAAGGAGCTGCTCAGTCATTTGGAGACTTTACAAACAACCAAAGAGGATGGAGCTCTCTCTGAGATGAGTGCACAGCTGGAGGCACGTCAAAAACATGTAAGAGTTTCCTCATGTACTGTATATGTGGTTGTTTGTCCACCAGTCTCGTTTTCAGGAATGTCTCAAGGGAATTTGTTTCCATGTGGAACTGAGATTAACTTGGGTGCAAAAATTACATGATTTAATTTTTGGTGGTCAAAGTCTCAATCTTAAGAATGAAAGTGCTAGTTTTTCAGACGAATGTCTAATTGGATAAAATGATAATATTTTATATTTAAGAGGTCAAAGATCAACTTGACTTTGACATCTTCGTATTTCTGTTTTTAACGCCATAATTCAGGAGCAGAGGTAGAGATTGTGAAAATATCATTAATTCTTTTTATTGTCTTTATTTGTTAAATAACGATCCGTTGCAATGGTTATTCCTCCCACCCCATCCCCCTAAAAAAGGGGGAATGAATATTTTTAGTTCCTTTATCTTCTGTTTTCTTTCTTTATAGTGTAGGTTTTGCTCATATTCAATACATTTTATTTTTCCTTGTCCCTCTCTCTTATTTATATAATTAACTAATTTCCTTTTTTCAAAATGAAGCTATATATTTTTAAGCCATGTTTAAAGATGAAAGTCATCAGTGGGGACCAATAAACTCAGCTGAGAGCCACAGGAAGTGTATTGAACTCAGAGAATTGAGAGATGGACAAACTGATGACTTCATTAACTTGCGCCTTTTCATGGAGTTTGTTGATGGGAGCATTAAAGCTCTGGTCGTTGATTTGAAAATACTTGTTGGTGTACTTACTGGTAGTTGATATGTTGCCTTTTAAACAGATAAAGACTCTTACAGAGCAAGTAGAGAATGCTGGAGCAGAAAGGGAAGCCTTGTTGTTTGAGAGGAAGGCCAGATTTCCGAGCTCCTCGGACATCACCCTGCACAGCAGCTTCTCCTTCTCCTCTGTCTGTGAGGAGAGGGATCAGCTACAAAAGACACTGCAGGAACTGAGACAGGAGAAAAAGCAGCTTAGAGCAGAGCTGGGGGACAAGATGGAGGGACTGCAGTGTGAAGTCTGTGAGGGATAACTTTACTGGAAACCAGTTATGACAGTTTGCGGTTGGTGATACATTTTTGATTTCAGTTGGAGGAGAGTGACCAGCAAAGAGCATTACTGGTAGAAAGACTGAATGAGATGCAGCAGCTGATGAAGCATTACGAGAAGAAGCTTGCTGACAGTGAGGTTTCCAGAACCTCAAAGGAGGAAATCGGCAAAGAACTTCAAGAACAAGTATGATTTTGATGGTACTTTCTCTGAAACCATCTTTGGTAACACTGATTTAAATATTTGGTGAATCATGTTTTTGACTGTCTTTAGTTCTTACATCTCTAAATGTTTACGTTTCTCTTTTGTTTAATGGGGTTTTCTCTCTCTTTCTCTGATTATTGATCCTGTGATGAAACTGTGACCATGAAATCAGTGAAGTCTTATATACCATAAACACAACTTGTATTTTTCTAGCAGAAGCAGCAGACTAAAGTGCTTCAATATGTGCGAGCTGAGAAAGAAGCTCTCCTGTCTGAGCAGAAAGCTGAAGCTCAGAGCTCTGCAGAAGAGATGGACCAGCTGCTCTCTACACTAACGTCCGTGACTGCAGAGAGAGACCAGCTCAAGATGGACCTGCAGGAAAATGTGGAGATGGTCAGTGATCTTGTGACTGCTTTGCCAGTCCAAATTTGAAAATACATTCACTTGTGTCAGCTGTCGTTTCCTTTTGCTGTTTATTTTTCTCTCTGCATGTTAGAGGCCCAAAGATAATATTTCTTTATCAAACAGACGATTGAAAATCAGGAGGAGCTGAGAACTGCTCTG
This sequence comes from Hippoglossus stenolepis, assembly GCF_022539355.2. Classification (NCBI taxonomy): domain Eukaryota; kingdom Metazoa; phylum Chordata; class Actinopteri; order Pleuronectiformes; family Pleuronectidae; genus Hippoglossus; species Hippoglossus stenolepis. The sequence goes on from NC_061502.1 coordinate 309,297, forward strand.
GAGAAGAACCGAGAACAGAAGGAGCTGCTCAGTCATTTGGAGACTTTACAAACAACCAAAGAGGATGGAGCTCTCTCTGAGATGAGTGCACAGCTGGAGGCGCGTCAAAAACATGTAAGAGTTTCCTCATGTACTGTATATGTGGTTGTTTGTCCACCAGTCTCGTTTTCAGGAATGTCTCAAGGGAATTGTTTCCATGTGGAACTGAGATTAACTTGGATGCAAAACTTTTGGTGGTCAAAGTCTCAAACTTAAGAATGAATGTGCTAGTTTTTCAGACGAATGTCTAATTGGATAAAATGACAATATTTTATATTTAAGAGGTCAAAGATCAACTTGACTTTGACATCATCTTTTTTCTGTTTTTAGCGCCATAATTCAGGAGCAGATTTAGAGATTGTGAAAATAACATTAATTATTTTTATTGTCTTTATTTGTTAAATAACGATCCCTTGCAATGGTTATTCCTCCTACCCCATCCCCCTAAAAAAGTAGAAAAGAAGGGGGGGAATGAATATTTTTAGTTCCTTTATCTTCTGTTTTCTTTCTTTATAGTGTAGGTTTTGCTCATATTTAATAAATGTGATGCTGAGAGCCACAGGAAGTGTAATAAAGTCAGACAATTGAGAGATGGACAAACTGATGACTGGATTCACTTTTGCATTTTCATGGAGTTTGTTAATGGAAGCATTAAAGCTCTGGTGGTTGATTGAAAATACTTGTTGGTGTACTTACTGGTAGTTGATATGTTGCCTTTTAAACAGATAAAGACTCTTACGGAGCAAGTAGAGAATGCTGAAAAAGAAAGGAAAGCCTTGTTGTTTGAGAGGAAGGACAGCTTTCCGAGCTCCTCGGAAGAGAAGGAGAAGCTGCTGTGCAGGGTGATGTCGGTCTCCGAGGAGAGTGATCAGCTGCAGGAGACACTGCAGGAACTGAGGCAGGAGAAACAGCAGCTGAGAGCAGAGCTGGGGGACAAGATGGATGCACTTCAGTGTGAGGTCTGTGAGGAATAACTTTACTTCTATAAAACAGCATATTTTGTACACCTGCTTGTATATTGTATCATAATAACAGATGTGATAGGATATTTGGATTATAAAGAGTTTTAAGACAAAGTTAAAGGGACTCTTGTATTAGCCTGATTGCGGCCTTCCCCACAGATAAATACCTTAACAAAGAAACTGGAAAGTACTGAAACAGAGAGAGACAGTCTGCTCTGTGAGAAGGACGCCAGCTTTCAGAGCTCCTCTGTGGAGAAGGAGAAGCTGATGTGCAGGGTGACATCTCTCTGTGAGGAGAGGGACCAGCTGCAGGAGACACTGCAGGAGCTGAGGCAGGAGAAGCAGCAGTTCAGAGCAGAGCTGGAGGACAAGATGGAGACACTTCAGTGTGAGGTCAGTGAGGGATAACTTTACTTTTATAAAACAGCATATTATGTACACCTGCTTGTATATTGTATCATAATAACAGATGTGATAGGATATTTGGATTATAAATAGTTCTAAGACAAAGTTAAAGGGACTCTTGAATTAGCCTAATTTGCGGCCTTACCCACAGATGAAGACCTTAACAGAGAAACTGGAAAGTACTGAAACAGAGAGAGACAGTCTGCTCTGTGAGAAGGAAGCCAGCTTTCAGAGCTCCTCTGAGGAGAAGGAGAAACTGCTTTGCAGGGTGACATCTCTCTGTGAGGAGAGGGACCAGCTGCAGGAGACACTGCAGGAGCTGAGGCAGCAGAAGCAGCAGCTCAAAGCAGAGCTGGAGGACCAGATGGAGACACTTCAGTGTGAGGTCAGTGAGAGAGAACTTCTATAATACAGCATATTATGTACACCTGCTTGTATATTGTAACATAATAACAGATGTGATAGGATATTTGGATTATAAATAGTTTTAAGACAAAGTTAAAGGGACTCTTGAATTAGCCTGATTGCGGCCTTACCCACAGATGAAGACCTTAACAGAGAGAGACAGTCTGCTCTGTGAGAAGGAAGCCAGCTTTCAGAGCTCCTCTGTGGAGAAGGAGAAGCTGATGTGCAGGGTGACATCTCTCTGTGAGGAGAGGGACCAGCTGAAGGAGACACTGCAGGAGCTGAGACAGGAGAAGCAGCAGTTCAGAGCAGAGCTGGAGGACCAGATGGAGACACTTCAGTGTGAGGTCAGTGAGAGATAACTTCTATAATACAGCATATTATGTACACCTGCTTGTATATTGTAACATAACAGATGTGATAGGATATTTGGATTATAAATAATTTTAAGACAAAGTTAAAGGGACTCTTGAATTAGCCTGATTGCGGCCTTACCCACAGATGAAGACCTTAACAGAGAAACTGGAAAGTACTGAAACAGAGAGAGACAGTCTGCTCTGTGGGAAGGAAGCCAGCTTTCAGAGCTCCTCTGAGGAGAAGGAAAGGCTGCTGTGTAGGGTGATGACTCTCTGTGAGGAGAGGGACCAGCTGCAGGAAACACTGCAGGAACTGAGACAGGAGAAGCAGCAGCTCAGAGCAGAACTGGAGGACAAGATGGAGACCCTGCAGTGTGAGGTCAGTGAGGGATAACTTCTATAAAACAGCATATTATGTACACCTGCTTGTATATTGTTTATATAATAACAGTTGTAATAGGACATTTGGATTAGTTTTTAATCAAAGTTGATGTGACTCTTGAATGAGCCTTGTGACTGCTGCCTTTGTCACAGGTGAAGACTTTAACAGAGAAACTGGAAAGCACTGAAAGAGAGCAAGACAGTCTGCACTGTGAGAAGGAAGCCAGCTTTCAGAGCTCCTCTGAGGAGAAGGAGAAACTGCTTTGCAGGGTGACATCTCTCTGTGAGGAGAGGGACCAGCTGCAGGAGACACTGCAGGAACTGAGGCAGGAGAAGCAGCAGCTCAGAGCAGAGCTGGAGGACAAGATGGAGACACTTCAGTGTGAGGTCAGTGAGGGATAACTTTACTTTTATAAAACAGCATATTATGTACACCTGCTTGTATATTGTACGTAAAAACTCACTTGTAATTGGATATGTGGATTATAATTAGTTTTAAGTCAATGTTAAAGAGACACTTGAATGAGCCTTCTGACTGCGGGTTTCTAACAGGTGAAGACTTTAAAAGAGAAAATGAAAAGCACTCAAACAGAGAGGGACAATCTGCTCTGTGAGAAGGAAGCCAGCTTTCAGAGCTCCTCTGACGAGAAGGTGCTCTGCAGGGTCACTTCTCTCTGTGAGGAGAGGGATCAGCTGCAGGAGACACTGCAGGAACTGAGGCAGGAGAACCAGCAGCTGAGAGCAGAGCTGGAAGACAAGATGACAACAATGCAGTGTGAGGTCAGTGAGGGATAACTTTACTCCTATAAAATGGAATATTATGTACACCTGCTTGTATATTGTATGTATAATAATAGTTGTGATAGGATATGTGGATTATAATTAGTTTTAAGTCAAAGTTAGAGACTTTTGAATGAGCCTTGTGACTGCGGCTTTCTCACAGGTCAAGACTTTAACAGAGAAAGTGAAAAGCACTGATAAGAAGAGAGACAGTCTGCTCTGTGAGAAGGAAGCCAGCTTTCAGATCTCCTCTGAGGAGAAGGAGAAGCTGATCTGCAGGGTCACGTCTCTCTGTGAGGAGAGGGATCAGCTTCAGGAGACACTGCAGGAACTGAGACAGGAGAAGCAGCAGCTCAGAACAGAGCTGGAGGACAAGATGAAGACACTGCAGTGTGAGGTCAGTGAGAGATAACTTAACTGCTATAAAATGAAATATTATGTACACCCGCTTGTATATTGTATGTGTAATAATAGGTGTGATAGGATATGTGGATTATAATTAGTTTTAAGTCAAAGTTAAAGAGACTTTTGAATGAGCCCTGTGACTGCGGCTTTCTCCCAGCTGAAGACTTTAAAAGGGAAAGTGAAAAGCACCAATCCAGAGAGAGACAGTCTGCTCTGTGAGAGCTTTCTGAGGAGAAGGAGAAGCTGCTGTGCAGGGTGATGTCTCTCTGTGAGGAGAGGAATCAGCTGCAGGAGACACTGCAGGAACTGAGACAGGAGAACCAGCAGCTCAGAGCAGAGATGGAGAACAAGATGGAGATAGTACGTTTCTGTTGATAGTCAGTCGAGCAGTCCTCCTCTAACCAGAAGGTTGTCGGTTCGATCCCAGTCTTCCTAATCTGCTAGTCGAAGTGTCCTTGGGCAAGATACTGAACTCCTCATTCAAAAAGGGCAGCCCATAGATGCACTGTATGAAAATGTGTATAGCAATATACTGTACTGTAAAGCCTGACTGTGAAGTCAGTCATACCATGTAATGGTATCTTCAGAAGTTCATGTAGGCAATTGGACTTGCTTGTGTTTTTTGAAGACATTTGACCTCTCATCCATCTTCAGTTCTAACTGATTAATGGGAGGTTTCAGGTATTTCACCTCCGTGGGTCTGTACCTGTGTTGAGAGTCGTTATGTTAAACAGGCAAGTTGTCGACTCCCCCACAGTTGTGGGTCATTAGGGTCCTCTGTGTCAAGGTGTGATTGGCTGATACCTGTAAGTTGTAGACCCACCCTGCTATATTGAGAGTCATTGGTGTCACAGGAGTTGGGGTGTGACTGGATGTTGAGCTGTCTGGGGAGAGAATTTAGGACAGCATTGTAGGTGGCTGAAAGTTGGTGTCCTAAACCACCTCCGGTTGAGTGATGTGTTTTTTTCCAGGTTGAAAAAGATGGCTTCTTTCACTCCTCTTTTAAACCATCTGTCTTCTCTGGCCAAAATACACACATTATCATCCTCAAAAGAATGTCCTTTGCTCTTGAGATAAGATAAGAAGTCCTTTATTTGTCCTACAATGGGGAAAATTTGCAGTATTACAACAGCAAGAGTCAAAAAACATCAGCAAGTTATAAGTAACATGCAATACTTAAAGGTCCAGTGCGTAAGATTTAGGTGAAAGGGATCTATTGACAGAAATTTAATATAAAATAATCCTAGTTATGTTGTTGTTTGTAAGTGTTTGCTCATCTAAATTATACAAATTGTTTTATTTACCCTAGAATGGGCCCTTTATATTGAAATACTTTATATTTACATCAGGGGGGGTCCTCTCTATGGAGGCAGCCATGTTTCTTGTAGTAGCCCAGACTGGACAAACTAAACACCCTTTGAGTTTTTATGGAAACTGAAGGTTGCCACAGGTTCTCTTTCAGGTTTGGAAGGGGGGAGGGTGAGGTGAGGGGTATTCAGCTGCAACATGCAACCACTTTATGTCACTAAATTCTACACACTGCAACTTTAAGTGTAAGAAAATATCAAAAAATATTATAATCCCGTATTTTCTCATGTCATTTTGCATCCCCCCTATTTGAAGAAACACGATGCACTTGATTGAACCCACTTATAGCAGCGATGTTACTTAACTGAACTGCTCCTCTAATAACAAAGCATCCTGGCAGGGTTGCATACAGACCACTGCTAGCAGCCTACAGCTGTGTGCTTTTGATTCATACATGAAATAATGCAGAGCGTCCAAGCTTTTCAATTTCAAGTGTCATTGATTCACCTGCATTAGCATAGATGTTATTTGGATAGTATAGGTTTGTCACTTAAGTAACTGCAAGCAATAGCATTGGTTTATTCAAGATCTCAACAATGTTTTTACAATGACATCTCCGGCAAAACTGTCTCGTCTGTTTTAGCGACAACTACTGATGATGTAACAGCTTCTTGAAGGGCTTTCCCAATTTGTAGGGCAAGATTTAAACCACTACCCCTTCTTGTTCCGTTTCAAGGGGCAAGATAACCCTCAGAAACAAGGGGCAGGGGTAGGGCCAAGTGGTGAAATGGGATTGGGCCAAAAACAGTGAGCCGATTTAGGAGGGATAAAAGAATGTACGCGTCAAATATTTCTTAGTAGCAGCGTACATTCTTTCATCAATCACTATTTGTTGGTCAGTGTTGAAAGTGTGACTGTGGCTATAAACAAAATCAAGTTATGGTCACTGAAAAGATTAAAAATAAGTTTAACCTGAAGACATCAGCTAAGCAGGCGGCCCTTCATATGTGGCCCAGGACGGATTTGCCTTCAGTCACACATTGAAAAGAATGTAGCCCCTTGAATCCCAGACAACCTCCTAATGTGTTTTTGTGATCATATTGGGGTGCCTTCAGACCTGTACTTAGCACTGACCACTTGTGATATGATCACTTAGTACAGATTTTAGTATCAGGTCTGAACAGGGTGAAGGTGTCTGGGCAGTGCTATAGCAATGGGTCACTACTCAATACGCATAAGGAGGTATTAGTGGGGGTGGGGTAGGGACCCAGTAGGTCCTAGGTCCTTTATGCATGAATGAGAAAATATGGCGTAGTGTTTTGGATAGTTAGAGGAAAAACACAACTGGATGCAAAGAGCTTGGAGCTTTTATGTACTGGTGCGCCGGATGAAGGATGACTAAATCAAACCTATAGGTCATATGCACAGACAAAGACAAGCAACCAGCCGAGCAGCCATAACGGATCGGTCCAGAATATGATGATCCATTTTAACAAGATATTTATTTATTTATAACCCACATCATCAATATGACCTCATATCCTGTTGCAGGTCAAAGTGCAAACCAGTTTCATGCAGTCAAAACTTGATATGACTGCATTTAATTTTGAAATTTTCTTTGGAAAGCAAATGGATCTGACGATTGATACATTTTGGGTTAGGTTACTGGAGAACGACATGCAGACAAGACATGCAAACCGTTTATAGTAAACATGCAAACAATTTTGAAATGTTTTTCTATTGTATTTACCTTTTTAGATATGTGGTTTGTCTGTTGTGAGTGATTTGTTCGAAGTGCAACAATCAAAGGGATGAGGATGAGAAGTTCTCTAAAAATGATGATGATAATAATAATAGCTGCGTATGGTAACATTTAATACCGTTACTGATACCTTGACTTCAATATTGGTTTCCTAAACCAACTTAGAAAAAAGCATCAACATTTCAAGATCTTAAGTTTTACTTTTCAGCTCCTTGACATTTTCACACACTTACAGTTCTCTTATATGCAAAATAGAAACCTGTTAACCATGATGATGTTGAAGTGAAGTTTGTTTCAACTCTTCAGCTTCATGATTTCCTTCAATCCGTCAGATTAAATTTACTCAGCAACTATTAACAAGTTGAATTTTAATTTAGCTAAACATTACCTATGCAACTGGAACACTAAGGAAGACATCTGAGGTCCCTTTTTCTTGCAGTCAAAAACAGAGCAACTTTCTTTTCTGAAGTTTATTCCATTCATGTTTAAGTGTGTACATACTACATACTCTACAGCTGTTATTACAGACCACCAATCACCAACATTATTAGATCCTGGCCCAACCATGCTGCATACTCATTGGCTTACTGATGCTGATGAGGTTTATTCCTTGGGTATTGACATTTGGAGTTGAGGCATTTTCTGAGCTTGTTAGTGTCTAACCCATTTGGTCAGTGCCATAAAGGTATGGAGGTTCAGCACCCAGCCCGGAACAAAGCCCCTTGTTTACACAATCAAAAACCATTTAGATATGTTTTTGTCTCTGAAATTGTCCCAGTCACTCTGACATGACAGTGTACTGTGATACTACTTCTTGTTGATCTGTCTCCATCCATCCATCCATCCCTCCCCGCCCCTCCCAGATTTACTCTGAAGCAGCATTGAATTAGAAACACAATTGTTATGGAAGTTTTCTGGAAGCTGGTCAAAGGAGAACTCTAGATTTTAATGTAGACTTGATGCATCGAGGAGACCAGAAGGTGGAAAAATATACAAACGCTAACAGAGTAACATAAGCAATTGTCACCCCAAGTCTGAAGATGTCTCCCACAGCATCCCCATATATCTTCCTCTACTTGCGTCACCCATTCTAACAGCACATCCAGCGGCTGTGGCTGAGTGGTAGAGCTTTCGTCCTCCAACCAGAAGGTCGGCAGTTTGATCCCCAGTCTTGCCCATCTGCATGCCGAAGTGTCCTTTGGCAAGATGCTGAACCCAGAATTGCCCTTCATAGAACAAAAAAAGTGCTTGTTGGTGAGACTTGAAGTTGATGCCTCTCTGTCTGAGTTAGATATGAAAGTCTCTCAACGTAGACACATCAATGCACTGTTGGTTGGCCCTTAATCTATAACCTGACCTTTGGTACTGCTTAGAGAGAGAAGGGAGTATCTGTGGAATTAGACAGACACTATTCTCCTCTACAGATATAGTGTAATATACAATATACATAATATACAGTGGCATATACAGTAATGTGTGAGGATGGTCAAAAATTCCTCAACAATAATGAAGCAGCTTTAGTAAGAGACATTTATACACAGAGTGAATGGTGTGTCGTTCTCATTTTGTTGCTAGTGAGGACCGGCCTACTTACAAGTCTTTTTTTTTTCTTTCAGTTGCTCAGTGAAGATCGAGGCTCCACTGGAGTCGACGTGACGGTGTCATCAAGGTTGAACGACTCCACCAGGCAGCTTCAGGTAATGTTACCTCTAAATGTGCATTCATCAGCAGGTGAAAGGCAGACAAATAATTGAATAATTCTACCTCTACTTGTTGCAGGAGACCTTCAGAGGATTCCAGCACTTTATAGACACGTGTTCCAAATACATCTCCACACCCATGGACAAGGTTTTGAGGGTGCAGAGTGCCTTGAACCATGGTTATCTGACCTCTCTTCCAAAAGCCACCATGAGCGCCTACACTGCCATATGTCAGCTAGGACTTGAAACGGTTCAGACTCTGGGAAACATTGTAGTAAATATCAACATTTGTCCACTTGAAATTTGATGTAGGCCTTACTCTTGATAAAGTAGTAACCAGTAAATCATTTCCTCAGGTGTGCCTACAGGTGAAGGCCCAGGATTGCCGGAATCGGTTTGAGGAGTTGGTGAAGAAAGACTTGTCTGTTTTTGAGGAAAGGCGGCTGCAGGATGTGCTGATGTGCAGAGTGCAGGCACCCATTCTCTCTGTCAAAGACGAGGACTTCCATACTGTGTGGGAACACAGACTGGCTGATCTACTGGACAAGCGGCAGCTCTACCAGCAGGTGAGAATGTGTCCCAGCCTTTGCAAAATGCTTGCTTTCCAATTCAGTCATTACCTCTACAAAGGAGCATATGTTTTCACCCCTGTCCATTTGTGTGTTGGTTGGTGTGTTTGTAAGCAAGATTATGCAAAAACTACTGGACTGATTTACACAAAACTTCAAGTCAGGGAAGAACCCACAAAATCTTGGTGCGGATCTGGATCAAGAGATGGATCCAGAAAATCATTTGAATTGCTCTAACATGGCAAGATAAGGGGTTTACTTGATTTTGATGGATTACTTTAATTTAGTGTAAATAATGTGGTTTCATGAGGGCCTTTGCAGAGGTAAACACTCTACTGAGCGACAATATAGTTTAGTAAATGGTTTTATCCAGAGCAATTTGAAGTATAAATTCCAGCAGGTGGAGGATTCAATGACACATTACTCACTAAGGTTATGTTTATATCCATCTCTCCAACATTAATGTACTGAAATCTCATAACAACTCTGCTGGCTTTGTAGAAAATGTCCATCATTTTGGAGAAGTTCTTGGACAATGTGGCTTCTCATCCCAATGAGTTGTCAGCGGAGATCACAGAGAGGGAGAGGTTCAAGGAGCAGCTACAGGGCGCAATAAGCGCCCAGCCAATCAGCTTCAGTGAGCTCGACAGCATCCTTAGCTGTGAGCTGAACCGCAGAGCTGCCCTGGCCCACAGCAAGAAGATGATCCTGCAGGTAGTGTTCAATATTCACCTCTTTGATTACTTCCACAGGCAGGAGGGGCGATCTGTTGTCTGTTAGTGAGCAGGATGTCTCCAGTTTTGAAGACATGTTATGGAAAGTTGCTGAAAATATCTGTACACATATGGTAAAGATCCTACTGTATGTCCTCTATGTAAGGCAATGCAAGTATACTATTTGTATAGCAGATTTCAACAACACAGCAATTCAAAGTTCACTGTGACAAAAGTGTGACACACCTGGCATTAAAATGTGACCCCACGATCTCGGATCGGATCTCACTTCCCCACCCTATATGTAAATATACACGTACATCACATCAGCTCGCTAAGATGCACTGCATGGCGGGAAGAAGCAAGGAGAAAAAGAAGATATAAAAATAACACAAACGCCACAAGGTATAGCAAATCGCTTCTGTTGTTGTTACCGGTTTCTTCACTTTAAATGAAGCCTACAGCAGGGGTATGTGTACGTATTTCCAGTTTCATTATGACCCATCGAGACCCCTCAGGTTGTCTGGAACAGGTCTGCTTTCTGTCGCCATAGTCAAAACTAAACTTGGAGAAGCAGTGTTCAGTTTCTATGCTCCACATTCATGGAACAAGCTCCCAGAGAACTGCAGGTCAGCTGCAAATCTTAGTTCCTTTAAATCTATGCTGAAGACTTTCCTGTTTGCCACGGCATTTTATTCAATCAAATATTTACAAATTTCTTATACTACACGGTTTGTACTCTTTATATCTTATTCTATTTATTGATTCTATTTTGTATTTAAGTCTTCATTTATCTTTAAATGCTTTCTTATATTGTTGCGTTTACAACTTGTCATGATGCCTTTTGTATTTTATGTAAATCACTTTGGCACTTAGAGCTGTCCTTTTGTGATCAGATCACGAAAACCACATGTTAATACGGGGTGTGTATGGGACTATAGACACAAATGGCAATTTGTGGGCTCTAGCATTTAGTGTTAAAAGAAGGAAACATCTCCATACCCAATTAGCTCAATCCCAAATTAAAGCCATGAGCAGCTGAGAGCCGGTTTCAGGCCTGACAAAGCCTAGCACAGTCACTGCAGATCATTTCATTCTGTTTCGAGAATGAGTGACACACATTCACACACTGGTTTACTCATCGCAAAGTGTACAGCATTTAAAGTGCACACTCAACAGTTCAGCCATTTTTCTGATTGTCATCAGTTGTGAAGGAAACTTGACGTGTCTGTTCAGGAGATGTCCAGCATTTCTCCAGGAACTATTAGGATTTATCGGCAAATAGGATCCATTCATTCAGTTCAGTTATTGAAAACCTTTGATATGGTTGCTCACAACTACTGCTATTTTAAATTGTATAGTAAAGATCTTAATCCATTAATTTTCCTGTGTTTTTAAATGTGGTGTAGCTAATAACGAAGTGTAACAGTTTTCCATCAAATGTTCACTACAATGCTATTTCTTGTCTTCCTAATGTCATTGTCAATGGACTTCCTACAGGGCATCACTGCTGAACAGAGTGTTCTGAGTGAAGAGCTGAAGCTGCTGGAGGCTCAGGCTCGTTTTCAGCTCAGAGAGGAGAAAAGCAAAAGTTCCACTCTGCTGCAGGCGATTGAGGGAGCTCCTCTGAAATCAGAGATCTCCTTGCTGAAGGACAACCAGAACCTTCTTACTCAACTCATGCAAACTGAAGAAAAAGTCAAAGTATGTCTGTTTGATGTCTGATATTGACACCTTTAGCACAGTGATTCTCAACTGGTGGTACTTTGCCTGGGCAAAAAAGAATTTTAAGAAAACAATCCTGTGCTTTTATTTTGAAGGGGATTTTTTTATGCAGCGGAGTGCCATCTATTCACACTCCTTAACAGTATTTGGCGTTAATGCCTTGTAATGCTAATAGACACTCGCCATTTCACAGCATAGAAGAACACCTGCAAAGTTGGTTCTCATATGCTAATTGAGCATGAATCTTTTTGAATTGCACTTTTTGTTTAATTTATTTTGAGTTTGTGGATAAAAGCTGCTACTCACTGAATTTTTTCCATAGTGCACTGTTGGTTGTCATAGATTCAGTGAGTGAGTATTCTCAGCTAAAGCTACATAATTTGAGTCTTTTTGAAACTACTTCTCAGTAGTTTGACTTTTTTATTTCATGTTTGTGCACGAAAGCACTGTTGAGTCTGTTTAAAAAAGGCTGAAGTTACTGAATTGTTATGTATTTTGTATTACCTTGTGTCCTTAAGATGCACTTTTTGGTTTTTAATTCAAATGCGGCTAATTGAGTGTAAAAGGGAATATTTCCCTCTCTAGCATCGCCACCTGCTGGTCGTTTTGGTTTATCATTAAACTTGTTTTTTTGTGTTGGCATACTGATATTCTGTACTATCTCAGGTTCAAACTGCACCATCTTTTCATCAAATAAATTTGAGAAGTTGAAAATGTTCCTCAATTTGGGTCGCGGCTTGTCATTAAGGGGTGATGGTGGGTCCCGAAGCCAGACCAGTTGAGAACCACTGCTTTAGTAGGAACTAGTGAGCTTGGGTCTGAGAAGCACAGATACCGAAGGGAGTCAGAACACCCTGTGAGGACAATTGCGTTGTTGTTTTTAGCTGCTATCATGGGACATAGTAGCTTAGCTCGTACAGATCTCTTAATTTCTTATATCCCTTTCCTGTCTCTTCTTACAGTGTCCATCTCAGAGGGAAACCTGTCCAACAGTTAGTGACATCTTTTTCTGTGTTCCAGGCTCTGCATGTACAAAATGAGCAGCTGGAGGAGGCTCAGATCAAGGCCAAAAACGGGCTGTCCAGCCATAAGCAGGCCACTCAGCTTCTGCAGACAGAGCTGCAGGACAGCTGTGCGCAAACCGATGAGAAAGAGAAGACGATCCAAACGCTCAGGGGCAAACTGCAAGAGTCTGAGGTTTGTGTTGTCTGTAGGGACTAAATAGCAGCCTTTCTATGGCTGAAGAGGTTTGTTTACCTTTATATCAGACTCTGAGCTCAGTTATTGCAGTCGTTTTTGTTTACATGTTTAAATGTTGGTTCTTTGACTCACATGAAGCAGCTCATATTGTATTTGTCTTTTCCTTATCAGAAAAGAGCGTCACCCAGTGCTGCTGAGCTGGAAAATCTCCAGACTAAACTGTTCAAAATGGAGGTGGAGTTGAGTTCAGCATCTGATAAACACCAACAAGAGTAAGAGCCTTTTGTTACCTACACCAAGGAGGTATTTAAACGCTCTCTCAAGTACCATTCTATTTTTCTTCTTATTCTGTTCGGTCTTATTTATTGGCTGAACCTAATGTGTTATTGTAATATTCTTTAGTTATTTTCTTCATATAGTGGAGGGACTATCCCTTTATTTTAAAAAGGCTGATTTTGCCTGTTGACAGTCGACACATTTAGGTCAAATGAAATTCTCAGCTGTGATCCTTCCTCAATTACGACACATAAGAGCGTTATTTGTACTTTGCTCTTTGTTCTGTGGCTGAATGTTGTGACCAGAGTGTTTCCTTCTCAGGATCCAGAGAATGAGTACAGTGCTGAACGTGAAGGAAGAATCATTAAGGAATCTGAAGGAGGCGTTGAGGAGGATACAACAGCAGGGAGAGGAGTCATGTAAGTCAGAAGTGTGAAAATGTATTTAGACCTCAACTGTAGCTCTCAGCTTCAGGTAGTGACAGTGTTCTTTTTTAAGTTGAATGTTTTTTCTGTTCATGACTTCATGTGTACACGGTGGTTCTAAAACAGAGATTCTCACAAATGGACAGAGTTTAACTTTTACAATTTTTTTTTATCTGCAACACATTTTCATAATAGTTTGTTCATCAAAGAAAAAACTACTACTCAGTAATGACCTTAATATAATTCCTCTGCAAAATTTTACCTTAAACTTTATGCTTTAAAGATTTACATTTATATCTACTGTTTTTTTTTCTTATGTGATAACATTTCACTTGAAAGTCTCTTTTGAATGTTGCTATTACAGATTCTACTGGCAGATTTTATTGTTTCTTCTCATTTTATATTGAGAACTTTATTTATTGTTCATACAATGTTGCTCAAAATTAACAACTTCACCTCTGTCACATGAAAGCACTCGTAGCAGGGTTAACTGAGACAGTTGATAACCAGCTTCGTAGCACAGATTATCTAAGATGGCCGATGTTAGGTGAAGTGGAGCAGGATAACAAAAACGCATCGTAGAAATGACAAACTCGCTTTTTTTCTAGTACAGGCCCCTGGTGAGCTTATTAGTAAAAAAAAAACATTTACAGAGCAATGCAATCTTTGGATTCACTAGCTGCAGAAATCAGCACGTTATGGACAGAGGATGTTTTCAGCTGTTTCTTTGAAACGACACAGTGAGATTAAAGTAAAACGAACTGATGAGCAACGAGCTAAAAGTCACCGTGAAGCACATTCAGCTGATACTTCTCTCCACACACTCCTTTCACACAAGCACTGTATTAATGTATGTGTGAATGCGACATGTGCTTGCAGTGGTTAAGACTGGACAAGTGTTACATTAATTCAGTCCTTTTACTATGTTTCTGTTATATGTGGATTTGAGTGTATGAGGTTTACTGACAGACACACCATGAGTCCTCTTATAACCCTTTTACAACAAATAGGACTCTACACTCTTACTCTGTGTCTGCTGGATGTGTAAACACATGTGCAGCCGAGACATGCAGGCTCCAATAAGACCTATGAAGAGGACATTGAAAAAGGTTGACAAATATAAATTTGTGCTGTCAGTACACAGTGGTGTGCAGCCATCTGCCCAATATCTGGGCTACACTGTAGCATCACCTGAGTTAAAACTACATGTTGACAAAACAAATATCATGAAGGTGTGAATAGAGTAATTGTACCAAGTCCTCTTTTCTACCATTTGACACAACAGCTTGTAAAATTAATTCCTTGTGCCACAGTAATTTGACACAAAAGTTAAAGTGCACATGACGAAAAATGAAGCCTCTTGAATCGTTTAATGTTGCAGGTGATAAATGCAGCACTAAAGTGATTTTTTTTTTTTGTACCTATTTAAAGAGGAAGACTGGTTAAATGGAAAATGTGAAAAATTTAGTCTTGCAGGGTGAGGACCTTCACACTAAACTGACCAACCCCAGAGGTTTGGTGATCAAGAGCAGCATTCTGCTGGACAAGGCCAAACTTGAGAAGGAAGTCAAACAGCTTTGCCTTAAAATAACGGAGCTGGAATGGTAAGTACAACCAGTCTGACAGTGGAACTGCTCAGATAGTTTCGATGACTCTTAAATCCATATTGACATCTGCCCCTGTCTCACTACAGCTTGGTGTCCACTCAGCAGACAGAGATTAGCAAGTGGAAGAGCCGAGCCATCAATCTGAAGGCAAAGAGCAAAGTTGAAGTGGACAAGCCTTCATCGCCCTGCACTACTACCAAGAGGGGCCCACAAGAGACCTCAGACTCCTCCAGCTTCCTCAGCTCACCTAAGAAGTTTCTGGTTACTTCTAGGAAGATCCTAGACTCTCCTAGGAAGGTGATGGACTTTCCAAAGGTCTATCAGCTCGACTCCCCTAAAAGCAGATTCTTTGATGTGGGTGGGAGCTCGGACCTGCTGTCCAGAACCTGTCCCAAGCAATTCTTTGATAACTCCAGCCTTGGCACCATTCCAGGTAGAAAACTTATGTCAACTACATTTTTGTGTAGCTTGTCTGCCACACTCCTTTTTAAAGGGATAGTTTACCGAAAAATGAAAATTCACTCATTATCTACTCACCACTATGCCAATGGAGGGGTGGGTGAAGTGTTTGAGTCCACAAAACAAGAGTCTCAGGGGTAAACAGTGTTGCAGCCAAATCCAATACAATTGAAGTAACTGGTGACTCCTTCTTCAGACATAATAACACAAAGAAAAGAACATAACATGCCTCCATACTGCTCGTGTGGTGTCATAAAGTGTCGACTCAGCTTCATTTACACCAAGTTTTAAGCCTAAAAGTCCACTACTGGAAGTAGTGATACTAGCGGATGCAGCTTGTCTTCAGTGTGTGCGTACGAATGTGAACGTGGCTCCGAGGAGGATATCTGTGGTCTGTGGATGCTGTTTCGAGTCGAATTTGAATGTCGCGGCATCCAGACACGTGGATGACGCCACACAAGTAGTATGGAGGCATGTTATTATTATTTATTTTGGTTCTTTAGAAGGAGTAACCAGTTACTTCAATTGTATTGGATTTGGCTGTTTACCCCTGAAACTCCAAAAGTTTATTCACTAAAACACTTCACCCACCCCTCCATCAGCATAGTGGTGAGTAGATGGAGTGCCATATTTTGGGGCGAACTATCCCTTTAAGAGTTTTTGTACATCATGAACACTCAAGCTGTTTGTTTTGCCAGAGGTTTCCCATGTTCCTGATACTCCAGACGCAGAGAGGGGTAACTGCTGCAATATCACACTGTGTTGAGGGTAACTGGGGTTGCACTGACAGAAGCTTGGGGTGATGGATTTTTATCAGTTTTCCATTAGAACATGAATCAGCACCATCCTCAACTGTTGAACTCTATTTTTTTATGAGCCTGAGCAAACTGGTGATGTTCATTCAAACTGTGCCTGTCAGCTGAGCAGGATCATCATTTAACTAAATGATAATATCATAAGCCAAAACTGAGCCAATCGCTCATGTATCAGTAGCTAAAAGCAAAGCAGTCTAATGCAACAGTCCTGAAATGAATCCTCTTCTATAAATGTTCCAATATACAGTTTGAAATGAAAATGTTTGAGAGGTGCTGCTTCATCTGTGTGATAATTTTAAACACTCTTGTGCTCTTGTGGTGCTTTGAACACTCTTGTCTTTCTGATATTTGCTGATATAAAAAGGATGGACAAATTAAATACAACAAATACATAATCATGACACCAGTCAGAAGTATGACATTAAACGAACTTTACAAGATAATAAGTCAAAATATACTAAGATTTGAACCATCTCAACTTGTGAGTTGGATACTAGTAATTTAGAATAAGTGGATATAACATTGCTTTTGAATGCTCATCAGTTCTCTTTTGATATTTCTGATCAATTTGTCTTTCCTAACAATATTGTATATTGCATTTCCTGTTTGATTGGTTTCCATATTACAGTCGCTGCATCTAAAATCCCTATCTTTTTCCAGCACATCCAAACCTAGGGCTTATAAAATGTTCAGCCACTTTTTGTTTCAAAGGCAGAATGTTGACCATTTTTATTACCATTTTTTTTTATTTTACACTATTATTAAAGTGTCAGTTCATAGTAGGGCAATGCTAATGTCTGCAGTGAGGCTACAAAACGCAGTGAACATTCAGGATGTTTCACTTTACAGTGGCTTATTTAGTCCTTTTATTCAGATGTCCAACAAGTGGAAAATAAAATTGATGGAGAGGCAGCTTTATGTTGCAGTATGAGCTGTAAGTGCGGTACTTAGTCTTTTGATATCATAATAAATGTAATATATTGATTTTGTATCAACATTATTAACTGGTAATGAACAACAAACACTGCAGTCAGATAAAACACACTCTGATGGCTGTTTGCTACATTAATAGCTGGTTTGACGCTCAGGTGTGAAACAGGGTTAATTTAAGACCATCATGATCATCATAGCCACTAAAAAACTTTTATTATCTACTGTTACTTGATCTTCATTGGTTTGATAAAAGTCTGGTGTGTTGCAGATGCAGCTGCAGGTCTCGATGCAGCCAGAAAGGACGAGTGGTGGCCTCAGTCTCCAAAACAAGAGGACATGTGTAAAACACAGTAAAATCACTTGTAATATTTTAAAAGCCTACGTGTTAGTCATAATTTCTGTTTTGTGTATTGCTTTTGTTTTTGTCTTTTTTCAATTTAGATAATAAAGGTTAGTAATACTTAATAACCAACATCTGTTGTCTCCTTCACATATTTAACCCAGTGAATTTGTTTCCAATAAACCCAAATAGAAATGGAAACACTGGGAAAGACTGAGCCTTTAAAATATCACGAAGACTGAAAAAGTAATTCATTTCCATGTGTGTACATAATTAAGTAGTTTCCAATGATTAATATGCCTGATTATGTTGATTTGTGTGACATATTCATGACAGTATGATTTTAAACATAAACAATAATTAGGAAAAGTAATGTGATCATGTCTTTAGCAAACATACACTGTACATTTTTATGGGCCGACTGAACCAGAGGTACAGTGCATCCGGAAAGTATTCACAGCGCTTCACTTTTTCCACATTTTGTTATGTTACAGCCTTATTCCAAAATGGATTAAATACATTTTTTTCCTCAAAAATTACAAGATAATAAGTCAAAATATACTAAGATTTATTAAAAACGAAAAAACCACATGTACATAAGTATTCACAGCCTTTGCCATGACACTCAAAATTGAGCTCAGGTGCATCCTGTATCCACTGATCATCCTTGAGATGCTTCTACAACTTGATTGGAGTCCACCTGTGGTGAATTCAGTGGATTGGACAGGATTTGGAAAGGCACACACCGTCTATATAAGGTCCCACAGTTGACAGTGCATGTCAGAGCACAAACCAAGCCATGTAGTCCAAGGAACTGTCTGTAGACCTCCGAGACAGGATTGTATCGAGGCATAGATCTGGGGAAGGGGACAGAAAAATGTCTGCAGCATTGAAGGTCCCAATGAGCACAGTGGCCTCTATCATCCATAAATGGAAGAAGTTTGGAACCACCAGGACTCTTCCTAGAGCTGGCCGCCCGTCCAAACTGAGCGATCGGGGGAGAGGGGCCTTAGTCAGGGAGGTGACCAAGAACCCGATGGTCACTCTGACAGAGCTCCAGTGTTGCACTGTGAAGAGAGGAGAACCTTCCAGAAGGACAACCATCTCTGCAGCACTCCACCAATCAGGCCTGTATGGTAGAGTGGCCAGACGGAAGCCACTCCTCAGTAAAAGGCACATGACAGCCCTCCTGGAGTTTGCCAAAAGGCACCTGAAGGACTCTCAGACCATGAGAAACAAAATTCTCTGGTCTGATGAAACAAAGATTGAACTCTTTGGCCTGAATGCCAAGCGTCATGTCTGGAGGAAACCAGGCACCGCTCATCACCTGGGCAATACCATCCCTACAGTGAAGCATGGTGGTGGCAGCATCATGCTGTGGGGATGTTTTTCAGCGGCAGGAACTGGGAGACTAGTCAGGATTGAGGGAAAGATGAATGCAGCAATGTACAGAGATGATGAAAACCTGCTCCAGAGCGCTCTGGATCTCAGACTGGGGTGAAGGTTCCTCTTCCAACAGGACAACGACCCTAAGCACACAGCCAAGATAACAAAGGAGTGGCTTCGGGACAACTCTGTGAATGTCCTTGAGTGGCCCAGCCAGAGCCCAGACTTGAACCCGATTGAACATCTCTGGAGAGATCTGAAAATGGCTGTGCACCGACGCTCCCCATCCAACCTGATGGAGCTTGAGAGGTCCTGCAAAGAAGAATGGGAGAAACTGCCCAAAAATAGGTGTGCCAAGCTTGTAGCATCATACTCAAAAAGACTTGAGGCTGTAATTGCTGCCAAAGGTGCTTCAACAAAGTATTGAGCAAAGGCTGTGAATACTTATGTACATGTTATATATTCGTTCTTTATTTTTAATAAATTTGCAAACATTTTTAACAAACTTTTTTCACTTTGTCATTATGGGGTATTGTATGTAGAATTTTGAGGAAAAAAATGAATTTAATCCATTTTGGAATAAGGCTTTAACATAAAGTGTGGAAAAAGTGAAGCGCTGTGAATACTTTCCGGATGCACTGTATATGTCAAAAGAAGGCCTTCTAAAAGTAACAAAAGAGGCAGTGTTTTTTCATTATATCCAACAGTGGGAGTATCCTCTACACAATTGCCTGTCCTTCTCACCCATAGATTTTAGTTGAGCCTCAGTAAAGTGGAATGTTGACAGTCAGGGTCACACTGATCTTCTTCCTCAGGTTGCAGATTGTTTCCAAAGAACAGTGTCCAACACAGCACAGGTGTGAGACTGCTCATCAAAGCTGAAACTAGCTCAACTATCCTAAAGATGGTAGAGAATCAAAACTGAAAAAACAAAGTAAGAAGTGAGGAGAAGACACAGTCCAAATAATCCATGTGACACAGGGTCACAACTGTGACGTCACAGTTAGTCAGATTCAAATAATTTTGACGGAAGGGTATAAACCCCTACAAGGTGTTTTTAACTGGTGATGAAACTGTCATTGTAATAATGCTGCCTCTTTATGACCCACAACAGCTACTGAGACCTTTAGGGAGATACTTGTCTTTTTCCATAAACTACTCTCAATGTCTGTGCTCAAGTCGGATTATCTGCGAGGTCAGAGCAGCAATTTACGGCAGTCAGGCTGTAAAACCTATCTTTACATCATTTCTGCTGGCACGAGGTTCGGTTTAATCCCCCTGCATACTTCAGACATATCCGTCTTTTCCATCCCACCGGCAAAACGACGCAGTTGGAGGAGGGAGAGGGATCAGAAGCGCAGGAAGCGTGCCTAGGCTACGCCCTAGGCCAAAGGTTAACCCGTGCAGACCAGCGCTCCCAAGTGTTCCTCACCAATTTCAGGTTTCTTACAAACAAGATGGATGAGATCAGTCTGAGAATTACAATACTGATGCTGATGTCGCCACGTGCCCCTTGGGTGAGAGCAGAGATGGTGTTTTGTTTGTGTTTATCCTGAACTCGCTAAACCTATTTAAAAAATGCAGACACGATAAAACATTTTCGATTTGGTCTTAACTCTTTCTTCCTGTATTTCTGTTGCTGTAGATAAAGTCATACTGGCACCATCTTCCTGCAAAGAGAACACTGTAGTTGGTAAAGATAAAGAAGGAATGAATGAATGAATGAATGAATGAAATTAGATGCAGTGTTCTCAGATAATTAGACCTACTCACACATGGGTCATGTATAACTTCAGCATCTTGTGATGAGGCTCTAAAAAGCATTATTGTGTCTCCACTCACTGACATATAAAGGACTAATATAAATATATTAATTTATTGATTAAATAAATAAAAGCCAACATAAAGCAACGAAGCAGTTTAGTTAGAGAACATTCACACTGTTATGAGATTTCCTGAATATCAAAGGCATACTTGTCAAAGACCTACACATCTCAATTCATAAATTAGGCTTAAAGGCTTTTAGTGGAGTCTGCAGTTATTGACAATATCATTGACCTGCAGAGTCGAATAGCCCCTGCCCAGACCCAGTTCTAGATGTACGCATGTGCGATGTTCAAAACGTGTAAAAATGGCGGTACACCTAGCGGTAAGTGTAATTTAACAAAGAAGCAGAATATTAATTATTTATAGTTTAGGATTAACGCTCATGTTTTTGAAACACATCAATAAAAGTGCTCTACTGAAATCTAAGTTAGCTTTGTTAATAAACAGTGCCTTAATGTGTGTTTACATTTTGTATTGTCCAGACATGCTGCATAATATATTTAAGATATGT
The DNA here is from genome assembly GCF_022539355.2 of Hippoglossus stenolepis. Classification (NCBI taxonomy): domain Eukaryota; kingdom Metazoa; phylum Chordata; class Actinopteri; order Pleuronectiformes; family Pleuronectidae; genus Hippoglossus; species Hippoglossus stenolepis. Next base: position 330,586 of record NC_061502.1, read on the forward strand.
TGCTTTTTTAAAAAGACACCAGAGCTTGTTGTACTGTATTTCTCTGTCTATGCCAGCACAATTAGTAAGGGTTATTAATACAGTACATACATTGAAGTTGAAACTCTATTGAACTTTTTAAAAGAACTGAATATGTATTTTTTCTTTCATTCTAGACAGGCCACGACATCTGCAATTGCTGAGGTGCAATTCAATAATCTTGGTTAAAATATTAACAAATAATTTCAATTATATGCCTTTTGGAGATTAGTTCATATCCTACTCTACTATTTGAACTTTTTGATCAAGGGGGCCAAAACTTTTGTATGACATTATAATTTTCTCTAACATACTGTTAGTCTATTTGCTCAATGTAGGGGTTAAGGTTGATATTCGGTGTATTATCCTACTCATTATTATTATCATTGTTATAGTTTCCATTGTGAAACAGAACACTTTGAGGACAGGGTGGAGAGAAGATTAAAACAAGAAGAGAACCAGCCATTATAATAGCGCCTGAGGATTGAGTAAAGGGAGCATGTACAGTATCTATATGTGCATGTATGCAGGTGGTGTCCACACATGTAAAAGTACAGTAATAAAGTGTCCTTTTATGTAATATTGGTTTATGTAATTTGTAAATCCACCAATAACATGCATAGCCATAAACAACAATTGAATAATAAACTATTTTTGCAATTTGAGCATTTCTTAATCTACACTCCAATCTACAAACCAATATACTACATTAAACTGAATTAATACTTACGTTCATGTGTCCTGCAACGCCATGCAACTAAGAGAAGGAAACTGAACAGCTAGTATTCTTATTAACGTTATCTAGGCTGAAAATTTCTTTCAGCACTCTAGACAAATAAATATACTGGTGGCATAAAAGTGAACAGCTTTAAGCAGCATTCTGCATCTCCACTCAGATTTCCATTGCTGTGCCCAAATGAAGGTCAATCACAAGCTCTTTAGGTATGTCAAACTGGTGGCACATAGGTCTAAAACGGTGCTTGTGGGATTCGCACATGTATACGTCTAAAACGGTGGAGTCTCCCCAATACACTCCATGTGTTCTATGGATCTTATCTCTGCTATTATGTCTTCTGTTCCCATCGAGCTGCCCGTTAATAAATATAACAGTTTATAACATTTGCGTATGCATCTTTCAAGCCCCATTTTGTGCATACACCACTTCTTAGGCTTTCTGGGATCTATAAAAACAAAGTTGATAGGAGAATGTGCGCACTTGTACGCAAACCTTAACCCAAATGTGTACAAACATTTTAGAGACAGGGGTGTGGTGAGGCTGAGTTGAGGTGAATTGAAGCAAGATTATTGTTAGACTTCATCGTTGATATTAAAACCATCAGCGTTATTTGTGCTCGCGCGACATAATTATTTCATAAACACCTTTAGTTGGAAAAATATATAAATCAACAAAGTAAATTACGGTAAAATAGCATAGAATAACAGTTACAAAACAGACTAATTATTAGTTTATATTATCTTCTATAGCACTGTGTGTGTGAAATTGCTGCATTGAACGTGTCTGTCCTGTCAGCCGCATAGAGTACACTGAGGACAACTTACAAAAAATACACTGTATTCACCTTCAAACCTCTATTTCCAAATGATGGTCCAGAATGGAGGTATGATCTGGGATCTTTGTGCTGAACTGAGTCCAGTATTACACAGACTGATTCAACAGAAATGAACCATCAATTGTCATTACACAGTAGTTAGCTCCTCTGTATTGTCGCTGGACCATATATTTACCGACTTAATTTCTGGTTTGCTGGACTTGAAGACTGACCAGCAGGTGGGGAGCAGTTGGATAAAATTATGATCAGAGTTACCAAGGGGAGGTCTAGCTCTGGCTGTGTAGGCATCCTTAATATCACCATAGTACCTATCAAGGATGTTATTGTTCCTTGTGTTACACTTCACATATTGATAAAATCCTGGTAGGGATTTCTTCAGTCTGCATTGATTGAAATCACCTAAAATCAACAAGGGTGAACCAGGCTCATTTTGTAAATGCTGGTGGATACAGTCTGTAGTTTGGCAAGCTGCTCTGGTGGCGTTCCCATTTAATGAGCAAACACGTATAGATATGTAAATTCCCTTGGTAAGTATTAAAGTCGCAGAGTGATACACAGTACTTCCAAGTCAGGATTGCATATCCGATCACTGACTGAGGTTTCTACCTTCTTTTTACCCTGTTAAAAGGGTTTTTTAGTAGTTTTTCCTTACTCTTGTTGAGGGTTAAGGGCAGAGGATGTCACACCATGTTAAAGCCCTATGAGACAAATTGTGATTCGTGAATATGGGCTATACAAATAAAATTTGATTGATTGATTGATTGACTGCAAAATTATGTAAACATTAAAAATACATCAAGAGAAACAATTCCACAGCTCTCCATTTTATCCCACATACAGTGTATGCCGTCTACGGTCCATACTAACACTCACACTCAGCGAATGTAAAGCCCAGTGCGCTCGACCGATAACAAACAATATACGGGGACACCACAAACAACCAAATAATGTGCAGAAACCCCCCCACCATGTTGCAGACAGAGCCGCGCAATCTTTAGTGTTATCTATGTGTTAAAATATTGACAGTAATCTTGATCGTTTGTCACAAGTAATGGTTGAATTACAGCATGTTTTGATTTGGCTTCTAAATGGTGGATGACTAACCCTGGTGCATTAGCCTCAAACATTGTCAAATTATCATTAAATAAACGTTTGCATTAAGAGGAAAAAGATATGATTACCCTGATTGCCCAACTCGGAGCAATGGAAAAAGTTCGGTAACACATACAGAAAAGTACAGATCAGCCTTCACTGACATCATTTTTTCGTGAATTAGATCAAATCAATATCAGTTATATAATTTAAACCTCCTCCAGATAGTGATTAATTAATAATTATTTAATGAACTAATTAAATACATAACTAGCCAGAGAAGATAGTCAATCAGTTTTAATGCAATAATGCAAATACAATAATAATACATTTAAAAAAATAATAATAATAAAAGAACATTGAAATCATAAACAAAATTAACACTGAACCATAGTACGCTTTATTTCAATTCATGTCCGCTCAGTCAGATTTATATATACTTCCTAACAGAATTGTCAATCTAAAATCTGAGATTTTACTTTGAAGGGTAGATCGGCCTGTTTCCTGTATTTACCTGGCTTGACTGATCACAAAACTTGGGGTGTTGACGTCCATTGCGTAATTGCGTCAGATAAGTGCGTATTACGTATTTCGCGCGGGAGCTTTAGTTCTCAGACGACAGAGTTTGAGGGGAATCAAGAAGCTGCATGTAAGTATCAGCTGTGCATTTCAGTCCACACATTTGACGACGTGTTGCGCTGTTTGTGTTGGCACTTATGCTAACAAGCTAAGCTTTAGTATGCGTATTGAATTGCTAGATGATATACTGGTGGGTACAGGGAAACCACGTCTTTCATCGCCCATTACATTCAGCTAGGATTGTCAAAGTTGTATTAGCCACTCTCTCAGGGTTAGTGAATTATGAACTGTTCCGTGACACATCCCTCAGCTCTTACGTGAATGTAGCCCTCATGCTCACTGTAGTCACCTCAACACTGAGCCTTCTATTTCTTCTCTGTAGACCAGACTGTCATACTCTAAACATGGCTATGAGGAGCGAAGCCAGAGACGAGGCAGAGGTAGAGGTGGAAGACAACTATGGACCACAACCTCTGTGCAGACTAGAGGTTTGTTATCTGTGTGCATGTTTAATAAATGTAACTTGCCACTGTTTCTGAGTGAGAGCGAACATCCATTAATAGATGTGCAGCCAATTCAGAGTCACTGTGAAATGAATGGGAAGTGAGCTGGGTGAACTTACATTTTTTTAGTCCTTACTAGCAACTAAGTATTATTAAAGGCAATCTTGTGACATTGAGTTCTGTGATTGCTGCTGGTTCAGAGTTGTAGTCCATAGGGAGTATCCCCTTCACAAAGCTGGAACATGTATGTGTGAACCAGGACCTTAAGAATTTGTTTCTTATTGACCAGTGCGGTTCCTGTTTGGCTTTCCATTCAGTAATAGTCCAGTGTTTTAAACAGCCATCTAATCATTTCATCACTTCAGTATCAATAATTTAAAAGTCACTGCTGTTATATGATCTTAATGATAATATACCCTATATGTACAGCTCTGCAATAAATCCTCCGTGATCATAAAGTTCTGTTTTTACTAAAAGTGGTGCTGATTTATTTTAATGGTCAGTTTGGAGGCTGTATTTTGTGGAGCTGTTGAACTGTGCTGGCTTTCACTGAGATGTTCTTAAACTTTTACCTGACACTTCTTCTACTTAGGATGTGAATCAGCTGTGAATGGTGCAGTGTTGATCTTAACAAAAATTTAAATGTACCTTAATGAATTAACAATTTTAGTTGATTGATAATGTAATCAGTATCCATTTTGTTCTGCCAACCCATGTCCAGGTCATGTTAATTAAATTGATTATATCGCTAGGGATTATTCTGATATATTGCTGAGAAGCACTGACAAATTGTAATGTTATAATAATTTTTACATTGTATTGTCCTATCTAGTCTTCTATTGTGCATTCATACTTCTGATGGTATGATTGTGAAAATTTATGAATTTTCAAAGGAGATGTTAAAAGTCTTACACATGCCTTAGTTAACTTTGTTTCAACCTCACTTAGCCTGCTTTCAGACATGCACTGAACTTTGGGGAGATCTTCTGTAGTTTCTCTGGAGGAGGTGCATGTGTGAACGCAAATGTCCGAGTAAGAGCTGCCCCCCCGAGTATAAAGTTGACAGAAAATCTTGAACATGCGACAGATGCAAAAATGAAAAAAACAAACCACAACTACAAACATATCAGGATGAAGAAGCAGTGCCATACTAGTGGATGACATGGACATGTTGGTGTGATGTAAACAAAATCACATGATTCACATGATCACATGGCTGTAGAGAGAACGTCCTCTAACTAGGTGGTCGGTGGTTTGATCCCAGTCTTCCCCATAAGCATGCCCAAGTGTCCTTTGGCAAGATACTGAACCCCAAAATTGCCTGTCCCATAGAAAAAGTGTTGCCCATAGATGCACTGTATGAATGTTTGTTTGAATGGGTGAATGGCAAAAAAAAGTGCTTTGAGTGGTCATAAAGACTAGAAAAGTGCTATATAAATACATGCGTGTTGTGTGAAAGGCAAACTGGCCAGAAAGTCTGGACCCAATTCTCCAGAGATCCTGCTTAAAACATTTCTGAAAACTGCTTTAGTAAATTCACTCATTCAAATTCTTTCCATTGCAGCAATGTGGAATCAGTGCCAGTGACATCAAGAAGTTGGAGGATGCAGGTTTCCACACGATTGAGGCAGTGGCCTATACACCTAAGAAGGAGTTGCTGAACATCAAGGGCATCAGTGAGGCCAAAGCTGACAAAATTCTGGTAAGAAACCAAAGCCAATTTACTTAGTGTCCCAGATTCATGATGCAGCATGTAACTACTCCATATTTCTTTTGCAGGTTTTACGTGTTCAAAAGTGTTAACGCAAATATGAGTAGCCGCGGACAAAATTAATCACCAAATTTATAAATGAGTCTCTAACGTCATTATGGTCTGGAAAGCATGGATGAATTTGTTTAAAACAGACAAATCAACAGATGATTGACTGCTCCCTCTATCATTCAGACATGATAATGAACCCATAAGATCAGCATACCCTCCTGGCTCAACATACTTAATTTAATCAAGCAGCTTCAATTTATTGGAGGTTTTTAATTAGTTTGACTTTGTCTTTGGGCAACTGTTGAGGCTTCTGCATGAGCATGCTCAACAGTCTGCTTGTCATTAATCACTAATCCTTAATCACTTGTCAATGGTTGGGCTATTATTGATCTTTGCTTTACTTATTGTTGATCTTGTTTTTTGTGTTTTGTGACAGTTGCTCCAGTCAAGAATAGAAATGTATAAAGACCAAAAGAATTACAGTAAAGAGAAATATAAAACGCAGATAAGAGTATGTAAACTACATTGTTTGTAATAATACGTGCATTATAATACAATATATAGAAGTTGAAAACATAAAAAAATACAAAATAGACAATAATACATTGTATACAACAGAAGATAACTTCTTTATAAATTAAGGTGTATTGTGCTGACAGGGTGAAATAAGTCCAGGGCTGATCTTTTGACGAGCGTGGAATTGTAAGGTCTGATGATAACAGGCAGAAATTACTTCCTGTGGCGCTCTGTGATGCAACTTGGTGGAAAGAGTCAGTTGCTGAATGCGTGCGTGCGTGCGTGCGTGCGCTCGTCTCTGTCGCTATTCACACATGTATTTAGTTATTAAGCGATGGTGTCGGATCTTGAATCTGGATTGTTCCGGTTACTTTAACCCTGACATCCTGGTGGTGTGCGTGCATCTCGTCTCGTTTTTCCAATGTGTTTAAATACGTGTCTCATAAACTCTGAAGTGAATCAAACAAACACAAAGTTTCCTCTCAGGCTCAGATGTTTTCGGACAGAAAAATGCACCTTGAGCTGCACTCTATTCTTTACAACTGGGATTCTTTTTTTTACATATTTACAGGCAGCACTGGGAGGATGTTACGGTATTAGACCATATAAGACAGCCTGGGAATGACAACACCTTTACTGCAGCATATCAGTATTTTATTTATTGGCAACACGGCTCTTTAAGCCAAAGAAGCCGTCTTGTCATCCCCAGCTGCTGTATTTGTAGGATCAGGGAACTTGTCCCTGATCCCGATTGACAATGCCAGGCCATACACAGGTTTGATACCTGGTCTCTGAATTTCCTTCCAGGCTCTCTGGAACCTTCATACAGTATCACAAGCATTCACACACCTGCATACACATCATCAGATATATAATTAGGGTTATTATTACTTCTGTTGTATTTTTTTAATGAAATTGTATTTCTTTGCAATTATACATTTTTTTATGAATATATTCATATTGCCCATCGTAAATATTTGTTCAATTTAGTTTAGTAGTTTAATTTAATCTTAGTAGATTGAATGTGTAAATGTCCTACAACATGAGTATTATATGGCCACATGTGAAAAAATGTGAGTGAACTCGCAGACAGAGAAGATAGTACAGAAGGGGGGGACTCTATGTCCAAGGTCTTTACTTCTTTTCCTCAACAGGTATCGGCCTCATTTAATTGTCCTAACTAACACTAGTACTTTATACAACTGCTAAAAAATAATTAAGGGAACACTTAAATCACACACGAATTATTCAAGTTGAAAATCTTTACTGATGTACATTCTATAATTTGTTGAGAACAAAATGATGTAACAACGGTCAATGGAAACCAAAATCATTAACCCATTGAGGGCTGGATTCAAAATTATACCGAAAATCAAAGAAACGTGACTTATCACAGCCTGTTACAGGGCATCAGTGAGCTCCTGCACAGTCTGTGGCTGTACTTGGCGGCGTCGGATGCACCGATACATAATGCCCCATATTATGTGGGTGCTCAATTGGATTTAGGTCAGGGGAACGAGAGGGACAGTCAATGGCATCAATGCCTTCGTTATCAAGGAGCTGCCTACACAAGAGGCCGGGCATTGTCCTGCACCAGGAGAAACCCGGGGCTCACTGCACCAGCGTACGGTCTGCCATCTCTCTGAGGGTTTCATCCCGGTACCTAACAGCATTCAAGGTACTATTGGCTATGACATGGAGGCCCTCCAAGGATATGCCTCCTCAGACCCTCACTGACCCACTGCCAAACCGGTCATGCTGGATGATGTTACAGGCAGCATAACCGTCACTACAGCTTCTCCAGACCCTTTCACGCCTGTCACATGTGCTAAGTGTGAACCGGCTCTCATCTGTGAAGAGAACGTGGCGCCAATGGCGGACCTGCCAATTCTGGTGTTCTCTGGTAAATGCCAATCGAGCTGCACGGTGCTCGGCTGTGAGCACAGGTCCCACTAGAGGTCGTCAGGCCCTCATGCCACCCTCATGGAGTTCTTTTTCTGGACAGTTTGGTCAGAAACATGCACACCAGTCGCCTGCTGGAGGTTATATTGTAGGGCTCTGGCAGTGCTCCTCCTGTTCCTCCTCGCAGGAGCAGATACTGGTCCTGCTGCTGGGTTGATGCCCTTCTACGGCCTTGTCCAGCTCTCCTTGTGTAACTGCCGGTCTCCTGGTATCTCCTCCATGCTCTTGAGATTGTGCTGGGGGAGACGGCAAACCTTCTTGGGACCACGCGTATGGATGTGCCTTCCTGGAGGAGCTGGGCTACCTGTGCATCCTGATTGGGCTGCAGATACTGCCTCATGCTAACAGTAGTGACAAGGACACTAGCAGAACACAAAACTAAAGAAGAATTAGTCAGGAAAGATAAAGAGAGAGCAGCTGTCTGGCCAGCACATGCAAAACCATTTGCTTTTTGGGGGCTGTCTTGATTTTGCTTCTCCATTGCACCTGTTGTTGTTTTAATTTGGCAGGAAATAGGTCATGAGGATAAGGGCGGGGGTCATATTTGATCTAAGCACCTGTTTACCTGTGTAGAAAGGAAAGCGGGTGAGTGGGGACGATGTCTTTTTTGTTGACCACTAAACCTTGTTACGCAACCTGCTACTTTCTGTTTGATTGATTTAATCTATGAGTTTGTGCATGGTCCAATAAGTTGATCTTCTTTTTCTTTAATAAAAGTTTGAACACATTTTTACGGATTGCAGTGATTTTTGGATCATCATGTTATTCAATTTATTAGGCCCTACTTCAGCCTCTCAGCAACGTTTGTTTTCACTAAGTCGCTACAAAGTCTATTTATAAGTATACTGTGATCGACATTCTCAAAAGGTGCACTTAGATCTAAAAGCCCTTAAATTTATGTTTTGCCGGAATCGATACGAATATAACGAAACGAATATAATTGAAAGCCTTTATAAGGGCTGTCCCTGTGCAGTGATTGGCACGAAAGTCAGATTGAAATTGATCAAATAAGACTTTTATTATTAGGAGGTAAGTTAAATGATGGCCTTTTCTATGATTTTGCCTAAAATTTTTTATTAGTATTCAACATTTGCTACAGGATATATCTGATCAGTAAACAGGATGGGATGGTGATAATTTAGATTAGCTTTAGGTTAGTATTCCAGCGTTTCAGACAATCACATTTATTTTAAGGATGCACGATTAGGGGTGTGCGATATTTATCGTCTACGATAATATCGTAATTGTTGTTTTAACGATGTGCAAGCTCAAGTTATCGAGATAATGATGATCCATGCGCCACGCATTCACGCTCTGCATGTCGATATATTTGGCCGATCAGATGGAGCCCTGCTGCTCTAGATGATAAATGAAAGACATTCAGATCATTGACAGGTTTTTCTCTCTCTCTCTCTCTCTGGCATATCTTACTTGGTCGCACCAGTCTGTTTTTGTATTTTAGCGAGTCATCTCACTTCCTCATCTCATCTGCAGAGTTTACACTCACTCACACACTGACACAGTAAAGCACAGATGAGAGAGGAGAGGTGGTGAGCGAGGTCGTAAATGTTGAACAGTATTTGAAAGAGGTGATTTTCAAGTCTCACCAGCGCATCATTGTCAATTGTATAAATTGAACAGTTATTCTCATCACATTGACTGGCAGGGCAGTGGACACTCATATTTGTAACATTGGTAGAGTTATGAGGTTGTAATTTGTGGATGGAAAAAAAGAAAGGATCATCACTATCGCAGTCAGCAACAATAACCAACAAATACTTCTTCTCAGGCTCCAACCATACACCCTGAAAGGGTGCCATGGACATGGTCTTTCCATCGTTCGCCAGAGGGGAACTGTCACACCCTTCTTGATGGTTTGTTGAAGCTCGGAGTACAGGCAGCACTCCCCCCATGAGGTGTTAGGATGGGGTGATGTGTTTGACTACTCACTGCACAGCTGCCACTTGTTGGAGCTTGGCATGCTACTGATGGAGGAAGGCGCTATTTCACCCTTTCCTGTTTCTCTCGCCTCTAATCTTACTGGTTGTCTTTGTGGACGTTGGGGAGGAAGTCGCCCACTGGTTCCCGTATGCACAGGTGGCTCTTACTTCAACCTTCACTGCTGTCTCGAGCAGCTGAACCATCAACAAATAACTCCAAGTCAACATTTTGCAATGGGGTGTCAGTCAAGTCGGATCTGGTTGTACATGTGTCTTGTAAAACCTCAATGCAGTTTTGTGGTTCTCTGTCATCTGCAGTCAGTATGTCATGAGCGCTCATATTTTGGTCCAGGGACCATGGCTAAGAGAGAAGCTTATCTTTCTGAGTAATTTGGAATCCACTGTCGACAGTATGACGTCATACCCAAGAAACTCATCATCTGTTTGTTAGTGACAGGTTTTGGAATTGATTGGATAGCTTCAACACGTTTTGGAGAGAGGGATCTGCCTTCTGCTGTGATCACATGTCCCAGATAAGTCGCTTCCTGTTTGGAAAATTGCAATTTAGGTAAACTGGCTTTGTGCCCGTTCTCTGCAAGAAATTTATGCTCAAGTAATGCAATGGTGTCTGTTTTACAGGCCTGTTCTGATGGACTACAGATCATCAAATCATCAACATATTGCAATAAAGCTGAGCCAGCTGGCAGATGTAAGCTTTGTAAGTTCTCCTGTGTGAAATACACCTTGACTCTCGCAATTTCCCTCTGGACAGCGAGTCCATGTCCAGCCATGCCCACTGTAGGAGAACGCGAACCAAAATTGGCTTTCTTTTTCGACTGGAACAGAAAAGAATGCATTCAACAGGTATCGACAACAGAAAAATGAGTCAAATTTGGTGATATCAGAGATAAAATTGTTCAGATTTGCAACTTCTGGTGCACGTGCATCTACTGCAGCATTTGCTGCTTGCAAATCTTGGACAAATCTCCACTCAGTAGGTTGACCTACGTCTCTGATTTTCCTTACAGGAAATATTGGAGTGAGCACTGGTGAGTCAACACATGGAAAGATTACAGTAGTGACTCAAAAAACGGTTTGATGCCCTGCATGGCCTCTCACTTGAGATGATATTGTTTCAGGCATGGTCTGTAATCAGATTTTGCACAACTAGTGGTTTTGAAGTTTTCATCAATCCAGTATCATATTTGTGTTTAGCCCATCAGTCTGATGGGACCTCTGCCAATTCAGGAATGCTCTGTGGGTTTGTCATCACAGAATACATTTTTACCCGGGATTTACCGTCTTCCACTAACTGAACCGCCTTGTTCACAATTACTGTGGAAATTAATACAGTGCGGTATACATTACCCTTCTCTAGGGCTGGACAATCGAAAATCTATCATCATCGCGATATCAACGTGCGCGATAGACGTATCGCAAGAGACAGCAAAAAAATGCGATAAATGGTTATTCATGCGCCACGCATTCGCGCTCTGCAATGGCCAATCAGGTGGAGTTCTGCTGCCCTAGATCAGTGATTCTCAACTGGTGGCCTTTGCCTGGGCAAAACAAATTTAAAGAAAAGAATCCTGTGCTTTTATTTTGAAGGGGATTTTTTATGCAGCGGAGTGCCATCTATTCACACTCCTTAACAGTATTTGGCGTTAATGCCTTGTAATGCTAATAGACACTCGCCATTTCACAGCATAGAAGAACACCTGCAAAGTTGGTTCTCATATGCTAATTGAGCATGAATTGCACTTTTTGTTTAATTTATTTTGAGTTTGTGGATAAAAGCTGCTACTCAAGACACTGAATTTTTTCCATAGTGCACTGTTGGTTGTCATAGATTCAGCGAGTGAGTATTCTCAGCTAAAGCTACATAATTTGAGTCTTTTTGAAACTACTTCTCAGTAGTTGGACTTTTTTATTTCATGTTTGTGCATGAAAGCACTGTTGAGTCTGTTAAAAAAGGCTGAAGTTACTGAATTGTTATGTATGTGTTACATATATGTATTACCTTGTGTCCTTAAGATGCAATTTTTGGTTTTTAATTAAAATGCAGCTAATTGAGTGTAAAAGGGAATATTTCCCTCTAGCATCGCCACCTGCTGGTCGTTTTGGTTTATCATTAAACTTGTTTTTTTGTGTTGGCATACTGATATTCTGTACTATCTCAGGTTCAAACTGCACCATCTTTTCATCAAATAAATTTTAGAAGTTGAAAATTTTCCTTGATTTGGGTCGCGGCTTGTCATTAAGGGGTGATGGTGGGTCCCGAAGCCAGACCAGTTGAGAACCACTGCTCTAGATGATAAAATAAAGACATTCAGATCATTGACAGGTTTTCTGTCAGTGAATCATCGCCAGAAGATGAGAATAGAGAGAAAACATAGAATTTGAAGGTGCCACGTCGCACTGTCAAATCTTTCTCCGCCTCCTCCAAGTAAATTCTACTGTGAAACTTCTACTGATCACGTTTGTCCCGAAACTGAGGGAAGTAACAGCACATAGACACACAGACTCCTCTACTGTGCATGTGTTTCTCTCTGTCCCTCTCTCTCCCTGCTGACTTCTCTGACTCGCTACAGTTTAAAAGTTGATTTGTTTGTCGCCACAATATCAACACTGATCATCACATAATGATTTAACTCATTAATAAAAGTATCAATCTTTATTCAGCCGCTCTCTCTCTCTCTCTCTCTCTCTCCCACACACCGACAAACAGTGGGATTGGACAATGTGTAAACTCAGTCTGAGTAAAAACAACAGACTTTATAAACTTAATTTATGTAGAGCTGGAGGAGATGGCGACACGCTCCGTTTGGTTTGACGTGGTTGCGCAGCTAAAAACTCTAAAAAAAAAAAAAAATTTTCACGGTCCAAACATGTATGGAAAGACCCCAAATTAACACAGTGGACTTAGTGGAGCTGTGTATGGCTCCCTGGTGTCTGCCCCCGACTTGGTGGCACTGTGGCTGGGCTGTGTGCCTTCTCCCGGCCGTGGAGTTGTCAGTGGTCTCTGCGTCCCTAGGCAGGGACTGTTTATGTTCTTTATCGCAAATCATATCGTTATCGCGATATTAAACAATGTTATCACATATTGCATGTTTTCCTAATATAGTGCAGCCCTACCAGCACTACCACCTGTTCTGGGATCCCCCTCAACTGGTTTGAAATCTCTCAGGAGCAGCCGCTGCCCCAGCCAAGGACCCAAATCCTGCAATTTCCATCCTACTGGTTTTGCAAATGACACACTCTCGCCAGCATTGGAGAGAGTGAGACAGACACAGCAGCAGCATCCTCTGTCCAATACACATGTATTAGGTTTAACCTTTATGGTGTCATCATGTCTATATACCACTTCTTCTCATAGCTGCTGTCTGGCCCTGAACTCACATGTGATGTGTCCTGGTGTCATGAAGTGTGTGAGACATGAAATTGTGAAATCAGGTAGATGTGGAGCTGTGGAGGTGACATCACTGTTGACAAGCTTCCACTCATATGCATACAAGAGTGCACTGGGACTGTATTTAACCATTTGCATTTGCAAAGGAGAACATTCTCCTGGTTTTAAAACTTTGATGCCCTCTGGTATTGAACAAAGAACAAGGCCAAAATGGCTCATCAAATCTCTGCCCATCAAATTTATGGGACAGTGTGTTGACACTAAGAATTGTTACCTTATTGTCCAGTTCACATCTTAGAGGCACTGAGCAATGCTCCACAATGGGTGTCCCTCCAGCTCCTACTGTGAAGCATGTTCTTCCACTTCTCTTTGGGAGTGTTGATAGTGCATCAGATCTCAAAACTGAGGTTGTAGCACCTGAGTCTACAAGAAACACTTCAGGTTGTCCTCAGATAAACAAAGTTAACTGTGGAAACATTCTATATCCTTTATCATAAGTGTACATTGGGAAATCAAAGGCACACAGCCTTTGATTTAGTGAGCTATATTTGGATGTGCGTGTGTGTTACTTGTTCATCTGGTGTATGGTGGTCTGTTACCGGGGTCCACCCTCCCTCCGCCATCCCTCAGTCTCCTCTAAGAAAAGATGTCTCTGGGCAATTTTTCCTGCAGTGTCCTGTCTTCCCACACTTGTGGCATAGATATGGGTCATTCTGACCTCCTTTACCTTTTCCTCCACCGCCGACGACCTTGTCCTCTCCCTCTGCCTCCCCTCTGGCTTGGACCTGTGAAAGCTTAAAACATAGCAGGTCTTCCAGGTCACACACTTGATTTTGACTGCACTGGAGAGATTGGGTCTTAACCTGCTTAAGAAGTGTTTTTTTAAGTGGACCTTATAGGGAGACAATGGGGATGCTCCCATATTAGCTGGACATGTGAGTCCACTGTGTAGGTCAAAAGAAGCTGTAAGCCTCTGCAAGTATGCACTGACAGTCTCATCCACATGTTTACCAGTCATCATGCATCTGGCGAGATGGTTGTGGAGGTGGGACTTTCCTTTTGCTTGAAATGGTTTACATTTTTTACATTTTCTTTTGGACAGAGTTGCAATCCGCTCTTGTTCTTTTGTTTCTCTCTCTTCCAATTTCTCCTTTTAACTGTTCAAGTTGTCTTTTACTACAACCTCCCTTTTTCGTGGAATCCCAATTTAACATACTCAGTCATTTGACTGAGGCTACCTGGATAGGTATCATTCATTTGTTTTTTTAAATGTGGCAGAATTGGGGTCACATCGTCAAAACACTTTAGGAGTTTCAGGGGTAAACAGTCTTTCAGCCATACTGCATACATACATTCATACTGTGGTGTCATCCAAGTGTCCGCAAGCCCCGACATTCATATTTGACTCAAAACAAGGTAATTTACACTGTGTTTTAAGCCTAAATGTCCACTACCGGAAGTGGTGATGCTAGCGGACGTAGCCACATGAACAGGCATTCTTCGCAAGAGTGTGCCGTTTTTGTGCGCGCCTCATCAGAGGACATTTAGGCTAAAAACATGGTCTAAATGACGCCGTTTCAAGTTGAAAATAAATGTTGGGGCTTGTTTTTGCAACGTTTGAAGGGGTTAAATTTATTTCAATTGTATTGGATGTGGCTGCAGCACTTTACCCCTGAGACTCCAAAAGTGTTTTGTGGACTCGTCATCCACCCCCATCGGCATAGTGGTGAGTAGATAATGAGTGAATTTTCATTTTTCGGTGGACTATCCCTTTAAGCATGTACACTCTGACACATACATAACATACTATTTAACAGCAAAACAGCAAAATTTCATATATCTTTAATGTCTTTTGATTGCACTAACCAAATCTGAAGTTGATGTGATTATTCTGGAGGAAGAGTTCATAATACCTGCAAATGGCAAAAACCAAGCAAAGATTGTACATTACAATCATAATCGCCAATTTCCTGTTCAATTTAGGGTATGGGTCCGAGACTTTTTTTTGTAAGTCTGGCCACGATGCATACCTACCTATTTTCATATGTCAGGGAACCTTTAAACTTTCTGAAATTGTGTAGGGTGGGCTATCGAGCCATTATGCCACAACCTTATGCAAGACCCTTATTAGAAGTAAATGCTTGTCATTTCACTGTTTGGCAACTTCTCATGCATACTAAGCTCCTCAAAAAATGCGATCAACCGTAAAAAACATAAAAATCATTTGCCTTGTTGCCATGACTTTCACAAGATGTCTCCATCACACTCTCACAAAGGGTCTTTGGACCAACTTTCAGCTGGATCTGATCTTGTGAAGTGTGGTGCAGATTGGACAATATAGATACAAGTTGGAAGAACTTACTTTTCAAGTCAAAATGTCAAATTTGACATCACGGCACAGACACGCCGTTCAAAGAAACCCCATCTTGAGGGTGTTAAGGTTAAAATGACCCAGTATTACATTACATTTCATTTAGCTGACGCTTTTATCCAAAGCGACTTACAATAGGTGCATTCAACCAAGAGGGTACAAACCCAGAACAACAAGAATCAAGAAAGTATCAAGCCAATCCGATGGACTCTAAGAGGAGTTTGTTAAAGTTGTTTCGAAAAGTTGTCAACCGTGTGGGAAGATCTCTGCAAGGGTCATGGGCAGGATATCGACAGCCTCACCACCTGCATCACGGATTACATCCATTTCTGTGTGGAGAAAACTGTACCCACCAAGACTGTACGGTGCTTCTCTAACAACAAGCCATGGATTAATCCGGACATGAAGGCCCTCCTCAAGGAGAAAAAGAGGGCTTTTAGGTCAGGAGACAAGGAGGAGCTGAGAGCTGTTCAGAAGGAGCTCAGGAGGAGGATCAGGGAGGGGAAGAACAGCTACAGGAGGAAGATGGAGGACCAGCTGTGTGGGATTATGGAGAGGGTCTTCAACATGAGCCTGACTCTGGGGAGAGTACCACAGCTATGGAAGACCTCCTGCGTAGTACTGGTGCCAAAGACTCCTCACCCAAAATCCGGGACCGTGTGTCAGACACGGCTGTCTGCAGTACAGGGGCCCCGCAGGTAACGGTCCTGACTCCGTTCCTCTTCACCCTCTACACTGCAGACTTTACCTACCACTCACCCTCCTGTCACCTGCAGAGGTTCTCTGATGACTCTGCTATTGTCGGCCTCATGACTGCACACACAGTGTTGTGACCGCAAATACTGTGATCTACCATTCAAGTAGTTTACCATCCAGGACACAAGGGGGGCAACCATGACGGATTGAGTGGCGTCAGAACCAGTAATTGGTAGTAATTGAGTGTAGGGCTGGGCGATATGGAAATAAATCTTAACAGGATCATTTTTTTCATATCAGTCGACATCGGTATATAGCGCGATATAAATCAAATCAGCGCCACTGCACTGAGGCGCATTACTCTGCACAGGTCAACAAGTGACTCTGCTCCTCTGATGTTTTCTAATAATAATGGCTTGCATTTATATAGCGCCTTTCACAGGACCCAAGGATGCTCTACATATGTCTGTGGATACAAAACAGAAGAGAAAAGAAAAAAGTAATAGTACAAAACAAGATAGAAATAAACAGCCTGGTGGGGCATTAACTGAGGCCAAAGGACTCAGTGAAAAGGTGCTGCTTGAGAATGATTTGAAGATGTCGAGGGATTCAGGGTTGCGTATTTCGGCCGGGACAGAGTTCCAGAGGGTGGGGGCTGCCACACAGAAAGCTCTGTCTCCGAAAGTTCGCAGTTTTGTGTCTGGGATGGAGAGCAAACCTGTTTTTTTTTTTTTTTTTGTTAATGTTGATGTAAATTATAAATCTGTTTATGTATCGAGTATTTATAGAAAATCTGCCCAGTTCACACCAGGATCCCTTCTGGACACTGATTAGTTTGTAAGTTGTGGAAAACAAAATGTGCTGGTGTTCTGTACTAAACCACCATCCCTATAGTGGTCTGCAAACAAATATTAATTGAACTGAAAAAACTAAGATCATTTGATTTTAAACAAAAGACTCAAGTTCTGGTATTTGATCAATTTACAAATTATAATAATTTGGAGAATTTAACCAAATGTGTATGTTGACTTTTTTGTCTTCACTGAACATTAGGAGATTCTACCATATTTCATTGTTGTTACTCACCTTTTTTTGCTATGTGTATGTAACATTTCTCTCTGACAACATTTTTTAAGCCTAAATGTCCACTACCGGAAGTGGTGATGCTAGCGGACGTAGCCACATGAACAGGCATTCTTCGCAAGAGTGTGCCGTTTTTGTGCGCGCCTCATCAGAGGACATTTAGGCTAAAAACATGGTCTAAATAAAGTCTATTTAAAAAGGAAAAATTACACTGTAGAGGTTAAAGGATGTGGGCCTGTGAGGAGGGGGAATGAAGGAGAGTACAGATGGTGATGGTTTTGAACAGATGAGTCCTGAAGGGAATGGGCTGTGGCAACGGTGTCAAATTTGTTAAAAACAAATTAAGTTTGTTGGTCCAGTCCACATTGCCTTTTACTCCTCTGTTGCCAGTAGGGGAGAACAGTGATGGTCCTCATGCCAATCCAGACCTCTTTCATGGTGTTCTGTTGGAGTTTCCACTCCAGTATCCTCCTTTACTTGTCTTTGTCCTCCGGACTCTGTTTCTGTTCAAACTTGGTATTAAAGGGGACATAGCATGCCCATTTTACCACAAGTTGATATGGTTCCTTGGGGTCTTAATGAAATGTCTGTAACATACTTTGGTCAAAATACCACAAGGATCATTTAAAACAGCACCCTTTTTACCCTGTAGAAAACAGCCCTCCACAGAGTGACCTGTTTTGAGTGCCTGTTCCTTTAAATGCTAATGAGCCAGCTCCCCCCTCCCCCCTCTCCCCCCATGATTTTAAACAATATAAATTACATATTTTATGATATAAATTATCAAATATACATCCCATACTTTGTATTCCCCTTCTGTTGTCTTGGAGTTTTAATTTTCCCAATCACATAATTAAATGTCCCCCTCTGCCCATCCACTACAAGCACACAAGCAGACAGACAGAGAGAGAAAGAGAGGGGTGGGGGGGGGGCTATGAAGACCATCATTTACCCCCGAACCCCGACATTCAACGGGTACAACAACAAGCGGAGAAAGCAGAATCGCGGGCTGACCTTATATATACAGTCTATGGGGCTGACCAGCGCGGAGAAATGCTCGTCCCGTGTGAACAGCCAGGCGGCTGCGCGCTTGAGAACGGCGCTGCGCTGCCTCGCAGCCTCGCAGCGGCACTTCCGCGTCCGGTGTTAACCCGGCGTAACGAGTGGGGGCTCTGTGTGTTTGTGCCAGTGTTACAGTAGTGCTGAACACTGCGGAAGTCTTCCACACTGCTGGCTGTGTGGCGCTGACACAAATTCCAGCTCACGCATGGGAGAGCGAGCGGTCGCGCCCGAGCAGCTGCTGCAGCCTCCCAGTCCCAACGATCCAGACAAATGCCACATGTGAGTGAATCGCGGGATGACCAGCGGAGAAATGCTCGTCCCGTGTGAGCAGCCCGGCTGCGCGCTTGGGAACGGCGCTGCGCTGCCTCGCAGCCTCGCTGAGTCCAGTGTAAACCCGGCGTAACGAGTGTGGGGGGACGGGGGGGGGGATGAGGTGGGGGGTGGGCCAAGACCATGTAGGGAGACTTCCAGTGCCTTGTTACGACCCAAAACCCAGGAAGCTCAATCGAGTCGCTCAAGCATGACGTTTCTGACTTAGAGGAACTATAACAAAACGCTTAAGTGTTTTTTTCCCAGAGTTTTTGGGTTGGTAGACATGCCAGATACCCACATTAACGTGTAGAAGCACTAACAAAGTGGAATTTGCATGATATGTCCCCTTTAATATCCGTCCTAAGAGATCCATTAGAGTGTTGAGTATGCGTGTCATGCCTGACATTAAAATGAGTCCTGAACGTGTCTCCTGTCACCACTTTATCGAATCTCAATTCCCCGCTCTATATTCAAATGATCATGACCATCATTTCTGTTTGCATAGACCAAATTATGTTTTTTAACCCAGTGTAAGTATACAGGTGTGTGTGTCTGTGTGTGTCTGTGTGTCTGCATGAGTAAACAAGAGAGAGTGAGCGGTATAGAGAGAAAGGAGTTAGGAGGGGCTGACTGAATCTGTGATGTCAGCCAAGTATGCTGTCCTTTATATGCCCCCCTTATGCCTCCCGCTCTCAGTGCAGTGCAGGTCGACCCTAAACAATATGAAAGCCCTCTATGAAGATGTTTCTCCTGGTGCAGCACATGATACTGCACTCCAAGTACTCCATTGACTCCTGGCTAGCACTGTTAACTCTTTTTTGCAAGCAATCTCACATTGCCCAAAATGAAAGAGGGGAGACAAGGAGTGTTTCAAGACATACTCTTGAGATCTTTATTTGTCTTCTAATTTCTAAATTATGTTATTTCTTCGTGGCCAGGCTGAAGCTGCCAAATTGGTGCCAATGGGCTTCACAACAGCCACTGAGTTCCACCAGAGGAGAGCAGAAATCATACAGATTTCTACAGGCTCAAAGGAGCTCGACAAGCTACTACAAGGTCTGTACGTCTGTCTTGAAAATCATCCTGATCCTAAGTTAATAGAAAAACACCATCTAGCACGTCCCAAGGTCTGGTTAGGAACATGAGACCTAGGTCCTGTTCACGAAAACCATTAATAGAGATCCCTTTTTCCTTTGCAGGTGGCATTGAGACAGGCTCCATCACAGAGATGTTTGGAGAGTTTCGGACAGGGAAGACTCAACTGTGCCACACACTAGCTGTCACCTGTCAGGTACATTCCACACTAACACCAGTGTGGGCGGTTCTTCTACTGCGGAAGCCTCAGTTGTATCAATAGAAGCTGTGTAATACACCTCAAGCAATGAGTCAGAATGCAGGGGCTGAGGGGGCAGACGAGAAAGATAATGTTTTATTTTTAAAATGCACAGAAATCAAATTACTACATTTATTTTGAAGTAGGTGTGAGGTTCATATTGCAATTATAAATACTGTGTATGAAGCCTAAATCTTCAAATTGACTTTTTATTGCACTGTCCTGTCTGTCTGCAGCTGCCCATTGATCAGGGGGGTGGAGAAGGTAAAGCCATGTACATTGATACAGAGGGAACCTTCAGACCAGAGCGACTCCTTGCTGTAGCAGAGAGGTGAGTCAGCGCCTCATGGTCGAAGGCTAAAGGTTATAACATGGGCCCACATTTAAGTTGTTCCTGAGACTTCAAGTGTCTGTAGATTTGTTTAAACCAATAAAAGGGTCTGGGTTTTGGAATAATGGAAACAAAGTATGTTACATGTGACCTAGATCTCTCTTTCATCAGATATGGGCTGGTTGGCAGTGATGTTCTAGACAACGTTGCCTATGCCCGAGCCTTTAACACAGACCATCAGACCCAGCTGCTGTACCAAGCGTCTGCCATGATGGCTGAGTCAAGGTCAGTCGGCACTAAATGTCTTTGCTCTCAGGGTCTTAAAGGGGACCTATTATGCTTTTCCTTATTTGCAGATGTTGGATTATCATATTTAAAGTGCTCAGAGTTTCAAAAATTGGCTCAATGCATGTTAGAGTAATCCCTCTGAGGCACAGGGAGCTGGGCTTTTCTTTAGCGTCTTGTTTCCAACCTTTTTTTTCACCCTCTTGGTAATCTGACGATTTCCTTGGACATGCATATTTGGGGATCTGGTCCAGGATCTTTTCGTAAGGTTTGTCAGTATGCCTCTTCTTAAGTGCTTTTTTGGTTGTGAAGGTAAGTTTTCCGAAAGAAAAACACCTAGCAACAATGGATAAACGTTCTTTTTGCAGGCCAACAACAACCACATGCAACCTTCTTTGTTTGTTTACGCCACTTCACGGAGGACTCTCATCAACAGAGCCCAGCATGAAGCTGTATTTGCAGCTTGGTTTTTGCTGAAAGATGGCGCTGTTCCCTCTGTGAAGGGCTGTGCTGAGAACCCAGAAACGCAACCGTAAGTAACATATCAGTTAAATGTTTGTTTTCAATTAGCAGTCAGTCTAGACCGCTTCGGAATACAGTTTCATTACAGACAGTGTAAGTTTACAATGTAATGTACAGTAGCTCCAGTTAGCTGCAGGGGCTAATGGGGATTTGCACATAACAGTACAGCAGTCTGATAACGTAACATTTTTTTAAACCATTAACGTAAAATTCAAGGCATTATTTTCACAACTGCAGTGAATGTAACCATCCTCCAAAGTTTTTATTCACCTAGTTGTTTCCAAATTTGAAGCAATTCACGAAACCTACTTACCTCGCTAACAAGGAGCTATTGGGGAGGGCGAGGAAAGAGTGGCAAATAAGGCTGTGTAGATTTCATTGTCATTATTGTTTTTCGTCAATGGGTAAAAATAACTAATTGTCCAGTGAATTCCCAGTAATGTGTCATAATGGCGACACAGCACAGAGTTTAGCAGCTTAGTGCTTGTTTCTGCTCACCTTTATATTGCTTTTTGCTCTTTCAAACATGTTGTGCACACATTTGAATACATGTAGGCTAACAATATCAACATGAAAATAGTCATCATTACAGAGAAATCCTTACTCAGATCAGCTGCACCACCTCACCTAAACCAAAAATTACACAAGTATTTCCAGCATGTAAGATTGCGTCTCACTCAGACAAGAGAAACTCCATGTCTGGAGTTAATATGTGAAAACGGATTCACCTTGCTCTTTAGTCAACTGCGCTGCAACTACTGTAACAGTAACAATGATTTTTTCCCGTGTCTTATTTTAGCCTTAAAAGCTGCTGTTTTAGATGTATCAGCAAGTTTATCATGGCAAACATAGCTATTTCTGTTGACTGAAATTCGTATTGTCTTTCCCCAAATAGAGCACATCACAACAGACCCATAAAAGACAATACTGAGACACAGGATGCCAGATGATACATGTAGGCACACATGGTACATATTTTCACAAACAAAGATGTTCTTTTTAACATCCACCAAATCTGTTGGGACACAGTTGTTGCACGGAACACTGAAAGCACATGTGAGAAGTAAAGATGTGTATGCCATATGGTCACTAAATGGGTGTTATTTACTGCTGGAAAATACATAATAAGTTCATAAATTTAATATTTAAAAACATAGTAGCCTGGAAAAACAGCTGAACAAATCTAAGCTGTTTTAAGACCTTTCATGCACAACACAGAGAGAGGTTTTCTGCACAGATGCGTTCCCAACAGCAACAACTCCTCAAACATTATTCAGGTGAGGGGTGGTGCAGCAGGCAGGGGTAGGACGTAACATAGTAATTCCGCTGCAGAGATCCCCTTATTTTCTTGACAACACACAGACAGTGTTGGCTCTTATCAGCACAACCTCTCTAGACATCATCGTCTGTGCCTTCTGTGTGTGTCACTGCCTTTTGACTTGAAGATATGTTTTATCTTTTTTTTTAAAAATGTTCATGTTTAGAAGTATCATCAGTTTTATTTCCACACAAGACTAACTAAAATATCCGTAATCGTGCATCTTTAATTTTATGTTCCAAAACTAGGTTTGTCAAAGAGGACCTGTCTGCACAGATTGAGAGATCCTCAAAGGAGGAGGTCATGAGAGATCCTCAAAGGAGGAGGTCATGAGAGATCCTCAAAGGAGGAGGTCATCGCCAGGCCAACATCAAGATTCAGTCAAGGGGAGGTTGGAACCCAACATAGTTCCCAGCAGGATCTAGAAACTCCTGGCGTATTTGGCGAGCAACAGACAAGATGACGACCCGGACATGACCTCCAAGGTATCCCCAACACCAGCTAAAAAAACTGCTGTATGCAAAATATTTGTAACAGATGGAAGAGAGGGAAGACACTATCATTTCAAAGATTGACTTGGCTTGTCAGCTGCAGTGAATCTGGTGGATGACATTATAAATGCTGGTAGTAATGTTTCTCTGTACATAGTCTTGTGCTTTTCAAAAAAATGATGCTATCAACATTTGTTTTTTGTTGATCTTGTTCATTTAATGAATACTGTCTGCACTTTAATTTCTTAAATAAATGACTTTTTCTCAGTTGAGTTATTGTTTTCAAATTGGCAGATATGCTGGTAAACTGAGGGGTAAAACTACTCAAGTACTCAAGTAATCAGTGACCAATTCTGATTGAATATAGACACATTCTAATTATTTTTAATGCTAATTGTATATTTTGAAGGAATATAAAATTTAAGTTGTCTCAATACATTTTTTCTGTGCTATTTTATAGAACATCAAATACCACATTGTCTGTCACTCCTGTAATACAGCAGAATTGACAAGTGCAAGACTAATAGCTTTCTGTAAGCATCTGTAAAGCGTGTCTCAAATTGTGCCATTTTGGGTCCTTTAATGTGAGAGAATTGGGCCCTGAAAAGTCCTTAAAATTTTAAAGAAACATGGGAACCCATGAGGAAAAACGTACTAGTCCAAAATCTGTTTGGTATATATTGTTGATATTTTTAAGTGTGTATCCATTGCAACAGTTGGGTTCTAGGCCTGGGTGGTCAGTCATACATCTTGAAGTGTTTGGCACTTTATTGTTCTTACAAACTGATGTTAAAAAATAAAGATATTGGAAAATAGCCATTTTGATCGGGAAGCAACACAGACATTTATATTTGTGTAAATGTAAACACTTATAATGTTTCCTAGTGGAAGCATATAAAATTGGGCCGAGCACAGAACCCTGAGGAACACTGTGATTAACTTTGGTGCGCACAGATGACTCATCATTCATTTGCACAAATTGGAATTTATCAGATAAATAGAGTTCAAATAAGGTTAGGGCGGTTCCTTTAATGAAAACATCTGTTGAAGGGCAGTTTTGTCTGGTGCTTGTTCTTGCTTCCGCTCTGTCACTGTCAGAATAAGGGTAAACAAAACCATGTTGTTAAATGTAGGGTGGCTGCAGCCACTGCCCTTGTGAGGTCAACACACGCCCGAGCTGCTGAAACAGATCAGCAACGCACACCGAGCAACACAAAAAAATATACATTTTAATTATGATAACAGCATTCTAATAGTATTTTCTTTTGTAATTTTTATGTTCGACTCCCAAAATTCATTCCAACAGCCCTAGACAGTACTAATATTGTTGTGAAAACCATAAATGGTCAATGCAAAGCACCTCATGAATATTAAATTACCACGGTGAGTCACGGCATCAAGCAATTGAGAGGAGGAAGCGAAACTCTCTGACACTGACATCGATGTGTTTTTTTTACTGAGGTGGAGGTGAAGAGCAATTTTATGGGACAGCAGTGATGTCATTAATGAAGAAAATACACTGATACACTGCTGCTGATAATGAGTGAGGGAGAGTGAGGACGATAAAAAGAACAGAGCCTGAAATAAAAACAAATCTAATTCAAAGGTGGAGGCAAAAAAATTATGTCTTCCCACTGTCAGAATGTGAGGGATCTTGTATCGCCTGTTCGTAAATTGAATCATCCAAAACTGCAGGATTATTAAAATCAGAGACAGCTGTGATGTCCCTAATCTATCAAATTTAACAGAATTATATTTATATGCTTGTTTGTACTGGGATGGATCGGTTCCGTCGGGTCGGTCTAATACTGGACTCACTTCAGCACAATTATATTATAATTTCATCATTATTAAAAACTATTATTGACTCTCTAACTCTGCTGTTTAATTGTATTGTAATTTGCTGTAAGTTGTTGTAGGTCTTTTTCAATTGAAGGTTCGTATGGAACAGTTATGTCGCGCGAGCACAAATAACTGTTGGTTTTATTGTTAATGATGAAGTGGATCAATAGTCTGCCTAAGTTCACCTCCTCATGTCAGCATCGCCACTTTCACGTCTCCAAAATGTTCATACGCATGGGTCACAGTTTGCGTGGAAATGCGCAAATTTTCCTGTCAAGTTTGTTTTTATTAATCCAAACGTTTGCGTGAGAAGTGGCGTACGCACGTTTCAGGCCCCGTTTTGTGCGTACACAACGGTTATAAATGAGGCCCCTGGTGTGTAACTCACTCTCTCTTTGTGTCAGGTATGCCCTACTGATAGTGGACAGTGCCACTGCTCTGTACAGAACAGACTACTCGGGTAGAGGAGAGCTGTCGGCCAGACAGGGACACCTGGGACGTTTCCTCCGAATGCTGCTCAGGCTGGCAGACGAGGTAAGGCCCCCTATTTTTTTCAGAAGTGCATTTAATTGCTCAGCTACTCTGCTCTCTCTTTCTCTCCATCACACACACACACATATACACACATCTATAGAGTCCCAGTGGGTGAAAATAGAATGTTTCTGTGTATGTTTATTTTCATATAGAGCAGGAAAATTTGATCTAAGAGACACGTGAAGACACATTCTAATGTCAGGAGCACTCCAACTGTGATTAGATCACTGGAGACATGTTTTTACCAGGTCTGAAAAGGACCTAAGATGTCCTAGTTGTCTGGTAATGGGCTCATGTGCTGCTGTATAGGACAGAAGTCAGGACACCATAAAGACCAATTCACACTTTTTATTCTTTTTTTAGTCACATTCACTGTCGAATACAACTCTGGAAATGTACTCTCAATCTACACAGTCCACACAGTGATGCAAGTTAATTAACTTAAACTTTATATGTATCGCCCCAAATCACAACATACATATATTCTCGAGGCACTTTATATAGTAAGGTTGTGTAACTGTCGTATTGAAGCACCAGAGGTGTGGACTCGAGTCACATGACTTGGACTCAAGTCAGATTCAAGTCACAATTTTGATGTCTTCAGACTTGACTCGACAAATCAAAAATGACTTCTTACTAGACTTGGACTTTAACAACAAGGGTGTCTGTATGCAACATCATCGGTTAAGCGGTCGGTCGGTGATGGTCTGAGAAGGCATATCCTTGGAGGGTCGCACAGACCTCCATTTCATAACGGTGCCCTGACTGCTGTTAGGTACCAGGATGAAATCCTCAGAGCGATTGTCAAACTTTACGCTGGTGCAGTGGGCCCTGGGTTCTTCCTGGTGCAGGACAATGCCCGGCCGTATGTGGGCCGAGTGTGTAGGCAGTTCCTGGATGACGAAGGTATTGACTGACCCTCATGTTCCCCAGGCCTGAATCCGATTGAGAACGTCTGGGACATTATGTATCGGTGTGTCTTTCGCCGGCGACAGTCCAGTGTCCAAGAGCTCACTGATGCCCCGATCCAGGTCTGGGAGGAACATACCCAGACAATGTTGGAAGTGCATACAGGCACATGGTGGCCATACATACTACAGAACCACCTTACGAATTGTTGGAATTAAAATCCACACAAGTTGGATCGGCCTGTGATTACAAATTTGATTTCGCTGTGATTTTAAATCCAGCCCTCAAGGGGTTAATGATTTTGGTTTCCTTTGGCGCTTCCTACGTTATTTTGTTCTCAATGAGTTACGCAATCAGTAAAGATTTTCAACATGAATAGACCCGTTTTAGAATCGAATCATAGCCCTCGGAATCTAATTGAATCGTGAGGTGCCTAGAGATTCCAAGCCCCAAAGTTAAGACAAGAAAGGAAAAAATATCCCTCCACTTTTTTCTCTATGGTGGGCTGTTTAAAATGACAGATCTCTTGTTTTATATATTAGGAATAACTAAAGACCAAGATTTCTAGTCATTTCTGCTGTGTGCAGTGTTTTCTCCTTTGCTATGCATTTCAATCCCTTACCAGCCTCCCTGTAAAACAGTGGGGAGTTTTCCAAATTCATAACACATGCTAAACATTTATTTGATTTATTGAAATATTAAGTCTCACTTTGATGAATGAGAACAATATTACATACTGTAAAAGCAACTCACTCACACTCCCCCGCACACAAACCTCACTCATTCCCTCATTCACCCCTACCCACACTTAGAAGCATGACTGTTTGGATACAGTACCAAAGTAAGTATTTAGTAGTGTTCAGAAGCAGTATTCAGTATTTGCTCATTTGTCTTACGTTTTTTTGAAAATGATAGACATTTTTAAAGTAATTCACTATTTGTGTTAATTTAGTACACTTAGTGTTACTCTGTAGGCTAGAATGCAAAGGCAATTCATTTGTCAAACAGGGCACATTGACTTATTTATGTCTTGAAAAATAAGTTTAGGCACTTGGACTTGACTTGGCAATCCTTGACTTGGGACTTACTTTGGATAGCTCTGTCTTGACTTGGTACTTGACATGAGACTTACTTGACAAACAATGACTTGGTCCCACCTCTGTGAAGCACTGTCAGACTAACCAAGGAATTTTGCAGTGAGTTGTCTAACAACTATTTCTGTCTGATCTATTTCACAATAGTTTGGCGTTGCCGTGGTGATATCAAACCAGGTGGTAGCACAGGTAGATGGGGCAGCCATGTTCTCTGCAGATCCCAAGAAACCAATCGGTGGCAACATTCTGGCTCATGCCTCCACCACACGGTGAGTGATGCAGTGTGTCATCCTTACATTATTCTCCACCTCCAAGACCATCAGGAGATGCCTCATCCCTCTGCACCACAAAACATGAAAGAGCAGATAATTTGGTGTCATAGTTATATTTCCCTCCATGAACTGAATGTTTAAAATAATTCTGTGATAACAAGTGAATGCTTTCATGTCCTCACCCTTTCTGTTGCTGAATGGTGAAAGGTTCTGAGTTGAGAACAGCTCCTGTTCGCTGAAAGGGATAGTTCACCCAAAAAATGGAAATTCACTCATCTACTCACCACTCTGACGATGGAGGGGTGGGTGAGTGTTTGAGTCCACAAAAAAATGTCGGGGTTTAGAGACACTTGGATGACACCACAGGAGCAGATAGTTACCACACATCACAGCAGCTGGAAGGCTTTGACTGCTGCAGATTGATAAAACCTCGGTTACATCAATCTAACATCACACAATTTTCTTGCAGTCTGTACCTTAGGAAAGGTCGAGGAGAGACGAGGATCTGTAAAATCTACGACTCGCCCTGCCTGCCAGAGGCTGAAGCCATGTTTGCTATCAATGCTGACGGAGTGGGCGATGTCAAGGACTAAGTGGGCAGAGAGAGGAAGCTACAAGCTGCTGGTAAATGCTCACTTGTTTCTTGGTCAACTGTGTTGAATGACGATGACCTTAACACAAAGCCACAGATGGGCTCATTGGATTTTGAGTTGGCTTCCCTGAGGCAGAACCGAAAAGACGGTCCTGCCTATATGCATTGCATGCTCACTGAGAACGCTGTGACATTAAAATATTTGTTTTGTGGATTCAACAAAGGAAAAAAAACTGTTTCCTACAGTTACGACATAGAATCTCATAGTTATGGTATACCACCTCATAATTGTGAGGTTATATCTCCATAATTACAAAAAATCGTGAGATTTATATTCTCGCAAGAAGTTCTTTAGTTCTAACCCTTACCCTACCTGTAATGTGTCACAACTCATAATTACGAGTCACTAAGTTGTAATGACAGAAAAAGTTGTTTTTTCGTTGTTAAATGTGCTGCAGTTTCTTTTAAAAAAGAAAGTGTGGTAAAATTATTTGCTATAGCTTGTGACATTTATTTTTCTGTTAATTTGATGACGTTTTTGTTGAGTCGTGCTTTCTTTGGTGGGTCTGATGGTGAAGCTTTTTTTTCAGAAGGCAGATGAAACATTATTTTACAATGAACACACTAAACCACTTCTGTTCAGTCCCTTCTCTGTTTATTTACCAGAAAGAGAATTAAATTCCTTTTACCAATAAATTAAACCTGTTGCATCATCGCAGGAGGAATTTTTTACTGTCTGAGCTATCCCCATGTTGTTGTTGGTTACACACATCCTTAACATACCTGAGGTAGAGTGGTGTCACGGTGGTTCAATACACACAACTACAACTTAATAAAGACAAAAATGTGAAAACAGAAGTTTATTAAATGTAATCACTGTGTCACTGAATTGCATGCAACATTTTTCATTCATTAACTGTGAAAAGGATCACTTCTGATATCCCCTGTTAACTCACAGCACATGTATTTTCAAAAAAGTAAATTCCAGGGAATAGAAAACACAGTACTATTAAAGTGATGTTAGATGATGACCTAATTAAATACTGCACCTGTACTTTCACTTCAGGAAATCATGTAAAAAAAATATTAGGATACAACCAGACAACTCCTACCTCCAATTAATTTTACCATCGCATATTACTAAATATTCTGTGTCTGTAGTGGAAAACTGTAGTGTTTGACTAGTGGGAATCTTCTTCCACTGTGGCATTATGACACTGAATTGAATGTAACTAAAGAACAATAATAATAAAATGACCTTACCTCTGGTATCTAGCTGTGCAAATGGGTTAATTTGTCTGGTCCTTGAGATATCTGCATGGCTATGAATCACTAAGTTTAAATATAAGCTTGGTCTTTTTGTTTATCTGGGTGAACAAATTCTGTTGCATTCACATTTTGGTGCTGAAAAATAAAACGACCCTCAATGACCTTTAGGTATAAAGACATACTTATCAGAATAGGTACCATATGTACACAAAAATCAATATTAATTACTAATACTGACTTAATGAAGCATAATAAAGTCAGCAGGAAATAAATCAACATCAAAAAACTTTATAAGTTCACAGTGACAGCATAACAAAGATATCCACCAATGAAGGGAAAGAAAAAGAATGTGCCTTTTGTAAAGCCCACCGGACTGATTGATCACAGATGGGTGGCCTGACTAGCCAGGCTCCATCTGGTAGACCTCAGTCTAAATTAATTGTTCAAGTTGCTCTGTCAGTTAAGACCACAAGTTGAGCTTCCAGTTTGGATGTTTCTTCATCCTAGGAAACAAAGAAAAGTCAACAATAAATAGAAATGAAAGCTGCAATCTTTCACTTTCTGCGTGTAGTTACTGGTTGTTGGTTGACATGGCCTGGTATTATGTAATGCATCTGCACAGTGCATGATGGAGTTAAAGGTCACATCCTGTTGAGGTGTGCATCCTGTTGCCAGTAGGTGGTGCTATGACTTTCGAATTTTGGCATGTAAATGTGGTCACGCCAGGTCATCAAACATGTTGTCAGATTGGACAATGTATTGTCAAATTAGTGGAACTTCCTGTTTCATGGCTATATGGCCATAGTCATGCTGTTAAAGGAAGACTTATGATTAGCACAACTTTTCATTATAGTTGATGTAATTAATTTTGTAAAAGGGGTTGTTTATAGTACAAGATCTTGAAATTGAGCAGAAATTGTGTATTAAAATGCGTAAAGGTGTGCTGCGGCTGTGTTACGTTTCTGCATATAAAGTGAAGACCAGACCATGAAATATTTCAAACATACATATGTTTTACATATGCATCAGTGTTGTATTTGTTGTTAGCGATGCATGATCGTGAAAATAAGGTAAATGGTTTAATTGTTGTAATCAAATTAGGACTGACTTCATCGATTTCACTGTGGAAAATCACTTGTTACAACAGCGGACAGGAAGAATGATAAGGAAAGAACTGTGTAAGAGTGTAGTTGTTTGCCTAGGGACCAAAGGGTTGTCAGATTATGAAGCACAAATGAAAAGTATAAATGGTTGCAACACTTTCTGTATGCGTTTCAAAATAAAAGCACTCCAGCATTTCTGTTGACCGAATCCATTCTTTTGTTTAAAAAAGGTTTTTTTATCGTGAAATATTTGCAGGAGCGGACAATGCAAGGCTTCATACTGTCAATTTTATTCCAGGAGTTTGATTATAGTGGTGTTTACATACTGATTTTTATACATGTCGGTGAAACGGCATGCAAGGGCTGCTTCATTGAAATTTTCCAGGGGCCACTATCGAGCCATTTTGCTACAACCATTTTGCAAAACCCATATTGGGAGTAAATGTTTGTTGTTTCATGAGTTCATCAACATTTGCCGCACAACATTCACAAGATGTTTTCATCTCTTATGGGTATTTGGACCATATTTCAGCTGGATCTGGTCCTGTAAAGTTTGATAAAGATTGGACAATGTATAGTCAAGTTAGAAGAACTGTCTGTTTCAAGGCAAAACATCAAACTCAGAGTACAACTTTTCATCTTGAAGGTGTTTAGATTACACTGACTCAATATGAAGCTGATCTGATTAATCCTCCTTCAAAAGGATCTTCCAACCTAATTTTTGCTAGGTGTGGTCAACCTGCTGGGAGGAGTACATCACAGTATAAAAGATGTAAATTATATTTGACTGTAGGGTGTGCTATGACTGAATATTGGTATGTAGATGATGAAAAGTTTTTCTCAGCGGGCGTGTGCGTGGCGTAGAATTTAAATATTTCACCGCGAAACAGGAAGTTGTTGTATTGTTGTGCATTATCCAACTTCACATGTTTGATACGCACATAGTTACAACAACTTCCTGTTTCACGGTGAAACATTTAAATTCTACGCCACGCCATGCACACGCCCGCTGAGAAAAACTTTTCATCATCAAGGTGTTAAGATTGCACTGACCAAATTTGAAGTTGATATTATTAATACTCGAGGAGGAGTTGTGTGAATCGCCAAAAATGACTGACTTCTTGTTGGGTTTGGAATATAGGTCCACGCAACTTTTTGGTACATCTGGGAATGATACATATGGCTTATAATTTTCATTTTGGTAAAACGTGCTGCTGGGGTTGCACTTTAGGGGGCGCTCGAGTCAATTGGGTACGCAGGAAAACCAAATAAATTTCTCACATCTGAATTTTGGGCAAAGTTTCACATGTTTAGGCCACCAAATGTGCGATTCAATGCTAGAATAAAAAGTAGTAAATACAATAGGGTCCTCGCACTGTAAGTCCTTGGGCCCTAATTAATTGTTGGGTGCAATTAGTCCTTTGTAGTCTGATGAAGTAGTAGTCTTAAAAAATAAAAGTTTTTACTTCAAACAAGTCTGAATATTCTTGCTTAGCTCCACATCTGACAGATTCATTATTTACTTTCAATGTTATTCTTTCAATATTCAATGCTACTGTAGAAACCGAACTGTTTTGATGAATATCTCGAATCTGTGTACATGCAGTACAATCTCGAACATGCAGATTTCACATACTTTAACATTCTACACACTTTTCCATTATGTCACAAACTGTTTCTTCTAATCAATGTTTTAAATACTGTTAATAAGCCCAATGAGACAAATAGTGATTTGTGAATATGGCCTATACAAATAAAATTTGAGTTATTGATTGATTGGTTGATGTTGGGAGGGTGAGGTGTGATCTCACATTGTCACTGTTCGTGGTCATGTTCAGAGCAAGCTGAGTCCAGTTTGTGGCCTCCGATATGTTTCCCAGTTCCTTGTGACACTATGAGCATAAAAATACGATGATTAGTTTCATAGACTTCACAACAGTAACACACTGATGATGTGGCAGTGAAGGACAGGCAAGAAAATACACCCTGATATTTTGGCCTATAGCTTTGCTTTAAGCCTTTGAAAATCGGCTCTGGTTTTTGCTGGAATTTCACTATAATCCAAGTTGAAATTATTTTAGTATTTTGCCTGAATGTCCAACAGGTTTTTTGTATACGAGTTGATTTGAAGAGGTATGTTTTGGAACCTGCTCGGCTCTGGGCCTGCCGCACCACCAACAGTCATAAGCCAGGGACCACCATTCATCGATTCACTGCCCCTTATCCCGGTACATCTCCTCGTGGCAGGGCATTGAACAGGGATATCTCCTTGATACTACCCGCAGCTAAGCTTTCTCAGGAGCCCCTGGCTCCCCAATTCTTGTCCCACCTTCTTAACCATAACCAGAAGCTGGCCTTCTCTGCGCTCTCAAGTGGCCTTACCCGGTAGCCCTAGATCTCGGAGCAGGTGTAATGTTGAGCTCCCAACAAAGCGCATTTAACAAATCTCCACCGGACTGAGTTTTGTATTCCGTCCGCTATCCCTGCTCTCTGCAACCAGGTCTGCATATTTTGCCCTCATCCTTTCATGGGCTGCCTCCAACCCCTCCTCCAATGGCAGAGTCAGCTCCACCAGCAGCTATTTTAGCTGACCAGAGTACCATTTCAGATCGCATTGTGGTGCTGCAGATCTGAAATAGAGCTGCCTGCCAAGGTCAACCTCCAACCCCCACAGTCCCAGACAAAAGGAGCAAGGGTGCTGATCTTTTGCTGGTGGTATCTGTGGACTCCCCCTTGTCTTTGGAACTGGATCCACTGATGGATCTTCATATGGCCCTTTCTCTCCACCACCTCCGCCAGCTTCCTGAGCACCTGGTCGTGTCTCCACCTGAAGCAGCCCTGTGGGAGAGCAGTCCTGAAACTTGCAAGAGTGTGTTGGAGGTAGGCGTTGGTGGTTGCACAGAGATTACAGGCTTGCACTGTCCCCAGCCACTTGTGCAACACCCTGCCCTCGTAGGAGGGCAGGGTGTTGCACAAGTGGCTTGTGCCATCCGTGTGTCCTCAGAAATAGCTAGCTGACTCTGGATCACACGATTGGTGGGTCGCTCCATCCAAGCCCTGCCCGACCTGTTACCACTATCTCATGTGCTGCCACCTGCTCACTGCTTTCTGAACTTCCACCTCTGTCCTCCATTTCCTCCCTGTCACCACACAGATATGCCTGTCCCTCCCAGGAGAATCCCTGAGCTCCAGCACCAGCCTTGCCTCTCTTGCCTCTCTCCAAGAGTCATTGATTGTAGGGGTAGCTGCAGTGTGTTCCACCCGTACAGGCTTGCTGTTGAGTGGCAATTTGGAAGTCCTAGCCTACAAGATAATGCTTAAGCACCACACCTTTTACTTCTCAGGTAGCTGGCTTGAGTCGATGTTGGGTGTCAATCTGTAAAACAGTACAGATGTTTCTCCCGGCTTAGGCACGAAGCCAGGTGGACACAGAGGCTCATTCATTGTGGGGTCACTGTAGTGAACATGGATGTGTTCCTCCAGCTCTCCAGCATCCCACTGGTCTTCTCTTTAAGAAGTCCTTGTGCAAAGCGAAAGGGATTCTAGAAAAAGTTTGCCCTCATTCTCCTTTCTCTTCCTTCGCCGTCTGATGCGCACTGCCCTTCTGAGGTTGGCCAACCTCCTTCTGATGTTGTCCCAAAGAGTTTTAAGGTCCTCTTTTTCTTCTGCATTTGCTTTCCTCCAGTGCTTGCAGAACTGCCTTCAGCTTAAAACCAGATTGGTAATCTCCTTTTCCCTCCTTCCCTTTGTTCTCACTGCTGCTTTCCTGCCGGTCACCTCACTGTACCTGCAACTTCTCCAAACAGGTCAAGCTTTGGCCACTTGATCCTTCACTAACGCACATTGTTCTTCAGGCTTCTGGCACTTTGACTTAAGACTCTTGGGGGTGCTTCTGTGTGTCCTCCTATGAGTCGTTCACATCCTTCCACTCTTCCGGTGCCACCTCCACAAAATTGTGCCCGGTGGCACTGTGGTTTTTGACCTGGCCTTGGATCCTGCTTATCTGAACTGCCTGAGCAGTGCAAGGTTGCTTATGTCTACCACCACTACCACACTTAGGCCCAATCCCATTTCACCCCTTCTCCGTAGCCCTTCCCCTCTGTTTTGCGCAATGTAGGGGAAGGCTGTCCTGATCCTTGTTGGGACGGCGGGCCAAGCGTTAGGGTCATAAAGCCCTGGAAACTGAGATTTTTCAGACACACACTTCAAACCGAGGGCTATGAGAATTTCCCAGAAATGTAAAAATGGTATATGTTTTGGAAAAAAGTTTTGTTGCATCTGTTTACATCGACGACTACTGATGACGTGCCTGGTTTTCAAGACAACTACTGATGTAACAGCTTCTTTAAGTGCTGTCCCAATTCGTAGGGGTAGATTTCAACCACTACCCCTTGTGACTCTGTTTCAAGGGGTAAGATAACCATCGAAAACAAGGGGTAGCGGTATGGAGAAGGGGTGAAATGGAATTTTTAATGTGAATACACATCCCCCTGATTGTTGTTGTCTTCTCCTATCTACATCCACCCTAAGAATCCTCATCTCGTTATAACTTGTCCTTGTGTTCGAAACAGCAACATCTGCCCTGGCCGGTCAATCTTCTGTCCCCAGAAGTACAAAGATTTGAACAGGTAGATTTTAGAACAGAGGGTTAGGGTTTATAACAGAGGGTTATATATATATATATATAATATACACAGTTTATTAATCACACAGTTCCTTTAAATCTGTGTCATGAATTGAATAAGTACAGAGTGTCAGTGAGCAGCTTGTTTACCTTTGCAATGTAAAGTCTCACGGCCTTGGAGAAACCTGGACTGAGTTCCTCTGCCTGGGTGTTCAAATAACACACAAGACAAAGATTCTGTTTAATAATCACTTTACTATATAAAATATCATTACACACTGAAAAGCAGATGAACCGTTAAGACCCACTGAACGCTAGGTCAAGTTCATCTTTGCATTGTGGTTGATTGAGTGTTGTAAAAAACAACCATGTCCCTGGGTTAATGCCAGCCACAGAACATTAGGTCCTATGTCTCTACACTGTAATATCAATACAGGCAAAAATACAACAAATGATATTTAAAAATATATTTATATTTATATATTTATATTTATATATTTACTTTTATCTCACAAGAAAAGCATTGTGACTCCCTGAATCGATACCCTATGTTACATTGCTTCTACTTGCATATATATTTCTGGTCTCTTTCAAATAAATTTTGTAATATTGTTTAGTTTTTACCAGCTGGAGACATGTCTTTATAGGAGAAGATCATAACTGGGGGATGTCTGTAATATACGTTCCTCGGCTCAAAGACAACAGATTGTGTCTCATAGTCTTATTCTTTGTTGAATCAAGTTGTAGATTTATTTATCTATTCATTAACAAGGCAGGTGTATATCTGGGGACACTAGAAAGTGCAGTGTTTAGGATGAGTGATCACAATTCTGGAGTGGTTAATTTGTAGTGGGAACACATAACTTAAATACATACTCTAAGTTTTAGCTAAATAGCCTCCTTTATCCAGTGTGCTTTATACCACTAGCAGCCTTCTTTCTTTTTAGCTAATTATAGACCCATATCAAACCATCTCTTCATTTCTAAAAACCTTAAATGTTGTTGCTGACAAGTTGTGTGATGATTTGCAATAGAATGGTCTGTTTGAAGGCTTTCAATCAGGATTTAGAATCCATCACAGCACATAAACAGCACTGTCAATGACCAATGACCTTTTCATGGCCTCAGACAATAAACTTGTCCCTATACATGTCCTGCTAGATCTTACTGCTGCATATGACACCATAGATAACAAGATTCCATTACAGAGACTAGAACAGGTTTAAGTCACACTCAGACAAATTACAATTTGTTAATGTTAATAACTCAACTTATCCACTGAATGTGACCAGAGCAAACCAAACCTAAG
Organism: Hippoglossus stenolepis; assembly: GCF_022539355.2. Taxonomy (NCBI): domain Eukaryota; kingdom Metazoa; phylum Chordata; class Actinopteri; order Pleuronectiformes; family Pleuronectidae; genus Hippoglossus; species Hippoglossus stenolepis. The sequence goes on from NC_061502.1 coordinate 367,290, forward strand.
TTAAAACACCCTTAGACCAAAGCAGCAGCAGTCTGTGATCCTGTACCTTGAGGAAGTTCTCAAGGGCGTCATGCAGTGTGGAGTTGGGGGGGCTGTGGTAGAGGGCAGCAGCCGCCTTCCTCTCAATCCAGTCCAGGGTGGCTACCTGCAGAGACACAAACATTTGAAACACTGACATCAGAGGTATTATACCGTAAGAAAGTGTGATGATGAAGATGCATTTGGTAAGACCATAGTCAAACATAACACCAACAATACATCCCTCTATCTCACCTCATAGCTCCATCTACCCAGCAGGTAGAAACACATGGGGTCATCATCTCTGAGGAAGATAGCACGTTCCAGATGCTCCTGGGTGTAAAAAACAAATCAAGTTCTCTAAAAAAACTCCCAAGATAGAAGCTCAACATGAACTGGGATAAAAATGGTTAGCACAATATGTGTCATACAATCATACGATTTTCAGATGACAGCTGTCACCATCCTTGTCAGCAGGGACTCCAGTTTGCTGTGTAGTTTCATTATTTATTAGTTTTAATTCTCCCAAAAAAATAATAAAATCGTAGGTTATGTTACTAGGCCATCTTCAAGGTCAAACAATTTAGATAAATGAAAAAGCCTTACAACATATGTCGCCTGTAGACCAAATAGATGAAACTACCGAATTTCTACGCGTTTGTTGAACAGGTGATTTGATTAGGTTATGTATCAGTCTTAATCTTTACTGAACAAAAACTAGTTTATGTCATTACAGTGTCTCCTAAACACTAAGTGTGTGAGCATCCCAGCGGGGGTCAAGTCGCGTGTCAACGTCTGTGTGCATGTGCGCACATACACATTGGTCTCAAGGTGGAGGGATCCTTAAGTAACTGCAGTTTGCAAGTGAAGAAACAATGCTAGAGCAAGAGTCAGAAGGACAGGTTACCAGTATGTTGTTTTTGTTAACTTCCTATGATTATTTGCGTGAATTAAAGACAGTAAGTGCATATTTACCTATTGTTGTGTTCATTGCCTGTGTAGAATCCTACTGTGTTAGCTTACCATTCCCATAGAGCTCATTTAGGTTATTTCATACTGTTATTTTTGTTAACACACTATTTAGTATTTACCTTATGCAATTAAACCGTATTCCTCTGGTTAATTTATGTAAGTGTTATGATAATAACATGTATGTGTAACCTAGTTTTTCCTGTATGGACACATACTGCCGTGTTTGACCAACATCCCCACTTCAACGTCATCTACAGCTGTTAAACTCAATTCAGACACACTGGTGGTGTGGAAACATGCATGCACATTAAATGGTCTGAATTTATAAAGCAATTTTTAGTCTTGACCACAAAAAGCTCTTTACACTACATGTTTTGCCATTCTCACTCTCTCTCTCTCACGCACGTACGCACGCATACAATGAACATGATCTCACTCCCAGAAAGAACTCATGAATGAAACACAAGGAGACATTACTTTCAGTAAGAGGCTGCTCTTCAGCTTGCCATGCATGCCCTCATACTGGGAGCAGAGTCCTGTCAGCACAGCAAACCTGGAGCCAGAAACAGAAGAACTCAGACACAAAAATATAACCATGTTGTCATTCATGGGAGCAATATTTAAACAGAATGTTAGGGAAAAGTTCATTATCATCTTACCATTTGTGACACTCAGCGTTCAGGCCATTCTTCTTCAGGGCCAGCTCTGCCTCCATACGACCTGCAACACCAGTTCAGTTTATTTCCAAAATCTGTTGGAAGATGCAAACTTTTAAACTTTTCTCTTAAGTAAGTTTACTGTGTTCTAGCAGGATCCACAAGCAGTTGATCATTTCCTAATGTGTGTGTGTGTATTAATTAGTTACCTTGTTGTGCATATATCATCTTCTTTTGTTTGTCCTCAGTGGACTCATACACATCAATGTATGCCCGAGCCAGTCTCCATAGAAACTCCCTGTTGTCTCCATACTGCAAGCACCAAATCAGAAAACCATCACACACCTTTCTGGCATACTCATTAAGGTCCCAAAAAACTTTGAGAGGGCACTAAGGTGATAAATAACATTTATTTAATTTTATGTTTATGTTATGTATTGTCCATTAAATAATTTCTTCACTTTCACATTTAGCTATGTTACAACCTATGTTTCTAACAATGTTTAGAATCATTTCATCCTTATCAAGGTAAACTCACCATACCCCATAACACAGATGATATATAGATATATATATATATATATATAGTAATAGTATTCAGACACTTGGCCATGGCACTTGACATAAAGGTCAGGTACCTCCTGTCTCTCTTTCATCTTTGAGCTGTTTGTGCAACTTGATTGAAGTCCACCTGTGGCAGACTCTTCTAATTGGACATGATTTATCGTTATTATCATCATTAGCATAATCACTTCTTTTATTAACAAGTGCTGTCATCATTGCTGCCGTTATTAACATCTTTACAGTGTCTCCCATTAATTGTCTAGACTGTGGCAGCCCACTAAGTCTGTAATGATTCTCCAAATCCACAATTCAGTTCAAACCTCTGTTTTTGAGGTTTGGGGGGCGGGGTGTATTGGGTGCGTAAGAAAAAGCGGGGAGAACATTTCTAAAACACCAATATTTGGAACAGTAAAAAGAAGAAGAACACTGAAGAACATGTTGGACTTAAAATTACGTAAACAAGAAGGGTGTGTGTGCGTGTGTCTCCCACAGTCTCAACGTCCAGAGTTCAATCCGTCTATTTAGTATATTTAGTTTAAGTCTTTCATTCTCCCCCACAAGCCCAATATACAATAGTTCACTTCAATCCAGTTCAAACGAAAAACAGAACAAAGATTATCTGTTGCGGGTGTTGAGGAATTTTTGACCATCCTCACACATTACTGTATATGCCACTATATATTATGTATATTACACATTATATCTGTACAGGAGAATAGTTCCTGTCTAATTCCACAGATACTCCCTTCTCTCTCTGAGCAGTACCAAAGGTCAGGTTATAGATAAAGGGCCAACCAACAGTACATTGTTGTGTCTACGTTGAGGGACTTTCATATCTAACTCAGATGCTCCAGACAGAGGCACCAACTTCAACTCTCACCAACTTTAACTCTTTTGCATATTTTATAAGTGGCAAGACATAAGGACAAACTGTGATTAAGGTATGCATGCTTTAGACTTAACTATCCAATAGGATGCAAACACCTACAAGTAACATAGAGAGTGACAGCAATTCTAGCCATTCATGCATGTGCTGTTGGAATGGGTGATGCAAGTAGAGGACATCTTCAGACTTGGGGGGGGGGACAATTGCTCATGTTACCGTGTTAGCGTTTGTATATTGTTTCACCTTCTGGTCTCCTTGATGCATCAAGTCTACATTAAAATCTTCTGCATAAGACATCAGCTGCTGCCTGAGTTCTCCTTTCACCAGCTTCCAGAAAACTTCCATAACAGTGGGTTTTACACAGTTAGGTCTTACACAGCCCTACAGCCCACTATATTGTAATCTGACTCTTAAGCTGCTTTCCGACATGCACTGAACTCTGGAAATCATCACGATTCTTCAGAGCAGGTGCATGCGTAAAAGCAAATGTGTGATCCCTGGCTCCTTTGTATTAAGTCCGCCAAATGTCCGGAGGAGTCGATGTGAGCAGGGGGATGATGACACTTAACAGGCCACAGACGCAAAAATGAAAAAAACGAAAAACAAATCCCTCCAGATGAAATGTGTTGCCATACATGTAGAGGACAGACAAGACATCAAGAGAGTTTGTGGTAATAAAAGATGACGCTGGTATCGATGTGCTGTTAACAAAAACACTTGATCTCCACTTTGGAATCAATACATTACATCCTGCCTCTGCCTGCTGTACCACCCCTCACCTGAATCCTGCAGAAGATTTGTTGTTGTTGTGAATGTGTCTGTGCGAGAAACTTTGTGCAGGTGTGAAAGGTAAACTGCGGAGAAGGTCCAGACCCAATTCTCCGGAGTTCCTTCGCATGACATCTCTGAAAAAAGCTATGATGAACCAAATTTTTTTTACCTCTCATAATACAAGAAATCTCAAAGTTGATGTTTGAAGCTATTTGCCTTCATGCACATAAAAATGCAGCCCTTTTACCACCATAGATTGAATTAATTCTGTCAGAAATGTTGTTACATCTGTAACTATTACTGTCAATGTAACAACCAGTCTGACAGTGCTTAAACACAACAGCACCCCTCCTTTCTCTTTTGCCTCTCCATCAATTTCTTACCTCTTATCCCAAACGAGGCAGATGGCCACTCACCCCAAGTCTGGTCAAGGTTTCTTCCACTTAAGAGTTTTTTCTCTCCACTGTCACTAAAGTGTTTGCTCGTTGTGGGAACTGTTGTGTTTCTGAATAATATTGTAAGATCTCAACCTTAATCTTTACAGTGCCCTGAGATAATGGTATGTTGTGATTTGTTAAGTAGTTTATAGTCACTGAACCTGACAATTTCTACACAAATAACCTTTTTTCTGTTATTAGTTTCAGCACTAGTTTACCGTCATGTAAACAGTAAGTCAGTGTCCTATTACTGACCTCTGCTCTGTTGTCCAGCAGGAGTCGAAAGCCCTCTGCCTTTAAACTGGCATCTCCTGTGTGGAGGATGTCACTCTGTGCCAGAAGGAGAGCCAGCTCCCCACTGGGAACTTCAGTCACCAGCTGCGACCTACCCTGATCATCTTCCTCCTCCTCCTCCTCCTCCAACTCTCTACATTCATCCACCTCCTCTTCCTGGGAGTCTTCCTGGCGGAGCGTGATGACTGTGGCACAGCTCCCGTCTTCATCCTCCTCAGACTCCTGCTCAGGCTCCTTCTCAGGCTCCTGCTCCTCTCTGTCTGTGTCCCGGTCTGTGTAGTCTGACTCAGCATATGCTGTGGAGTAACTGGGACATACAGTATATTGAGGATCATCTGTTATTTATGTAGGATTTATTTAGCTGGGAAAAGGTTGTAAATATATTCAAGAAACCGCAATTGCAATTTCACACAACAGAGTATTGATTTGTGAATAATATTGCTGTTTTAAATGTTAATTCACCCAAATTGCTAAAAAATAAAAAATAAGTTCTAAATGGTAATTTGTTTTGTTTGTCCAGGTTTATAGATAATGTCTCCTAGATCTCTGCATCCACCTCAATATTATGAACGTCTAAAATAAAAAAATATATATCTATAACATAATGCAAATCAAGCATGTTCTTTGTAGATTACTTACGTGAACAATGTATACTCTTAACTACCGCAGTGCGGTTGTACAGCTCTGCCAACCAGTGCAGTTTCAATCTACATAATTTTTTTCCCCCAGATTCATATTAGGTCACAATGACCTTTGACCACTGAAATCCCATCATGCACTGACTCTCCCTCTCGGTCTCTCTTCCCCCCATTTATTTATTTTATTACATGTCCCCTTTGTGTTTTTTCCCTCCCATAGTTTCTCTCTCTCTCTGTGTCATATTCTGCAGGTATCGGACTCCAGAGCTGCAGGATCCAGATGACAACTATTATTAATTATTTTTTATGAATATTGGTAAATGGTCTGTATTTAAATCATGATTTTTTTTAGTATTCATGACCACTGAAATCACTTTTACATTACAGTTTTGCCATTCACCCATTCACACAGTGCATCAACTGTTGCTAATGATTTGTGAGGCCACTGTGACCTTTGATCACCAAAATCTGATCAAGTAATCCATGAGACTGAGTGAATATTTGTTCCAACTTTGAAAGAATTCCCTTGAGGTGTTCCTGAGGTATTACATTTAAATGGTAAATGGTTTGTATTTATATAGAGTTTTTCTAGTCTTGATGACTACTCAAATTCTTTACAGTACAAGTTGCCATTCATCCATTACAACACACACTGAGTGCTCAGTACAAACCCTAGCATTACGGCTAACGGGAGGATTCTGCCGTTTCATTGCCGGTAACCAACGAGTTTGGAGCTCCATGTTTTTAAATTATTCTGCGATTATTAGTGCTGCCAGTAGTTCGCTAATGCAGGACTTGCACTTCAACCAACAGCACGACGTCACATCCAGTGCTAGCAGAATATGATGATATTCTTGTTTGAAATAGGCATTTCAGATTGGTGATTTTTTCAATTCAGCTTAACTGTCAGTGTCAAAACCTGTAAGGATTTTTAGAGCGGGAAATCCTCTTTTAAATTATGTTAAATACATTAAGTGTTTCATTTCCACTTTAATGCTTCAACTTACCAAGACATGCCTCCAACTTTGTGGGAACAGTTTGGGGAAGGCTCTTTTCTGTTACAGCATGACTCTGCCCCAGTGCAAAAAGCAAGGTTCACAAAAGGTATGGTTGGGTGAGTTTGGTGTGGAAGAACTTGACTGGCCCACACAGAGCCCTGACCTCAACCCCATCAAACAACTTTGGGATGAATTAGAACGGAGATTACGAGCCAGGCCTTCCCGTGTATCTGACCTCACAAAAGCTCCTCGGGATGAAGTGGCAAAACTTTACATTAGCACACTCCAAAATCTTGTAAAAAGCCTTACCAGAAGAGTGGAAGCTGTTACAGCTGCAAAAGGGGTACCAACTCCATATTAATTCCTATGGATTTAGAATGGTACATCATAAAAGCTCCTGTAGGTGTGATGTGTAGGTGTCCCAATACCTTTGTCCATATAGTGCATATCACATTCACAGGAACGAGAGGTCACTGTGACCTCGACCTCCAGGCACCAAAATCTAATCAATTCATCTTTGAGTCCAAGTATCTACCAAATTTGAAGACATTACCTCAAGCTGATCTTAAGATATCCCATTTAAAAAATTCAACATACTTTGAGGGGCCACTATGACCTTGACATTTGGCCACCAAATTCAAATCCCAGTCCAAGTGAATGTTTGTGCCAAATGTGAAAGGATTCCCTCAAGGCGGAGATTTGCATTCACAAGGCAAATATGTGATTGTGAGGTCACAATGACCTTGACCTTTGACCGCCAAATTCTAAACATGAAAATTCACTCATTATCTACTGAATAATGAGTGAATTTTCATTTTTCAGTGAACTATCCCTTTAAGAACCCACATTCACTTTCATTTGGCCGGCCCCTCACACCAGGAAGTACAAAAATGTACCAAATACAACTTGAAAACAATTTCTATTGAATGCTCATAGGCACTTGTGGTCTCCCAGGTGCATTGTACGAGGAAACTATTACTACTACTTACTTATCTATTCTTAGCACATGGCACTGCCTAACTGTCAGCAATGGTCTTACAAGCATTAGCTGATTAAACTAGTTAAAAAGCCTTTTAAAAATATCCACAAGATCAAGAATATGACAAAACAAAAGCACCACCCATGACATACCCTCCTTCGCTGGTCTCTTCATATGCGCTGGCCATGCCCTGGCTGGCAGTGAAATAGATGGAGCTGGAACTGGTGGAATCATTGCGGTCTCTGTGGACAACATGACGGCGCCTACGTACTCGCTGACTGTCCTCCACTCCCTTTCTGAATGTGAAAGAGTAGAAGGAAAATCCATGCACATCAGTCAAACAATTTCAACAACCTCCATGTGGGGACCCAACCTCATTTAGAAGAATTACTCTTATGCTTCATACAGTACGATGATTTCATTCTGCATTAGCTAGTTTACACGCAAATGCATACAGCCTTTCTTAACAAGCGTCTCCGGTCTGTAGGTCCATTACTTTCTGTCTTCAGTTCAATTTACCATCAGAATAGAGTGCTTTCTTTCATTTCAATTAGAAGTTTGGTGTCTCTGATGGTTTCCTGCATCACAGTTGTTTTTATTTCACTGAATATGTTCACTTATGCTATGTATTATTGGGGACATGGTGCATGGTGTAAGAATAAAGAGAAATCAACAAAATAGTAGTTTGAATACATTCCACGACACAACCCTCTGAGGCCCAATATTCCTTTCACCTTTCAATTACATACAAAGTAAGCTTCCACAGAAAAGAAACCACATTGTTTGACCAACTTACACTGTATGTATCTGCCAGTATTAAAGAACATACCTGTACTTACTAAAAGACTCAAATACAAAAGAATGACTGGGCCAGGAATACCACAGCACATGTTCTACCTTAGAGTTGGGAGGGAAGATCTATTTAGTCAAGTATGAGGCCCATTCCTTGAATAAATGAATATAAATGACTGATGCGACCTACATTAGCACAATTTGTATTTGAACATACATGATGATTATAATACATAGACTTCAATGGGTGATGTGTTTTTTGTGGTCGTTTTCTTCGATCCTTTTTCGTCTTCACTGTCTGGATAAATCTGACTGTTGTTGCAACCTTTCAATGAATACTGTATATCATCAACATACAAGTAAACGCATGATTGTTATTTCAATGTAAACACATGACAAAAATAAGAAAATACTCCGAAACACTAACAAGTTTTTTTTATTATTAATAATAATAATAATAATAATAATAACAACACCCTTTATCAAAGGCGATCATAGAAGGTACTCTAATGCTTTAAATGAAACTACTGTGGATATGTAGATTTGAACCATGTATTAACTACACAATATTATTTCATTTTAATGTTCTGGCTAAAATGACTATTTGGTACAACATGGGAGGCACACTAGCATAGACTCAGTACAGCTCATGACACTGTCACTTACTTGACATCCTGGATGATTTGCACGGCGATGTCCTGCAGGCCGCCCCTCAGCTCAGCCACCTCTGAGCGCAGTGAATCCACGCAGCTCAGCACCTGGTCCAGCTGGTTCCTGAGCTCTAGTTGTTGCTCTGGGGACAAACCCTGTACCACTGCCTCCACCGCTGCCAGAGCCTGCTGCTGAGCCTTCTCCTCTGGAGACAGGGAGAGAGAACAAGTTTATCATATGGGTTTGGTATTATTAGCCATTTAGTCCTGTCTGTCTCAACAGGCACCTCTATACCTAAAATCTCTAACCTTTCTCCCACCCTCTTAACATGAAAATCACTCTATTTTGTCCTGTTTGTCCAGGTTGTTGGGGATGCAGACTAACAATGGTATCATGGACGTCATTCACCTAACACTTCAATCAGACCTCTTCACGTATTTTTATGCAATTTTGCTGCCAAAAGGTGCTTCAACTATGTACTGAGTTGAGTGCCTGAATATGTATGTCAAAGAATTGCATACTTTGCAACAATTATCAAGTTCTGTTTTTGCTGTGTTATTATTGGGTATTTAAACTAGATTGGTGGGAGAAAAATGTTGACAATATTACCATAAGGCATGTTATGTGCCTGCCTTATGTGCATGCCAGTTCCAGGTAACCCACCCTGAGCTTCCAGTGTCTCCTGCAGCAGCTCTGCTCCAGCCCCGTCAAACAGTCGGCGGGATGGACGGGCCTCCAGCACCAGTCTCTGGAATCTTCTCTTACTGACCTCTCTGTAAATCATGAGGGCAATCAAACCCAAACTGGCAGTAGCTCCAACAGCAAGCCCGATCAAACCACTCCTGCCGAGAGGTGTGTTCATGTCGCTACTCGGAGCAGACACTAGTCGTTATTAAATATCGTTAATGTCGGTTACTGACAGACGCCGCTGTCTCCCACCATTACAGAGCCTCAGCCTGGAACCAGCATGCCCGCGACCGAAGAGAAGGCTGATAACGGCAACGCTCACTGCATTGGACCTAGTTGGCCCAGTGTCACCAGCTGGTCACTAGCCAGTCCCTCTGCTCGGGTTTCAGTTTGGCTAGCAGCGCTAACCACTTTTAATAAGAATTACGCAAATGTCAATTGTTTCTCCTGGCACCACAATTATAGATGTCGACACTTCTTTTCACAAACATCTGTTTACATCAAAATGTGCGACGATGCTGTGAATCCAAACATCCTAGCTACCTCACATCCGCACCCGGCAGCACCAACATCAATGAGGGCAGCAACTTCCGGTTTGAACTTATAAAATAAAACGCGTTGACATCATAATATATCCATTGTTGAAATGCGAACTGAAGCCCATTTCCGTGTGTAAAATTAAATTCAACCTTTCATTTTTATAATGGGGGGGATATAGAGCTCTACCATCTTCCAACATTTAGTGTTTAACAAGTAATTGGACCGATACAGTCAAACCAAATAATCATTTAATATTTGATCTGTTTGTGCACAGAAATCCCTTGAAGAATCTGCTGCATGTTGTCCAGGTCCATGTGATGCAAAGGTTCCATAGAGAAACCTCACATTTACTAAAATTAAATTTCTCTTCAGATGAACTCCAAGATATGGGAAGTAATCTGTTTTCAGTGGAAAAACAAGAACAATTACATTGGAAGAGTATCAATCAATACAATTTTATTTGTATAGCCCATATTCACAAAGTGCAATTTGTCTCATAGGGCTTATCAAGGTGTGACATCCTCTTTCCTTATAACCTCAATAAGAGTATGGAAAAACTACCAAAAAAAACCTTTTAACAGGAGGGGAAAAACATTTGAAACCTCAGAGAGAGCCACATGTGAGGGATCCATCTCCCCGGATGGACAGAATGTCTACCCGGATGTAGCTAAACACATCTACAAAATAACAATATTTACAACATTGATTAGAAGTAGAAGAGTAAATAAAAAAAGATAATTGTTTGTTGTTTGGGTGTACGCAAAAAGGTTATGTGGAATTAGGTAAATACATACATAAATACAAATGTAAAATGTCTTGTGTTTTGAGCAAAGCAGGATAACTTAAAATGGAGGCGTTTTTTCAATGTGTGAGGATGAGGAGACTAACTCTTTGATGCTATGGAGGATGTGAGCAGAGAAGAAGAGGATGGTGACCTTCATAGCGGGATTTGCAACAGCGGTGGAAGTCAAAAACAGGAAGGATTAAAATAATTGTCAAAGCAGCAGTGCATCAACTTGTTAATGATAAAACTGATAGTAAGAGAGGCAATAGAAGAACGGTTAGATGAGAAGAACTTAGTCTCCCAAAAAACATTGGTCTCCAATAATATTGCTCCACTTGTGAAATGAAAGTGTACCAAGAGGGAACCAAAGGTGGTGAGTATTATCCAGTCTGATGCACAATAAACATTGATGCTTCTAGGATTAAAGCAGACAGGGGTGGAAAATGGTTGAGCTAAATGGTTGGAGTTTAAGGATGTGTGATAAGTAGTAATTAGATAAGTAGTTTGAGCTAATGACCATAGAATCTTTGGACGAGGAAATAAGAAAAGGCATTCGACAGGTGCACTCAGATCCAGTGGTACAGTGGAAAATAAAGAAAGCAAAAATGACTTATTGGAGAAAGTTAGGTGACCCGGTAGGGAACACAACCGCAGTAGGAGATGTGTGATGGGAGGGGATGGAAGGGAGTGGAGTTATCATGTGCTATCTTGAACTAGCAGTAACTAAAAACAAACTGAGCTAAAGGCCTTTTGTAAAGATAAACAGCTCTAATAATTTGTCTGAGAAGAAGGAGCAGAGAGAAAACAATGGGCCTTATTCACAAACAGTGCGTACGCACAAATCTGTGCTTAAACCGTGCATATGAACGTTTGATGCACAAATCTGGGATTCGTCAATATGTTCTTACTTAAATTTGTTCGCAGAGTATGAACTTGAACAGAACTTCCTCAGACCATGCTTACGCACAAATGATGAAGGCCCGGCTGTCCTAGAAAACACCCTTTTAACTAAATGCATAGTATATTAAAACTCCCCAGGAGGGACAGAATTGCAATAGATGCCACGTGTAAAGGAGAACATCAGAAAGATAACGGTATTTACAGCATTGATTAGAATAAACACTTTGTAGCATAATGGAAGGTAAATTAATTGATGGATTATTGTCAGTAATGGTCGAGTATCTGAGGAGAAATATTATATATCAAGCAGTCTTGTTGTAATCATAGTCCATGGTCAGCAGCCACCACGATCATGATCCACCATCAAGATCAGATGCCACTATAGTCCACAATCATTGTCCACTGCCGCCATCAGGATCCACCATCAGCTGCCACCTCAATCGTGGTCCACCACCACTATCAGATGCCAACATGATACAAGATCCGCCATTATTATCACGATCAGCCAGCACGATACAGGATCCACCAATACGATCTCTGATACGCGATCCACCATCATAATCCACGATGTGGCCGCAGCCGCGGCCCTGGATCTGCGGACGATAAGGCAAAGGGACTCAGGGGAAGAAGTCAAGTCAGTAACATGTATTGATGAGATATTCATTTCTTTGATGTGATAAGGAGGGAGAAGAGGAAGGAGAAGCTGGGAAGAGAAGCTCCGTGTGTCATGTGTCCCCCGACATTCTAGACCTATAGCAGCATAACTAAGAGCAGGTCTAAGACAAGCCTGGACCAGCTCTAACTATAAGCTTTATCGTAAAGGAAGGTTTTAAGCCTACTCTTAAATGTACAGATGGTGTCTGCCTCCCGAACTGAAAGTGGGAGATGATTCCACAGGAAAGGAGCTTGATAGCTGAAAGCTCTGGCTCCTACTCTACTTTTAGAGACTTTAGGGACGACAAGTAAGCCTGAATTCTGGGAGCGCAGTGCTCTAGTGGGTTGATATGGTACTATCAGCTCTTTGAGGTATAATGGTGCCATATTATTAAGGGCCTTGAAGGTAAGGAGGAGAATTTTAAATTCTATTCTAGATTTAACTGGAAGCCAGTGTAGCGAAGCTAATACAGGAGAAATGTGGTCTCTTTTCCTGTTTTTTTTTTTTAGCTCTAAACCCTGACTGAAAGTCTTCATATTCATTACTTTCCTGGAGAAACTCACACAGCTGATTGGCTACAACCTTTTCAAGGATTTTAGACAGGAAGGGGAGGTTGGATATCGGTCTGTAGTTGGCTAAAACCTCCAGGGTGGATTTTTTGAGAAGGGGTTTGATTACAGCTAGTAACAGTAGGACTGTGGTACATATCCTGATGATAATGACAGATTGATTGTGTTCAGTAACATACTATAAATGAGGGGCAGAATTTCTTTAAGTAATTTTGTAGGAATGGGATCTAAGATACAAGCTGTGGGTTTAGAAGATGGGATCAAGGGTGATCAGAGAGAATCTGTCTAAATAATTGGTAAAATTCTCAGCTGTTTCTGAGATTTCTATTCTTGATGGGGTATTAGTGCCATTTGAGGGCAGGAAGTGGTTGATTTTATTTCTAATAGTTAGAATTTATCATTAAAGAAGTTCATAAAGATATTGCTATTCAGGGATCAAGGAATACTGGGTTCGGTGGAGGTGTGACTCTCTGTCAGCCGTAGTAGGCAGCTCTTGCTTTGTGGAGGACCTTCTTATATACTTTAACAATATTTTTCCAGGCTAGGTGATTTTCAACATGGTTGTTGGAGCGCCACTTCCTTTCTAGTTTTCTTGACGCTTGTTTTAATTCATGTGTGTTGGAATTATACCAGGGAGCTAATTTACTATGTTTTACCGTTTTTTTTTTTTTGGGGGGGTTATTGAGTCTAATATTAATCGTAATGACTTTACAGAGCTATCGACAAGATGGTCAATCTCAGTGGAGCTAGGGTTTTTAAAGAATTCGTTGGCTATATTGACGGATAATACAGGTTTAAATGTAATTGGAATTATTTCCTTAAATTTAGCTACAGCACTATCAGGTAGACATCTAGAAAATTAGTTTTTTTATTAGTGGCATATATTCTGATAATGAAAAATCGAAGGTTATTAAATTATGGTCTGATAGAATTGGATTATGTGGAAGTACTATTAGATGTTCAATTTTGACACCGTATGATAATACCAGGTCAAGTGTGTGGTTACAACAATGAGTAGGTTGGTGTACACACTGACTGAAACCAATTGAGTCTAGTACTGAAATAAATGCTACGCTAAGGCTATCATTAGTATTGTCAACATGAATATTAAAGTCACCGACAATAATAATTGTATATGTTTTTAGGACTAGGTATGATTAAAAACAAAACAAAAAATAATTCCGTTAAAAATTCAGAATAAGCCCCAGGAGCACGGTAAACTACAGCAAATATGATTGGCTGTTGGTATTTCTTGGATGGGTGTGGAAGACTAAGAACAAGACTTTCAAATGAGTTGTAGCTTAGTTCAGGTTTAGGATTAATTGATAGACTGGAGTTAAATGTAGCAGCAACTCCACTTCTTCGGCCAAATTCTCGGGGAACGTGTGTTTTTACATGACTGGGGGGAGTAGATTCATTTAGGCTGACATATTCATCGAGATGCAGCCAGGTCTCAGTGAGGGACAATAAATACATTTTTTGATCTGAGACTAGTTCATTTACATAGTGATCCTATGTATAAAGTCCACATTTAAAAGTCTTTGTTTGAGGAGTTGTTGCAGAGGGAGACTTAATTGACAATGGGACTGCAGCCGTAACAGATGAGGAGAAAACAGAAATGTTGGCACAGACCTTTATCAAAGTTCATGGTTCTAGTAATAGTGAGGAGGGGAGATGAGGAAGGGGAGTATATAGCGGCTGAGAATGAGGAATTATTACAGAAACCAGTGGTTTCATACATGTACCATTCACAAAGGCAGAACTCAATCGTACTCTCAGGAAAACTAAGATGCACCCCAGGGAAAGATCAGATATGTTATGTCATGGACGTTTTACTGGAATTATACAATAGAGTTTGAGAGAAAGGAATATCACCACAGATCTTTAAAGAAGCTGTTGTAGTCCCGATACGTAGGCCAGGTAAATATTGCTAAAACCCAAGGAGTTATAGGCCTGTTGAATTAACTTCTAATGTATGCAAAATTATGCTGAGAACGATATATGAATGACTAACATATTCTATGGAAAACAAAGGCTATGTATCAAAGTATCAGAGTGAATTCAGAAGTGGCAAAAACACCATGGAGCCTGCAATATGTTTAAATCAAGAAAAGTATAGATTCATAGGGAACGTGTAGTGACCTTTTTTTTCTTTTACATATAGAGGGCCTATAGAGTCTATTTTTTAGAATAGAAGAATGGTCAGTTAAGTCGGGATTTACATTTGGAGAAAGGGATTACATGGGCTGTGCACATTCAGAAAATAATAAAGTTATCAGACCTTGAGACTGTTCAGGTGCCACGAGGACAACCCCAACATCCGCACACTGGTGGAAACAGGAGAAATGTCACTGGAATTAAGGAGAATACAGCTATCCCTGAATTACTGCATTAGTTTAAAAGAACAGCATGAACATCATCTAACACAAGATACAATGAAAACGTTTTGGGAAAATGAGAGGAGAGTAACAAAAGGTTTTGGATGGACAATTGAACAGAAAGCAAAATAACTAGAAATAACTGGAATAAATATTAGTCCAACAATACCACTCTCAGTAATACACCCATGTATACTTACCAATCCTGTTGTAGACCTCATATTGCTTGGTAAAAAGAATACAGATAAGGAATTTAGTTAACACCCCCAGGTTATAGAAAACAACTACTATAGCTACGTCCAGATTTATACAGATGCTTCAAAGAACTGTTAACAAAATTGTTATTTCATTCATGGTATGATACAGTATAATACTTTCATGGATACCAGCACGTATAGGAATCAAAGGAAATGAAATAGCTGACAAATGTGCAAAGGAAGCCACGAAAAGGGATCTCATTGACAGCACAGTGCCCTTTAGTAAAACGGAAATAAGGACCACAATTAAGCATAAGTTAAGCAAAAGCAATGGGAAGAAGAGAAAAAGGAGAGGTGGTTGTACAGAATTCAAAGAAAAGTAAGAAAGATGAGAATCACGAGTAGAACCTGGAGAGAGGAAACAATAATATCTAGGTAGTGTATTAGTCATGCAGGATTGAACAGTACCTTGTTTGTAGGAAAACATTACACCGGAAGGTGTAAACAATACATACATTTTTTTAAATATATAGTTAAGAAAAAAAATCTATATATATATATTTAAAAAATAAAAGGATATATATATTAGAATGAGTGAATGTACATGTATTTAGCTTGACGAGCCCCACTTCATACCAGTTGGTGGCGGTAATGCATGATAACGATAGAAGAAGAAGAAGAAGAAGAAGAAGAAGAACAACAACAAGAACTGCCTGCTTAAATCAAGCACCGGTAAGGAGAGCGAACATGTTTTTGCGAGAGTATGAGGTCTCAGTGTGTCAGCAGATAAGGTGACGGAAAAAAGCGCAGAAAAAAAAGCCAAGCTTGTAGACGCTCCTCAAGCGCAAGGTCTCCCGGGAAGTGTAGGCGAAGGGGCATGTGACAACTGTCACTGTGTGGATCCGGGGATGTGTCATGGCCGCGGGAGTTTGATTTGTATATTGCTACGCTACTTAATGAACTGGTTAGGACGTATTTTCTGATTGAATAAAGGACACTGATTTTGTATTTGCGGACGTCGGGACCCATAGTAGTAGAATAGGGTATTGTGAAGTACAGTTTGTGGGGGTATCGACCGGCGGCCTGTATAGGTCCGGTTTTCCAGTTTAACTGGGGATCATGGCAACTGGTGACATGTTGTCTTTATTCCAGATGTTGATGGTCGGTTGCAGACTTGGTCGAAGATTCGTCTTTTTCACAAAGCGCCTGTTTCTGAAGTGCGGTGATACACTGAAAGTCTCGTTGAAATAAACATCAATCTAAAACACATCACGAGTTAATGTAATGTGTCTGTGTCAACATCACGTTTAAACAACAATATAATTCATATGGGTAAACAAATTAAAACAATAATAAAAACTTGAGCGGGATTCGAAGCAGTATGAAGCGTTTGTACTCTTTCAGCTGTGTAACACCAGATGTTGTTTAAGGAAGCGCCCATGTTATCTGGTAATAGTCCGAACACAGATTAAACCCTGCATACTTGATAACAGGCTTCACAAACTGATGCTCATCGCTCATAGTAGACACAGGGAGTTAAGAAGAATACACCCGCGTGGCCAGCTCCACGCAAAGTGCTTTCTTTTGACGCTGGTGGTCATTACAATGTGCAGGCACCAAACACGTGTCACATGAAAACATCCCTCACATCATCGAGGTGGAAGCTCCTGCAGTGTTTTTGTGAGTAAAGTTGGTGAACGTGCTTTTATTGGATGAGTTAAGTTTCATGTCCTCCTATGGCTGCTGGTTAAAGTCAGCAGACGTGATTTAAAAAGATTAACTGGATGATGAGGATCAATCATCTGAGAATGAAAACAACAATCAGAAAACTGGTGTGTATGTTTTTCGTAGTTTCTGTAATGCAAGTGTTGTTTATCTGTCTGTAATCAACAGATGATCTGTCTGAACTGTGTCCAGTGTCTTGTCAACATGACACATGTGTGACGAGACAAATCTGGAAAACTAACGTCTTCATTGTCGAACGACGTGTTGTGTATTTCTTCTATTCTGTCAGATGACTATGTGCTTTGTTGGAGCTGTGTCAGTCAAAGGAGTAAATAAAGTACCCTGTGTAACTATGACAACAGTAAAAGAAAAGAGAAAGAAGTCTGTAATGTCAGCAGAATAAAATTAAAATGTACTTCACTATTGTGGGATTGTCAAAGAGGCAGGTTTTGACCTCTGGCCACTCCTGAGGCTCCCAAGTCCTGGGACTATAAAAAACTTGAAATATCAAAACATTAATGGAGGAGGGGGCTATATTGTAGACCTGTACTGTGTTTAGTGATGAAAAAATGCATGATCATTTCTGATAGCTAACCAATGTTTACACAATGCAGTTTGTGCTGCTGCTGCAATGCCAGTAATTCATATCGTGATTGAGAAGGTATCACTCCCCTCAAGAGGATGTAGCTTGGACGTTTTACTTTCCAGGCAAAGGAGGGAACACTATTGGATTCATGGACTGAAAACCCTGTCACCTCATATATTGAATATAGATTATGACTTGAAGGGTTTTCTGTAAAGTAGCACGATTTATTGGATATTTAGATTAAATGAAATCTATTCAAAATAAAAAAAAATGTTAAAAACATTTTCACATTTGTTTCACATTTAGTTCAACTAGTAAACACTTTGAGCCTCACTAGTTCAACTTGTAAAGTCAAAAGACACTTCAACTAGTAAACTAGTGCACATTTTGACTTCACTAGTTCAACTAGTAAACATTTTGGACCTTACTAGTTGAACTAGTGAAGTCAAAATGTATCTTAATAGTTAACTAGTAAACATTTTGAGCCTCCCTAGTTCAACTAGTAAGGTCAAAATAGGCTTTAAAGGGGACATAGCATGCAAATTCCACTTTGTTAGTGCTTCTACAGGTTAATGTGGGTATCTGGCATGTCTACCAACCCAAAAACTCTGGGAAAAAAACACTCACGCGTTTTGTTATGGTTCCTCTAAGTCAGAAACGTCATGCTTGAGCGACTCGATTGAGCTTCCTGGGTTTTGTGTCGTAACAAGGTACTGGAAGTCTCCCTACATGGTCTTGGCCACCCCCCCCCCGTCATGCCGGGTTTACACCGGACGCCCCGCGTTCCCCAGCGCAGCCGCCTGGCTGTTCACACGGGGCGAGCATTTCTCCGCTGGTCAGCCCGCGATTCACTCACATGTGGCATTTGTCTGGATCGTTGGGACTGGGAGGCTGCAGCAGCTGCTGGGCGCGCCCGCCGCTCTCCCATGCGTGAGCTGGAATTTGTGTCAGCGCCACACAGCCAGCAGTGTGGAAGACTTCCGCAGTGTTCAGCACTACTGTAACACCGGCACAAAGACACCGAGCCCCCCCACTCGTTACGCCGGGGTACACTGGACGCGGAAGCGCCGCTGCGAGGCAGCGCAGCGCCGTTCTCAAGCGCGCAGCCGCCTGGCTGTTCACACGGGACGCGCATTTCTCCACGCTGGTCAGCCCCATAGAGGGGGACATTTAATTATGTGATTGGGAAAATTAAAACTCCAGGACAACAGAAGGGGAATACAAAGTATGGGATGCATATTTGATAATTTATATCATATAAAATATGTAATTTATATCGTTTAAAATCATGGGGGGAGAGGGGGGAGGGGGGAGCTGGCTCATTAGCATTTAAAGGAACAGGCACTCAAAACAGGTCACTCTGTGGAGGGCTGTTTTATACAGGGTAAAAAGGGTGCTGTTTTAAATGATCCTTGTGGTATTTTGACCAAAGTATGTTACAGACATTTCATTAAGACCCCAAGGAACCATATCAACTTGTGGTAAAATGGGCATGCTATGTCCCCTTTAACTAGTAAACTAATGGATATTTTTGCCTGCACTAGTTGAATTTGTTTGCATTTTGGCTCCCACTAGTTCAACTAGTGCAGAAAATTGTAGGCCACTAGTTAACTAGTGAGCTGAATCCATGTTTGACTAGTTAACATGTCGGAGCTTTTGCAGCTCACTAGTTAGCTAGTAACACTTTCAGCATTACTAGTTCAGTCTAGAGGGCCACTAGTGTGGCAAAAAGCCAACTAGTAGGGACTTTGGTGCTACTAGTGTGGCGCACAGTGTTACTAGTAAAGTTTCTGTTGTAACTAGTTGAACAAAAGTGCCACTAGTTGTTGAAAAATAGTGACTAGTAAGATTTTTTGTTCAACTAGTACAGTAAGATGCTGAACTAGTGCAACCAAATGTCCAACTAGTGCTGACAAAGACCAAACTAGTGGAGGGGACTGACATGTGATATCAAGGATATGGAGTAAATGCTCAAATGGCTTGCCACACCCACCTTGCATCTCACAACACACACACACACACACACACACAAGTGTCTACTCTTGCTGGAGTGAACGCCGCTCACGTTCATCATTTGTAAACTGAGAATATGAACAAACTGTCAATAACCGTCTCTGAACTCTTGTCAACTCGCTGGGGCTCTTCACCTTCACTCTCTCGTGCTCTCTGAGTCTCTTCCCTCATGACAAAAAGTTCACTCACCCGCCCATCAACAAATCTCTGGATGGGCAGGGGAGTGAGCAGGCTGCCGTGACAGGGCATGAGAAGAGAGAAGCGAAACTCAAAGAGAATTTCATGCTGCTTAAAAGATTCACGTGACAATTTATACTCGATGGTCGAGATATAGTCATTTTATTCATTGCACGTGGTAAAAACTCCGCTACATCGAGTAAATTCTATATATTACCGACCCCTACTTTTATTTTTTTAATTATTATTTTTTTAACTTAGTCCCTTTTTTTATAAATTGAAAATTTAACAAATAAATATACACAGGGAACAAACAAACAATCATCAATTACACAGCGCCAGGGGTTCATATTGGTTCAGCAAAATTTACCCAAAATGCAAAGCATTCAGCAAAGAGAAAAGTATGTATACGTACGCATAGCTATATACTCAAACAAGTTCAGTGAATATTTTAATTTTGGAGCATAAAAGTTTTCCCAGCTTTTTGGTTGCAGGAGGTTAACAATGTTTTAAAGTAAAGTTGTAATTCCTTTTTGAAGGCACAAAAAGAAGGTTTGGTTTTTTTAGCCTTGCATTTATGAATATAGAACTTGGCTAACAATATACTGAGGTTACATAGGTAAAATTCATTTTCTAAATCTTTCTCATATGTTGTAAATCCAAATAGTACATATTTTAGACAAAGCACAAACTTGTCATAAATGTTGTCCAAATGAAACGACAGACGCCCTGCCATAGGATTCGAGTGTTTTCACATGTCCAAAATAGATGGTAGACAGTCTCTGGATGCATGTTACAAAAAGTGCAGGCTACATCAATGTCCTTCTTAAATATTACCAGCACCGTTTTTACCGGGTAATAGCGGTGAATGATCTTGAAAGAAATCTCGTTGACTTTGTTAGTAAGTATGTACCTGTTAGGAAGAGACCATGTCTTGACCCGGCAAATGTCCTTAACAGCATTATTTCAAAATGCAATTACATAGGAGACCGAAATACAATCACTTTGGAACAAGCTGTGGATTTTCTTGTTATTTTTATGTGTAAAACATAGTTTCCCTATAGGTGTGTCAACTGGGTCATTCACAGTTGTTACAGCAGAAAGAGGAAAAGAGTAACCCCTGTAGAGCATAATAACACCTGTTGGAATGGCATCAAAGACAATGGCAAATTGTTCGGGGGTCAGAGGAATCTTAAAAAAGTCGAGAAATTCATAGAAATCAAAACGCTTACCCTCCTTGTTGAAAAGCTGACTCACCAAAACAATACCATTCTTGTCCCAATTGTCAAAAAAAAGTGATTTATTTTTGTAACATATATCTCTGTTGTTCCAGATAACGTACTTTTGTAGGTGAAAAATTGTGCTTATATATAAGTGACCAGGCCAGAAGGACTTGCTTGTGGAAGTTTGAGAGAGAAACAGGAATCCGATCAATATTATAGTTAGACAATAACACAAATTTTAAGCCTCCCAGATTAGAAAATACATGATGAGAAATAAAGTTCCAAATTGAAGTAGGATCTTTTAAATAGTGTCCGATCCAATTAACCTTGAAGGTGTTGGTTAGAGTAGTAAAATCGAGAAAATTTAGACCACCGTTATTGTAGTTATTCATCAGGACAGATTTTCTAATGTAATGAATTTTTTTTCCCCCAAATGCAATGATTAAGTATCTGGTCAATGACTTTACACATTTTCTGGTTAACTTCTAATAAGATAGCTGCCTAAGTCAGGCTAGAGATACCTTCTGCTTTAGAGAGTAGCGTTCTTAGCCCACCCCTACTTCACAGTCATCAGAACATAGAGGTGACGCTGCACTTCATCCCGAAAAGAGGCGTAGTGGTCAGTGTCATCGCCATTACGTAAGACGTTTTTATGTGGACCACAGTGTGTGGTGTCTGAAGATGATACTGACACAAAAAGGCAATTTATTTTAATGATGTTACCTGAAGCATCCTCAATTGCCTGTATCACCACACCACATTGTTCGTGAAAATACAAAATACAAATAGTTTTATTATTATTATTATTATTTGCCAGAGTTGTCATAGTTACACAGGGTACTTTATTTACTCCTTCCACTGACACAGCTCCAACAAAGCATTTAGTCATCTGACAGAAGAGAAGAAATACACAACACGTCGTTCAACAATGAAGATGTTAAGTTAGTTTCACAGATTTGCCTCGTCACACGTGTCATGTTGACAATACACTCGACACATTTCAGACAGATCAACAGATTGACTTTAACCAGCAGCGATAGGAGGACACATGAAACTTAATCCAATAAAAGCCTGTTCACCAACTTTACTCACAAAAACACTGCATGAGCTTTCACCTCGTATTGTATTCTTCATAACTCATAAAATGGGGAAACTCAAACTTATACATTTTTTTCTAAAATTAAGCATTTTATTTTAAGCTGCCTTTTTCAAAGTGACCTTTATTTTGTTTTTTAAAAGCAAACCTTATTTTACTTGAAATGAGAAAATAAAATTTCTTTTATTATTAGAGTACACTTCAGTTCAGTGTGAAAATTTATAATAAACACTGTTGAAATACTATTTAATTATACTTTATAATATACTATAATTTTTATTTGACAGTTAGTTTTTGACTTCATACAGACATTGATACATCTACTATGCTACTTCAAGATTGGTTTTTTTTATAGACTGCTAAACTTGAATTTACAAAGTGTTTGGATATTCCTCCAGTAGGTTACTTGAATTTTACCTTGGTTTTCATTTATTTTGTTGTTGGACAGCTAAATGTAGATTAATATATTCCTTTTACTTAATGGACCAAGCTCTTTCACACATTTTATTTTGGAGCGATATGGGACTTTAAAAAGCAGATTAGCAGTTCAGTCTTGGATATTTTTTGTTGTGGAATAATGACTTGCAGTGCATACTTTGTTTTTGTCAGATTTGTTTGTATTTTAGAGAAGATTATAACATATATATAAATGACAAGTTTTTTTATTTAATTTTGAGTAAATTCATTATTATATTAATCAAGTAATAAAAAATTATTGTTAGTTTAACCGAAAAAATAATCGTAAGATTAATCGATAAAAAAAGAATTGATAGGTGCCGCCTTAGTTTGGACTAAAACCAGATAACATGGGCATTTCCGTAAACAACATCTGGTGTTATACAGCTAACAGTGTAAAAAACTCTTCATTCAGGTGAAGCGCACTGAAAATCTTAGTGACTCGGTGCCGTAATGAGATCGTCATCAGTCCAGAAGCTACTACTGCTTCGGCTCGTCGTTTCGAATCCCGTTCAACTTTTTTGTACTACATCTATTTTTTACCCATATGATTTATATTGTTGTCTAAATTTGATGTTGACACAGACATATTATATTAACTTGTGATGTGTTTTTGTTTGATGTTTATTTCAACGAGACCTTCAGCATATCACCGCACTTCAGACACAAGCGTTTTGTAAAAATGACGAATCAGCAACCGAATCTGCATCCAACCAGCAACATCTGGAATAAAGACTGTTGTAGATGTACTTCCGTGTAGTCATAGCGGCTCATACTACGCTGTGACAACACGGAAGTACAATTACATACCTAACATTGGGAACGCTAAGAAAGGCAAACGCAATGTCATTCACAAATTAGTGGACATGATTTTGCTGTTGCTCAACAATGAAAAAGGAAATTGCCAAAGTAATGGTAAAGGTCCACGGATTTTTCCATAGACGCTAGATAAGCTTGTAAGTTGCTAGGGGAGGGGAAAAGTTGTTAAACCTAGCGATGAGTGTCGTAGACACGAGTACACCTAAAAGAAAAAATCATGATAGAGGGGGAGATAACTCCCAGAATAGCGATATGGATAAGAATCAAGTAAAAGCAATGAGGTCAAACCAAAGCAGTAATTTACATTGTATCAATGGGTGTATCTGAGCAGGAGCTGCTAACCTGTCTGAAAGGTGGCAATGTTATAAACGTGACATCCTACTGAGGATGCCCCAACTATATCAAAGCCGAAAAGGTAGAAAGACTAAGAAGGAAAGCAAAATATCTTGTGCAGAAGTGTTAATAAGGGTGGAAGGGGGCCAGACAAGTGTGAGTTGATTCTGTTAGTAGAGCTCTGACGGGAATTATCATGTCCATTAATGAAGATTCAGTTGTGTTAGCAGGAAAATGCTGCCTGCATTTATGGTTAAAGCAATGTGGAAAGTAAAAATGGTA
The DNA here is from genome assembly GCF_022539355.2 of Hippoglossus stenolepis. Taxonomy (NCBI): domain Eukaryota; kingdom Metazoa; phylum Chordata; class Actinopteri; order Pleuronectiformes; family Pleuronectidae; genus Hippoglossus; species Hippoglossus stenolepis. The sequence continues at coordinate 391,366 of NC_061502.1, forward strand.
GTAAATAAAAAATCTGATGTAGCTTGAGAAATTACCTATGCTGCAGGGAAGCTATCCTAGGAGTGGATGAGTAAGAATAAATAATAAGCAGAGATGGGGATTTTCATGATGATTAGTGCTATCTGCATAATATTTTATATTTCTTTTAGATAAACTAAAAGAAAAGCTAGAAATAATATGCATTGAGGAGACATGGTTAAAAACATGGTTAGATTTTGTAATCCCAGGGTATAAGTAAAAGAAAGGATAGAGAGAACAAATCAGGAGGGGTGTGTGCAACATTTATTGGAAATGGAATCCAGGACAGATGAATATAAATCCAAACAGAATTGGAGTTTGTAGTTATAGAAGTGTGGACTGATCTGGGGGAAATTACCATTATAAATTTGTATAACCCCTGCTTTAATATAGAAGAAAGTCACTATCAAAATTCTATTGATAAGGTTAGTACTGATGGTATGGGTAGAGGATTTTAATGCACACAATAAGTTATGGAGAAGCAAGAAGAGAGATAGAAACAAAAGAATTTTGGATGATTTTATAGATAAAAATAACCTATTTCTGTTAAATGATGGCCGACCAACATGGTTCAAAACAAGCTGAGGAATGTCATCCTTTATATACGTAAACAGAATTGGCATTAATTGGTGGATGGGAAATAGTAGACCAAAGTACAATAGGAAGTGAGCCCATAATAAGTAGAGTTGGTTAGGTGCTTAACTGAGGAACCAGTTAATTTCTCCTTGAGGCTTGATTTTAAAAGGGTGAATTGTGTAGCACAAGAAAATTGTGAATACAGAAATATTAATGGTAGAAAGTCAGAAATGTGTAAACAAGTAGAATAGTTCATTAATTAAGGAGATATGGTCAGCTACAGCCAAGACTATCCCTAAGAAAAAAAATCCTCAAAGAAGAACAATGGTCCAATGGTGGAATGAGGAATGTAACATTGGTGTCCGAGCCAGAAATATAGCATATAGAAAGTTAAAATGGCATCCATTAATAAAGTATGCTATTGAATATAAGGGACTGAGCGCCAAAGTAATGGCGTAAATGTAATAAAAGAAGCAAAGAAAAACAGCTGGAGAGATTTTTGTTGTCAATTAGGACCAGACTCCGATTACAAAGATCTGGATCTTATTATATGAAATGACAGTAGTATTTAGGCAATCTACAATTCCTGTCCTCCACCTCAATGGTATTGAAGCTGTTAATAATAAAAATCTGTTGGTAAAAGAATTCCAATAAACCATAGTTCAAACAAATTTTGTGAAAGAAATAGAAGGAGAGGGGAAATATCAGACAAACAACAGAATAAACTAGACTTGCGAGCAAGTACAGTGCGGTTCTGAGACTCGCCACTGTGGGGAAGTGACGCGACAGCGCCGAGGCGGCCACGTCCCCCCACATTGCCCCCACGAAGGGATGTCAGACCTTGTCCATTGGGTGGCGCCTTAAAAATACTCGCTAATCATGTCTCATGATTCTCACGAGTCAGCTGTGAAAAATTCAGGTCATTCATATGATGCTTGAACCAGAGTGAGTACTTGCAGGTTTCCAGTAGGTGGTGCTATTGAGCCATTCTGCCTCAGCTGCCAAATATTGTGCTTGTGTTCACATAGTGACTGTCATTCTACATGTCCAGTTTGAGGCAGACTGGAGCAAATGCAGTGGAGTTACAACAACTTAATTTCCATGCTGATTAGTAGGTGGCATTATCACCATCCCTACATACAGACTAATAGATCTGTTCAGGCTTGGACTCTGATCATGTGACAGAATTTTGGGGCTGATTGGACAATGCACAGTGGAGTTAAAAAAAACGTCCTGTTTCACAGTGAATCCGTAGGTGGCGCTATGACCCTGAGTTAATATTGACATATGGAGCTGTTCAGGCCCGGACTCTGAGCATGTGACAGAATTTTGGTGATGATTGGACAATGCACAGTTGAGTTAAAAAAATGTCCTTTACACAGTGAATCAGTAGGTGGCGCTATCACTATTACTACATACAGACTAATAGATCTGTTCAGGCTTGGACTCTGATCATGTGACATAATTTTGGGGCTGATTGGACAATGCACAGTCGAGTTACAACAACTTCATCTTTACGCTGATCAGTAGGTGGCGCTATTACTATCACTACATATAGACTAATAGATCTGTTCAGGTCGGGGCTCTGATGAAGCCTGATACATTTGGGTCTAATTGGACAATGTACAGTGGAGTTTAAAAAACAATTCTTGTTTCACAGTGAATCAGTAGGTGGCGCTATGATCATGTGACAGAATTTTGTTGCTAATAAGACAATTCACATTGGAGTTACAACAAAATAATTTTCACGCTGATCAGTAGGTGGCGCTATGACCCAGATTTTGGCGAAGGATGAACTTTTGCTGCACCTCAATGTGTACACGGTTTGAGGAAAAATCGGAATTCAGACCATGGACTTATGACTTGTCTGAGCTCATTTGAGCTGTATATTGTAAAGCAGCCAGGAGCAGTGCATCAAAGTATACAACATGTCACTTCCTGTCGCCAGCAGGTGGCGCTGTGACAATGAGTTAATATTGACATATGGAGCTGTTCAGGCCGGCACTGTGATCGTGTGAAAGAGTTTTGAGGCTGATTGGACAATGCACAGAGGAGTTATAAGAAATCCCTCTTTTTAGGCGATTCATCAAAATTTGATGCTACGCCACAGTCAGACCGTGTGACTTAAAAATCGAGGTAGTTTTAATCTCCATGGAGTTGAGATGACACTCACTGAATTTAAAGTTGATCCGAGAGAGTTTTTTGTTTGTTATGAAAAGACACATGTCCCTACTGATTTTTGTACATGTCGGTCAATCGTGGTGCCGGGGCTGCACTTTAGGAGGTTATTCAGTTATTTGGCCACGCCCACTTCTTAAAGCCATATGAATGTCTTCGGGGGCTGTTGTTACACACATGTAGTTTGAGGGAGATTGAACGATGTACAATGAAGTTACAGCAATTTCGTGTGTCACAGCGAATTGTTGAAATTTGACACCTCGCCGCTAACATGGCATTTGACGAAAACTTACAGTTTGCATATGACTACATCATTAATGTCTTGAGAACCTTCTGACAAAGTTTGACATGGTTGCGGTCAATGAATGAGGAGGAGTACATCAAAATGTAAGATGTGCAAAAAACAAGGCCTTTCCTGTTGCCACCAGGGGGCGCTGTGATTTTAAGTCGTGATTTCTGTGTAGATATCATCAGGCCGGGACTGTTGTCTTACATGTCCAGTTTTGAGTCGATTGGACTATGTATGTACACTGAAGTTACAGCAATATCGTGTGTAACGGCGACTTGTTGAAATTTGACGCCACGCCACTAATATGGCGTTTGACGAATACTCACAGTAATCTTATGCCTACATCATCAATGTCTTGAGACTCTTCTGACAAAGTTTGACATGGTTTTGGTCGATGAACGAGGAGGAATTAATCAAAGTGTAAGATGTGCAAAAAAAAGACGTTTCCTGTTGCCAACAGGGGGTGCTCTCATTTTAAGTCAGTTCTGTTTAGATGTCATCAGGCCGGGACTCTTGTCATCCATATCCAGTTTGGAGTAAATTGGACCATGTATGTCCGAGATACAACAACCTCGTGTTTGGATGGCGAGTATTCAATATTTGATGCCACGCCACGGTCACATCGTGTGACGAAAACTAAAAAAAAAGTTAGTTTTAATTGACATCTTGTTAAGATGACACTCACCAAATTTGAAGGTGATCTGATGAAGGCTCTAGGAGGAGTTCGTTAAAGGTCAAAATGGCCGTCTTTATGTTGCATTTTTCATAATGCTCCTTGGGACCTTTTTGTTCGTCTGGTCATGATACAAATGTGTACCGAGGTTCGTGAAGATCGGTGAATGCAAACTCTGGGGTTGCATTTTAGGTGGTGTTGTTGAGACATTTTGCCACGCCCATTTCAAATTACTCCAGAATACTTCAGTCTTTGCCACTTTTGAATTTTCTGGAAACTTTGGTGAGTTTTCAAGCATGTTTATTTGGCAGCAAATAATAATAAGAAAAAACGGACCAATTTCAATAGGGAATTTCCACTGTCTGTGCTCGGGCCCTAAAAATCATTTTCGCACTGTTGGTGCTCGGGCCCTAATAAGAATAATCGGACCAATTTCAATAGGGCCTTCACACTGTCGGTGCTCGGGCCTTAATAAGAATAACCGGACCAATTTCAATAGGTCCGGTAGAGCAATAGAGTTGCTTTAGACAGTGATGCTCAACAATGGACTCTGTCCTGAATTTAGACATTGACATCAAGAAAGCTGTAGCAAAAAATAAATAAGCAGTAGTTGCAGTTTTTCTTGACATTGAAAAAGCGTAAAATATTCTATTGAAGGTAGGATTATAGATCACTCTTTATGACGCAGGGGTTCGAGGAAGAATGTTCAACTAGATTAAAAACTTTTTATGCAATAGGTAGATACAGATGTGGGTAGGGAGTGAACTTTCTGAAGAGCTTGAGGTGGAGAATGGAACCCCACTGGGGAGTGTTATTAATCCTGTCCTGTTAAACATAGTAATCAATGGAATATTTAGTAGAGTAGGAAAAGAATATTGTCATTATTTGCAGATGATAGGGCCATTTGGAAGCGAGGGAAGACCCTCTCCCATGTCTTCACCAAAATCCCCAAAACACTGGATAAGGTGACTGAAGGGGCTAATGATTGGGGTTTTAGTAACCATAGATAAAACAATATATATGTTATTTAGATATAAAAAGTAATTGACAAATCAAAATCTACAAATATATGGAAAGTTAAAAACTTAAGTTTCTTGGAATGTGGTTGGATGAAAGATTGACTTGGAAACACAGACTGGTACACATAGACAAGGTTGCATTAAAATGTGAAAAAATAATAAATGTTCATAGGTTTGTGGCAGGTTCTGAGTGGGGGGCTGATACAGAATGAATGATGATGAAGCATGGTACAGTATATGGTTCAGCAGCTTCTGCAGTAATTAAGAAAACAGATGTAATACAAGCTAAAGCCCTGACAATATGCATTTCGCACTACTCCAATTCCAGCATTACTGATAGAAATGGGAGGAGTGCCCTTGGAAATAAGATGATATAAACTTGGACTAAAATATTTGATGAAACTAAAAGGTCAAGATGATACATTTCTAACAAAGTGCCTGCTGGATCAACATTGGGAATTTCAGGGAAGAGTAAGAAAGACTTAAAATAATATTGGAATTCAGCTAAAATCTAAAGCGGAGGAAATTGGAATTGTGGATATAGATGTGTGCCCTCCAGTCTGCTGGTCAGGTTCCATTATGGCTGATCCCAGAACCCAATGTTGATCTAAGCATATTGAATAAAGGCTAAAAAAAGACTTCAGAGATCATGGTTCTGGAAATTAAGACTTGGTTGCAAAATGAGTGGAATTCATATCTACAGATCTAAACAGATTGATCAAATCACCGAAACAGGGGGATAGTGGCGTTTGGGGTAAACATACCAGAATTAGGAATTAAAAATGGATTTCAGATCAGATGGTGGGTAGAAGAATATAATTCAATCATATGCAGTGACTCAGCAGCAGTTTTAACTACAATAAAATAAATCAAATCCAATTTTTTCCCCATATTTTTCAAACATTATATAGAATTCATAAAGCAGGGCATGAGGTGGGTTTTATTTGGGTACCGACACACACAGGTGTAGAGGGGAATGAGGAAGCAGATTATTTCACAAAGAATGCTGCCCATGGGGAAGAATAGAACTGAACTTATGACATGGATGGTCAGAATACATGCGATATGCGATAACGTTGTTTAATGTCGCGATGGCGATATGACTTGAGATAAATAAACATAAACAGTCCCTGGCTACGGACGCAGACACCACTGACAGCTCCACAGCCCGAGGGAGAAGGCGTCTAGCCCGGCCACAAGTCCAGAGCAGACACCCAGGGAGCCATGCATAGCTTCACTAAGCCCACTTACAGTGTTAATTTGGGGTCTTTTCATACATGTTTGGACCTTGAAAAGTAATTTTTTGAGAGAGAGATGGAAAGATGTTCTCTGTTCTTTCTATTCTCACCTCAGCAGAAAACTATTCAGAGACCCGGCAACAACTGGAGAAACAGTTTTTATGAAGCTGATGGACTTTCTGCATAGTAGTGGACAATATAAACACATTTGAATAATGATCAAAAGGTGCACATATATCAAACAGTAGAGGGCAGCAATATGTCATGCAGTGTCTAGTCTGCCAAATCCAATAAGTAGAAAAAGTTTGAGGAGGATCTTAGCTAAGTGAGCATACATCACAGTCGTTGGGAAATATGGCAAGTAACAGGCACACAGGGTGGAGAGGGTTGTCACAGTGTGTAGATAATACTGTACCTATTTGTGACCATAAAAGTCTAAGTACTTGCCATATTTTAATTCTAGTGAATATGACATTTGTCTGATTTGTTCATTTCTCTTCTTCTAGGAGTTCTAATCACTTCAACATGCTGATAAACTCAGAACAGGAGGCACTGATTGGGCGGGTGTTTGAAACCTATCTGACAGAACATCATCATGGTGACATTCTTGAGCTTATTGCAGATGCTAATGAAGAGACCCATCACCCTGTTGTTGTCAATGCAATGACATTGTTTGAAAGCAATATGGAGGTAAGTTAAAACAAACAGAAGTAAGCCAGGGTACTTGTGATATGGATATCAGTCCAACTACAGGCCAGAGAAGAGGATTATTTTTACTGTACAGATATATTGCTGTATAGCCCTAGTAATCATATATAAAATAATCTCAGTTCAATACACTGTTCCATCTATCATGCTTTACACAAGACAGAACTCTTCAAATAACACAAATCCTTCATTGACTCGTGAAGTTTCTTTAGTTCCTTCTTTAGTTGGACTTCATTTGGACAGCTAAATGTTGTCATGACTGGATACCACAAAGAGATTGAATCAGTGTCCGAGCTAAATTCAATAGCTGCTGAAAATAGAGCCTTTTTGCATTCCAGCTAATATATATATAATACAAATTATTATTATTAATAATGATAATAATAATAATAATAATAATTTGTATCAGTGTCCCAGCCCATTAAAACACTCAAATTCCATTACTTTAATAGCATATTAGCTGGAATGCAAAAAGGCTCTATTTTCAGGCTCTATATAATCATTATTATTATAGTTTTGAGAATTGCAGATAAGGGGAGCAATTTTCTTTAGTTTTACCAGAAAATCCTAAAAATGAACTTTGACATTCGGAGGCCCCAAAAATTGCATTCCTTAGCAATATGGTTTGCATTACCTTGCAATACTTTTGCTTTATCTCACAATAGTTTCCTATTTCCATGATGCAACACTGTAATTTCCTTATTGATGGAGAACTGTGCAGTCATCTGTATCTGTGCGGTTATCCTGAATCCAGTCAATGCCTCTGAATTAATCAGGTAGCATATTGCAGATCACTGTACTGCAGTCTTTTGGAAAGACTTGATCTAAGAAGTCGTTTAAGTTAACTGTCTCTAACTATACAGCCATACTTATTGGGCAGTAATACTTTCTCACCATACTTTGTGCCCAGTTCAAAGTACAATTCAATAAGCTGATCCATACTGCTGGGAAAAGATGAGAACAATTTTGAAATTAAAAAAACGTTTGTATTGCGAGTTTAAAGTATTGTTTACTGATTTGCTCATTGGAGAGATTCTTTAAAAACACTTCATTATTTAACCTGTTTTTCATTAATTACATGGTATCTCTAATATGTGTGTCCACAGGTTGGGGACTATTTCAACGCCTATCCGAACGATGTCCTGGCTATATTTGATAAAGTGTTACAAAGAAAAGCCATGGACTTGTCACAGAATGCTTCTCCCAAGCACTACGAAGGACAAAGAACAAAGGAGCACCGAATGAGAAACAAACTTCATGCTCGCATTACAGGTTAGACATCCGCCTTGGAAAGATGGTCTGATGTTAGCAGCTGTTACCCAGAGCTTACATTGTGAAGTTGAATGGTATTCAGAAATACATTATATTAAAGTTCTGTGGCACAGGATGATTGCATGAGGATATCACTGTATTTGCATAATGTGTAAGGAGATTGAAAGAGATGTATACATGTATATGCATATATAGACTGTAATAAGTATATAGGCAGGTATGGTTTATTGTATGAATATGAGTACAAAAATGGTATGTGCTACATACACATAAATGGGTGAAATAAAGGACCCGTGGAAGCGCTCGTCCTTACACTCTGGGTTCAGCAGTCTGCTGAATGAGCTTCGTATGGCCCCCACAGTGTCATGTAGGGGGTAAGAGGTGTTGTACAAGATGGATTTCAGCTTTGCTAACATCATCCTCTCACCCACTTTCTCAATGGAGTCAAGAGGGCAGTCCAAGACCAAGCTGGCCTTCTAAGGGATAGTTCACTGAAAAATTCAAATTCACTCATTACCTATTCACCACTTTGCCGATGGAGGGGTTGGTGAAGTGTTTGAGTCCACAAAACACTTAAGGAGTTTCAGGGGTAAACTTTGTTGCAGCAGAATCCCTTACAATTGAAGTCGATGCTGAGTCCTTCTTCAGACGTAATAAAACATAAGAAAAAACACAACATGCCTCCATACTGCTCGTGTGGTGTCATCAAAGTGTCCGCGAGCCCCAACATTCATATTTGACTCGAAATTGTGTCATTTACACCAAGTTTTTGGCCTAAATGTCCGCTGATATCTTCCTACGAGGTGCAGTCACAGACCGTCGGACATGCTTACGTCCGCTAGCTTAGCCACTTCCTGTAGACTTTTAGGCTAAAAACACGGTGTAAATGATATTATTTGTGTTATTTGATCATGACACTGTCTGACAAAATTTATCAAAGATTAATGAATTGACATTTAAAATGAGTGAAAACAAACAGATACAGTGCCTACACTCCCACTTCCACCTCTCAGTCTTGTTCTAATTGTAATATTGGATATTGTTCTGATGTTGACTCAAATATCTACATTGTGTATTGTGACAATAGGGCGGACCTATGAAGCGATCTATTTAATTAATGTTACTCTATGTCTACTCACATATGCTACATCATAAGTCAGCAGTGCGCCGGCAGACCTTTGCTAGAAGAATAGGTAACATCACGGAGGGAGCTAAAAAAGGTTCAGCAATTTTTTGAGGTATTTCAGATGTATTACGGCAAAAAAATCCCACACCTAAGAATGATCCCAGTGTCGTTCACAGACAGAGGTGTACAGACCAAATGTAGATTTCATGACTGATCAAATCAATCAGTGCATCCCAAATGACAAATGAAAACACAGACAGTTGTTCACCAAAGATGCACTAAGTCTTACAATGGGTGGTTGTGAGACAAAACTATTGCATAGCTTGTTCTTTAAAAAAGGAATATAGAGTAAAATAAACCTCAAGATTTATTCAAATGATTTATTTTATTGGAGACTGGATAAGTTTGTTTGCTGTTGATTTGTGTGGTGACAATTTCTGTGAATCAAGCACAAAGTTTAATTCAGCATCTGCAGATGGACTGACAGTACACATCACCTGAATGACATGTACAAATTAGCAAAGAACAGAGGAGAAATCTGTGTTTTTATAACTCACAACCCCCCCCATTGGGTATTTAAAGGAATTTATTACCCTCCTGATGTCTTATCAGGGTGGGAGACATCCTACCTTCATGTCTCTGTGGAAGACCCCTAGAGTGAGACCCCAGGTGTGAGATCCCAACCATTTGCAAAGAGATACCATAAAGTTAAAGTCTCTGAGCAATAATCGTAAACCTAAAGTTGCCGGTTTAGATAAACAATTTGGGCAATCTTCCGCATACACGTCTGCTCATGCAATATCAAATCCACAAATGACAACATTTTCATTACATTTGCCTGTCAAGTTTTCTGTTCTTTACTGACCCCCTGACTATTGTGTGTCTAGGTTTACCAGTTTGTCCAGAACTAACCAGAGAGACCATTCCCAGGTCAAGAGACGTAGGGCATTTTTTGTCTGTCACTGGTACTATCATACGTACCAGTGTTGCAAAGGTAACAGTAGGTAACTGATCGTCACTGATCGTCTTCTAACTTTTGCAACCAATAACATTAGAGAGGCAATATATATATATTTATGTGTGTGCTGGCATTGGTGCGCCTTCTGTTATTGTTAGTGTATAGTGACTCCTTCTATATCTCAATTAAATTTCAATTCAATTTTATTTGTATAGTGCCAAATCATTATATACATTATATCAAGGCACTTAACATAGTAAGGTTTAGACACTGCTGCAACTGTGTTTGTTCTAGTCTAACAATCTGGTTTCTTTCATCTTTTGTCAGTTGTCTTACCATGTTTCATTAAATTCAAAAGGCTTAGAAAGTGTGTTTTAAATGCTTGTTCATGCAGTAAGTCATAATTGGTAATATAAAAGTCAGTGTACCCAACTTTTTTGTAGCTTTCCAGGTCAAGTTGGTTTTATTTAATTTGCAGAGTACTTTTTGCCCATATTTTATCCTGACAGTATATGGTGATATGTGCCTCAATAAAGAAATATACATTTTGACAAAATTGAGATTACATTTTTTTAAGTAATTCATGTTTGGTGAGTGTGACCATGTTCTTGTTTTTTCTTTTGAATTATACATCTACTTCTCATAGGTTCTGGAATACGAGCGTGATTACATGTGCGACAAGTGTCGTCATGTTTTCTCGATGCAGGCTGATTTTGACCAGTTCTATGCCTCTGTCCCACCTGTGAACTGCCCTAATCCTGATGGCTGTAATTCATACAAGTTCAGCTGTCTGTCAGGAGGATCTGAGCCTTCAGCCTGCAAGGACTATCAGGAGATCAAGATACAAGAACAAGTAGGGCAATTATGCATACAATCCCCATTTGTCTAATTAAAAAGGAAATGTATCTTTGCTACTATTGTTTTCTTAAGATAACAAATTTAATATACCCAGGATGTAAAATCGGGATTTTCCTTTTTGTCAAAGTAAATCTTGTTTCCGCACCAAAGGTGCAGAGGCTGTCAGTGGGCAGTATTCCTCGTTCTATGGTGGTGGTTCTTGAGGATGACCTGGTCGACAGTTGTAAATCTGGTAAGAACTGTAACCCGAGACACTTTGCTCTGAAGGCAGTGTCATTATGTTGTATGTCCGCGATGTGAGTTACTTTGGATAAAATCTTTTGATAAAGGAGAAATTGTAATGGAATTGTAAAATTGTAAAATTCAGTGAGAAATTCAATTAATAAAGAAACCACAATATTTATTTTCAACTGACCGTGACAGCGTTCAGCATGCTCATGTATTGTGTGCTCCCAGGAGATGACGTGACCGTCTATGGGGTAATGTGCCAGCGCTGGAAGCCCTTTTATGAGGGCACTCGCAGTGATGTGGAGATGGTCCTCAAAGCTAACAATATAGAAGTAAACAACAACCAGACTGCTGCTGCACTGCTCATGAAGGATGTTCAGCAAGAATTTGCTGTTTTCTGGGATAATTACAAACATGATCCCATAGCTGGTATGTAAGAATTTCCCTTAGAAAAACAAAAGTCCTACTATATTTTTATTTCTTGTTTTATTTTGATTAAAATTTGTATCCTCTCCCCTCTCTTTAGGTAGAAACCAGATCTTGTTGAGCCTGTGCCCACAGGTATTTGGCATGTATGTGATTAAACTGGCAGTGGCCATGGTGTTGGCTGGCGGAGTGCAGAGGATAGATTCTTCTGGGACCAAGATCAGGGGTATTGCTCTTGTTTCTAATGTGGTTTAAATTAAAGCGGCTGCAAAGGGGCTTACTTAGAGCTTCACTTTATTACCGCCAAGGAGCTTATATTTTTATCTGCGTTTGTTTGTTGGTTTCGTTTTCTGGATTACGCAAAAAGTACTGGACTGATTAACCAGAACCTTGGAGGAAGTGTGTGGGATTGGTCAGTGTAGAACCCATTACATTTTGGTATAGATCAGGATCAGGGGACAGATCCTGCAATGTGCTTTCAGAGAATGTTCAGGACTGATATTTATGAGTGTGTGCAATTTAAATATTCTAGACCATCACTGACCCACCGCTAAACTGGTCATGCTGGATGATGATACAGGCAGCATAATGTTCACCACGGCGTCTCCAGACTCTTTCATGCCTGTCACATGTGCTCAGTGTGAACATGCTCTTATCTGTAAAGAGAACGGGCGTCAGTGGCGGACCTGCCAATTTTTGTGCACAGTGCTGGGCAGTAAGCACAGGTTCCAGTAGAGGGCGTCGGGCCCTCATGCCACCCTCATGGAGTCTGTTTCTGTGGAGGCAAACACTCTACTGAGTCTCATTATGAGTTGCCGTGATGAAATCCACGGAGTTGGATCAGCCTGTGATTTCCATTTTTTACTTTTTATGTGGTTTTGAATCATGCTCTCAGTGGGTTGATGATTTTGGTTTCCATTGACCCTTGTTACGTTTTGTTCTCATCAAATTATACAATGTACATCAGTAAAGACTTTCAACTTGAATAATTAGTTCATCAAAATCTGCTGCGTGATTTAAGTTTTCCCTTAATATTTTAAGTTTTGTCTGGTCAACTTCATTTTATTTGTTAATATACATCCATTCCTGCCATTCAGGCCTGCAACACATTCCCCAAAAAGGTGGGACGGGGGAAATTTAGGGCTAGTATCAGGTAGAATGATAAAAAATGAAGTGATTTGAAATAGGTGATGTCAACAGGTGATTGTAATCATGACTTGGTACAAAAGTAGCATCCAGGAAAGGCCTAGCTCTTTAGGAGCAAAGATAGGCCAACAAATGTGTGAGAAGATTAGTGAAATGTTTAAAAACAGTGTTCCTCAATGAAGGATAGGAAGGGATTTGGATATTTCATCCTCTATGGTGCATAACATTATTAAAAGATTTAGGGAATCTGGAGAAATTTCGGTGCGGTCAGACGAGTCAGTATTTACGGTCTTTTTTTGGAAGAAATGTAGGCTGTGTACTCCAGACCAAAGATGCAAATGACTATCCAGACTGTTACCAGCAACAAGTCCAAAAGCCATGGTCTGTCATGGTATGGGGTTGTGTCCGTGCCCTCGTTAAAGGTAACTTACACTTCTGTGATGCACCATTAATGCCGAAAAGTACATATAGATTTTGGAGCAGCATCTGCTGCCTTCAAGACGACATCTTTTCCAGAGACATCCATGCATATTGCAACAAGACAATGCAAAACCACATTCTGCACACATTACAAAGGCATGGCTGCTGAAGAAGAGGGTGGGGGTGCTGGACTGGCCTGCCTGCTTTCCCAAATTGGCCACAATAGAGAATATGTGGGGCATTTTGAAACGCAAAATGCAACAACGGAGACCCCGTACTGTTGCACACCTTAAGACTTGTTTGCAGGAAGAATGGGACAGAATGACCCCTGAAACACTTCATCACTTGGTGTCTTGAGTCCCTAAACATCTTTTAAGTGTTGTGAAAAGGAATGGCAACATTATAAAGTGCTAAATGCTTTACCGTCCCAACTCTTTTTGAAATAGTTTGCAAGAATCAAAATTAAAATAAGTGGTTATTTTGAAAAAAACAATACAAATAATGTGCTTTTGTATTGTTTTTATTGTAATACAGGTGAAAGATCATTTATAAATCGCTGTTCTCAGTTTTAATTTTAAATGTAACATACCGTCCCAACTTTTTCTGATCTGGGGTTGTATATGCCCCTCTAGTTTTCTGAGATATCAATGAAAATATGGAGCACCCTATCTCGCAATGGTAAAGAAAATTCCACCCTTTTATCTGGATCTGCACCAACCTATATGTGTTCTTTCCTGACCCATACCATAATCTTTCCTGCAGTTTTTGTGTAATCCTACTGACTAACAGACAATCAGACAAAACACGAAGGCATAACCTCCTCGAGGGAGGTAATAATTCATGCACTGGTGCAGATACAAATAATGCAAATCTATAACATTTAAATGTGGTTTCAAAAGGGGAATGTTGGCCAAGGAAGTTGTGTTTTCGTCTGCGCTTGTATGTTTGGAATGCTAATTATTGTGGTTAGCTCAGCCTCATAATGTTGTCTACTCAACTGTGTGGCTGTGGCAATTTCAGTTCACTTTACATTTACAACAAGAAGCAAACAGAAACTAAATCAAAATACTTCAAACGTGAGGGTTATCATTCATTGTCTATCAAAGTCAAAAAGAGTGGTGCCAATTTCACCACAATATGGAAAGTGTTTGCCATTTGTTTGGTTTTGTAATTGGTAAACTGGTTGTCTGTGAAATACTGTCTCTCTGAGTAAATTATTTCCTTTCTAGGTGAGTGTCATATGCTGCTGGTTGGTGACCCAGGCACAGGGAAGTCTCAATTCTTGAAGTATGCTGCTAAGATCATGCCTCGTTCTGTACTCACAGCTGGCATTGGCTCAACAAGTGCAGGTAAGGCCGGTTCACTGTCAGCTCTCAGTTTCAAAGAGTCTGCTTGCAGTGCCTTATAAGCCATTAGCCATTGGTCATCAGGGGTTTCTTTTTACCAGGTATAGATATATACACTCTTACTATACATATTATCTGTATTATTAATGGAGACATTTTTGGTTTTCATTTTGAGGTCCTGGCTACAAGTTAATTTTACCATATTTGACATATGGGTTAAATAGATAATTTTCCATGTTTCCTGTAGTGGCATTATTTGTGTATAATGAAACCCATAAACCTAATGGGCCTCATTCACCAACCGTTCTTACTCACTTACGCAGTTTTTACAAAGATTCTGACATTCACCAATGTTTTCTTATCTGTGATTTGTATATGTAAAAACTGAATCTCTGCATACTGAAGACGGTTCCTGCGGCTCCTTAAAAAGTCTTAAATTTAAACTCCACAAACTTAAGGTCTCAAATTCTCCTAAATTGACCATACATTTTCTGGAAAGTATTACATTTGAAGGCGGTGCATTTGAGGCGTGTGTGTGTGTGTGTGTGTGTGTGTGTGTGTGTGTGTGTGTGTGTGTGTGTGTGTGTGTGTGTGTGTGTGTGTGTGTGTGTGTGTGTGTTTGTGTTAAAATTCCTCTCTCCATCTCTAACACACATGCACACACCATCACCAATCCAACCACACACACAAACATGCATGTGTACATGCAGGCCTAACACTAAATAGAATGTAACAAATGAAACGTTGATTTGGCTGTGATTTTTTTTTTCTATATGATTTACATCATGCTAAACTTTCTGTGTGTGTGAATGTGTGTGTGTTTCTAATCATCGACATATCTAAGGCTTTGGTAATCTCAAAAATATAATATACATATATTTCCACCTAGTATTTGGTATATGGAAAGTAATGCTTTGTTTGTTTTTCATATGAAACTATGCTTGTATCAGGTGAACATGAAAAGACAATGTGGCATTTAAAGGGGTAAAATAGAAAATTAATGAATATTTTATATTTATCATCAGGACGGACAAAATAATCATTTATTTGTCACACAGTGGGAAATTTGCAACTTGCAACTTGCTCAACAAAATTAGTCATACAGTATGACTAGTATAGTATGTAAATAGTATGTATCATGTTTAAGGGTAGTTGTAGGGACCACAGAGGTTTTTTAACTCTGCCCTAAGTGTTAACCTAACTGTTTACGTTTCACTGGATTAACTAAATATGTTGACACATAATGCCATTTTTTGAAGGACTGACTGTTGCAGCAGTGAAAGATGGAGGGGATTGGCACCTGGAGGCAGGAGCTCTGGTCCTGTCAGATGGTGGTTTGTGCTGCATCGATGAATTCAACAGCATCAAGGAACATGACCGCATCAGCATTCATGAAGCTATGGAGCAACAATCTATAAGTGTGGCCAAAGCTGGGTATGCATTTCCACACACTCAAGTATTCTATTCTATGCAATAATGCAGCATCAATTTAGGGCCAGAGCACTGACAGTGCGAAGGCCCTATTGCTTTTCGTGAGATTTTTCATGCAAATGACTTGCATTTGTGACGGCTTGAACTTCGCTGTCAGACATGGTGAAAATGTATATATTCTGGAGTAATTGGAAATGGTCGTGGCAATCTTCACGAAATTCGGTACACACGTGTATCCTGACACCAATTTGACTAACGCAACAGGAATTCTGACATTTGGGATTTAGTGGCCATTTTGGCCATTGTGACACATAAAATTGCTGTAACTTCAGTGTACATTGTTAAATCTCCCTTAAACATTATGTGTGTAACAACAGCCCCCCCAAAGATATTCATATGATTTTAAGGAATGGGCGTGGCAAAATAGCTGAACAGCGCCCCCTAAAGAGCAGCCCTAGCACCACGATTGACTGACGTATACAAAAATCGGTAGGGACATGTGTCATATCATTACGAACAAAGAACTCTCCTAGGTCAATATGCTAGACCAAACAGGAAGTTGGCTATTTTGCATTAAGTGGCCCCTTACTGAAACTTTAAACATATATAACTGATGAGAGTCTTGAAATACCACACAAAAGCAAATATTAAAGATGAGTGAAGTTGGGAGTGTGTGTCCATTTGCACTATGTGTGTGCTTGTTCGATTGGATGGTGCCGCAGACCAATGCCTCTGTGTTTCGCTCCTATTCTATCTGTTTTTGTTGGTTTGTTCAGTTCTCAGTTCTCCCTCTCTGAACACATTCAGCAGAGATAAAATCCCAAACCTCCAACCAGCCACTGCTCAAACTTTTCCACCGTTTTTCTATCGAATGTTTCACTGGGGTTTTCGAACTGCGATGCTGTCAATCCACCTGGGGAATGTACGCTCACTGGCCAACAAGATGGATGAACTGATGCTTCTCAACAGAGCAAGCTCCGACTTTTCCAATCCGCAGCAGAAGGTGTCGGCAGGGAGGATGGGACCAGTGGAATGAACGTTTGTCTCATCGCCGAGGACCAGGAACAGGGGCTGGCGTCGACGTGGGACCACAAACAGGGGCTGGCTTTGACATTACCACCGACATGGGATCACAAACAGGATCAAGATCAAGAGTTGACATCACAGCCGAGGATGGACCAGGAACAGGGGCTTGGGTCGGCCTCACGGCTGCCGAGGTACAAGGAACAGCGGCTGGCGTCAACATCACCTCCGACGTGGGACCAGGAAAAGAGCTGGTGTCATCATTGACGTAGGAACAGGACCGGGAACAGGTGTCAACGGATCAGGAATGGGCATCGACGTCACAGCCAACGACCTGGGAACAGGAACAGGATGGGGAGCTAAATCGTGCGACAGCACCACCCGATAGATGGAGGAATATGCTCTAACATCCTTTCCGTTGAGTCCCAAGCAAGTGCATCTTTGTAGGTGCGTTGGCTGGGACGCAGTGGCCTCAGTGCGGTAATGTCACTTCCCTGCTGTTGCCAGGCGAGGTCCCGCTCATACTTGATTCCAAGTTTATTTACTTTGAACTCTCCCCCCTTTTAGTATCCTATCAAATTTTTACATTTTTTAATGGTAGATAGAAAGTTTACAGCTTTACCTTCTGACAGCCCCCCCTAAAGTGACAATATAGTCTTGAGCAGTGTGCACTCTTCTTAAGGATAGGGGAAAAATAAAACAATTTTAATGCCCCCGCCCAGTACATCTCAATCTCACGTGTTTCTAGATGCGCCAGACATCCTTTCACCAAAATACTAAATGCGCACGAATAGGGGTCCATATGTTTTTCTTGACTATTAATTGCAAAAGTTTCAATAACAGTGTATCCTCAGAGTCAGAGACAGGGTTAGGGTTCATATCTCTGTGGTCATGAGATATGAATCTCTGAAGTTATTTATCTCGTTCCCACGACTTAATAAGTCAAATCTTGATGAACAAATTATTTAAAAGTTAAAAATCTTTACTGATATATATTGTATTATTTGTTGAGAACAAAATGGCATACAACGGTATATGGAAAATCTAAATCATTAACACATTCAGGACTGGATTCAAACCACAACAAAATCAAGGTAAAAAATTTCAATCACAGATTAATCCAACTTGCATAATGTGACTCAGTAGTGTGTAAGGCCCCCGGGTCCCTGTATGTACTCCCGACAACGTCTGGACGTATTCCTGATGAGTCAGTGGATGGTGTCCTGGGGGATCTCCTCCCAGACCTGGATCAGGGCATAAGTGAGTTCCTGGACAGTCTGTAGTGGTACTTGGCGGGTCAAGGGAACGTGAGGGCCAGTCAATGGCATCAATGCCTTCATCATCTAGGAACTGCCTACACACTCTGGCCTCATGAGACC
Organism: Hippoglossus stenolepis; assembly: GCF_022539355.2. Classification (NCBI taxonomy): domain Eukaryota; kingdom Metazoa; phylum Chordata; class Actinopteri; order Pleuronectiformes; family Pleuronectidae; genus Hippoglossus; species Hippoglossus stenolepis. Next base: position 409,678 of record NC_061502.1, read on the forward strand.
AGGCATTGTCCTGCACCAGGATGAACCAAGGGTCCACTGCACCAGCTTAAGGTCTGACAATCGTTCTGAGGATTTCATCCATTTACCTAACAGCAGTCAGGGTACCGTTGGCTATGACATGGATCTCTGTGCGACCCTCAAAGGATATGCCTACACAGACCATCACTGACCCACCACAAAACCAGTCATGCTGGATGATGTTAGCAGCATAAGGTTCACGAAGGTGTCTCCAGATCCTTTCACACCTGTCACATGTGCTCAGTGGGAACCTGCTCTCATCTGTGAAGAGAACGGGGTGCCAGTGGGGGACCTTGTGGTGTGGTGTGAACATGCATAGGGAGAGTGGGGGCGGGGTTGCATGTAGTATGTTATAGAGGAGACTCTTCTCTTCTCCTCAGGAGATATGTAAACACAAGCACAGCTTTATCTTGATATAAACAGGATTACCTAATCCTGTACCCTTTTGAAAATATATTAATGTATTTTAAAAAGTCGACATACCTCCCAACCCCACATTCTACATACAGCCAGTGTTCTACACAGCCAAGATGTTGTTCAGGGCGGACAACACAGACTTTAGGCAAGAAACAATCATTATCTTCGCCCAGTGCTCCACAACTATATTGTAGAGATAAACTGATAATCCTGAAAAACTGAAAATCCTGTATTTGCCTAATCTGTTTTTTACATGGACTGTTTTCTACTCTTTTCTAGATGTTTACCTATTTTTCCTCTAAATTCTCTTGTCTTTCTTCAAGTATGGTTTGTAAGCTGAACACTCGCTGCACCATCCTGGCAGCTACCAACCCTAAAGGCCAGTACAATCCCAATGAGCCACTGTCTGTGAATGTAGTTCTGGCCAGTCCTCTGCTGAGTCGTTTTGACCTGGTCCTTGTTCTGCTGGACACCAGAAATGCAGAGTGGGACCACATCATCTCCTCTTTTATTCTGGAGGACAGAGGTACAGCTTGTGCTTTTAAAAATGAAATGCGACAGCGGTCAAATATTTAATATTCAATCAGTGAAAAAATAATATTAGTAAATACAGAAAATATATGCTCTAAAATGTATCTTAAATACCCATGAACACAGATTAATTGTAAATTTGAAGAATGTTGTTTCAGGGGAACACTGATAAAATTGACTGAATAGGATAATAATGAATAATAATAATAATAATTCATATTGTTTTTGCTAAAGTTCCATTTAAAAACTTTTAGTGATATTTCAAAGCATTTAATATCATGAAATGTCAGTGGTGTTGTTTTCTCTCAGGACTAGCTGCTGAGTCTTCCAGCCTGTGGCCCATGGACAAAATGAAGGCTTACTTCTGTGCGATTAAACGCCTGCAGCCACAGGTGTCTGACGAGGCCAACAGCATCCTGACACGTTATTACCAGCTGCAGAGACAAAGTGATGGCCGCAATGCTGCTCGCACCACCATCCGCATGCTGGAGAGTCTAAGCCGACTGGCTGAAGGTGAGCATGGAAATTTGACAAAATCTCTTTGAGTATCAGTCATTTTTGAATATTGGACTAAATGGTGAATATCCCTTGTATGTTTGAAGGTCTTCTGCACAATTTAAGTTACTGAATACCAGTGGATGTTAGCAGGTGTTGAGGAGGACGTTAGGGACATAACCTCAGTTGTTCGCCTTCACATCATCAAGTGTTTTGGCCTTGTAATAAACGATACAGGATGAACTTGAGAGTACGTTAAGAGTATATTTTGGGGGCTTTTATGGCCTTTAATTTTGATAGGACAGGGAGCTGGCTGTGGGGGGGAAGTGGGGGAGATCAAGCAGCAAAGGGCCGCGGTTCGGCATCGAACCCAGGCCACTGCAAGTGAGGTGTGGCCTCGTTGGGGCGGGAGCTCTACCAGGTGAGCTATACACCGTTCCCACCTCTATGCCTTTTTAAACTAAACGCTGTCCCATTTCAGAACATAGGACAAGATGGAGATTATCCATTTTATGTTCTACTGCACTAATTATTGCCAACCACGTGGGTGCGTGCGTGCGCGTTAGAGATGTGGAACCATGTATCCCAGACCACCTCTTAATGTAGTTTCTTAGTGTAGGATCTCAGTTTTACTTGGTTGCATACACACCTGTATTTAGAGCTATCCACTTGTGATTGGATAAGTTGATACAGATGGTAACACCAGGTTGGAGCAGGAAATTCTTGCAACTGTTGTTGAATGCACACTATTGTGTTCTGTGTAATGTGATGTGACTGAAATATGTTTGATTCTTGAGGTGAGGATTAGAAGAATTGTGAAAAGTGCTCTAACTAACCTAAGTCAACTAGTTTCATTTCTTTAAATGTAAGAGCTAAAACCAGCATATGTATATGATCACACAAATGTTTTTAACATTGCAGCACATGCCAGGCTTATGTACAGAGAGACAGTGACCATAGAGGATGCTGTCATGGCTGTCTCTGTCATGGAGTGCTCAATGCAGGTAAGGAGAAAAAAAACAAGCTTCTTTGCTAAACAAAAATTGATCATCAATAGATTTTGCATGATTGTTTAATATTAGCCTCCCTGAGAAAAATATGTACATATATGTATTAAGAAGGATTTTACCCCTCCTGTTTTCCTCTATTTTTGTATATTTGTCACTCTTAAATATTTTTAAAATTATCAAACAAACATACTGATAGTAGTCCCAACATTAACATTTGGGTTGGTGTTGGGAAAAGATGGGAGGTGAATGGCTTTTGACGTTCTTTTGTCTCTTTTCTTCTTTCAACTTTCAACAAAACTTTTTGGCTTGTGTCAAGCTGTTACAGTACTTTTGTTACAGTAATGGTTAAAACAACCATGTTACAAGTTAACGTTACAATAACTTAACTGAAATAGTAACAACTTAATAATAATAATAATAATTGGAAACCGCATTTTTTGATCACGTTTGTCCCAGGCTTTTGTATGATAGTCCCAGAGCTTGAGGGAAGGGTAATAGCAGTTTCTAACACCCACACACACAAAGACACACACCGACTCAGCTGACATCTCTGACCCGCTACAGTTAAAACGTCGCCACAATATCAACACTGATCACCACAAAATGATAGATACTTTTCTTAAATTAGTAAAATCTTAACTCATAGCTGTGCATTCATACATTAATTCAGTCCGTCTCTCACGCTGACACTCCTTACATCGACACATGCACTCACACACACAAACAGTGTCATCCGGGTCAAAACAACAGAATTTGTAAACTCAACTAATGTGTCAGAGAAGATGGCGGGGCGCACTCGGTTTAGCTCGAATCGGCTTGATTTGGTTGGCACTGCACAGCGGGAATGATAGAGACACAGAAAGGAGCAGTAAATTACTGACAAAGCTTTTTGATCCATATAAACGGTTGATCACTATATCTGTGATTACTATATCCGGTTTCCTCTGTAATAATAATAATCCTCTAGATGTCAAAAAGCGCTACTAATTACTTAGGACACTTATCCTTGTTTGCGCCGTGCTGTGTGTGTGTGTGTTAGCAAAGGTTGGTATCACTGCATGTGTGTTTGGCTGAATGCCGTTTCCAGGAGCGCCTGCGTTTTCAAATGAAAGACAATGGTGTTTTTTGTATTCACACACACATTCAAACTATGAGCAGATTCATAGCTCAGTGGTAAGGTTTTCGTCTTACACTTGCGCACAGGGTTTCGGATTCAATCCCGTTGTTGTTATTTTGATTATTAATAGTTTTAAATAGATTCTCTACTCTATCAAAGAAATAGTTTTTGGGTCTTAAATTTCATTTATTGTGGTCCTACAAAGGTCTAAAAAGGCATTCAATTTGACTTTGAATCATGTTCTTGTAGGTCATGGTTAGGACTAGAAGAATTGCTTGTAGTACTCATTGGCAGTCAGTAACAACTTTCCTCTCTTAGGGCGGTGCTCTGCTAGGTAATGTAAATGCACTACTGACCTCATTCCCTGAGGACCCTGGTCAGCAGTATGAAGCTCAGTCTCAGGTACTACTGGAAGGGCTGAACCTGCCACTGCTCCTTCAGAAGGAGATGGATAGACTGGCCAGGTGAGTAACTGACTGCTTGCTACATTTGTAGTGTCAGAGTGTGAAATTTTAAACTACTTGTACCAAAAATATTTTAATATCACCCACTCTTTTGCTTTTGCTGATTTGTTGAATTTGATGAGCATTAAACATTAATTTAAATGACCATATTTTCTCTTCTCATTACTTCCGCAGCAAACTGTGATATACATTTCATGATGCATCTGGGCTTGCTTGTTTAATATGTCTTATGTGACCTCTGAGTTTCCTAAAAGATAATTGTATCAGGGTTCCTTCCTACACCTCAGTAGTTCATGTGTGTTTTCTCTATTCATTAGGCTAAAAAGCTACACCTCAGATGCCTCCCAGTTTGATTCACATACTGCTCATTACCAGCATCACCCCGGGGACACAAACACCCACAACCAAACACACGTCCATGGCATGACCAGTGTCTACAAGGGGGATGCCACGGTGGAGAGTGGCTTGGACTGGTTCCACTCCATCACTTCATCAGGGTCACCAGATGATCTGACCCCAACATTAACATCAACTCAAGAAAACCTGAACAGAAAACCAAACTCAATTGGGGTAAAAACAACTACTGCAATTAAACAACCAACCTGTCAAACTGAGGAGGACTTTCAAAAAAACATAGGCTCAACATTGACCCATGAAGGAACTGTTACCACTGCATCCAAAGAAGAAAACAAAAAAACGGAGAAAAATGAATACATCAAAGAAAAAAGCTCCATTTGCCAAGAGGTACATCAGCCTGAAAGACAGAAAGATGACCAACATTCAAAGTCATTGGGGTGTGTGTTTCAGAGGGTCTCCAAGAATCTGAGAGACAGAAGACTCGGAGAGCAGGAGTCAAATAATCTGCAGTGTAACAAAGTGGAAGGACAGGGACATGGAGACAGTGTGGTGTTCTCAGACGGTAGAGGTAAAAATGTGAGTCATGTTTTAAATGCGACTTCAGATTCCCACAGAAGCAGCATAATGTCATCAGGTAAAAACCTGCCTTCTAATTACCTAATGCACAAGAATCAGTCCTGTGGCAAACGAAGGAGATTTGAGAAAGAAGACAAAATAAATCAGACTGAGACTAAGAACATCTTCACTGCTCAAAGGGAAAAGATTTCATCTGAAGCTGACACAACTAAAGAATTGTTAGATTTTACATTACATCACAACAACACTGCCAGCTCAAATGTCAGTGCAGAGTTTCAAACTGAATATAACTTGGGCAGCAGAGATCTCCATGACTACACAGGCAGCAGAATAGGTAAACAGAAATTAGTTAGGCATGATGAGTTAGCCAGACCACCTACAGACACAGAGAAGAATGAAAGAAAGAAAAAACTGAATCAGTTCCAAAGTCTTGTGCAAGGTAGGTGCAGTAGAAAAAGTGAGGTGGCTGAGTGTTAGTCAGAAGATAGTACTTGTTTCACATCAGTCGAGCTGGATAGGAATGTTTTTTCTTTGGGAAAGGAAAAATCTGCCCAAGGCAAAAGGGTTGGTAGAATAAAGAAGAGGAATGATTCAGAAAAACTGTGTCAGCAACAAAGAACCAGAGACAACAATAGTGATATGACTATAGAAGATGACTTTACTGGCAGCCCACATTTAAATGCAAGCACTCAAATCAATGATTCCACACCATTCCATCCAGTCCACACAAAGTCCACTATACCCTCTTCAACTCTTGCTAAACTCTCAAGATTCTCTTTCACCTGCACAACTAAACCCACGACCACTGCTCTAATGCAAGTGGAAACAAATCCTCCCACAGAAGTGGGAAAATGTTTGTTTAAAAGAAAGCAAGGGACAGAGTCACTAACTAGAACAAATTGCAAAGCAAAGCAGACGGAGACTGTACATGCTGCAAAGAGAGTGATGAATGATGATCTTGAGTATGAAAGCACAGTCAATGTGAAGAAGAGAAGGTGTTTTAAGATGGGCCCTCCACCAAGTATTGTTCATGATTCTAAGGGTCCATTCTCTGGACTGTCCCTGTTTGACTCGGTTGAGTTTAGCAATGATGTTCTTGACACTGACTGGGACCAAGAGTTTTCAAACCGAGGCAAACTTTGAAATCATAGGCCCATGTCAAAATGGGTTGGGACAATAGTAATTTACTCAGATTTAGTTACCTCCCTTACCCTGACAATAAACTTCTTCAATTGTTCCAGAAGTTCAGGTGTTCATCCTGCTGTTGTATTTAATCTCTAAGAATATTCGTGATGTTCTGACCCATGAGTGCTCAGTAGTCATTAACCCGCTTCCTTATAGACCTGAAAAGTGTAATGACAAAATATGTCCTCAAACAAATGCACAAATAGTACTCAACAGGCACACACAGCGGCTCTACATAAAATCAGCTCCACCGTGACAGCTGGAGAAAACATAACTGGGACCATATCAGATGTAAGAATATTTTTGCGTTAAGAGTATTTTTTTTAAATTATTGTAAAAGCTTAAAATGGTTAAGAAATATGTCATTAATTATTTATTTTGCCAGTTGAAAGTTTCTACAGAAGCATCATTTCACTGCGGTTGGATGTCCTGGTCCAGCAGAATTACTACCCAAGCTGGTAGATCATTATTTATCCGAACTGGGACCTTTAGACCCACCACTGCATCCATCCATGTTGCCTAGAAGCCATTAACACCTTTCCTTGACACTGACGTCCAATATCAACTTGAGGGTTATTTTTCTCTCCTTAAACAGTGACAGACCACATGGAGATTTAAAGCTGTAAGAAAAGCATTAATTAAAGAGGCCCATGCTTTTGTATTGATGTCCAATTACCCAAAAGCCAATCTTTTTCATTTACTTTAAAGACTTTTTCGTGCTACAAGTCTGAGAGCATGGATAAATTACTCCTGTTACAGAAGTCCAACTTGCTGAATAGATGGAGACAAATCAGGACAAGTGAAAGTCACTCAGACACACATTGGAATTATTATTAAAGAGCCTGACTTAACAGATAAAAGTAAACAACAGTATCATAGACAGAATAAGATAAATATTCCTATGCAATCCATACGTGCATTATTGTTTTCCCATAATGCCACATTATTTATTTTGTTCTTAAACAATTTTTTATTTTAATTATTGGCTGACATTGATAGCAATATTACTGATTGTAGATGCCAGGTTTTTGTTCCACATAATAAATCAGACTGATTTTAGTCACGAAATTAAATCACACTGAGACAGTGTCAGGACACACAACACCTCCAGGAAATGCCTGTTGTATGTTAACATTTAGGTTAACAGTAGTGTAGTGCCCTTTCTAAACCTGCCTGTTTGGAATGGGCAGTTAATTTAATCTTTGGTAATGCTTTAGATTTTTCCCTAAAACAGTTAAATAATACACCATTGTTTTTCATTGTTTGTGTGCTTGATGTTGTGTGCAGAGCTTTTTATAAACAGTCTATGGTGCAGTTAAGTTAGAAAACTTTGTTTTCATCCTGCCTGGTTTATCTGCAATGAAGATTTGATTGTCAATATTTTCTATTAAATTAAACTGAATTTTCTTTATTATTGTTCAATTGTGTGGTTTATGTAAGATTATGAATTATTTATTTAACTAAAGTTCACAACTTTTCAAAACAAAAGCTTTGTAATTCACCTCCATATAAAGTATGGCATTAACAAAACAAACATACACTACCGTTCAAAAGTTTGGGGTCACTTAGAAATGTCCTTATTTTTCAAAGAAAAGCACTGTTTTTTTTCAATGAAGATAACATTAAATTAATCAGAAATACACTCTATACATTGTTAATGTGGTAAATGACTATTCTAGGTGGAAACGTCTGGTTTTTAATGAAATATCTACATAGGTGTATAGAGGCCCATTTCCAGCAACTATCACTCCGGTGTTCTAATGGTACATTGTGTTTGCTAATCGCCTTAGAAGAGTAATGGATGATTAGAAAACCCTTGAAAACCCTTGTGCAATGATGTTAGCACAGCTGAAAACTGTTTTGCTGGTGAGAGAAGCTATAAAACTGGCCTTCCTTTGAGCTAGTTGAGTATCTGGAGCATCACATTTGTGGGTTCGATTATACTCTCAAAATGGCCAGAAAAAGAGAACTTTCATGTGAAACTCGCCAGTCTATTCTTGTTCTTAGAAATGAAGGCTATTCCATGCGGAAATTGCGAAGAAACTGAAATTTCCTACAACGGTGTGTACTACTCCCTTCAGAGAACAGCACAAACAGGCTCTAACCAGAGTAGAAAGAGAAGTGGGAGGCCCCGGTGCACAACTCAGCAAGAAGACAAGTATATTAGAGTCTCTAGTTTGAGAAATAGACGCCTCACAGGTCCTCAACTGGCAGCTTCTTTAAATGGTATCCGCAAAACGCCAGTGTCAACGTCTACAGTGAAGAGGCGACTCCGGGATGCTGGCCTTCAGAGTGGCAAAGAAAAAGCCATATCTGAGACTGGCCAATAAAAAGAAAAGATTGATATGGGCAAAATAACACAGACATTGGACAGAGGAAGATTGGAAAAAGTGTTATGGACAGACGAATCAAAGTTTGAGGTGTTTGGATCACACAGAAGAACATTTGTGAGACGCAGAACAGGTGAAAGATGCTGGAAGAGTGCCTGACGCCATCTGTGAAGCATGGTGGAGGTAATGCGATGGTCTGGGGCTGCTTTGGTGCTGGTAAAGTGGGAGATTTGTACAAGGTAAAAGGGATTTTAAATAAGGAAGGCTATCACTCCATTTTGCAACGCCATGCCATACCCTGTGGACAGCGCTTGATTGGAGCCAATTTCCTCCTACAACAGGACAATGACCCAAAGCACACCTCCAAATTATGCAAGAACTATTTAGGGAAGAAGCAGGCAGCTGGTATGCTGTCTGTAATGGAGTGGCCAGCGCAGTCACCAGATCTCAACCCCATTGAGTTGTTGTGGGAGCAGCTTGACCGTATGGTACGCAAGAAGTGCCCATCAAGCCAATCCAACTTGTGGGAGGTGCTTCAGGAAGCGTGGGGTGACATTTCTACAGATTACCTCAACAAATTAACAGCTAGAATGCCAAAGGTCTGCAATGCTGTAATTGCTGCAAATGGAGCATTCTTTGACGAAAGCAAAGTTTGAAGAACAAAATTAATATTTCAAATAAAAATCATTATTTCTAACCTTGTCAATGTCTTGACTATATTTTCTATTCATTTTGCAACTCATTTGATAAATAAAAGTGAGTTTTCATGGAAAACACGAAATTGTCTGGGTGACCCCAAACTTTTGAACGGTAGTGTATGTTTTCCACATACTGTCAGAAAGACATTTATGGAACTATATGTAGAAGATACATTGCATTTTTCAAACTTCAGTTCCTGAATACTGAAAAACAATAATTCAACCCTCCATGCTTTGCAAATTTTTACTAATTAAAAATGTATATTGCATTTGAACAAGATGAGTCTTAACTGTTCCTACCTCAGTTCCAATAGGGATGAATAACCCTCACTACTAAATAAAATGTCTACCCTTGAGCAACCTCCTTATGTCTATTTTGCTTTTTTTTTCTCTGGCAACTTTTGAAATGGAAACCTAGAAACAAACATGGGCTTTTATAAATAATGTATCACAAAGAAAATGTGTACTATATTGCAGATTTAGGGTTCATCCTTGTATCTGATTGTCAGTCACTTTAATGTGGTTTTCTCTGAGAGGGAAGACAACATTACAAGATTAACTAGGGCTACGTTGTAGCACTAACGGGCCCGAGCACAGGCATTTTGAAGCCTGTTGCGGTTAGTGGAGAGAGCGATCAATGACCAAGCGCACGTCTCCACGTTGCATGCGTTTTGCGCACTGCGGCAAGGATAAACGCTTCACTTCCTGCGTCCGTCACGCGATGTCGATCCTTGCCTGCTAATTGCTCATTACGGTCCACGCTATCAATTGCACATCACACTGACAATTCTATGTAAATCGAATGATAGTTGTAAAACACAGCTTACTTCCTGCTGCCAGTAGGTGGTGCCATTACTATTATTATTTACAGACTAATATATGTGTTCAAGTAGGGGCTCTGATGTAGCATGAGCAATTTTGTGTCAATTGGACAATGTTACAACAACTTAATTTTCACACTGATCAGTAGGTGGCGCTATGACCCTGAACTAATATTAATATATGGATGTGTTCAGGTCAGGATTGTGATCATAGGTCAGTAGTTCGGAGCCGGTTGGATAATGCAGAGTGGATTTACAAAGTACTTCCTGTTTCATGGCGAATCAGTAGGTGGCGCTATGACACTGAGGAAATATTGACACATAGAGCTGTTCAGGCTTGGACTCTGATCATGAGACATCAGTTTGGTGGTGATAGGACAATGCACAGTGGAGTTATGACAACATCGTGTCCTTTGGCGAAGGATGATCCTTCGCCGCACCGCAATGTTTACATGGTTTGAGGAAATGTCACAATTCTGACCATGGTCCAATGACTTGTCTCAGCTCATTTGAGCTGTATATTGTAAAGCAGCCAGGAGCAGTGCATCAAAGTATAAAACATGTCACTTCCTGTAGCCAGCAGGTGGCGCTGTGATTTTAAGCCATGATTTCTGTGTAGATGTCATCAGGCCGGGATTCTTGTGTTACATGTCTAGTTTGGACTCGATTGGACAAAATATGTCAGAGATACAGAACCTCATGTTTTGATGGCGTGTCATCAAAATGCTACGCCACGCCACGGTCACAGCGTGTGATGAAATCAAATATACTGAGGTAGTTCATATCTCCATCTTGTTGAGATGACATTCCCAGAAGTTGAAGTTGATCTGATGAAAGCCCTGGGACAAGTTCGTCAGAGTAAAATTGTAGAAAATGGCCAAAATGGCAACCAAAGCCAAAATGGCGGGCTTCCTGTTTGGTCTAGCATATCTATCCAAGAGACTTTTTTGTTTGTCATGAAAAGACACATGTCCCTATCGATTTTTGTACATGTCGGACAATCGTAGTGCCGGGGCTGCCCTTTACGGGGCGCTAGTCAGTTATTTTGCCACGCCCATTCCTCAAAACCTTATGAATGTCTGCAGGGGGGGGCTGTTGCTACACAAATGTAGTTTGAGGGAGGTTGAACCTCGAACACTGAAATTTATACTTTGATGCCACGCCACTAATATGGCGTTTGACGAAAAGTCACAGTAATCTTATGCCTACATTATCAATGTCTTGAGACCCGTTTGATACAGTTTGACATGGCTGCGTGCAGTGGGTGAGGAGGAATACCTCCACGTGTAAGACGTTTCAAAAACAAGACATTTCCTGTTTCCACAAGGGGGCGCTGTGATTTTAAGTCATGATTTCTGTGTAGATGTCATCAGGCCGGGACTCTTGTCTTACATGTCTAGTTTGGACTCGATTGGACCAAATATGTCTGAGATACAGAACCTCGTGTTTTGATGGCGTGTAATCAAACTTTGACGCCATGCCACGGTCACACCGTGTGACGAAAAATCGATCTTTGAGGTAGTTTTCATCTCCATCTTGTTGTGATGACACACATCTCCATATGAAGTTGATCTGATGAAAGCCCTGGGACAAGTTCGTCAAAATAAAAATGTGGAAAATGGGCAATATGGCCACTAAAGTCAAAATGGCAGGCTTCCTGTTGCTTTTTTCCAATTGCACCTCAGACATTTTTTGTTTGTCTGGTCATGATACACCTGGGCTACGATTTTTGTGAAGATCGGTGAAAGCTAACTGAGGGGCTTTTCCTTAGATGGCGCTGTTGAGCCATTTTTCCACGCCCATTTCAAATTACTCCAGAATACAATTACTTTTTGGGGTTTTGAATTTTTTTGGAACCTTTGTAACAATTTGAGCATGTCTAGGCCCTGAAAAAGCCCCAAAAGGGAAATACAAATCCTTCGAAATACAATAGGGCCTCCCACCGTCGGTGCTCGGGCCCTAATAATTGTTGTGCTACTTAAATTTATTTTACAACCCACAATTGTAAGTTTGTTTTCTGTGTGTTTCTCCCTCACTTCAGATGTTTGTCTCCAGCCATGGGTGACTGGTCTTACCTGTCCTCACTGCTAGATAAGGTCCAGTCTCACTCCACTTTAGTGGGGAAGATCTGGATGAGTTTTCTCTTCCTGTTCAGGACCTTTGTTTTAGGTGCTGCTGCAGACAGTCTGGGGGAGATTAAGTGTGAGAGTTCTACTGTGACTCCCTGGAGCCAGATGCACACACGCCTGCTCCAACTGGATGTTCCCAATATCCTATATTCATTATTGAGTACTGAGGATCACCTTTGTGTCTACACCCACACTGACCTACCTAGGCCATGCTGTCCTCATCATCCACAAAGAAAATATTTCCTGAAGAAAAATGTACTTTCTTGATTCTTGTTGTTCTGGGTTTGTACCCTCATGGTTGAATGCACTTATAGTAAGTCGCTGTGGATAAAAGCGTCAGCTAAATGAAATGTAATGTAATGTAAAAAAAGAGGATGATGGCATAACTTTAGGGCAGGTCTGATAGAGGTGCACTGAAGAAACCCAAGTAAACAGATAACAGAGGGAAGGTGAAGATTAAAGGCATCTTTCTCTATACCTACAAGACCCAGCTGGAGGTGGGATTCAGTGTGGGCCAGTTCTACATCCTTGGCCCTATGTTTATGGTCTCTTACTTCCACTGTACTATGTCTCCACCTTGTGCCCATTTCACCGGTGCCCAGTGTAATTTTTCTCGTCCCACAGAGAAGAGGGTCTTCATCATCTTCATGCTTATAGTCTCAGGCATTTCAGATCTTTTAAACATAATCAAGATCATCTACCTGCGCTGTAACAACAGGAGAGACACCAGGAAACAGTTTCTACATCAGGAGCATGCACTTAGTTTACAGCAGTACCCATTTAACCCAGGTTTAAAGGACAAAAGCAGCCAGTCCAGAGGCTTCCCACTGTCGCCTCTGCCTGCTCAGGGTCTGACAGATGTCTGCAATGATGACAAACTGAAAGGAAAGAAAGAGGAGAGAAAAGGACACCTGACATATGAATGACACATGTCAGATTTCTTTTGCTTAAGCTACCCTTACTGTCTTTTATTAATGTATAACCAATTGCTTCATTGGCTCTCACTGGATTAAAGTTAGGGTTGGTAATCCTGGAAAAGCAAGAGAAGGCTACACTGAAGAAATGCAAACGATTTATCCCACCCCTCCCATTGGCCCTCTCGACAAAGCTACGCCCATTTCAATGTGCACTTCCTGATAACTGCTAGAAGCCCTGTGACTTACACACTACCTTTTGGCTATCGTATATCTGCTTCAGCAGTGTTTGCCTCTCCAGCTGCAATTCTCGTTTTCCAGAAACCCCTCCCTTAATCACATCACTCCTGTCCCTTCAGCAGCTTCATTGGCTCCTGGTCAAATACTGCATTGTTTTTAAGATTCTGCTGCTCACCTTTAAGGCCATCCATAATCTCGCTCCTCCATACCTCTCCGAACTCCTGCACATTGACACACCCTCCTGCACCCTCAGGTCTTCTTCTTAACATCCACCTCACTGTAACACCTGCCCGTTTGACAATCATGGGATCTATAGCCTTCAGCAGCTCTGCTTCTCGCCTCTAGAACTCCCTCCCACCAGACGTTTGTCACATTGATTCTCTCTCTCCATTTTTAGATCCCATCTAAAAACTCATCATTTTAAACAGGCATATTCAATTTGATTGTCTTCCATTTTGCAAAACTACATGTTCATTTTATTTATGTTTTTGATACATTGTTTTTTGTTGATGTGTTTTTATCTCTGCCTTTTAAGGTGACCTTGAGTGCCTATAAATAAAATATATTATTATTATTAAAATGTTAAAGCTGCATAGGAAATGAACAAAAAAATGTGAAATATGATTAGGACATTACATACACACTTCTCAAAAAAATTAAGGGAACATTTAATCTTATATTTAAACTTCAGGGATATCAAAATGTCCATTTAGGAAGCACAAGTGATTGTGAATCAATTTCACCTTCTTTGGTGCAAATGAAAGTGACAACAGGTGCAATGGAGAGGCAAAAGCAAGACAACCCCCAAAAGGGGAATGGTTTTACATGTGGTGGCCACAGACAGCTGCTCTCTCCTTGTCCTTCGTGACTGATTATTCTCTAGTTTTGTGATCTGCTAGTATCCTTCTCACTACTGGTAGCATGAGGTCGAACCTGCAGCCAAATCAGGTTGCACGGGCAGTCCAGCACCTCCAGGATGGCAGATTCATACAGGCGGTCGCAATAAGGTTTGCTGTGTCTCCCAACACAGTTTAAAGAGCATAGAGGAGATACCAGGAGACCGGCTGTTACACAAGAAAAGCTAGATGGGGCCGTAGAAGGGCATCAACTCAGCAGCAGGACTGGTATCTGCTCCTCTGTGCGAGGAGGAACAGGAGGAGCACTGCCAGAGCCCGACAAAATAACCTCCAGCAGGCTACTGGTGTGCATGTTTCTGACCAAACTGTCCAGAAACGGACTCCATGAGGATGGCATGACCAGCACCGTGCAGCTCACCAGAGAACACCAGAATTGGCAAGTCCGCCACTGGCAGACTGTTCTCTTCACAGATGAGAGCAGGTTCACACTGAGCACATGTGACAGTCGTCTGGAGACACCGTGGTGAAAGTTATCCTGCGTGTAACATCATCTAGCATGACCATTTTGGTGGGGCTTCAGTGATGGTCTGGGACACCATCCACCAACTCATCAGGAGCATGCCCAGATGTTGTTGAGAGTGCATACAGCTGCATACAGGCACGCCTCTGTATGCGTTAGTTTATGTGTTGCCGTCATGAAATCACGCAGCCTGTGATTGAAATTTTTTACTTTGATTTTCGGTGTGGTTTTGAATCCAGCCCTTAAGGGGTTGATGATTTTGGTTTCCCATGACCATTGTGACGTCCTTTTGTTCTCAACAAATTATAAAATTGACATCAGTTAAGATTTTCTAATTGAATAATTCGTGATTTAAGCATCTTTTTGCATCTCTTCAGGCATTGTGACATTAAAACAGAAGGATATCTATTATAATTCATTTAAATATGATATGATTGTAGGTATATGGGTGGGATACATTGGTTACAATTATTGAAGTTCTGTAATTGGGGAAATATGCATTTAGGGACTACCTGAAGTAAAAAAAGATAAAATAAAGAGATGGATCATATGAGTTGCATCTGTCAGACAGGAGTTAAGGGTAAATGCAGTCCCCGTCTGTTTAAACTGATAACTACCACATAATAAGTTAGCTCTCTAGGATAGAGATGATCTGAAACACAGAAGAGTGGCTGTCCTCTGCGGTCTGCAACCATTGGTTTCACGTAACATGTGAAGAAGACAATTAGGTGATCGATGATGATGGGTCTCTCAACTGCAAGGACTGTTTGTTTCCTGAGTAGCCCAAATAGACACTGAATTAATAATCTGTTATTGTTGCTTGCTGAATTTTAATGATTTATAAATGAATATTTTCTTTAGGATGACTTTTACATGTTAATATGAATTAATGACAATAATAATAATAACAATATACATTTTGTTAGGCTTTTTTACATAAAATTTAAAAAAAATTGGCAATATTGAGCTTGGCATACAAAAAGTGAAAGAAGGTGATTTAGTTGTTTTTTTTAAAGCCTAATACAAGTGTCCCAGATTACCAAGTGACCTGTCCAAGACTATTAAATTCAGGCAGAATTGTCTTTTTTGGCATCAAGAACACAAACAGCTGTGCCATGTCTCCTCTGGGTACGGTATCCTAATTAGAAAACATATTCAGGATTATAGAAAGTTATATAATATGTTGATCTAATGTGTAAAGCAGATATCGGAACAAACTGTAAAAGTCAAAATTGCTAAAATTTTCCCAGATTACTGGAATTTTCTTACAAATAATGGATAGTATATAAGTATACCGGCAAATGGAACATACTACAACTTTGGTGGTTGTTACTGATCCTGTTGGGCAGTGTTCAAGTACTTGAACAGAACTAGCCTAGAAGTCATAGACTTCTTAGTTACCACACAGAGAGCATGTAGTGTTAATTATTAGTAACTGTCATAGAGATTTTTTATTATCATACTGATTTTAAGAAGCTAAGTCTTCATTAGAGAAGGTTCACTTCTTCATGTGTGTGTGAATGAGGTGAAAGTGTATGTGCATGGTCGACAGTCACACTCATGCGGGTGTGTCAGTAAAACACCAGGGGGCAGTGTCGTATTAAACAGACGATGAAATGAAGGCCACCAATGTTTTGCCAACTAGTTAGGATTTATTTTGTGTGAAATACAATAATATCAGTAGGGACTACAGCAAGTTCACAAGCTCCGCCTCCTACACGAACCCCTCTCCTTAGCATTTCCTACTGTCGTCTGTGCATGTCTACCTCCACAACAACTACATATGGTTTCCTGTACAATAAATAATCCTAAATCGTATTTTATGTATTATTATGACATTTTAAATATGGACATGACTACAGTATAGAAAATATACTTCATGAATATGAAAATAAAAAATAAATTTACAAAGAAAAATAACACATGGGTAGCTCACATAAGTCGGTGACCATAACATCAATACAGCAACTTAACAAGTTCTAGCTTCTACATGTATATCTTCAAAAGAGAAAACAAACAATGGATGTGTGAGAAACCATCCTCGCACTTCATTTAGCCTTGCTGAATATTAGTGGCATAGTTACACAGACCTCCTGTCCACAATTGAAAAATAAATGGCTGGAATGGCTGTGTGAACAAATTCCCCCCCCAGATAATTAAGTCTAAAAATTAAGCTCCCCAAAAGATATTTTAACAGTTACAAAATATGAACAGAAATAGTTTTTTGGTAATATATAAATCTAATAAATTAGTTCATGGGTGGCATCTGCACATCTGTGTAGTGTGCAAGAAAAACAAAAAGCAATTTTGTTCATTTCCCCAGTCAACACTGGCTGTGAAGCGAGCCCCTGCCCCCAAGCTACATGCTACTGTCACACATTTGCACATTAAAATGTCATTAATTTGATAAATATGAACTAAAAGATTGGTTAAATACACAAAGAACAGAGACAAAACAGCACTTGTTAATCAGTCAGACAGTGGATTGTGTCTGTCTCTGTCTGTTATTGCTAGAGTTTTGTGCAGTCCAACCTGCTTCAACTAGAGAGCTAACAGTGTGTGAATGTGTGTGTGTGTGTGTGTGTGTGTGTGAGAGAGAGAGAGAGAGAGATCTTGGTCCCCCTGTTAACTCATGTTGTACCATGTTATACTGGGTAATACATGTAGCAAGCTCCCATGCATAAACCTACCTTGCATAAATGCCATCTCTAGGTGGTGCTGTGTACTTGTCAATTGCAGTAAGACAAGCAGAATATTCAAAACTTCAGCAGTGGTGCATTGTGAATGTGATGTGATGATAAGCCTTCAAGGACATCATATTGATTCATATTAAAATATATAGTATCAGAAGAAACTACTCTCACAGGGCTTTGAAAAACAATCTTAGGCGCAGTCTAATATATTAAAGAAAAATGCTACAAAAATAACAAAACTACAGGATTACATTATAAGAGCTACACAATATCACATGCAATATATGAAAGTACTAAGCATTAAAAAGCACATTAAAATTATACTTTCAAAATAAACTGTGTATTGTTATACATATAACAATAACGCTTCAGCCATGTATCAAAGTCATTTTCTCTTCCACGAGAGGAGATGTGACTTGTTCTTCTTCAAACTGTTTGTTGCAGTTTTGCTCGTTTCAGGTCAATGAATGGCTGAAGAAAGAACAACAGCAGTAACATGAACAATAAGACTTCATGATGAAAGTCTGACATCCACTGAGGCAAAAGTTTGTTTGACTCGATTTTCAGACTCATTTACTGGTTAATCAAAACTCCATGTCATTCAAGATATATATCAATTGAATCCTGAATTTTTACATTTTACTGAAGCAAATGCACATTGATCAACTAAACATGGTGTAAGAGAAGAAATAGGCTGATATCTGTGATGGCTTCAAGTGTAAGATGATCTGTGGAAGAGGAGCTGATGTGAACCACTGACACATCATATTTGAAATGAAACCTGCACTTTAGCTGTAAGACACGCGGAGTGCATGGTTCACAAGTATAATGACAGAAAATGGAAATAGCCCTACTTATGTAAAGTAAGGTACCGGAAAAGTCCACATAAGTGAATTTCGTTCCTTTACTGATCAGACATATGAAGTTCATATATTTCTCATAACAGATATACTTTCGTCTCTCTCTCTCTCTCTCTCACACACACACACACACGCACGCACGCACGCGCGGCGCACACACACACACGCACGCACGCACACACAACACACACACACGCACGCACGCACACACAAACAGGGTCTTGACGTAGAGATCAGGTGACTGGAACTTCTCTGACTCTTATAAGGGAAGTTTGACAAGTTGGACTCAGTCTCTCAGCTGCTGGTCCCATACCTAGATCTGAACATCGTCAGGCTGTTTCGGTTCCTACAACTGGCGGAAAAAGTCCTGGTGGGCCCTCTGCTGTCTCTCTTCAACTCTGCGGGTAGGTTACTAAGTATTTGTGTTGGACAGTGAGAAAAGACGCTTCTCCCTGTGTCCCAGAGAAAAGAGTCAGAAAAGTTCCGGTGCGCTTCACAATACATGCAGTGCAGCTTCTCATTGTTCAGAGACAGGGGCTCTCATCCAGAAGAAGCAAAGTGTGCTGAATGATAGAGAAAATATTTGATCTTATTTAATAAGGTTTTATTCTTTTTTTGGATGAAATCCTGAAACATGTTACGTTTAGTATTTTTTCTATCCAAAGCTGGTTGCTGTTGTGCTGCATTTGTGCTGTAACTGGACTTTTAATAAAGGTTCTGGTTTACATTCAAATACACGTTTCTCTTAAAATACCTGCTGATCAGCCCCATGACACCAGGGAGAGTTTAAACTGCCGTGTTCAGTAATGTGGAAATATTGTGACCCTCAAGTGGCTCATTGTGCTGGGCTCTATTGTTCTGCTTTGTCTTGTTCAGTTCCACCAAACAGACACACTCAAGTAGAAAATGGCGGGATGTTCTCAGTCTAATAATCATTTTTCAACTTTTACTCATCATATTTCACTCTTCAGATCCATAAACCGCAGGCAAACAAATAATCTGTATATTTTCCAGGTCACGGGATTCAGTGTACATAGTTTATCACAAGATAAGTGGGAGCACATGCAGTTAGTTTGGCACCGTGTGGGTCGGACTGGAGGTTCCTACTTATCCACATTAATGTCCCTGCTCTCTGATCTAACTGTCTTCATGTGTGTCTATTGCAGCCTTTTGTTCTTTGCCTCATATGTTCTGCTCAAACTTTGTAAGAGCTCTTCAAAGCTTTTTTCATCTCTAACCCTTATCAGATCCTTGATTTCAAATTGAACTGTTGAGCTGTGATGTTAGAGTGAAACATAGATTCAATCTTTTGTTATAATTTTTTTTCCAATCTGTGGTTTGTCATTCAGTTCAAACTGCGCTCTGCTGGACCCACTGGTAACTGCTTAGAGATGACCCAGAAAGCCCCCAAAGACTCCACCTTTAAGGACCTCTCCTTTGATACAGATTATAACTGATCCATTTATTTTACAGGTTTTTGTACATTGTGTTTTGTTAGTTCATATTAATAAGTGAACAGTATTATTTTTTGATCTGCGGCTTAAAAACTTGTGTTGACACTGTTTCTTTGACAGGCCAGTCTGTCGAAGCTTTGGACTTAACTGCGTCACACTGGTCAACGGGAACTCAGCTGATTCCATACTTAAGTCAATAGGCAGATTTTCCCACAGGAAATGTACTGTGTATTTGCAGGATGTCTCTGTAGGGACTGAGGAAAGAAGCTCAACACTGGCCTTACTGAATAGATTTAGCCGGAGTGTCTGTTCAGCCACAAACACTTCTTCTGGGAAGCTTGGCTAAGACATTAGCATTCATTAGATTTTCTGGTGTTCTCTGAGACCTGCCCAGCAGGTCGGTCTGATGATGATCTCTGCGTCTGCTAGGAGCTTAAAACTTTGGTATTTGAAGCAGATACTTAAGTCTCTGCAAAGTAAGAATAACAGCAGAGGGTTGAAGACTGATAGAAGTTGTTAACATGTACAAACTGATGCACATATTAAAAAGATTGGCCTAAAAGTTATGCAAGACAACGGTTTGCAGGTATTCTCATTTGAAATAGTTTGAATGGTTGAGAAAAAGGTTTAGCAGTGCAGAAGAAAAGGACTGTAAACATCTCATGTGACAGAGATATGGGTTGCTATGAGGAACACTGACCAGACTGACGACTGCTCAAGATTGAGAAGCCTATAGGTATTATAGGTTATTTTAAGATGTTACATTTTGCAGGGATTTGAATTTAGAAATTAACATCATTTGATCGTACATTTTTCCTCCATGTAACTTTTTACCATCAGTTTTCACTGGAAAACTGCCTTGCATAAATCATTTTGCTGATGTGAGGATTTTGATGGGAATAAAGGTTGTTTGTATTTGCTCTATCACCTCAATGTTTCAAAGTTTCAGTTCATATTTTCACATCATTACATTGATCTAACAGGCAGTGTTGCATAAACTGCAAAAAATATCCTCTCTGTACCTGCACTCAGTAATTTGATTAGCTTGAAATTTCTACTTTTGTCTACTGCAATAACAATGCTGTTTAATCACATAATGCAACCAAAACAATGAAATGTTAAGACTGCTGAAGATGTCAATCTTCCCTGAAGGCCCAAAGTAATGTTAGGAGCATAGTTGATAGTATGTGTATATTATTGCTCAACAGTATAATAGTGTCCTCTTTTTCTCACCAGCAAACAACCATTGAGAATGGGTGACTGGAGTGCTCTGGGTCGTCTGCTGGACAAGGTCCAGGCCTACTCTACCGCTGGGGGAAAGGTGTGGTTGTCGGTCCTCTTTATCTTCAGGATCCTGGTCCTTGGTACTGCAGTGGAATCAGCCTGGGGAGATGAGCAGTCTGCCTTCAGATGTAACACTCTGCAACCTGGTTGTGACAATGTCTGCTACGACAAATCCTTCCCCATCTCTCACGTTCGCCTCTGGGTCCTACAGATCATCTTTGTGTCAACGCCCACACTCCTCTACCTGGCTCATGTCTTCTATCTGAATAGGAAAGAACAGAAACTTAATAGGAAGGAGGATGAGCTTAAAGCAGTGCAAAATGATGGAGGTGATGTTGACATACCACTGAAGAAAATTGAGTTAAAAAAGCTTAAGTATGGCATTGAGGAGCATGGCAAAGTGAAGATGAAGGGGGCTCTGCTCAGAACCTATATAGTCAGTATTTTCTTCAAATCCTCATTCGAGGTGGGTTTCCTGCTTATCCAGTGGTACATGTATGGTTTCACCCTCTCTGCAGTCTACACCTGTGAGAGGTCCCCATGCCCACAGAAGGTGGAGTGTTTCCTTTCCCGACCCACAGAGAAGACTGTCTTCATCATTTTCATGCTGGTGGTATCCATGGTGTCCCTGCTGCTCAACATCATTGAGCTTTTTTATGTGTTTTATAAGAGGATCAAAGATCGTGTGAAGGGCAAACAGCCGCCCATTCTCTACCCAAGTGGAGGCACCATGAGCCCCACCCCTAAAGACCTGTCCACCACCAAGTATGCTTACTATAACGGCTGTTCTTCCCCAACTGCCCCACTCTCCCCCATGTCCCCCCCAGGCTACAAGTTGGCCACAGGGGAGAGGGGAACCGGCTCATGTCGTAATTATAATAAGCAGGCCAATGAGCAGAACTGGGCCAATTACTCCACAGAGCAGAACCGGCTTGGCCAAAATGGTGGAGGCAGCACTATTTCAAATTCCCATGCACAAGCCTTTGACTTCCCTGATGATACCCACGAGCATAAGAAACTGTCGTCATCAGCAGGACATGAGCTGCAGCCGTTAGCTTTGATGGACGCCAGGCCCTGTAGCCGGGCCAGCAGCAGGATGAGCAGCCGAGCCAGGCCAGATGACCTGGACGTGTAAGCCCTTGTTCTTCCTCCTCCCACTTCCAGCCAGATAATCAGGAAACACTCAATCACATAGGTTCATACTAGAGGTAGAATTAACCTTAACCACTGTCATTAGCATAGAGAGATTCTTAGTCAATCAAATACACATTAAGATTTATTATTTACCACTGTAAGAGTCAATATTTGTTCAGTAACTTTTACCACAACATTTTAGTGGAGCTAACCCAGCTGTAAGAGATCAGAACCGCTTCAGGAATGGTGCAGTCCAACATAGGCACTCCATAGAACCAGCCACTGATCACTTCAACCCATACCCAGTTTACCCAGTATAAATCTGAAACTCCTAAATCAGCTTTATAACCCAAACCATGTAATTTGTCCATTCTGACCACAGGCTGCAACCAGTTTGGTCTAACAATATAACTGAATTGTTTTTAGTTCTTTCCAAAATAACCCATATGAAAGGTTTTTTGTCTTATCACCCTGTGGTTAAGTAACTAAAACTACCTAGTTGAGTTTTTAGAAGGATGTCTTTTATGGTTGAAAACAAATGATGAGTTTTGCCAATAAATAAAAGATAGGATATAAAGTGTCCAGTGTAGAATTTCTGCTGAATGATGTCACCTTAGAGATGACAGACAGTTTCTCGTACATCACAGCAGGTCTCTCCTGGGTAACATTTAAACATAGGTCAGGTAAGGACAGTCCCTTGCTTATATACTGTTTAAACCTGTGTGATCAAGTGCCTCTACTGATATTGTTTGATGGTCTCAGCCAGCTCTTACAGTTTGCTTCTGTAATTAAGAGAAGTGTATATATAAATCAACATTATTAATATTTTTGTTCGAACGTATGTCCTAACTGTCTTAACCCAGTTCTCAATTAAAATCACATGTTAGTCTCTGAATTCACAACAAAGACAGGACTCATGTGTTGAAAAATGTGTTTAGCATTCGGCTCAACCTTTGCATGTAAGTCAGAGTTTTGAGGATAATGATTTATATCAGTTGTAGTGAATATTTATTTCTTGCCATCTATAGGACGCATACTACTAGGAAGAATTGACTACTATCCAGTTTCTCATACTGACATAAAACATCAACATCAACTTCCCAACAACTGTATATTTATTGACAGTAAAAAAAATGATGTTTTTTTTTATTTTATTAGTAACTTGGACTGTTGTTTCCTGATAAACTTTGAATTTATGTGGTCTTATGTCTTCATTTTTTTTGTTTTATATGTCGTTTGCGAGTGCGAGAGAGGGAGGGCTAAGGGTTCAGTCTTCTGTTGAAAGTAAACTCATCTGCTTGTATATGGTCTCCATCAAGAAGACCTTATAAGTGTCATTAATCCAACATGTGTGTTCTCTTTTTTCATCATTTATGAGTATTGGAGAAAGACAGTAGAATGATTATCTGTGCTTTACATTTTATGAATGAATAATTTCTTCATTCTGTAGGTAATGTTTTGATTTCAGACTGTTGTTACCCTTGCTGCTTGAGAAATAGATATTTAGTACTGTACATCAAGCTAATTGTGTCACTATAAAAATGTGAGTTTTTAGAAGATAGATCTGGACTAATATTTAGTCACACATATCAAAACATATGCCAATGTAGCTTCACAACTACACAACAGTAGGATAATTCTCAATTTGGGCTTCCTTTCTCTTTAGTGTCATTTTTTAAATTGTCAATTGTGCATCACTTTGTCGGTACTTACATATGTCATGGATTTTCAGCTACAATGGCATTTGCACTGAGATGTAATATGATGCACACAGTAAGTGTTAAGAGTTTTCTGATACACATGTTACTAATTTATTTTATAACACAAAATCACTACAGTGCATAATATCAGACATCTGACACCAGTGGTTTCATTGACTGGTTCTGTAAGAGATGTCTTCTATTGATAGAACATGAGCAATAGTCATTTGCTGCAGTTATTCAGACAATGCTAATCCATGGGGATCCACTGTTGTACAGTGTAAGTGCATGATAGCAACCCATTAAAACCCATTACTTGTACCTGTGAAGAGCAATTTTAACCAATAAATATTTTCTTTCTTAATTACTGATTGCTTGGCTTCATTTCAAGTCATTCATCATCATCACTGGGGTTTGAGTGAACTTCCAGTCAGTGTTAATTTACCTAATTTTGATTTAGGTTAAGGCTGTCTTAATCATTTTTCCATGTTCCATGTTTCGGTATTGACAGTTACAGGAGTTAGAGTTCGAAAAGAAGGCACTGCTGACCTGTTAGTAGCAGATGGTAATGTTTCTATAATTTATATACATGGTGAGATGTATGCAACAAATTCATTTGTTCTCTCTTAACTCTGTTTGAATAGAGCTGCTCACAGTCTTTACTGCTCTGCATACAGTACTATTATTATTCTAGTATTATTCATTTGAAGGGCTTAACTTATTCAGCAGGATCCAACAAAATTTTAAGCTCTCTTAAAAGATAACTTCTTTGTTTTGCTCTAAACTTCATTGTAGAGGAAAGGTCATCAGCAGATCCATTTTGTTGGTTGAATTAACACTGCAGTTAAAACAGACACAACCCTTTTTGACATCTTATGACATCTTAGATAAGAAAATATCTATAACACATCATTTTTGTGGTCCTTTTCAGATTATACTGTGATCTAGTTTACAATAAAATACTGATTGAAGTTTAAAGATAGAAGTTAAATTTTAACAGCCTTTTGATTCTGTATAATTCATTTGCCTAATCACAGCACATTAGTGAATGGTAAACAGTAAAAATTGATATCGTGCTTTTCTGGTCTTATTGACCGCTCGAAGCGCAGATTCACATAGACATTCATATGCAGAACTTTTTTATTTCACACACACCATTCACACACTGCTGGCACAGCCACCAGTGCTCCTCCTAATCACTGTCTCTTTATTGGATTTTTTTAATTTATAAAATTAGGTGTACTATGTATTTTCTATTTAAATATTAAATATTAACTGAAGTGCATTTAACTACTAAGGCGAATATACTGACGTATACTCTAATTTATAGAGACTGTCATGTATAGTCCTCTGTGCTGAATCTTTACTTTGCACTTTGATACTTTTTGCTGACTTAACTATTATAACATTTATGGTGAATTGCTTATTGTGCTTGAAACAGAGGAAAACTTTGTCCAGCTAATACTTGCAAGGCCTTCTGAACACCACATAAAGTCATGATCCAGATTATGGGGGTTGATAGGACTCCGGAGGTATTCAGGCCTAAAGTGTACTGTAGCTTTGATAAAGGCTTTCGAGAGACAGTTAAATTTCATAATATGAACGGACACAGCTCTTTTTCAGGTCTCCAAGTTTCCTATTTAATCTTTCCACGGCACTAAATTAAAACACATGTTTGCAGAGCTAAGCTGCAGCTTGAAGACCACATGTGGCTCAGAGTAAGAAAAAGAAGGGGGGGCATCAAACTTTAATTAGTGACTTATTCATTTGAATTTCTTAGGAAGCTGATGCTGGCCAGTGCAAGAGCTGTGAAATGATCCCTTTATTTCTTTTAGAACAAAATGTTGCCATTAAATCCATTGTTATCTGGTAAGTAAAGACAGAAGAGTGTGGTGGGTTCAAATATCTTTATAAAATACAACATATTAGACTTCGACAAGAAGTCCTGGACTTCTGCCTGCACTGAAACATTAAAACCTGCTAAAACCTGTAATAATAATAATGATATACTGTATATATATATATATATATCCTCTGGTAGAGACCCTAGCTTCAGGAAGACATATCACCCAGAGGAAGAATTGTTAGTTATTATATATATATATATTTATATATATATGATATATGATATATGTGGTATGCCTCCCGCAAGCTAAGGTCCGTCACCTCGGATTTGAGGGTCCTGTGCAGTATCTTAGCTGTTCCTAAGACTGCACTCATGTGGACAGAGGCTTCAGAAGTTGTACCCATAGACTGTATATAAAGATGGACGTAGTGTCTGTGACATCACTCGTTGTCACGGACACGGAGGGAATTTAAGGCTCATAGTGGGCGTTTCACCCGTTGCCATCTTGCTGGTGTCTGACTCCTCCTAGTTCCTGGCTAACCCAAATATGAGCAAAGAGGAGGAGTCTGCCTTGACCGTTTCTGGTGAGCAGGGAAAAATGGGTAGGAGAGGTGATATGGGTGGAAAAGAGGGGAGAGAAGAGAGAGAGAAGGGGGAACACTACCAGGAACACTAGTGCACTATCAGGTTTCAGATCTGAATACTTATAATGAAAACATAAGAGTATTAAGATGAAGCTCAGCGTAAATTCTGTCAGGAAGACTTTTCATTTAGGAGGAAGACTTTCCATTTAGGAGGAAGACTTTCCATTTAGGAGGAAGACTTTCCATTTAGGAACGCCGACTGTTTGTGGGCGTTTCCTACATGGTCAATCAGATCTGCCATGGTCTCTTTCAGCCAATCATTCAGCAGCTGTCAAACTTTAAATCCCTTCTCCTCTCTTCCGCAGTCAGCCGTCATTCAGTGAGGCGCATAAGGCATCTTTCGCTCACCTTGCTATTTCACATCGTTTTTCATCTCGATGTCAGACTCTCACAATGATTATCGCCATGAGGGTCG
The DNA here is from genome assembly GCF_022539355.2 of Hippoglossus stenolepis. Classification (NCBI taxonomy): domain Eukaryota; kingdom Metazoa; phylum Chordata; class Actinopteri; order Pleuronectiformes; family Pleuronectidae; genus Hippoglossus; species Hippoglossus stenolepis. The sequence continues at coordinate 436,387 of NC_061502.1, forward strand.
GACCCAGCATCATCAGGCTGATTTCCTCATCGCTCAGCTTCAACATCGTGGCATCATGCCAGCTTCAGGCCGGCCTCCTTATCAGCTTCGTGAGCCAGCAGTTCAAGCAAGCTGTCTATCGATTCTACCAGCCGGCTCCTCTGCTGCGTCTGTTCGCAGTCGCAAAGGACCAACAAAGCGGCTTCTTCCAAAGTCCCCCAAAGTAACACATCGTGCCTCTCCAGAGCTCCTGCTCCAGCTTTAGATAATATTCTGACGACCACTCTGCAGTCCCTTGTCCTCACCATGCAGAACATTGACACTCGTCTAAAAACTCTTTCTAATTACGCCTGGGTTGATAATGCAAATAAATGAATAAGCTCAGAGGTCAGGGAGCTTGGGTTCCTAAAGCAGACATAACCGACGCTTTCATAATACATCCTTCGGTGAAATCATTCAGCATCCGGTGGGAATCAAAGTTTATTTTGCAGTGCGCCTGATTTTCGGGTGTAGAGCAGCCCAAGTACTTTAACCAACTGTCAGAGACGCGTGTTCCTCAGAGTTTCTGCTGGTTTCATCTCTTGGATGATTCCTCCTGATAGTTTCCCCTCAGCTCAGGTGCGTCCCTCTTCAAGTTAAACTCTTTCAATCCCTCGGTGTCCCTCTGTCCGATGGAAAATAAACAAATAAATAAATAACATCACAAAATCCTCCCTAAAACATCACAAAGCAGCAGCTGCTCTCCTCCGCAGTGCCTTAACTTTGTGATGTGCATCATCCCTCATGACGCTCCTTCATTTCCCCTCTATTGGACATGGCATCTTGTGCAAATATATACATCTATTATCGCTCGATGAAAAGTGTCAATCGGACCTGCGTTTCTGGTCCCATCTGTGCGATCACTGGAGTGACGTCACTTTCTTCTACGAAGTGCTGGTGCATCCCTCTGATTCTCTGCATCTATTCACGGATGCTGCTCCATCCGTGGGTTTTTGGGGGATCTTTCAAGGACAGTGGCCCACAAGCCGCTGGCCCCCTCCTTCCCAAGTTGCAGCTAGCTCTGTTCGATATCATCACATTGCCCGTCATGCTATGTCTGGGGCCAGCACCGGAAATGCAAACGTTCTCTGTTCTTTGCAACATCCAAGCTGTAGTCAATATCATTAATAAGGAGCGCTCCTCATGTGAGGACATCTTGCCGTTCATTAAAAGCATCACATGGTCAGCATCACTCACAACTTCATTATGACACAAGTCACATCCCCAGGCATTACAAAACTCTAGCTGATTCTCTCTCCCATTTTAATTTCCACACATTTCGAAGCATCTGTCCAGAAGCCTGCTCCCATCCGATCCAAGTTACTTCCCTCCATGTTCTTGCTCTCTATTAAATATTAAACCCTTGTCTAAATACTTAGAATCAGCCAGGGTCTACATTAAGAAAGGACTAGCAATGTCTGCCCTAAAAGTGTAAGATTTTGCCTGGAGCACTTTTGCTTTGTTTTGTGCCTCCATTCATGTACCTAAAACTGTTCACATAAACACAGTCTGTAAATTCATCTGTTATCGTATGGATGTCTGGCACTTGAGAGGCCAGCTTACATTCGAGGACTAGTAGCAGGAATACAGTTAAACGCAAGATGTCACAACCCTTCTTTCCCCAGTTTATTTTCAAATCCTGCTGTTAAATCACTACTAAGTGGAATCTCAAATGTTTCTCCTCCCCTTCAAGATCGTAGACAGTCCATCTGTTCTGCACAGGATGCTGTCAGTGCTCAGAAACTGCATTTTTGCCCGTACATAGATTTTCTCCTTGATGCAGTATTCCCATTAGCTTTCTATGGAGTTTTAAGGATCTGGGAACATGTTCCCAAACATTTAATCCCGATGTCAACATTTCTTTCTCCGACCTAAATTTTTCACCCTGCTCACTACAGACTCCAACTAAAACATTCTAAATGTAGTGGTGCTTGTTCAATCATAGTGGCTCACACTGATTCCCCTTTTTCCCATCAAAGTCTATAATACATTTTCTACAAATTAGACCTACTACTAGCCCCCATTGTCCTCTATTCCTCCTTCCCGGAAACTTGCCAGAAAACATGGTTCATCACCATCTTAAACAAGTCCTCACTAAAAGCAACCAATTGCCCGAGCACTACTCAGGATAGGAGCTGATAATTCTGCAGCTTTCGGTCCTGCAGACCTTAATTTCTGTTTGTCAAGCTGACTGAATTTCTTTTGCGGTCGCTGTACCAATTTTATAGTTTCTGTTGGCATTTTATATTATTTGGTCAAGGACCTTAATTTCTGTTCAGTCAAATTAACTTTTATTTAATTTTGGTCCTTGTTGACATTTATTAAGTTCTACATTTAGATCTTTAAACATGCACTTTCTTCAGAACTTCACACCTGGTCACTCTCCTTACTCATTGCATAAACGGTCTTCGTGACCTTGCATGGTCTTCGGACCTCATATGGGCTTCGCAACGTATGTGTTGCACACAGTATTTTACATTTTCGGTCCTGCAGACCTTAATTTCTGTTTGTCAAGCTGACTTAATTTCTGTGCACTTGTCAAATAAACATTGTTAAATTGTGAATCAAATCTCTCCTGATTTAAATGTTATTAATGATAGCAGGAACAATTAATATAATAATGAATAAATAATAAGTATTATTGTTAATAAAAATAAAATAAAATAATAATAATTGTTGTTATCCTACAGCTCTGGAGTCAGAGATACCTGCAGAGAGAGAGATAAAGAGAGAGAGAGAGACTATGGGAGGGGAAAAAACACATAGTTACTGACATGTAGTAAAATAATTGTAAAAGTGTTTTAGGGCAGGTGCAATATTCAACTCACTTTTATTCTGCATTATTATTCTGGGTCTTGCGTGATATGTCCTTGTGTACTGTTTTTTGTTGTTGCTTTTTGTAAATTGTGCTGTTCTGCAGCTGCTGTCGCACTATCGCCCAAGATAAATTTCCCTATGGGACAATAAAGTACATTTGATCTGATTTGATTTGAATGTGGGAGCAGAGAGACAGAGAGAAGGGGAGAAGTGCTCAGTGGATGATGGGAATTTAGTCTAGACCTATAGCAGCATAACTAAGGGATGGCTCCAGACTCACCTGAGCCAGCCCTAACTATAGGCTTTATCAAAAAGGAATGTTTTAAGTCTTTATATGTAGAGATGGTGTCTGCCTCCAGAACCCAGAGTGGGAGATGGTTCCACAGGAGAGGAGCCTGGTAGCTGAAGGCTCTACCTCCCATTCTACATTTACAGATTTTTGGAACCACAAGAGAGCCTTTGTTTTGGAAGTGAAGTGATCTATTTGGATAATATGGTGTTATGAGATCTTTGATATATGAAGGGGCTTGATTGTTAAGGGCTTTATGTGTGAGAAGCAGGATCTTGAATTCTATTATTTTATAGGGAGCCAATGCAGAGGAGCTAAGACAGGAGTAATTTGATCACTCCTTCTAGTTCCTGTCAGGACTCGTGCTGCAGCATGTACCAGCTGGAGGCTTTTCACAGACTTACTGTGACATCCTGATAATAAAGAATTACAGTAATCCAGTCTAGAGGTAACAAATGCATGGACTAGTTTCTCAGCATCCTTCTGAGACAGGATGTTCCTAATTTTCATACTATTGTGCAGGTTGAAGAAAGCTGTCCTTGTTTTATATGTGGGTCAAATGACATGTCCTGGTCAAACATAACTCCAAGGTTCCTCACAGTGGAGCTAGTGGCCAAAATAATATGATCCAAGGTGACTATCTGGTCAGACATTGTTTCTCTGAGATGTTTAGGGCCAATTGCAATGATCTCAGTTTTGTCTGAATTTAGAAGTAAAAAGTTTTGGGTCGTCCAGACATTAATGTTCTTGAGACAATCCTGAAGTTGAACTAAGTCATTAGATTCATCAGGCTTCATAGATATGTACACCTGGGTGTCGTCTGCATAGCAATGGAAGTGTATGAGGTGCTTTCTGATGATTTTGCTTAAAGGGAGCATATATAAGGTGAAGAGTATCGGTCCAAGGACAGAACCTTGTGGAACTCCATGACTAACCTGTGTGTGCATGGTGGAGTCTTTGTTAATATTACAAATTGAAATCCATCTGATAAATAGGATTTAAACCAGCCTAATGCCGTTCATTTAATCTCTACATGTTGTTCCAGTCTCTGTAACAGAATCTTACAATCTATGGTTTCAAATGCTGCACTAAGATCCAACAGGATGAGTATAGAGACAAGTCCATTATCTGATGCCATGAAAATGTCATTAGTAACTTTTCATAGTGCTGTTTCTGTTCTGTGATGGATTCTATTTCCTGAATGAAAGTCTTCCAACAAACCATTACTATCCAAGTAATCACATAGCTGGTTAGAAACAGCTTTTTCAAGGATTTTGGAAATGAAGGGCAGGTTTATCATGGGTCTATAATTCTCAAGCAGACATTGCACGGCAGGCACGGAGATCCTGTACCCCACTGTCCACCATCAGCCCTGCACAGCCAGAACCTGCCTTAAAATCAATCAAAGAGCCTGCCATCACCTCCTCAACTGAAACAACCAAGGCCATTCACAACCTATGACCACCAACAGCGCCACCAGTTGAAATACCTTCTCAAGGACTACATGGACATCTTCACTGTGAGAGACGAGGACTGCAGGCAGACTGGGCTGGTCCAGCACAGTATCGAGACGGGCCCCATCCAGCCCATCTGCCTACGCCCCAAACGGCTGGCCCTTGCTTAACGACAGGCAGCGGAGGACAAGATACGTTAGATGGCTGCTCTTGGGGTGATCGAGCCTTCCAACAGCCCATGGGCAGCTCCGGCAGTCTTGGTGAAGAAGAAACAAGGCAGCTGGCGTTTCTTTGTGGATTATCGTTGATGTGTACATGCCATTTGGGCTCTGTAATGCACCAGCGACGTTTGGTGTTTGGTGAATATTAAATGTGTGCATGGTGATATTCACAAATACCCTGTAGTGACAGTTGAAATTATACATCGCAGGAAAAAAAAATAGAACCAAGGTCCCACCCAACGCTGCCCCTAATCCTGTGGATTGATTGGCCTGGGTTTAATTCAGTAGTGGGGCAGTCTGCGGGGCTGCACTCACGACAGACAGGGACATATGACGTGTGCGCTGCAATCAGTTGTGGCGCGAGGATGTCCGACACTGCAGATAAGGAGGAGGTACCAGCGGTGCCTTCCCTGGAGGTCGAGTACCCGAATTACACTCCATTTAAGATTTTCCACTGGAGCTGTCTCAGTATGGCACTCTACGCTTCGCCATTGATCAAGTGATAAAAATTGATGGTCACATGGTGCGCCCTGACACGATGCCAATGTCCCCACATTTTTCATTGATTAGGGACAGGCTGTAAAGAGTGAGTTGTGACACTCAGACAGGAGGAGAACTCACCCAGTTGCAGGTGCCTAAAAGCCATCAGGAAATGGTTTTCCAGGCGACTCATTACAACCCAATGGCTGGTCACATGGGGTATGATAAAACACAAAGCCGGATAATGACCAGATTTTATTGGCCTGGCATTCGCGGGGGTGTGCGACGCTGGTGCGCGTCCTGCTGTGAATATCAAATGGTGAACCAATCAGCCATTCCCAGAGCGCCATTGCACCTATTACCATTAATGGTGGTTCCATTTGAGCGCATTGGTAAGGACCTCATCGGGGCATTTCACCGGAGTGCATGAGGATTATCGTTAGTCCTTGTGGATTATGCAACGCGATATCCCGAAGCAGTGCCGCTGCGCACCATCTCTGCAAAGAGTGTTGCGCAAGCACAGAGAGAGGCTGAGCCCGTTTCTTTAGTGTCGCTGGTAAGTGAAAGAGATGAGTTGGGGCCTGAGGTACCAAATGCCATCAATCCGACCACGCTCCTTTGTGATGACCATCTTTTCCTGGCCCAGAGAGGGGAGATCGCCATGTTGCAGCATTGTTTGGCTGATGTGTTCTCCCCGTTGCCAGGATGCACAACACTCATGCAACATCATGTTGAGACCTCCCCTGGGGTGACAGTGCGTTCACGTCTTTATCGACTTCCTGAACACAAAAAGAAAATTGTTCAGGAAGAATTGGCAGCTATGCTTGAGATGGGGGTAATAGAAGAGTCCAACAGTGCCTGGTGTAGCACCATCATTCTTGTAGCCAAGAAGGATGGGTCGATACGGTTCTGTGTAGACTACCGCAAGGTGAACGATGTTTCACAGTTTGACAGCAGATTCCCCTGTCTCCAGAGTCCAAGGAGAAAACATCCTTTGGACGGAGGGAATAAAGCAAGTTATAAAGGCTTCATTGATGAGGGACCCACGGTATACAGAGCAACTGTTACAGTGATTATCAATTGAATGCACAGGCAACTCATACAATACAGATAAAACATAAGAATGAATGGGAATAGGGGAAAACAATTAACAGTCCAGCAGGTCCATCAAATGCTCCTGGAGAATATCTTTGTATTCTATTAGCAGATTGTGTGTTTTACTTTTTGTCATGATACCTATGCACTATGCACAAGACATTCTGAGGTTACATCCCACATAAATGCTTTCTCTTAGCAGGCTTCAAAACCAGTCAGTGCACATGTCTAGTTTCTCAGTGATTGTCTTGCATTTGTTTTAAAGAAATGTCTGAACAAAAGCATAACATCAGCTTTTCATCTTTTACTTTCAGATTTGATACACATTACATAAAAACCCAGTATTTATTTTTCTTCTTTGCCATAAGAGACAGAACACGGTCAGCACAGCTGTGTCCTTCAGGCTCGTCCGTCCCTAATAGAATGACAGCAAATATAAAAGTATGGCATTATTGCAGAGTAACTGGCTGTTACTGATAAACAAAGTTTGTGTCCTTATATTCTGTGGATATTCAACTATTTGAATATGGTTTTAAATCAAACAGTGCACTTCAAAGGCAATAAATGTGCAGAATGCAGTTTTTCAACATTATAATTATTGTATTTAAAATGTTATGTATTATGTTCAATACCTCATCAGTTTAAACAATACTTAGCTTTGATATATAAGGTATTAGTAATGCTGTTAGATTGGTTTAACCTTTTCAGCCCAATAATTGCTCAAAATTTGCCCAGGTTTATTGAAAAATGTATTGAAAAAATGATCTGAGATAAACAGTGCACATTAATTCAGAAACAGTAACAGAGTTGTGCTAAAACTATTTTTCAGAGTGTCATTATAATAAAACATCAATTGAAGTGGTGATTACTGCTATGGAATGCAGAGAACGTGCTACATTATACAATTGAAGTATCAAACTATTTTCCATATCTGTTTACTGCTTACGAATACAAATATAAAATGAAAGGAAGCCTTGTATTCTCCTCCCCCCCCCACTCTCAAACCACACACTTACATACATAGACAGAGATGTGGAGAAGAAATAGAAGTAAAATACGCTATCTCATGCTTTTAAAAAATCATATCTTAATGACTCAAATTTGAGCAGAATAAGAATACAAATTACATCAAATTGTGCTGAATAAACATGTTTGCATAACTAAGGAATACAAATTATGAATACATTTTAATACAGTATAATTGTTTTGTATTTGTATAAACCAAGCGATGGCAAACATCTAACTACCACCAGCATGTGAATTATACAGTAAATAGAGAATACTATGGATGGATTATTTTAAATGCGCCAACTGTTGGTGTTGTATTTTGGTCAGCAGCCAGCAAGATCATGATCCACCATCAAGATCGGATGCCACTATAGTCCACATTGTCCACTGCCGCCATCAGGATCCACCATCAGCTGCCACCTCGATCGTGGTCCACCACCACTATCTGATGCCAACACGATACAGGATCCACCATTATTATCACGACTTCTAATATTTTAAATATATGTTCTTGTTCATTGAAAGCCTTTTTTGACAAAACAAAGCCATTCTAGCCATTACATTACAGAGGTTAGTGTGATATATGTGTTCATTAATTAAAGATGGCCTGCAAAGGATGAAATTGAATTAAAAATTGAAATAGTTTTTGACAGGAAGATGGTTCCGCACCCCTGCTCTATATTTTCTTGAGTAGGAACTTGCCAGTGCCAAAAGTCTGATATAAATGGGTCAAACACAGGTTACACAGTGAAATCCTGTCAAACATGGGATCTCTGTGAAAACTTTAGACTTATAAGCTCATTGTGCCTACATATCAGTTCGTAATACCAACGCTTGTAGCTTGAATGAATGAGGACTGTTTACCTGACTGTTGGCCTACACTCTTTATCACATTCACCTACTGAAAATTGCATGTTACATGTCTAACAAACAAATAACCAATATAGTCATTACATGTACTATTTTAAAGTTGTAAAAGAGCACCAATCAGAATAAAGAATACTTTATTGGATTGGAAATCGGATTCCATTACAGTTGCTTCAGCCATAAAATATAGATAAGAGTATGCAAAATAAAACTGTAAAAACATTTGCATTATAATAAAATTTAAAGAAGCTTAATAACATTTTTTAAATACAGTATACAGTACAACAGAGGATAATTTTTCATTGGCCAACAAGATGGATGAATGGCTGCTTCTCGACACAACAAACTCAGACTTTTTAAGATCCACCGCCCTGTGTTTCACTTCGACCTGGCTGGGTGACCACATACCCGGACAGCTCATTCAGCTCATCTCCTCTGTGTGGACCACATTAGGGAGCTAGCAGGGAAAACATGGGGAGGTGGACTCTGTTTCTATATAAACAAAGGTTGGTGTACAGAGTGTCATAGTGTTAAAGACATCATGCAGCCCTCACCTAGAGACCATTTTCATTGACTGCAAACAGGAGTTTTCCTTGTTGTTCCTCTGGTCGGTGTTTACATCCCACCTCAGGCCTGTGTTAGTGAAGCCTTACAACACCTGGGTGACCAGATAATAAACCAGAAATGCAAACATATAGACTCCCTCCTCATTGTTCTTGGGGAAGTTAACAGAGCAAACCTCAGCCATGAACTCCCTACATACAGACAGCACCTAGGAGAAAAACACACTGGACCACTGCTACACTGTTAGAAAGGACACTTTACGCTCTTCCCCTTGCAGCCTTGGGACTCTGATCACTGTCTGGTTCATCTCATCCAGACTTTACAGGCAGAAACTAAAATCTGCTAAGTCTGTGGTCAAGACTGTGAAGAGATGGACTGATGAGGCAAAGCTGGAGTTAAAGGCCTGCTTTGACTGCACTGACTGAAGTGTTTTTGAGGCTGCTGCTACAGATCTGGACGATCTCACTGACACTGTGACATCTTACATTAGCTTTTGCAAAAATGTGTGTGCTGACAAAAACCTTCTGCACATACAACCACAATAAGCCCTGATTCAAAGCAAAACTCAGGCAGCTTTGTCAGGCAAAGGAGGAAGCCTACAGGAGTGGGGACAGGATACTGTACAACCAGGCCAGAAACACACTGACAAAGCAGATCAAATTATCAAAGAGGTGCTACAGTGAAAGCTGGTAAACAGGGTTTCAACCAACAACCCTGCGACAGTGTGGAGGGCCTGCAGAACCTCACTGGCTACAGAAGTCCATCCCCCCACACTGTAGAGAACAGTCAACACCATAATTTACGGACGACACCACGGCCATCGGCATTATCCAGGCGGGGACAAGTCTGTATACAGGAGGGAGGTTGAACAGCTGGCCCTCTGGTGCGGTCAGAACAACCTGGAGCTGAAAACCGTGGACCGTGGACTTCAGGAGGAGCCCCCTAACACTGCCCCCCCTCAGCATACTCACCAGCACTGTGTCTGCTGTGGAGTGCTTCAGGGTTTCTGGGATCCACAATATCCCAGGACCTCTGGTTTCAGCAACCAAGAAGGACAGGAACAGGCAACAACTCATTGGAGCCAACCTGCCCTCCATCCAGGATACACGTCCAAAATCAGGACACGAGCAGGAAACTAGCTGTAGACCCATCTCCCCCTTGACACAACCTGTTCAAACTTCTCCCCTCTGGTAGGCGCTACAGAGCACTGCACTGTACGACAACCAGACACAAAAGCAGCTTCTTCCCATAGGCCGTCACTCTGATGAACACAGCCATACAGTGTCAGGAACAATCCCAGGACAATATACCTGTACATTAATCATCCACCACAAACCTTGATTATTTATTATTTATATACTATTACTCAATTCAGGTTTACACATATATATTTTCTGACAATAGAAGCAAACTTTATATACTGTACATTATACAAATGCACTACTGTCATAAAATCCACCTACCTTGTGTATATACACATATATGCATCCTGTATATTAATCATTTATACTTGTTCCTGCAACTTTGCACTCTGCACCATATGATTCACCTATCTCATGTATATACTAAGTAACTTGTACGCAACAATTCCACCATATCCGCATAGTAGCTTAATGTTTTTTGTCCACACTTGTGCATCTTGTTTCCCGTTGCACAACTGTCTTGTACAGTTTAACTCTATTTACACATAATAGATATGTTTACGTGTAGTAAATGGTAAATGGTCTGTATTATTATTGCGCTTTTCTAGTCTTGATGACCACTCAAAGCACTTTTACAGTACAGTTTTGCCATGCACCCATTCACACACATTCATACAGTGCATCTATGGGGAGCACTTTTTCACTTTTGAGGGCCATTCTGGGTTCAGTATCTTGCCCAAGGACGATTCGGCATGCAGATGGGGAATACTGGGATCACCTGTGTGTAGTCTGTTGTTAATTCTATGTCAATCTATTGAGGAGCAAAGAATTTGGGTTTGGGTTACTCTACACAATGTCACAAATACTATAAGTCGCAAATATTATATTTTATTTCACAACATGTAAGCACTTGTACATTAGTATTTCCACTTTATGCTACTTCAAACTTCTACATTTCAGGGGAAATTGTTGTATTTTATACTACATTACATATATTTGACAGCTTTAGTGCCTGAGTCAAATGTCTGAGTTGTTAAATCTTTTCTCCCTCTGAAATTCTCAAATGCTTTAATGATCCAGTATTTCACCACAAATCAAAGAGAGAAACAAGCTCTCACAATATATATAACATCCTTGTATATAAAACTGTTTATAATGAATTTTACTGTAGCTTCACCTGCTGCTTACACAGCTGCTTCAATATAAATGATAATAAAATATAAAATAATATGATAATTGGTCAAACGAGTACTTTTACTTTAAAACTTTAGCTACACGTAAATAGCCTGTATCTGACGGTGTCCAGTGTAGTTAAATTTAAATATTTTAGCCCAGAAACCGCTGCAAAATGGTGCAAAAACATTTTAAGATTGAATGTGCCCCTAAAACACAAGTCCTGTGACCAGCTATATACACCGGGCCAGTGTAAACAGGAAGCAAATTGTCTACTCTGCAGTTGGTTGCTTTTTAACAAAAAATACTACGAATGAGGAAAAGCAAGACACTCTTCATATTGTTCTCTGCTTAGATGTGTTCACTATAACACAGCCACAACTGAGCTGAGCTGCTAGCGGATGTAAGCCAGTCTTTTGTGGTCATCGAATCGGCGGGGACCCTGTGCACAGCCGGATAGTCAAAGAAGACTCATGAGTTTTTCAGGGAGAATCTTCTTGCATTCATTGAACTTCATGCGCTTCTCGCTAACCAGCTTGAAGTAATCAGCAAATATCATGATTCTATACCATGGTCCTTCCAGGCAACTTTACCCAGCTTGCATGCAGCCTTTGTGATACGGTTCAGATCCCGGAATCTTAAAAATCTAAATATGGTCTTGCTAGCAATGTTTCCTCAGGGTCTGGTTTCTGTCGTAAAACCCAGATCCTGTGGGCTCTGTCAATTTCCAGCCCGTGTGGAAAGGCAATGTTCAGAATCTCTGGTAAAACTTTCCACCAGAAACAATGTGGTGTCGCCAACCTCACAGCACTCCAGGAACCCAATGAAATGTAAGTTATTCCTTCGCTCCCAGTTCTCCATATCGTCCAGCTTTTGTTGGAGCGCTTTAAGTTCTGTGGCTGTGGCTGCAGGGTTAGCCTGCTGCCTTTTGTTAGCCTCCTCCAGAAAACATACCCGGCTCTCGACTGGAGTGATGCCAGGAGTAACTTGAGTAATCTGTTGCAGTTGTCGTCGTCCAGATAGCCTCGAGCTTCTTGTCATGGGCCTCAGACTTTCCCAGGACTACAGCAGTGAGCTTGGCGAGCTCCCTAGCCACTTCTCCAGGGATAGTGCTATCAACCGGTGTGTCAGAGTCCGGTGTGTCGGGAAGCTGTGATCTCCTCTGAGGAGTTTAAAATGTTTATGGAACTTGAGATTAAAATCAATAATTACGCCCAAATTTCTGGCCTCATGGGTGTACTTCATTCCCACCAAGTTTGCAAGTCAATCAATTAATATCTTATGATTAACTTTATCAAATGCAGCAGATGTAGTAGGGATGTAGGAGCACAAAAACGGTACAGCATTGGAATTCATCCTTATGTCACTTTGGACTTTCAAAAGTATAGTTTAGGTGCAATGATGTCAAAAACCAGACTGCAACGTTTGAAATCACTTTCTTCAGTACTTTGGCCAAAGAGGGTTACTTACTAACTGAGGACAAAACGCAGAGATCTGAAAAAACATCTGAAGGGGAGGAGGAAGCTTTAAGACTGAGAAACCGGATAAAAATAATTGGTTGAGTATAAAATAACTCTTCTATTTGATCTCTAACTGATCACATGCACTGGAAAATATGAATGAATGAATAAAATTGAATGTCTTGTGATACAGTGCTGCATAATACACAACCAGCAATACACACCAACAGCAACAGACATTGTGTTGTTCATTGCATATTTATATTCATGTCAAAGTAAACAGTTCCAACGTTTGTACGCGTGTTGATATGTGTGTAGGAAAATGGCTTTAAGTGCATTAAGAGGCTAAATTAAATAATTATGACATTTCAGTCCAAACACAAGAGCATTTGTAAAGGAGGAGAGAATGGAAACAGGCAGATGGAAATGGGCACAGGTTTAGTTAGTGGAAGTTCAACTTCGGCTTTCAGGGTCAGGGCCAAAACAGCTCCAACACATGAAACTGTTTATTGCAAATAAGATACCTTGACCCTCACCAACATATAATACAAAATGGGGGTACAGGAGTTTGGATATTAGTTCATAATCATAATAATTAATTAAATAATTTCTTAACAGGCTGAGCCAGTCACAATCTCTCACAGCATCAATATTCAATTAAATTCAATTGAAATCAATTTCATTTTTATAGCACCATATCATAACATACATTATTTCAATAACTTTTAATTTCAAGCCCTTAAAAATTACACGATTCCCAACAGTTCCCACAATGAGCAAGCATTTTGGCAACTGTCGAGAGAAGAAACTCCCTCATTAACTGGAGGAAACCTTTACCAGAACCAGACTCTATGTGGACGGCCATCTGCCTCGACTGGTTGGAGTGGAGAGGGGAGAGATGAGAGGGGGGGGAGAATTTTTCCTTCCTTCCTTTCCACTTTAAGCATGTTTCCTTCACCAAAATCTCCTTAAGAGGACTGTTAGGCCTTAACGTAGGTACTGTATGTGCTCAACTGAGTGTCATTGTAGTTTATCTTTGTATTCTGTTTACTCAGAAATGTTCAGTGACAAGCTTTGTCAGGAAGTCCACTGATGAAACTAGATATCTATGAGTTGTGGTGAAAATGTTTAGATTTTTTTCCATTTCCATGGTCCAGGGTCCGCTTCCATATCAAAGTTGCATTATAACAATATCATTTTTTCTTCTCCGTCCTTCATCTGTCTTCCTAAAACTGAATACCAAACACTCTATGCTTTTATGGAGGTTCTAAAACAAACACCCTTAGAACCCAGACATATGTATTCCATTTGCTTTGTTGTTTCCTACAAATTCGGAAATTACAGTAAATTATTTTAATGTTCCTCATAATGAAGCATCCTGTGAGAGTGCACATGCTGTGCATGTAACATGCCGGTGAACTTGGACCGTTAAACAGGGTGATATACTGTACATGGGCAAATACACAGAGTAAAAATACTTAAGTATATAAGTCAGGGTCAAAATCATGTACGTACCTCAGGATCAACTATAGCTATGTAGGCTGGTACTTTTGTTTCTTGGTAGCCATTATTAATTTTGTTAATATAATAATATAAAGTTTCTTCTTTTTACATGTACATTATTATCTGGAGAATACCTACTACACTGTGTGGATGTTAGGAAGAGAGAGGGAGAGGCTCACATATATAAATTGGGATCTGTTATATAGAGGTCCATTTTTTTTTACCCAATTGATCACTGGCTCCAAATAAACACCGACTTGTGCCAAGGTAGAGAGATTTTGCCAAGGTTGTGTTTATTCAGATCAGACAGCACTGTCTAATTTTAGTATGACATTTGACTTTGTCTGCTCAGATTAACACATTGCAAAGACAAGCACAAAGACCAGTTTTTGTTGTTTTAGTTGACTGCAGCAGACACTGACTTCCAATATCACATGAATCCTTAAATGTATGTTTGAATGAGTAGGTCCAATGTCATCTACAACTGTGTGTAAAATGTACACAGTCCTTCCTTTTAAGATGGTACACATGCAACAGTGTGCATGGGACTACTGGGGTTTCATACTACTGGACTACTTGGATTTAGGCTAAGGTGGAGCTTGTTCTGTGACAAAAATGGGAGCACGGAGTAAATATGCAGCAAAAAGTTCAGTAGAAGTTCAATCACGAAGCTGAGATATGTTACCACACTTGTGAACGGATGATCTGGCGACGACAGGAGAGATGAGCTGGGGAGCTTTGTAGACTGAGGAGAGGTGGAGTTGATGAGGAGATGAAGCTCAGCTGCACAGGTAGTAATCAGGAGGTAGCTCCAGGTAGAAACACACAGGGAAGTGAGCATTGGACTTCTGGGGATTCATACTACTGGACTATTTGGATTTAGGCTAAGTATATTCTTTAAATAAGCTTCTCTGCTAGAATACTATTCTATCTGCTGTCTTAGGTTGACTAGATTGCTAGTTTGTACTGTTTTGTCTTACCTTGAATTGTATGAGCTAGGATTTTGTTTGTCTTGCTGTCTCTGAGCAACTTCACACTGCTAGAGCAGCCTCTCTCTCCTCTGTCCTTATCCTTCTAAACCTTTCTGCTGCATTTGACACAGTGAACCACCAGATCCTTATTTCCTCCCTTCAGGATCTGGGTGTCTCAGGCTCTGGTCTCTCCCTGCTCTCATCCTACCTCAATGACCACACTTACCGGGTAACTTGGAGAGGATCTGTGTCTGAACCTTGTCCTCTCACTACTGGGGTCCCTCAAGGTTCCGTCCTGGGTCCCCTCCTCTTCTCTCTGTACACCAACTCTCTCGGCTCTGTCATTCACTCACATGGCTTTTCCTACCACAGCTATACTGATGACACTCAACTAATCCTCTCTTTTCCCAAATCTGAAACACAGGTAGTAGCATGAATCTCTCCCTGTCTGACTGTCATCTCTCAGTGGATGTCCGCACACCACCTGAAAATTAACCTTGACAAGACTGAACTACTTTTCCTTCCAGGGAAAGGCTCTCCCACCCACGACCTGACTATTACCTTTGACAACTCCGTGCTAGCCCCCACTCAGACTGCTAGGATCCTGGGTGTGACACTCGACAGTCAACTCTCCCTTACTGCCAACATAACTGCAACAACACATTCCTGTAGATTCATGCTGCACAACATCAGGAGAATACGTCACCTTCTCACTCAGAAGGCGGCGCAGGTTCTGGTCCAGGCCCTGGTCATCTCACGCCTAGACTATTGTAACTCCCTCCTGGCAGGTCTACCTGCTAGTGCCATCCGACCTCTGCAGCTCATCCAGAATGCAGCAGCTCGACTGGTCTTTAACCTAAGTTCACTCACACTACTCCGCTCCTCCGCTCCCTTCACTGGTTACCAGTGGCTGCCCGCAACCGTTTCAAAACATTAGTACTTGCGTACCGTGCTGCGAACAGATCGGGTCCAGTCTACATCCAGGACATGGTCAAACGTTACACCCCAGCCCGTTCACTCCGCTCTGCTTCGGCCAATCGGCTTGTTGCTCTCTCACTGCGAGCTAAATACTCATCAAAATCACGACTGTTTGCTGTCCTGGCTCCTAAATGGTGGAGCGAGCTCCCCAATGACATCAGGACAGCAGAAAGTCTACATCTCTACCGACTATACCTTGAATAAAAAATAACAAAATAAAGTAGCGATTTAGTAGCACTTACCTATAGCACTTTGGCTCTCTCTGAGGTTTCTACCTTCTTTTTACCCTGTTAAAATGTTTTTTTTTTAGTTTTTGTTGAGGGTTAAGGGCAGAGGATGTCACACCTTGTTAAAGCCCTATGAGACAAATTGTGATTTGTGAATATGGGCTATATAAATAAAATTTGATTGATTGATTGATTGACTTTTTAGTTTGGCTTTCTTGAAGAAAATTGTACTTTCTTGATTCTTGTTGTTCTGGGTTTGTACCCTCATGGTTGAATGCACTTATTGTAAGTGGCTTTGGATAAATGTGTACTAAATGTAATGTAATGTAATGTAACTATAATACAGTAACAGGAATTATACATGCTTTTCATTTCCAGTTTTATATAATTGAGGTGTTGTTGAAGTGTTTTAAAATCGTAACACAGCACCAGGATATAACAAAACAGGTACAATATCCTAGTTAGCTATCCCTCACACATTTAAACTGAAGGTGTCTTCAACTTTCACCAGGATCAGAAAGATACGGGACAACATTATTTGACAGAACACTGACACACAGTTTTTCCTTGATGATAAAATCTGTATTTTCTTTGGAGTGAGCAGGTCATCTCATCAGAAGATGCATCCTATGTTAGGGTTGTGCCTGCTTTAGTTCCAGGTAATTAGAGACCTTTGAGTCACTTATGTTATTTTCAGAAATTAACTCTGCATGTCTACACAATTAGGTCTGAACTTTCTCCGGAGTTTTTATTTCATATATGAAGTACACAGCAGGAGATTCTCCGCTCAGACGTGTTCACAACAAGTAATCTCCACGTGTTAACTACCTTGACATCTGAGTCAGTGTCTTCTACATGTATGGCACTGCTTTTTCATGAGATATTTTTATACTATTTGTTATTTTTTCAGTTCACCATCAACAAGCTCACTCCCTCACACTGAAACCCTCAGAGAATCTTGTTGGACTATGTTCAAAAGATTTGGGCCACTTTCATATGTGGTTCTAAAACAGATATAGATCCGATTTTTTTAAATGCGACCCGTGCCGGAATTTAAAGCGACTTTTACATCAGTCTAGCTTGACATTCCTCATAATTTTGTGCAGGAAAAGAGGCGGGAGTCCCCTAAGGAAAACAAACATGGAAGACAGCTTCGACAGAGGGCACAGTGGGGTTTTAGACCTCATAAGTAAGTAGGGCGACACAGTCGTTTGTAACCGGTCTGTCTTTGAAAGCACATCAAAGAAAAATAAACCGTAAACGCTCACATCTGTGGCCTCCATGTTTATTACTGACTTCTTCTCCTTGTTTACTTCAGTACACAGCGTGCTGCGTGTGACGTCTTGTTGTACTCACGCATGCGGGTCACATCAGGGTCATGACGAGTTCGCATTGGAGTCTGATACTGTGATAATGATAATGTGAACAGCTCCATAAAACAATTGGATCGAGAAGAAAAACTGATTTGAGCACTGAGGCTTGCTGTGTCAACGTAGCTATAGTGTTCTCACATGGGCTCATTTGGACATTATCTGGAGTTTGTACAAGGGGGCTGGCTGAAGAAATTCCAGATAATATCAGGAGATTCTCTGGAATTCAGTGTATGTCTGAAAGCAGCTTTAGCAACACTGAACACACAGATTGGTAATAACACATTTATAGTTATGCTTACTCTGATCTGGGAAAGTGCTTGTTTATGCAGTTTGTGCAACTACGTTAGATACAAATGTAATAAAAGCATTTAACAACTATCAGCCTAGTGACATTCTGTCTGCACATACATGGAACTGGAAATGTACAATCAACATGGGTGTGACTGTGTAACATGGCCTGCATAAGTGACTGTAACATGCACTGTGAGTTGCTAAAAACTCCAATCCCCAGGAAAGAAACACAGAGGACATGACCTCAGCGTTCTCAGTGGAACCTACAGCCCTGGAAACAATTAATGCAGCAGTGCTGGCAGAAGAAAGAACAAGACATGTTTTCATTTAACAGACCTGTTTGCTCCTCATATGTAAAAACTAATCCATGAGAATAATACTAAATTTGTGCACTTACATTATCCATCCATTCATTGGCTATGCTGCTTATTCTCCATTTCATCATTTGCCATATGGCAACAATTAGCCTACTTTCTCTCAATTTTACTAAAAGGTAGACATAAAGAATACATTTTTTACTGATCAGTTTTGAAAAACTGCTTTTTACTTTAATAGGACAAATACCCAGCACATGCAGGTTTGTGTCTCCCTTTCCATTGGTATTTGAATGTTAGGAGCCCTCTGTTCATGACTTATCCAGTCGGGCCCCTAAGTCGAATAATTGTTCATTCATTAGGAACATTTATTTTAAGAAAAGTTGAAGGACTAGGTGGGTTGAGTTAAAACCAGTTTAGATGTTAGACTACATGACTTACATAACTATTACGAGACTATGTTCACAACTTTTGATCTCATTTATAAAAGAAAACAAATATTTTGTAATGTTTTTCAATGAAGATGGTGTTGTGACTCTAACATTATCTTGATTGTAAATTACTCTACTGGAAATCATACTTTTAACGAAAGATATCCCTCTATTCCACCCAAATTATATGAGCCTGTACATTATATGTTGCCCACTGACAATATATATATATATATATACACTACCGTTCAAAAGTTTGGGGTCACCCAGACAATTTCGTGTTTTCCATGAAAACTCACACTTTTATTTATCACATGAGTTGCAAAATGAATAGAAAATATAGTCAAGACATTGACAAGGTTAGAAATAATGATTTTTATTTGAAATATTAATTTTGTTCTTCAAACTTTGCTTTCGTCAAAGAATGCTCCATTTGCAGCAATTACAGCATTGCAGACCTTTGGCATTCTAGCTGTTAATTTGTTGAGGTAATCTGTAGAAATGTCACCCCACGCTTCCTGAAGCCCCTCCCACAAGTTGGATTGGCTTGATGGGCACTTCTTGCGTACCATACGGTCAAGCTGCTCCCACAACAGCTCAATGGGGTTGAGATCTGGTGACTGCGCTGGCCACTCCATTACAGACAGCATACCAGCTGCCTGCTTCTTCCCTAAATAGTTCTTGCATAATTTGGAGGTGTGCTTTGGGTCATTGTCCTGTTGTAGGAGGAAATTGGCTCCAATCAAGCGCTGTCCACAGGGTATGGCATGGCATTGCAAAATGGAGTGATAGCCTTCCTTATTTAAAATCCCTTTTACCTTGTACAAATCTCCCACTTTACCAGCACCAAAGCAGCCCCAGACCATCACATTACCTCCACCATGCTTCACAGATGGCGTCAGGCACTCTTCCAGCATCTTTTCACCTGTTCTGCGTCTCACAAATGTTCTTCTGTGTGATCCAAACACCTCAAACTTTGATTCGTCTGTCCATAACACTTTTTCCAATCTTCCTCTGTCCAATGTCTGTGTTCTTTTGCCATATCAATCTTTTCTTTTTATTGGCCAGTCTCAGATATGGCTTTTCTTTGCCACTCTGCCTAGAAGGCCAGCATCCCGGGTCGCCTCTTCACTGTAGACGTTGACACTGGCGTTTTGCGGGTACCATTTAAAGAGGAGCTGCCAGTTGAGGATCTGTGAGGCGTCTATTTCTCAAACTAGAGACTCTAATATACTTGTCTTCTTGCTGAGTTGTGCACCGGGGCCTCCCACTTCTCTTTCTACTCTGGTTAGAGCCCGTTTGTGCTGTTCTCTGAAGGGAGTAGTACACACCGTTGTAGGACATTTTCAGTTTCTTCGCAATTTCTCGCATGGAATAGCCTTCATTTCTAAGAACAAGAATAGACTGGCGAGTTTCACATGAAAGTTCTCTTTTTCTGGCCATTTTGAGAGTATAATCGAACCCACAAATGGGATGCTCCAGATACTCAACTAGCTCAAAGGAAGGCCAGTTTTATAGCTTCTCTCACCAGCAAAACAGTTTTCAGCTGTGCTAACATAATTGCACAAGGGTTTTCAAGGGTTTTCTAATCATCCATTAGTCTTCTAAGGCGATTAGCAAACACAATGTACCATTAGAACACTGGAGTGATAGTTGCTGGAAATGGGCCTCTATACACCTATGTAGATATTTCATTAAAAACCAGACGTTTCCACCTAGAATAGTCATTTACCACATTAACAATGTATAGAGTGTATTTCTGATTAATTTAATGTTATCTTCATTGAAAAAAACAGTGCTTTTCTTTGAAAAATAAGGACATTTCTAAGTGACCCCAAACTTTTGAACGGTAGTGTATATATATATGTGCTCAAAAGAATAAAGGGAACACTCGATGAACGAATTATTCAAGTTGAAAATCTTAACTTATATATGATTCTTGTTGTTCTGGGTTTGTACCCTTATGATTGAATGCACTTATTGTAAGTCGCTTTGCATAAAAGCATCAGCTAAATGAAATGAAATGTAATATACATTGTATAATTTGTTGAGAACAAAATGACGTAACAACTGTCAATGGAAACCAAAATCATCAATCCATTGACGGCTGGATTCAAATCCACACCGAAAATCAAAGTAAAGAAATTGAACGACAGTTTGTGGCTGGAGGCATTATACCGTCTGTCCCATTATGGTGAACGTGATAACTCAAGAATGCCTTGAGGAAATTTCTTCAAATTTGGTACAAATATTCACTTGGACTCAAGGATGAACTTATTCGATTTTGGTGGTTGAAGGTCATAGGTCAAGGCTAATTCGAAACGCACTGTAAAAAGACAATATCTCACATCTAAAATGGCAAAAAATGGCATCATATGTTTTTGCAAAATCTTCATTCAGCTGTTGATAATCGTGTTGATAATTTGAATACAGAACTGCAATCAGCTATTGATCATATTGATGGAGATGCAGATGGAGAAAGAACAGAATACAATGAAGCGATCAGAAACGCCAGGCGATCCTATTTCTCATAACTTATAAATAAAAATACTAACAACCCAAGTTGTTACTAAATGTGCACATGCACTTCTTTACAGCAGTAGACCTGGAAATGATTAAGAAAGTTGTCAGGTAGTTAAAATCGTCTACCTGTGTTCTTGATCCCATTCCCACCACTTGATTTTTAACAGTTTTGTAAAAGAAATTTTTACAAAAATTGATTACTGGCACGTTTTCCTACAGTTTTTCAAACAGCTTTAATTA
The DNA here is from genome assembly GCF_022539355.2 of Hippoglossus stenolepis. Classification (NCBI taxonomy): domain Eukaryota; kingdom Metazoa; phylum Chordata; class Actinopteri; order Pleuronectiformes; family Pleuronectidae; genus Hippoglossus; species Hippoglossus stenolepis. The sequence continues at coordinate 457,826 of NC_061502.1, forward strand.
AACCACTGCTAAAAAAGGACAACACAGAGTGTTCAGTCATCTTGAACTACAGAACAATCTCCAACCTGCCTTTTCCGAGTAAAATTTTAGAAAGAATTGTTGTTAGACAGCTGAATGACTTCCTCTGCGGCAACTCTCTGTTAAAATGAATCCAGTACGGTTTCAGAGCCCAGCACAGTACAGAGGTGGCTTTGGTCAAAGTTATGAATGACCTCAGCATAAACACAGATGAGAAAAAGCTCTCTGTACTTGTTCTACTGGATCTCAGTGCGGCATTTGACACTGTGGATGATAATATTCTGCTGGACAGACTTGACCATTGGGTCAGCCTCTTTGGCACAGTTCTTAAATGGTTTAAGTCTTACATAACTGGTCAGAAATTCTATGTAGCCATGGATGACAACACCTCTGTCAAAATAGACCTGACATGTTGGGTCCTGCAGGGGTCTATTTTAGCCCAATTCTATTAAGCCTGTATATGTTGCCTCGCGGAAGTATTATTGTAAATCATAACTACGCAGACGATTCTCAATTATATATTTCTAAAACAGTGTTGAGAATGACCGATTTTTTCTTTAAAACAGCCTATGGGTCATGCTAGACCACAATGACCTCAGTGTATATGGACAGCATCAAATTTCAAGAAGAGCAGAGACGTGCATTCAGTTCATAATTAAATCTTTATTTAATAATTGGGGGACTAGAATGGAGGACCTGAGAAAGGAAAAAAGAGACAATTATAGTTAAAAACAAATACCTTTATATTTCCTAATTTTATAAAAGCTAAAATAACAAATACTGAGACCAGAGAGATACAACACACTTTGACCTAAATAGCGGGGACCATTATGTATGCAGTGTACTTAACACAGGGAGATTCTATCGCAAACCCCAATAGACACCACCATGTGAGCACACGGTGATCACTACCAATGCAACTCGCACTGCAAGGACAGAACCACAACACACTGTTCAAGTGACCACCACCCTTCAGGCCTACAACACTGCATGCAAAGTGGTGTGCATCCCACGACTACTCGCTGTAGGTCGTCCAGCTGCCTAAAACAAGGAAAATACTGAAAGACTCAGTTGGTTCAGGGTCTCAATAAAAGATTTAAAAAAAACAATCAACACAATTAAAGGTCGAACAGTCCATCAGGAATGTGATGCATGAGATGTTGGACCAACAGTATAAAACCAACGCAGAAACCAGTGGTCAGACAACACTGATGTAGGCAAAGCAGCAGTCTGGCACTTAATCTGCAAAGAGGGGAAGACAAGGTCAGTCATCAAATTGCAGCCAAATACATTAGAGTGGATCACCCTTTTATGTTGCTATTAAATATCACCTTGGTCAATATGGGGCCCTACTGTACAGCGACAATAGATGGCTGACTCTGTACTGTCGCTCAAACAGGGGAGTCTTCTGAATCTTCTCTCAAACATGGGGACACAGCCACCCAACTGAATGTATAAGACAACTCATTTGATTTTAAGCAGAAAAATAAAACATCTCTTTCTCCCAGTCTCCCACAGACAGCAGTCACCATCTACCAGGTATCAGACAAAGAGGCAGTCATTTCCCGCACCTGTCCTTATAAAGGCAGGGAGCCCTCCAATCCCACCTACCAGGGCGGTGCTCTAACTTCTAGCTGTCAACCCTCACATTATATTATATTTAGGTATCATATTTAATGCTTCATGCTGTTTGTGTGATTTACATATGTTTCATGTTTAAAGTTTTTATAAGCGTTTCCTCGCAAATGTTGCCACAGTGACATCAGAACATATGGTAAATGATCTGTATTTACATTTGTTTTCTGCAACATCAGCTGCTGATTCATGATCTCAAGTGGGACTGTAGTGACACTCCTACTCCTGCACCTGTTGATTATGAAAATTACAGTTATTTGAGGAGAAGCGAAGCAGTCAAAGGTGGTAGCTGTGACTCAGGGGGTAGAGCGGTTGTTCTCTTACAAGAAGATCGTCGTTCGATCCCAGTCTTCCCCATGCCGAAGTGTCCTTGGGCAAGATACTAAACCCCAAAATTGCCCCTTTTCATAGAGAAAGGCTTTACATAGGTACACTGGTCGAGGCAGATGGCCGCTCACATTGAGTCAGATTCTGCAAGAGGTTTCATCGAGTTAATGAGGGAGTTTTTCCTCTCCAAAGTCGCCAAAGTGCTTGCTGATTGTGGAACTGTTGGGTTTCTCTATAATTTTTAAGGTCTTGACCTTCTATGTTAAGTGCCTTGAAATAATGTATATTATGATTTGGCGCTATACAAATAAATTAAATGAATTGAATTTAAACTGTATGAATGTGTGTGTGTGTGGTAAGACAAATCCTTACAGCTGATTCGGCTTCATACTGTATAAGCTGATTTAGATGTTAAAAATACTACTATTACTAATCTTTTTAATTTCTGATTTCTCTAGAAAAAATGAATTCTCACCCCCTACCTGCCCATGTTTAGTTAGAATTAACCATACCCATACTTGTACCCGACACAGTGCAGGACTCTAGTGACTCTAGTGAAGAAATGTTGTTAGGTGGCAGAGCTGATGAGAGCTGGCCAACATATGCGCTGCAAAACACACAACAGAACCAATTAGAAAAAAGAGGCACTAAACAACAGAGAAACCAAATGGAGAAATGTGCTGCAATTGACACAGACATTAACAAAGATGTTTTCCTTGTTCCTTGATGTTTGACCTTACTATGTAAAGTGCTTTGAGATAATGAATTTCATGACTTTGTTGCTATGAAATTTAAATGAATTTAACTGAATTGAAACTGCTTGTGTTTTTGCATGTGAAGTTACTTGGTGCTGAGCACAGGGCCATCAGAATAGATCAGGGGTTTCATTTTTATAACATCCCTTGCAGGCCAAACTCTTGTTGAACTCATATTATATTTTATATACTTATTAGTGAGATAATCCTTCATGTGATAGATTTACATACTATATCAGTGTCAGCACTGTGTAATTTCACCTTGACCTCTGTCACTCAAGAACACAAGACAGAAACTTCATGCAACAGTCCCAGATGTTTACACCTCCTCTTAAAGGCAGTCTAACAAAAAAATGTCGAGATATTGACATAGAGCTATACGTTGTATTTATGATGGGGAAGGTGATTCCAGTTAGTGGATAGAGATCCACTATGCTGTCATTGTTGTCCCTCAGTATTCAGTGCCCTGCAGATGGCAGGTGGAAAATAACTGAATGGTGATCTGTTCACATACAACCAGATACACTATTGACCATCAGCCCTGAGCTCTGATGTGCATGTCAGCTATCCAAAGCCTCAGTGCTGGGCTCTATCAGCTGACAGAACAGTTTTGTGCTCCACTGTGTTTGCACTGTAAATGGCCTGAGCTGCAGTAAGTGTAGCCTGAACTCTGTCTGCAGTGGAAATGATCACGAGAGGTGCTCCTGCCAGCTGAACACTTTACATGAGAGAAAAAAAAACTTATGGAGAAACACTTTTCTAGCCTGCCATAAGTGCTCTTGAGTAAATGACACCATTTATGTCCTGAAACACAAACTGAATGTTGATGAAATCCTATTTAAGCAAACGTTAATGGAACGTTTAATGTTTCTCTTATGTATTCCAGCAGTAACATCACTGAAGTTGAAAAAATGAATTTGAAGTGAAAGATGCAATCTTGTCAGGCTTTTCAAGTAAACTGTAACAGTTTGTGCTTTCCATTTAATAGGAATTGTATATACATTCAGAAATTAAGATATTGTATATTAAGAAATGAAAGAACCCTATCCTTGATAGCAGCATCTGTATCTGTTTATTTGTTTATTCATATTTATATGGAACTCAGTAGTGTGCTTTGACTTCTAGACTTAGGCAAGCATAGCTTGAAAGCAGTTGTTGATAGTGGACAAGGGTGTAATATAACTATTCTGCTAGCCATGGCACCTGGCAGCAGCGAGACAGACCAAAACATCTGAAAGCAGTGAGACAGACCAAAACATCTGAAAGCAGTGAGACAGACCAGGACATCTGACTGAAGAGAGACAGACCAGGACATCTGACAGCTGTGAGACAGACCAGGACATCTGACAGCTGTGAGACAGACCAGGGCATCTGACAGCTGTGAGACAGACCAGGGCATCTGATAGCAGTGAGACAGACCAGGACATCTGACTGAAGAGAGACATACCAGGACATATGAAAGCAGTGAGACAGACCAAGACATCTGACTGCAGTGAGACAGACCAGGACATCTGACTGCAGTGAGACCGACAAGGACATCTGAGAAAGACCAGGGTGTCTAACAGACCAGGGCGTCTTACAGCAGTGAGACAGACCAGGACATATGAAAGCAGAGCAACAGACAAGGGCATGTGACTGCAGTGAGACAGACCAGGACATCTGACAGCAATGAGACAGAAGAGGACATCCGATTACAGATGGACAGACCAGGACATCTGACTACAGTGAGACAAACAAGGACATCTGACACTAGGGAGACAGACCAGCACATCAAACTGAAGAGAGACAGACCAGGACATCTGAAAGCAGAGAGACAGACAAGGGCATCTGACTGCAGTGAGACAGAAGAGCACATCAGACTACAGATGGTTGGACCAGGACATCTGACTACAGTGAGAAAAACAAGGACATCTGACACTAGGGAGACAGACCAGCACATCAAACTGAAGAGAGACAGACCAGGACATCTGAAAGCAGAGAGACAGACAAGGGCATCTGACTGCAGTGAGACAGAAGAGCACATCAGACTACAGATGGTTGGACCAGGACATCTGACTACAGTGAGAAAAACAAGGACATCTGACACTAGGGAGACAGACCAGGACATCAAACTGAAGAGAGACAGACCAGGAAATCTGAGAGCAGAGAGACAGACCAGGACATCTCACAGCTATGAAACAGAGGGCATCAAAATGCAGTGAGACAGCTAAAACCAAAGTGTGGGATTAAAGTGGGTTGCCACTTGGATGACATCTTTTTTTAAACTTGTGCTATGATGTCCTTCAGAGAATACAAACACTGTAAACACATCTGTCACCTGCGTACCACTGTGCTGTTAAACTAAACATATTAACTGCTTGCCACCACCATGCATGCTTGCTGAGAATGAATGCAAAATATAAATGGGTTTAAAAAAGACACAGTTACTGCCAGACACGTCTTATACAAAGGCTCAGACACAGAGCAGTGATCAGCAGATGGTACATGACATACATTTACCAGTCTGCACTGCTGGACTGTTTTCTGTTGGTTGTCCTATACACATGGTCACTTTATTCATTTTTACTTTTGGTTGTTTTTTAGGGTAAAATCTATAAGCAACACATTGCTTAGAACATCAAGGGAGCAGCAGACAACTAACATATATTTAAAATGTACACCTCCCAAAAGACACCTGCATTGGGTGCAGGACACTGCAGGACCACTTAATCATAAATATGACATTTCCACATATACAATTCCATTAATGCAGCTATCTACCTTCTCTACCAACTTAAAACCGTCGTAGGTAATTATTAATTTAAGTAATTATTAAATAAACAATACATTTTTAACGCAGCAGGCAGGTTTTCTCATGTTGCAATTAACTTACATGAACACTTGGACTTTATGTCATATATTAACTCTGACAAAATGAACATAGGCAAATAAAAAGAGAACATCTTAAATAGTCTATTTAGGTTAGCAAAAAGGTGTCTTTCAACATATATAAAAGCGGATAGGTCCATTCTGACACAAAAGGATGAAAATAATTACCAACAATTATTAAAATTACAAAAAATAAATATGTCCGTATAGCATCACTGAAAATATGGTATAAAACTACTGCTGAACCTTATCAAACAATTGTGAAAAAGAATGAAACAAACAAAAAGAGCTAAGTAGAAATATCTCCTCTTGCAATCATGCAGAAGAAATGGTTTTAGTAACCCTTAATATTTACTGAGATCTGAAACACATATGAATTTTTGCTTTTACTAGCAAGGCAACTCCAGCAACAAGCAGCAGAAGGTGGTTTGATTCTTGGCTCCTCCATTGTGCGTGCCAAAGTGTCCTTGGGAAAGTAACTGAACCCCAAATTGCTCCTGATGGCTGTGCCATCAGTGTATGAGTGGAATAGAAAAAGTCCTGCAGATAGATGCACTGTATGAATGTGTGTGTGTGTGTGTGTGTGTGTGAATGGGTGGATGGCAAAAACTGTAGTGTAAACTGTTTCAAGTGGACATCAAGACAAAGGATAGAGCAATATTAAATACAGACCATTTACCATTTAACTGAACCAAATGAATTTTTTTTTGCCAGATAATGCTTTGCATTGGCATGCCCTAAAACTGTGGACCCATTGAAATTAATGAGAGCACTACACTCTCTCATGGGGCAGTAATGACTAAACATCGGCTGAGTTACCACACTGTACATCACAATGTAGATGATCAACTGTGAGATCACGAGTGGTAACTTCATTAAAATCAAGATAAACATTCAACTACTCTACTCCTGTTTCTATGACGGTTGTAGTCCTTCGGAAACTGGAATCTTTAAATATTGACAGCTCTTTCCACTTTAATATTCATATTTAGTTACAGTCAACCATTGGTGCAGGATTATCATACAAATCTAATTCACAACAGAAAATGTCTGTGCTCTGAAAAGGTTGAGAGGTAACGTTGTTAGAAACAGTCTAAAAGTATTGAAACAGTGATTGTTTGGAACTGAGGCAATTTATTTGGTTTTCAAGTTATCATGTTCTTGGGTCTTAAATGCCTTGTGAAATAGTTTGGGTTTCCAGGCAGTGCAGTCAGCATGAAGCAGAAACAAAGAAATTATCCCTTTTATAGCTAAGTGTTTTTGGCCGTTGACTGTGTCCCTCCTCCCTCCTGAAGTATGCACGCATAAACACACATGCGTGCACGCATTCTGCGCCTCCCCTTTCCTCTCTCTTTCTCCCCCATTGCAGTTGGAGCCTTTACCCAAGTTCCAACAAAGTCCATAGTTTCAGAAGTTAAAGTATCTTATCTAAACCACTCAAGCAAATAGTAACATGCTTCAAGTTTAACCTAGTGCTCTGAAGCTGCTTCCAGACAGTTTCAGATTATTTTGCAGATCAAACAACACCACCAGTAGTGCCTGGCTTCCTCCATTCCTACTCAGTCTGTACCACACATCACAGGCTGCTGCTATCCACATCATATCACCTCATCACTAAATAGAGCTAGCTGTAGTTTAAAGTAAGAAACATGGTCAGCATTGTGACATTAATATGAGGTTAGCTTAATTGGTTACTGTCCAATTAACAGTAGCCAATTATGTATTGTTAATGGGTCTGAATGAACTACGGAGATCCTTTCTGACTTTCTCCAGAGAGGCTGTATGTGTATATCACAAATGTCAGAGTAAGAGCCTCTGGACTCTCTGCTGACTTTATTCGGCTGGCCCATGAGTATAAAGTCTGCAGAACGTCCACAGGAGATACTCCGCTGGAATCACCGTCAGTGAGTGGGGCTCTTGAGTGATATTAATCTTTACACCAACCCTTTGTGTAAAATATACACTATGTTAATGATCTGAACAGTTTGGGACAGCTCATTTCCCCATATGAGTTTCACTCAATATTAGTTTTTATTCCAATTAAACAAAACAATTATGAATGTTATGCCACCTGCACATTCGTGTTTATCTGGGAGATCTGTAATATTGATTCATTTCTGGTGGCAAGCAACAATATCAACACGTAGTGATTTTCTAATATTTAACTATTAAAAGATTAAAGTAGGTAAAGTATTTTACCAAAATCCTAAGGTCTACTACATTCATGCAGAGCTGCGTAAGCGCATGAACCTCTCTTTCTCTCTTTGATATATATAGATGTGCTGTCACCTTAGTTGGACACTTTTTATGATGTATATATTTTCTTGTCCTCCTGTCACCATGTTCCCAGTTCACAGTGTTCATCGTGTTCCTATTTAGTTGAGCTTTTCTTTGCAGTCTTTTCTGGTTTCCAGTGCTTTTCAGTTTGTGGAATGTTTGGACTTTGCTTCTTAAACCCTGTCTGCTGAAGTAACTTTGCCGTAATTAAAGAACCTTAAGTTAATCACTTAAACCTGAGTCGCCTGCATTTGGGTCCACCTGCTCCCTGCATCCTCACACTTTCAGCCCTTGGTATTTTTTCAGCTTCTTGTGTTCCTTCTTTTTGATGTTGCTGTCACTTGGGATTTGTACATCTATTACAACTTGTCTTTTAATTTAAATTATATTCCCAGTAAAAATGTACTTTGCTCTCGCTTCTTAAATCATTTCAGTTTCTCATTTCAGCTAAAACATTTTTTATTAAATAAACTGCACTTACTTACTTACTGGTGTTTGTTGACAACTGTGATGTCCAGTTGGTTAGACAATCACTATTTTTTACATCTTGATCTAGAAGTCCCACAGGATCTCAGTTCAGTCATTCTCAACCACATTAGGAGGTGTCTTCCATTTAGACCGCAGAATTCAAGCCCACACTCAGCGCAGATGTTTCTGTAAACTATGCCAGCCATTTGGTGTTGGCAGTCCATGTACCTACTTGTTTCTTACACCCTGCTGTTATGTGGCAGACTGTCTCAGGGGCATTTTTTGCAAAGCCTCTATTGAAAGTAAATCAACATTTTAGCCTGACCTAAGAGTGGGTTGAGTAGCTGACTTTTGTCCCTCCTTCTTTTGGCTGTACCTAAAGCCAAGTATGAAGAGATGCGAGGAAAATGCCTCTCCAAACATCCTGAACATTGTGCACAGCAGCTGGAACAGCGAACTCAGTCTGCTGCAGTCTACTAAAGAATGATATGCTGTCTCTCTGTGTCCACAGATAGGACAGTTCTGACTTACTGTTTGTATTTAACACTGACAGCTCCAACAGCGATAATGCCTTGTAAAAATCCTCCACTGCAGATCTCCAACCTTTTCAGTAAGCAGGGGCTTATAAAGTGCTCTCCACTCAGGCTTGACTTCCTTGTTGAGCCCCAGATGAGCTTGCCAAGGTGTGTCAGTGCAACCATTCAGTTTCTTTTGTTCTATTTTTTTCTCCCTCATTACAACCAGACTGTGAGCCTTGCTGGGCTCAAACAGATGTCCAGCAAAGTCTTCAAAATCATGGACAATTACTAGTCCAGGGAAAGGGTCCACATCTCTCGCTCTACAGGATTCATTACAATAAGCTTCCAAGAATGACAGTTCATTCTGTGTTAATTCACACCTCCAGTTGTTGAGCAGGTGGAGCAAAATCTTGACCAACCTGACCCATAAACGAGGCCGGAGCCGCCAGGGGTGATGCCTGAAAGACGCAGTCTCAGTTTGTGCATGAGGGGTTTAGTGGCCAGAGAGTACAACATATCAAATGGAGAGCATCTCTGCAGGACTCCCTTCGGGAGCATTTAGCCCACCATTTATTCACTCTGCATTGGCCTCCACAGTACCTCTGGTCAGACTCTTGCAAAAGGAAACCATCTCTGGTCTTTCCTGGAACTCCTCCTTGATAAGCTCCTCATACAAGGTAACTTGAATAACTTTGAATCGCCGCAGACTCTGGCAGAAGCTGCCCATTGTCAGTTTGAAGGAAATGCTTGGGCATTTGTCCAGGTCAGGCAGAGCTGATATTTTTTCAATTTAGAACTTTAAGCCTTGCCATTGGTAAAGTGTTATCCTTACTATGAACCCAGGTGTGCAGATGCACAGTGCGATGTAAATGCCTCCATGTGTCACATCAATTATTTTCTTCAATTAAACTTACAAGACAGAATTTACTATTTCCCCAGAGGAACATGAACCCTTCACCACTACAGTTTTCACCAAAGTGTTTAATGCTTTAGAAAAGCTACCCTGTCTGTGCCCACCGTGGGAAGAAATCACTGCTCTGCAAGACAAGGGAACTGTTCGTATGGAACCACGACAGCAAAGCCAGAGCAGTTTTAATTCAAGATATTTTCTTGTCCCGAAGAGGGACGGGGTTGTACGGCTTAAATCTTCATAGATCCAAAGGGCAAACATTTTCACATCCCTATTAATCCTCACAGAAAATATCTCAGGTTTGCCTTCCAGGGTACAATGTAGAAATATTTGGTGGTTCAGTCTTTTAACATAAATTAGTGGCTTCTAGAGTAGAGTACAAGTCAGATTATGTACTCAACTTAATGCCAGGACACTATGGTCTGAAGACTGGCATCTTCTGGTCTTGTGATAACAATCAAAGTCCCAATAGAACAAATTAATCGATTCAGCATGTAAAATACTTGCCGGGGTGGGAGCTCTACTAGGAAAGCTATACATCGCCCCTCAGTGGTGGTTCTTTAAGACAAAGTCACATTATGGAACAATTTTATATTGCTTCAAGGAGCTCCAGAGCGCAATGATGCTCCTTCACAAATTCTCATCCTTAATTAGGTTTCAGCAACTTGCCTTACCGTATAACTTGCGTTATATTGTGTCACTGAACTTCCAATTAAGCTGCAGGTTTCCAGCTGTAGTGACAATTTTTCATCACAGTAACTGCGTCCCTGCAAACTACACACTGCTTGGGCATCTAATTTACTTTTCCTGATAGTTACAGCATTGTCAATAACAGCTCCATGAGTGTTTTGTTCACCCTTGTGTAGAACCTGTTAGTCCACTCTTTTACGTTATTTTCATATTAAACGATGATGAGATGAGATGTCGTTATACTTATAAGTTGCTCTTTTGTTTTAATTACATTTCTTATGGTTTAAAGTTCATGGAAACTCAAGAGTGAACCTTTGAGTTTTGTCACAAATACAAAGGATAATCTAAAGTCAATTACAATTTATATGGCTAAAAATTATGGAGTTCAATTTGCAGTCACTAAGCAGGTAATTGGCTCATTTAAATTTTAATCTGGCTGTATTTTGTAGGGATTAAAGGTACAGCATTAAACTGGTTTAAATCGTATTTATCCAATAGATTTCAATTAGTTAACATTAACAATGACTCCTCCTTGCACACACAAGTTATTCATAGTGCTCCACAAGGTTCTGTCCTTGGACTGATAATCTTCACTTTATATATCCTCAATCAATCAAATTTTATTTATATAGCCCATATTCACAAATCACAATTTGTCTCATAGGGCTTTAACATGGTGTGACATCCTCTGCCCTTAACCCTCAACAAGAGTAAGGAGAAACTACTAAAAAACCCTTTTAACAGGGTAAAAAGAAGGTAGAAACCTCAGAGAGAGCCACATGTGAGGGATCCCTCTCCCAGGACGCACAGAAGTGCAATAGATGTCAAGTGTAAAGGAGAACATCAAGATAAAGGTTTTAGCAGCATTGATAATGGTTAAACATTTTGAAGCATAACTGAAGGTCAGTGAATTGGTGGATTAATGTCATTAATGGTCAAGTGTCTGAGGAGAAATACTATGTATCGAGCAGTCCTGCTGCAATCATAGTCTATGATCAGCAGCCAGCAAGATCATGATCCACCATCAAGATCGGATGCCACTATAGTCCACAGTCATTGTCCACTGCCGCCACTAGGATCCATCATCAGCTGCCACCTCGGTCATGGTCCACCACCATTATCTGATGCCAACACGATAAAGGATCTGCCTTTATTATCACGATCAGCCAGCACGATACAGAATCCGTCATACTGGCTCCACCATTACGATCTCTGATACGTGATCCACAGATCCTAATCCATGATGTGGCCACAGCCGCGGCCCTGGATCTGCGAACGATAAGGCAAAGGGACTCTGGGGAAGAAGTCAAGTCAGTAACATATAGTGATGGGATATGAATTACATCATAAGAAAGCCCCATATACACTTCCATTGTTATGCAGATGACACCCAGCTGTACATATCTTTGAAGCCTGATGAGTCTAATCACTTAGTTCCAGAACTTCAAGGCCTGGATGACACAGTACGTTTTACTTCTAAATTCAGACAAAACTGAGGTCTTTGTAATTGGCCCAAAACATCTCAGAGAAACAATGTGTGACCCGATAGTCACCTTGGATGGTGTTAGTTTGGCCCCTAGCTCCATTGTGAGAAAACTTGGAGTTTTGTTTGACCAGGACATGTCATTTGACGCACATATAAAACAAGTCTCTAGGACAGCTTTCTTCCACCTGCGCAATATTGTGAAAATTATGAACATTCTGTCTCAGAAGGATGCTGAGAAATATGTCCATGCATTTGTTACCTCTAGACTGGATTATTGTAATTCTTTATTATCAAGATGTCACAGTAAGTCTGTGAAAAGCCTCCAGCTGGTACAAAATGCTGCAGCACGAGTGCTGACAGGAACAAGAAGGAGAGTTCATATTACTCCTGTCTTAGCTTCTCTGCAATGGCTCCCTGTCAAATTCAGAATAATATTCAAGATCCTGCTCCTCACATACAAAGCCCTTAACAATCGTATAGCAAAGAGTTCATAACACCATATTATCCAAATAAATCACTTTTCTCCCAAAGCACAGGCTCTTTTGTGGTTCCTAGAATATGTAAGAGTAGAGTGGGAGGTAGAGCCTTCAGCTACCAGGCTCCTCTCCTGTGGAACCAGCTCCCACTCTGGGTTCTGGAGGCAGACACCATCTCTACATATAAAGACTTAAAACATTTCTTTTTGATAAAGCCTATAGTTAGGGCTGGATCAGGTGAGTCCTGAACCATCCCTTAGTTATGCTGCTATAGGTCTAGACTGCTGGGAGAACTCCCATCATCCACTGAGAACTTTGTCCCCACAATTATTTATTTTAATACATGTCACTAAAAGAGTTTTTCACTCCCAAAGTCTCTCTCTCCTTCTCTCTCTGCCTCTTTTTTTCTCTCTCTCTCTCTCTCTCTGCAGGTATCTCAGACTCCAGAGCTGCAGGATTCAGACAATAACTATTATTATAATACAATAATAAGAATTATTATTATTATATGAATTGTTGCTGCTATCAATAATAATAACTTTACATCCATAATTATAACTATTTTTGTGATCATTAAAACAACTAGTCTTGTCTCTCTCTCCCCTCTCTCCCTCTATCTCTCTCTCTTCCCTTCCCTCTTTTACACCCATCTATTCTCTCCTCCCCATTTTTCCTTGCTCACCCCAACCGGTCGGTTTTGCTAGAGCTTTTTTCCAGTTAATGAGGGAGTTTTTTCTCTCCACAGTCGCAAAAGTGCTTGCTCATTGTGGGAACGTTTGGGTTTCTCTAAAATGTTTAAGGTCATGACCTTCTATGTAAAGTGCCTTGAGATAATGCATAGTATGATTTGGTGCTATACAAATCAAATTGAGTTGAAATTTTAATTAAATAAAAAAAAAAACTAGCTAAAGGACACTATAAAGTACAATTTATTTTTAAATAAACTCCTTTTCCCTATGATCACGCTTTAAGAGTCCAAAGGAGCAGATCATCGTTGCAAATTTAGATTGTGCGATGATGGTATTAAATATGATAAAGACATTTATCAGATATTAGTCTTTTATCTGTTATCCTCAAGTTTACTAACATTGTTTATCCTTGAGCTTATTTTGACCCCAGCAAATTAAACCTTCAGAAAATGAATATAATCAAAGTTTTTATCCAAGGTAATGTTTCAAGTACTACTTAAAGTTGCAGTGTGTAGAATTTAGTGACATAAAGTGGTGAAGTTGCATGTTGCAGCTGAATACCCCTCACCTCACCCTCCCCTTCCAAACCTGAAAGAGAACCTGTGGAAGCCTTCAGTTTTCATAAAAACTCCAAGGGTGTTTAGTTTGTCCAATCTGGGCAACTACAAGAAACATGGCGGCCTCCATAGACAGGACCCCCCTGATGTAAATATAAAGTATTTCAATATAAAGGGCCCATTCTAGGGTAAATAAAACAACAATTTGTATAATTTAGATGAAACACACTCGTGAAAACATCACTAGGATTATTTTATATTAAATTTCTGTCAATAGATCCCTTTCACCTAAATCTTACACACTGGACCTTTAAATAGCAAGTTATGTCAAATATGACCCCCCTAGTCAATTTGACCCCACAATTTCAAACATTTATTTTTAATGTAATATCGCAATATCATGATCATCAGAACCCCTGTAAGGACCGCATGACATTCAAAACACCTATAAAAAGGTAAATTTCAGCATTGATAAGGTAATTGCTGAATCTACTTCCTATAACTTCCTCTGTATATCCTTTATATTCTGTATAGGATATACAGAATTATCAGTTTAATATCAGCCCTGCATTGTTGCTATGTCAACAAAGTGTATGACAGGACAGAAAACCTGGAATGGCTTCCTAGCAGCTGGAAACATTGCCCTTTTAGGTCTGGTCAGTGTTCCAGCAACTTGTTTTTGTGTCACCTCTTGATTTGTACACTCCTGCAAAAAGTCTTTCTCACTGTATCCATACATGTGCCTCTTCTCTAAATTTGTCATCCTTCTCAATTGATGGTTTACTGAAAAGCTCAAATGCTGTCTTGGACATGGCTGACAGCATATCTGGTGGGGTCTGGAACTGTTTCGATGACATTAACAGCCCTAAGTCTAGCCTGTTGTTCAAGTGGAGAACTGGGCCATGAAACTTTTTTGGAAGGTGGTTGATAGACAACAGGAAGATCAGCTCTAAAGTTCATATTCTCATCAGAGGAGGATACCTCATAATCAGGGTCTTTCTCAACATTCCCTTCCGTCTCAGACATATTCTCCTCTATATCACTTTGACTGTGGCAGAAAACCTTTTCTTAGATATTATTTTCAATTGAGAGTGAGCTTGAAGAGTAGGCATACATGAGCACCAAGAGAAATGGTTTAGAGTGCTGCTGTACATGCCTCTCCATGTCGGGTGAACCATCAGAGGTTCTCGCACTACAACAGGTATGATGTAGATTAGGGCCAAAAAGCAGAAGGGAGATTTTTAAAGATTACATGTTTTGGTGACCTCAATATCATCAAATCGACCCCAAAGAACACTGATGCGTGCACTATGCCTACAGGACATAACAAATAAATGATCATGTTAACTTGATGTTTACCCACTTGTCTCCATTAACTTAGGAAAAGTCATCAAATCTGAAGCAAAAGCAAATATGTTAAGCAATTATTTGGAGACTTTCTCTGATGGGGTCAAATTCACCCCAAGGATAATAGGAGGGTTAAAATGGAAGAAAATCCTAATCACCAGGTTGTTTCCCTCTCCTGTTTATCACCCATGTGAAAATGTTTTGAGGCTGACAGAGGACAGGAGATACCTCGCTCCAAACCTCAGCCTGTGATTACAGTTTTTGATGATTATAGTTTTCAATAGAGTTACTGCAGGCCTTCATGTCAGCCACCTCACCACATGATGACTGCAGGGGCGTTGTCTAAACAGCAGTTAGGAGTTCTCCCCTGGAGTCCAGGGAGGACAGACTACCTTTCTTTACCTTTGTTGCTGGAGAACAAGAGACTGTGGTATGAGGATACAATCTAAAACTTGAATTTGGAGCTTGTGTCCGGGGTCAGGGGGTAGTATTGAAACAAATTAGGAAAAAGAATGAAAAAGCAAACTATTCATGCTTATTTAGCTCTTTTATATCAGAGAAAAAAAGAAATGGGACCACATCATACAAGGAAACAATGCCCACAGCTTGTAATTATGTTTGAAATGTGGTAACTAGAATATCAAGATTTCCAATTATTTTCAAAGAAGACAAGAAAGCAAACAGCCTTCAGGAGATATAAGTCTTTGCTTCACATGGTTCCACTTTACAGGCTTGAAGAGAAACAAACAAATTGCACCTCATTTGGTGAGGCTGGGTATTTTTAACTGCTTTTGGCTGGCAAAGCCACAGCACAATCAATTGCATGCTCGAGAACAGCACTGACTCGGCAGAAAAAGCTATGCCATATGTACAACCACACACACACACACACACACACACACACACACACACACACACACACACACACACAGGGGACCAACACTACTTTCCTTAACACTGACCATACCCCTAACTTTGACATAACCCTAACCTTAACCACTGACCAAAAATCCCCCCACTAGTTTTTAGTTTGTAATTGGTTCAACAGACAGACAGACAGACAGAAAAAGAAAACACGCACACACTCAAGTTGAAGCTCCTTCTTTTTGTGGCCTGGCTCAACCCTCTCTAACAAGACTGAGTCAGCGAGTCACTGTGCCAGTAAACTGACTGGACTGGATGAATGCCCTTTCTGGGGAGTAATACTGAGCAATTCATGTTGGTTGAACTTACATGCAAGCTTAATTTACAGATAGTTTGCCTGTCTGTATGCCTTTATGTCTTCTTTCTCCAGCAGACTACACTAAACAATTCTTGTTGGAACAAACAGTAGCACAGCTTCGGTGCTGCTATTCAGTGAAAAAGTGTTACCACCTTTTGACTCTCCTTCTGAGATAGTGTGGGCTTTCAGATAGGAACTCTCTCAGCCATTCTCCCTCTGTGTGTGTGTGTGTGTGTGTGTGTGTGTGTGTGTGTGTTGTGGTATCATGAGAGGTTTTACCAATAAGCAGGGTGTAGGGCAGTGCGTCACAACAGGACAGAGCAGGCAAAAGTGCTTTCAAAACGAAGAATCCGGTTTATTCACCAATACAAAGTCTTTCAGGAAGCAAAACATAAGAGCTCTTCAAAGGCAAAACATATCCTCCATAAAGTTGCTCCTCACTTGTATCCTACTAACGGTAGTTGCCAAATCAATAAATATAATATAAAATATTTATACCAATTAATAATTAGTTTAAGTGAACTGGTGCGACCAAGGAAAATGTTTAGTCTAACTTCACCGATTTTGGTCACGTGCCCTGCAGGCTCGTTTGTTTAGAAATCGCTAAGTTTCTTTATTCTGACAACTGCTGCACCAGCTGTAGATGCTCTGACATCCTGATTCAGCTCCTGTCCCCCCTCGCTAGAAAGCTCAATCTGCTCTGATAAGCCAGCAGTTCTGGTCTCTTGTGCATATAAGTGTCACCCCATTGAGCCTTAGCAGAAGTTGAGTACAGGCCAGTAGCCTGCTGAGCTGCTTAGCTGCTAAGGCTAAAGATACACATTGACATGTTAATACCCTAGACCCTGCACCAGTTGGACCACAGTTTGAGCTGACCCCATCTCCATCCTCTATATGGTCATGCAGCACACATTCATACATATGCTTCCTTTGTATTCATCAAATGTGAAAAATATCACATTTTGTTGTCTCATGAATCCAGTTTCCAAAAACCAAAAAACTGGGTCATACATAAATGTATATACTGCATGCTGCATCAACACAATCTTGTTATTATTGGACACACTCCAGTCGAGTGGTGCTGAGGTCTTTGAGTGCAAATGCATGGTTCCTATGTTACATGATTATATCCACATTCCCCACCCAGATTCAAATAGCTGTCAGTGTTCACTGCAAATTTCTTCCTGCTGACAAATCTGTGAAAAGATGACAGCTCCGTAGGTGATGGAGAGCTACAGTACACTGTGGGGGCTAATTATCAGGCCTTATGAACATGAAACTTTTCATACCAAAGATTTTCAAGTTAAGTGTTTCCAGAAACATCTTTTAATATATTTTCAAAATACTCAGTTTCTTGCAATCCAGCAAGAATAAGGTATGGCTGACATGGTAATACACTGATAGGGCTGATATCTTGTAATTTAAACATAACTTATGTTGTTTCAACATGGGGCAGCTGTGGCTGAGAGGGGTCGTCTTCTAACCAAAAGGTTGGTGTTTCGATCCGAATGTTCTGCTTAAATATTTTAAAACAATGTTTAAAGATGTAAAAGTGAACTTTATGGCAGGTAACTTTAGTTCAGCTTCAATTTTTGTTAGGGAGTGTCAAGATCCGAGAATCACTGCAGGTATTTAGACAGATACTGTCATCAGGTGATAAAATAGTATCATAGCCAAGTCACACTAACATGCAGTGGCGGACTGCACATCGGGAGCACCGGGACATTTCCTGCTGGCCTCTTGGTCTTTTTGGCCGGCCAATAAAACTGAAGCAATAATGTAACAGGAATGAGTTGACGGCCCTTTCAAATTCACTTATTTGGCAACCGACTTAATGAAGTCGGACGTGATGTCTCTCTGCAATGCACATAGCAGCCAAATGATATTACAGCTCCACTATCTGAAGTCGTTTTAGCAGCCGTGCACCCGCTTCTGATACTATTATAGCCGGTAAAATGGAAAGTTGTGGTCAGAAGTAAAGGAAAGATGGAGTAGAGAGAGAGAGAGAGAGAATTAGGAAGAGAACCAGTCTCCACCACGAAACACACGGTCAAACTAGCCCCCATCATTTCACTGTGCGCATTGTTTCTAATCTATAAGTTACGTGCATGTTAGAGAGATTTCAAAATAAAAGCGACCTTCCTGTAAATGGGACGTCACATTTGTTCAGTCTGTGAATGCATGGATGAATAATGAGGCAACAAATCAATTAATCAATCAATTAATTAATTAATTAAATTACACAAAATGTATTGAATAAATAGCAAATAAAATTAATGATGAAAAATTATGACTGCTTGTGAGACTATTTCAAAGAAAATTTAGTTAAAAAATGTATGATTTCTCATTACCACTGTATGAATAATTAGTCAAACTTTATAATGAAGAAAAACTTTAATTCAAGAAACAAAATAACAGACTGTCATGAAGAAACCAACTGTTTCCACAAACTTATTTTACTTAACTATGACAGTTCACCACCTCAGAGTCTCACTCTAACAATATCAGGAAATTCTGATGTAGATTTTCAAAGTAAAAGACCTTGAAATATCATATTTTCCCCGTTTTGGTTGTGGCAACAGAGAAGGAGATTCTTATGGCACTCGACAATAATGATGTCATTGAAAAGATGGCAGATGGCAGTGAGTTACTTTGTCGCCTACTATTTTACTAGTCTGGTAACAATTACATCAACAAATAGGGTTAGCCTACAAAATTAGAGGTCTGGTATTCTGTGTGAAAAGGGTTGCCGAAAGGAGTCCAATTCCAGGCCTGAATTATTGTCTCATTCAGCCCCTGCTAACATGTAGACATGAACCATTCCCATTTCAGTAATTAACAGATCTGTCATTAGGATGAACTGGCTCTTCACAGCCTCGCTGACAGAGTGTGTTATTACCACAGCCACAAGTCATACTTGCAATACTGCGATCATCTGGCAAGAATGTACAGCTATCAGTCAAGATGCAGAGTGGTGATTGTAGTAGTAGAACCAAAGGTAGCAGTATTGGTCAGTGCTTTCTATAAGCACAGGCTGTCAGCCGACTACTCTATTGAACTTCAATATACTTCACTATATTAAGCCTTATTTTGGTCTTTATTGATGATTTCCTTCTTGATTTTTGGGCGTTTTTCAATACAAAGCCTAATTTCAAGCTGCTCCCATTTGTTCTTATTCCTTGTCTCTTGGGCGGGGCTACAAGCACACACACCAAACACTGACGTGTGCTCACACACAGACTCTGTGCTCATACACAGAGGTGAAATGACGTTAACTTGAGTTGAAAGCGACTATGCCCGTATAGTGAAAAGTAAAAGGCTGAATAAGAACTTAACCAAAGCACCAATTTAACAGAAATGTTGTTTGGTCAACAGTCTGCAGGAGACATGTCTCACCTAAAAACAGCACAGTGGGAAAGCTAAAAGCTTATGTCATTGAAACGCTAAAATGAGCTGTCTATCTGCAGTCTGAGGGATTATATTAGTTTGTCATTAATCTGGTTTAACTTTGATAAACTTATCTACCGTCTGAGACGCACATACGCAGTCACATCAGCAACAAATCCTTTGCATTATTCAGGCGAGAGGTGGAGCAGCCGGGGGCAGCAGACAGAGGCATAAAGTGACTGTTTGTTTTCAGCAGCCCGACATTGTCGTCAGCTCTTGTCACCACAAACTCTCTTAAAAACCTTTGTCTGTGTCTTCTTCTTGGGTGTCACCGCTTTTTCACCAGGAGATATTTGTTTTCTTTTTCTTTTTTAATTTTTGCGTCTGTTGCGTGGGGTTGTCATCAACCCCCCTGCTCATTCGCGAGTGAATCCAGCAGGGAGCGTGTAGTCATTACAGTGTTGCTCCTCTCGAAATAGAATTTAGTTGATTTTAGTAGTTTTTCCTTACTCTTGTTGAGGATTAAGGGCAGGGGATGTCACACCTTGTTAAAGACCTATGAGACAAATTGTGATTTGTGAATATGGGCTTTACAAATACAATTTGATTGATTGATTGATTGATTGACCAGTAACCGGAAGAAACTCAATACCAGCATAGAAACTCCACTAGCGTTTCAGCGGTGTAATTGCAGCACTACTCACAAACACCTATGCACAGCTTTAAATCCGTGTGTAGAAGCTCAGAAGCATGAATTGGGCTTTATGCTTGAACAGGACTTGTCATTTGACTCACACATAAAATTAGTCTCTAAGACAGCCTCCTTCCAGACCCAAGCTGCTGGGGGAACTTTCATCATCATGCTCTTAGCACTTCTCTCTCTCCCTCTCTCTCTCTGCCTCTGGCCCCCCACGTATTTTTATACCATTACTACATGTCCCTAACTTTTTTTTCTCTCCCATAGTATGCGTTTCCCCCTCCCTCCCTCTCTCTCTCTGTCATTATTATTAATAATAATAATAATAATAATAATAATAATAATAATAATATTACATTTATGAATATCCTTCTTATTATTTTCTTTGTAACAACCTGTCTGACAGAGCTTAAATATGAAGGTTACACAACTGTCTTTGGTCTCTCTCTCCTCTCTCTTCCCCTCTTTTCCACCCACCTCTCTTCTCGACCCCATTTTTATCTTCCCAACCAGTCAAGGCTCATCGAGTCTGGTTCTCGAGGTTTCTGTCAGTTAATGAAACAGTTTCTTCTCTCGACAGCTGCCAAAGTTTTTGCTTGTTGTGGGAACTGTTGGGTTTCTCTAGAATATTGTGAGGTCTCGACCTTACAATGTAAAGTGCCTTGAGTTAATGCATGTTCGTAGAGATTCATTGCCACCTCAACATTCAAACAGTAATACATTTTGTTAATATTTTTCTTTGTATTTCTTTTAGCACATTAGCCAGTGGTCTGTGAGACCAATAAAGAAGTACATTGGTATTTTGCATGTGTCTCACCATGAAGCTGGAAAAGACCTTTAAAATAATATGAGAACCATTTCATGTTTTACCCATATTATTTTATGGTCAATTGTGTCAAGCGCTGTGGTGTGGTCAAGCAAAACTAAAATGTCACAAGAGCCAGAGACAAGATGAGGATGTCAATACGTACCTTTAACAGAGCTGGGTTTGTACTGTGCTGGGCTCTAAAACCGGACTGTAATTTGTCAAAGATGTTTAAAGAGTTTAAGGAGACATGGACAACTTTTCTATAAAATATTACAAATAAATGGCAGCTTGGAGATGGGCAATAGTTATTTAGGTCATTGGGATCTAAGCTTGTTGTTTTAAAAGAGGTTGTATGACATGCATGTTTGGAACTAGAAGAGACAACTCCATGAAAAACCTCCTTTAAGATACGTGTTATGGTATGATGTCCAATGGATAACAGGTAAGATTCATATGTAAGACCAACTCAGTCAACTGGGAGGTTCAACAGAAATTGAAAGTGCTTGCAGCAGCAGGCTAAGTGGTAAGTAATAGAGGGATCAGAGTCAGAAGGTAAGACAAGATCTAATATCTGTTTTATGGATAAAACATCTCACAGATTTCAACAGAGGGTGCATAAATGGAAGCAGTGGTGGCAATAGGATATATATTAGAATTAATAGTCTGTTTACTTGTATAAGGCTTAAAAAAAAAGCCTAAATCACCTTGCTTTATGTATGTCAAGCTCAATTTTACTTATTTAAAAATAATTATGAAAAAATGACAAGGACAGAAAGATGAGTAAGAAAATATATAATATTCACAGAACTATCATTAATTCATATGGACATATAAAAGTCTTTTTTTTTCATAAAGAACCCCTAGCCCAAATAAAGAAACTATACAATTCATTCAAAACATTCTATTAAATGTGTATCACATTAAAAATAAAATCTATTAAATTTCAATCATTATCAAACAACAAAAACAATAACAGGTTATTCATTCGGTAATTTGATTGGGGCTACTCAGGAACAAACAGTCCTTGCAGTTGAGACACCCATCATCGATTATCCCATTTTCTTCTCCACATGAAACCAATGGCTGCAGATCGCACAGAACAGCCACTCATCTGTGCTTTTTAGATCATTTCTGTCCTAGAGAGCTAACTGATTATCAATCAATCAAATTTTATTTGTATAGCCCATATTCACAAATCACAATTTGTTTCATAGGGTGTGACATCTTCTGCCCTACACCCTCAACAAGAGTAAGGAAAAACTACTTTAAAAAACCCTTTTAACAGGGTAAAAAGAAGGTAGAAACCTCAGAGAGAGCCACATGTGAGGGATCCCTCTCCCAGGACGCAAAGAAGTGCAATAGATGCCACGTGTAAAGGAGAACATCAGAAAGATAAGGGTATTTGTAGCATTGATTAGAATAAACACTTTGTAGCATAATGAAAGGTCAATAAATTGATGGATTATTGTCAGTAATGGTCGAGTATCTGAGGAGAAATATTATATATCAAGCAGTCTTGTTGTAATCATAGTCCATGGTCAGCAGCCACCACGATCATGATCCACCATCAAGATCGGATGCCACTATAGTCCACAGTCATTGTCCACTGCCGCCATCAGGATCCACCATCAGCTGCCACCTCGATCGTGGTCCACCACCACTATCAGATGCCAACACGATACAGGATCCGCCATTAGTATCACGATCAGCCAGCACGATACAGAATCCACCATTATGATCTCTGATACGCGATCCACCATCATTATCCACGATGTGGCCGCAGCCGCGGCCCTGGATCTCCGGACGATAAGGCAAAGGGACTCCGGGGAAGAAGTCAAGTAAGTAACATGTATTGATGAGATATTCATTTCTTTGATGTGATAAGGATGGAGAAGAGGAAGGAGAAGCTGGGAAGAGAAGCTCCGTGTGTCATGTGTCCCCCGACATTCTAGACCTATAGCAACATAACTAAGAACAGGTCTAAGACAAGCCTGGACCGGCTCTAACTATAAGCTTTATCGTAAAGGAAGGTTTTAATCCTACTCTTAAACGTACAGATGGTGTCTGCCTCCCGAACTGAAAGTGGGAGATGATTCCACAGAGAGGAGCTTGATAGCTGAAAGCTCTGGCTCCTATACTCTACTTTTAGAGACTTTAGGGACGACAAGTAAGCCTGAATTCTGGGAGCGCAGTGCTCTAGTGGGTTGATAAGGTACTATCAGCTCTTTGAGGTGTAATGGTGCCATATTATTAAGGGCCTTGAAGGTGAGGAGGAGAATTTTTAATTATATTCTAGATTTAACTGGAAGCCAGTGAAGTGAAGCTAATACAGGAGAAATGTGGTCTCTTTTCTTGGTTCTTGTCAGGACACGTGCTGCAGCATTTTGGACAAGCTGTGGCTGAGGGGTAGAGCGGGCGTCCTCCAACCTGAAGATCGGCAGTTCGATCCCCAGTCTTCCCCATCTGCATGCCGAAGTGTCCTTGGGCAAGATGCTGAACCCCGAATTGCCCCTCATAGAACAAAAAAGTGCTGCTAATAGATGCACTGTATGAATGTGTGTGTGAATGGGTGAATGTAAAAAACTGTACTGTAAAGAGCTTTGAGTGGTCATCAAGACTAGAAAAGCTCTATATGAATACAAAACCATTTACCATTTAACAACTAACTGCTGGAGCCTGATAATAAGGAATTACAATAATCAAGTCTGGATGTAACAAAGTTTAGACTAGTTTTTCTGCATCTTTTTGAGAAAGGACATGTCTGATTTTTGAGATATTACGCAAGTGGAAGAAGGCGGTCCTAGAAATTAGTTTTAAGTGAGAATTAAACGACAAATCGGGATCGAAGATCACTCCCAAGTTCCTGACTGTTTCATTGGAAGCAAGGGCAATGTCGTCTAGCGCAGCGATATCATTAGATAATGTATCTCTAAGGTGTTTAGGGCCAAGTATTAGAACCTCTGTTTTATCTGAGTTTAATAAGAGAAAATTGCGGGTCATCCAGGTTTTTATCTCCTTGAGACATGCTTGGAGTTTAGTTAATTGATTACATTGTTCAGGTTTTATTGACAAGTATAACTGGGTGTCATCCGCATAGCAGTGGAAATTTACCGACTGTGTCCTGATAATGTTTCCAAGCGGAAGCATATATAATGAAATATATATAATAAATAAAATTGGGCCGAGCACAAAGCCCTGTGGAACACCGTGGTTAACTTTGGTGCGCACAGATGACTCATCATTAATTTGCACGAATTGGAATCAATCTGGAAAATATCATCAATCAATCAAATTTTATTTGTATAGCCCATATTCACAAATCACAATTTGTCTCATAGGGCTTTAACATAGTGTGACATCCTCTGCCCTTAACCCTCAACAAGAGTAAAATATGATTTAAACCAGTTCAGGGCGGTTCCTTTAATGGCAATTAACTGTTCTAATCTTTGATGGTCAATTGTGTCGAATGCTGCACTAAGATCTAACAGAATGAGGACAGACACAAATCCCTGATATGAAGCTATTAGAAGGTCATTAGTGACTTTTGCCAAGGCTGTCTCCGTGCTGTGATTGGCTCTAAACCCCGACTGAAAGTCTTCATATACATTACTTTCCTGGAGAAACTCACACAGCTGATTGGCTACAACTTTTTCAAGGATTTTAGACAGGAAGGGGAGGTTGGATATCGGTCTGTAGTTTGTAGACTGTAGACTGTAGACTGTGGTACATATCCTGATGATAATGACAGATTGATTGTGTTCAGTAACGTACTATCAATTAGGGGCAGAATTTCTTTCAGTAATTTTGTAGGAATGGGGTCTAAGATACAAGTTGTTGGTTTAGAACATGAGATTATTTTGGTCAACTGATCAAGGGTGAGCAGAGAGAAGCTGTCTAAATAATTGGTAGGATTCTCAGCCGTTTCTGAGATTTCTATTCTTGATAGGGTATTAGTGCAAACTGAGGGCAGGAGATGGTTGATTTTATTTCTAATAGTTAGAATATTATCATTATGTGCTAGATAGCTAACCAGACAATTAATTTAAACAGACAGGCACAGACTGTATTTACCATTAACTCCTGTCTGACAACTGCAGATCATATGCTACACCTATTTAGTTTATAATTTTTTTCATTTTAGGAAGTCCCTAAATGCATTTCCACCATTCAAAGAACTTAAATATATGTCCCAGATTACCAAAAGCATACGGTCCAACATTACCAATCAGATTTGTTAAAATGGGATGGCTAATATAAAAAAAAATTTAAAGAAATAAAACACGTTTTCAACAACTCACTGCACATTGTGTTGCTTGAATATATCACAAACATGTCTGTGACATTACCGCCATGAAGTCATGTGATTTTAGTCACATGATGTCCATGCTAAACCTTTAGTAAAAGTCCTGTTGACTAGATTTTGTTACAACAGAAAATAAACAGATTGGAGCTTAGGTGTCCCACATTTCCCAATGGCCTTAACCAAATTCACCCTACTAGGTGGGTCAGTAAGCCTGAATTTGTTGGAAAATTGTGTTCAGTAACTGGGGCTTTAGATCGGTCAAAAGTGTGAGGTTAGTATTGAGTAGGGGATGAGTTACCCTGTAACCAGAAACACCAGTATCAATAAGCTTGAGGTTGGAGACTGACAAGCCAGAAAAAAAACCAAGATTAAAAACAAGATCTAAAGTGTGACATTTCTGGGTAAAAGATTCCACAAGACAAAGACACTCATTGACTGTGTGTTTAGTTGGGCAGCAGACACGAATGTTAAATGTAGCTTATAGAGAAGGGCAGAGATTATTTGGGGCTTTTTTTTAAATTTTATTTTATTTGGAGAGGACAGAGAGCAAGCTGTGAAGGGGGGCAGACAGAGAGTGGGGGAAGACATGCAGCACAGGGCAACGGAATCGAACCCAGGACACTACAGGTGAGGCCTAGCCTTGATGGGGCGGCAGCTCTACCAGGTGAGCTATATGCCAAACCAGATTTGAACGATTAATTCAATAGCTGAGAGAACTAGCCATACTATAACAGCGAAAAAGAAAACAGACCTAAAATTAGACATGCTATAGAATTTAAATGATAAAGATCATTTAGAGTGGCACTACAAATTTGACACAGACACTGTGTGAATGCTCTTATCTCAATAACAATACTGTCACAAAAATATTGGTCACTTTCATTTCACTGTGCGTGCACACACACACAAACTCATAAATCAAAATTCTGTGGATAAAGTGCATCCCTAACAGGCACAGGTCATTCATATCAGCACTCAACACTTGGCAGGGAGGCAGGAAATAGAGAAATGACCACTATTAAATGTCTGTTATGTGTTTGACGCATGTTGCAGTACCATCCTCTGATCACATTTAAAATGCTGATATATTACATTTTCACTGTAAAGAGGACTTTTCAAACATCATGAGGAGAAACAGTTGTTGAACACATTACTGAAGCGAGATCAGCTTTATAAAGGCAATGGCAAACAGGAGAATGATATACTTGGGTTCTGGTTTAGTTCATATTAATGCTGAGTAAACATGGAGGCTAGACTAACAGGAGGCTCACTGACCTGACTATGTCATCCTGGATTATCAGGACCCAGGTGGGAAAATTCTGCACTTTTAGGTTTCTTATGTGTATATTTATGATCTCTGTTGTCACAGAAAGGCCATTGTGGCAGTTGCACCATCAGCTCACTCAGTGTTAGCTATATTTGTCACATTCTACATTTCATCCCGGTAAACAAATCACATAGTCCTTTGTTTATAGTTTATCTTTATTTAAATTTTCTTTAATTATTTGGTCTTTCTCTTTAGTTAGCAATGACACTTACCCTTTGTTTGTACTGAGCTCCCCTGGCAAAAGGCCTGAACCATTACCTCTCCATATTGCGCTACCTTTTTAGGTGTATTTTATTTTATTTTTTATTTTTTGATATTCTATTCTATTTCATTTTATTATAATTTTTTTACTTGTGTAATATTTTGAGCATTGCTTGAAGAGAGCCTGTGACCCAAGCATTTCATTGCCAGCGACTGCTAAATGTAATTGGTGTGCACATGACAATAAACTCTTGAATCTTGAATCTTGAATCTTGAAGCCTGGAGTAAGTGGTCTTTTGAGCCAAGCCCACAGGCAGTGGAGGAGGCCAAAGGCAGATTGATACTTTTTACTTACGCAGAAAACCTGTGCATAATTAGACTACTCCCTCCTGTAGTCATTGCTGTCCACACCCCACTTCCAAAGGCATCTATCTTGCAAGCTTATAATAAGTTAGGAGATTGAAAAGCAGCGCTGTTAATGCTGTGTCAACATTCTTTAGCCATCACCAAGTGGGTTTACTTATCATTGGAGAGGAGCAGTGGGGCACTCATTCACTTATCAAAAATGTCATTGTTGACATAGTTGCAAATAAATTACAACGTAACATAATAGATGACATGTTGTTTTTGTATGTTTTACAATAATATTAAATTATTGTCCGAACACCAGTTCACATCTCAGGCTGCCAAAAATGATTTTAGAAGATCTGTATAAACACATAAAAACTGACTGACTTTATCTGTTTGGTTTGTATTTCTCTGGAATTAGCTGTTTTTCTTTCTTTTGCTTCTTAAAAATGATCATAAGCCTTATTAAAGGGAGCTGTGTCTTAATAAACAAACAAATCATTGGCCAAGACAACATTTATGCCTGTCTTGGTCAAAATGAAAAGATTTCAACGAGGGTCATAACTACATATGTCCTTTTGTCTTGTCACTGTATTTATAGTTTCAGCCTACATTATTCATAAACCTGGCCATGTTGTCAGGAACAAAGCACTGGAAAGCTTAAATTTAATTAACTTCTAAAACTACACAACCTCATTAGCTCAGTTTTTAGGAAACGGTTTTAGTCCACTGAAAATCAAGTCCATAGACATGTCAGATCTGCTATCCGTACAGTGATGATCTTGAACTTCCCAAACCTTAGTATACTTAAGTGTTACACCATCAAGTTGAAAGTATTTACAATAAGTATACTAAAACCCATTTTTGGCACTATTTATGGTTGCTGTTTTCCCCCAGTGAAAGACATATAATTCACAGGAAAAAATAAATACATGTACCAAACATGATGTGGAAAACTAACCATGACCCCAACAGCCAGGAGCAGGTATTTTGTTTTTTGTAGTTTTTATTTTTGCTGAATAGGGATTGTCTGAGTTTTTTGGGAGAGCAGGAGATGGTCTTTTTTCCATTATTCCTCAAATAAATTGTGTGATTTATCATATGAAAAAGAAAGTATAAAATAAGGCAATGTTTGTTTGTACCACCAGTCATGTATGCTGCAACAATCTGCAAGAATCTTTTTTTTCCTTTTGACATTTCAAAAGCTAATGTCCAATTTGGAAAGAAAAAAACAGTATGTGTTATTAATGATAGAATAGTGTGTTTTTTTGGTTAACTATCCAGTATACTACCTCCCTTACTCTTCTTCATAACAGAAGGCTGGTCTACGGTAAAGTTTAATATTAAAGTAGAGTTTAGTAGGGTGTGTGTTCCTCTGATCAGTTAGTAACATTACCGACATGATATATGTTTACTTTAGAGCTGGCTGTGCTCTAACCAGAACACTGTCAGCTTTGTTCACAGGGATCACTTTGGTCACTAAACACTAAACCAGCTGTGTATAAAATGAGAGCTAGGTGACTTTAACCCTTTACTGACAGTGATGAACTTGTGTTTTGCTATTTCTAAGTGCTCTGTTGTGCTAAGCTATCCACAGGAAACCTGCTCTTCGATCAACATCTGACTTATATAAAACTTTACAATATGGATGATATTAGATTGTTCAAGCCTCTCAGATGCCACGGCTGGTGGATGACACAGGGGGGCAGGTTCCTCAGCTATTTCAGACCAGGTGAGAAGCAATTTGTTGGTAAAAGTCATAATGTCATTGCTGTTTCTCTTCCCTGCAATTTATTAGGTAAGAAAAATGCATTGTAATTAATTGATTTAGTTTTTCACATTATTGTTCATAAAATGATTAGATCTTGAAGTGGTGATTCAAATTTCAGCATGTGTCACTTTCCAAGCAACCTCCCAAATCATCTTAGATCTGTTTCTGGCTTGTTGTGAAAGACAGAACCTCAACTTTCTCACTCAATGTCTGTTATTGTCGTTCCAGCTTGGAGAAGACGATAGTAATTATCTTGATGTCTAAGTGCCACTTAAAGTTAAAGACAAGAGATTTGGACACAACATAAGGGGGTGAGTCTATCAAATGAAAAATATAATTATTTACAGTGGGATCTCAGCAGCAGCCAACTAAATGAGGGTTTGATGTTTGCTGACATCCACACACTGAGATAATTATTGCTCTCAGGCTGGATGATAATACAGTACAGAGCTGATCACACTGTCTCACTGCACACTGAAAAACAAAGATAGACCAGCAACAAGAGTGTGAGCCTGTGAGCCCAACTACTTACCTACATTGGTGGTAGTGTGCGCACGCTCACAAAGGAAGTGTGCCTACATGTGTGTTTTGACATTCTTCAGGTTGCTTAGTCACATTCAGTACTCCTCTATGCCTTGCTTATGGGAACAGTTAATGCCGTCATGGGTTGCTTCTTCATGTAATTGCCCTACACACACACACACACACACACACACACACACACACACACACACACACACACACACACACACACACACACACACACACACACACACACACGATCAAATTGTGCCCTCCCTTCTCCGTCAGTTTATCCTACTGTTACTGAGTACAAATAACAGTGTAGACAGGCTCCATTAACAGGGAACAGAGAGCAGAGGAAACCACATTGAGCACAGATGTTTCCAACTATCACTGGTTGTAATTTGGACTCTAAACTCCACAGGGCAGTCTATTGTCTAAGAGGCCAATCCACTCAGGAAATCCATAAAAATCCTAACTCTAACAATCGCTTTTCTAATAAACTCTTTGCTGCAAATAAATTAGCATCTGCAGTGTCTGACTGATAGCCCTGAGGTTTAAGAAGCATGAGTTGTCCATTTTTTGAGTTTTAGAGAAAGAATAATGTACAGTTATAAACACTTGGGTGGTAGAGCGTTGGTCCTCTAACCAGAAGGTTGGCAGTTTAATCGCTGTCATCCCTATCTGCATGCCAAATTGCTGCCCATAGATGCACTGTATGAATATGTGTGTGTGAATGGATGGCAATAACCTGTACTGTAAAGCGCTTTGAGTGGTCATCAAGACTAGTTCTTGCTGATCTTGCAGTTACTACAACAGTAACTAGGAGGAGGATAACTGTGGACATTTATGCTAAAAATTAAATGAGTCCATTTCAAGTCGAATTTGAATGTCTGGGCTTACGGACACTTGGATCACACCACAGGAGCAGTATGGAGGCATTTTATGTTTTTTTCTGTTGTTTTGTTTTAGGTTTCAAGAAGGGGTCGTCATTTACTTCAATTGTATATGATTTTGGCTTTACCTCTGAAACTCCAAAAGGGTTTTGTGGACTCAAACACTTCACCCACCCCTCCATCGGCATAGTGGTGAGGTGATGAGTGAATTATCTTTTTTGGTTGAACTATCCCTTTAACATTGCATTTAATGTTTTTTTTCTACTGAGCAAACATTAATAGTAAAGATAGAAAGGAAAACATCACTTCATTCATCTTTTATTCATTTAATGATTTATTTATTTGTGATGCATTTACGAGAAAAGTCAGCCAGTTAAACTTGGACAGCTGGTGCTCAATGCCTATATGAGCCTAAGCTCTGCCTTTACCTCAGAATGGATGTTTCCAATGCACAAGTTGGTCAAAGAAATCCTTCAAAACAAACTAAATGTGTTGACTAAGTTGTTTAATGCTACCCTTATTTCAAGCTACAGCATCCACAGTATAGTCTCTCCTGCTTAGTTTGCCTGTAGTACTTAAACAACTCCTCGGATTGTGAATCCCCCCCCCCCACACACACACACACACAGTAGATGACCAGTTGTATCGCAGTGGAACAAAAGTACCCTGTTTTGTGGTCTTCCAGGGACATCAGAGGAATTGGATCCTGCTGGCTTCCTTCCAGACAGTAGCAGAGTTTCTCCTCTGACCTCCTCTGTAACATTCCTGAAGGACATCCTGAAGATGAACAATGGTAGAGAACAAAGCTAGTCAGTTGTTCCCAAGCTCCCCACAATCAGCACTTACAATAATACCAGGATGGACAGAACACTCTGCACTAAAACTGCTGGACTCTTTTCAAAAGCAACGCCCTCTGCTGCTTCAAACACATATAATCACTCACTTCTGTCATCTGTTTCAATCTAACTACAAGGAAATCTGGAGGTGATGCTTTTAACGTGGGGCTTTAAAATAGTATAACTAAAGGTGTATATTAGTTGATAATCATTATAGATGTATTCACTCTGGTTTACTATATCTCGGGTGTCATTTTTAGTAGTTTTGATCACTTCAATCCGTTATTATGAAACTACTCATCAAGTGAATTGTGATCTGCACAGTTACAACTCAGATGGGTAAACAAACATGAACTGTCTGTTAGGTTGGAAACAGACCAACAGTTTATCAATATTATTTAATTGGGTTTTGCCACAGGCCAGGGTTGGTCTGCTCCAGTCTGTTTTCTTGTTTGATCACATACCAGCATTATTTTACTGTATAACTCTATAAGCCATATCTGAAAAGAGCTGAAGGTGTCAGGCTCTTGGTTTGAAACCATAGAATGTAAATAATAGATGTGGTAGTGGGGTGTGATCAGCGTCGGCTGCAGGAGTGAGAGATCGGGGATGTGGTTCGGAGAACGGGGCCAGGGAGGGAGTCTGGTTGTGCACAGGTGTTCTGTGTTGGCTAATCACTCTCTCCCCTTTATCAGCAGTAGCATGCTGGGGACGGTGGGAGAGACTGTTCTGAAGACAGCCAGAGGACGGCCCGAAAGACAAACAGTGTGTGTGCGTGTGTGGGCGTGCATGCAGCTGTCTGTGAAGACAAAATCAAAAGTAAAACTGTACCTTATGAGTCCTGTTGTTCACTGATGAGGGACCCGCGGTTAACAGGCGAAAACTGCTACAATAGACAAAGTGACAGCTCCCAAATGTGAAGCTAAAAAATCTCAATCTTCCCTTGATGGCTGGCTGCATTACATGCCATGAATCCCATCTTCTCCATGTAAGCAGATGGAACCAACTAAAAAGTCAAAATTCATGTCAAATAAAATATATATATAAAACATGTTGACAATTTTATTGTCCTGCCAAGATGGTGCCGTACGAGTGGCAGCTAGTTACAGTACCTCCGACCTCTTTTTGGTGTTTTTGTGCATTTCTTTACTTTTTTCTGTGTTCTCATTGACACAGTTTTTTGTCGACTGTGCGCCTAGTGATGCACAACTGCTGAGGCTAGTTATATATTTTTTATTACTTTTTAGGACTATTTAAAACAACTTTAGGAGATCCTTTCAGTCATGGCTCCATTGTTAACACTTGGGAGCTTTTAGCTGATCACAACCTGGTTCGTCTGCCCCTGCCTATATACCTATGGTGAATAAACAACCCCAAACCAAGAGATATGTGAGGAAATGGTCTGAGGAGACCAGCATGACACTGAGGGACTGTTTTGAGACCACGGACTGGGAAGTGCTGTGTGGGCCACATGGGGAGGACATTGACAGCCTAGCCCACTGTATAATGGATTACATAAACTTCTGCGTGGAGAACACTGTGCCTACCCGGATGGTACGGTGCTTCTCCAACAACAAACCCTGGGTGACCCCTGCACTAAAGGCCCTGCTGAAGAAGCGTTTTTTAGGGCAGGGGTTAAGGAGGAACTGAAGAGGGTACAGAGGGAGCCACAGTCAGGACAGCGGGAGGGGCCCAGAATCTGGAGACAAGGAGTGGGCAAATGAGCTGAATTTGTTTTTCAACAGATTTGTCTCTGTTCCCGCTCCAGTGCTTTCAACACAATCCAGCCATCACTGCTCAGGGAAAAGCTGGAAGGAGCTGGAGTGGACTGCCCAAGGGGCAACATCCCGGGCTGAGCTATGAGGCCAATACGGAAGTGCAAAAAGCTGCAGTTCACTGGGTGGCCACTTGAGGCTGGCTCCAAGAAGGAGTCAATTCCCATTGACTCCCATGTTAAAAAGCCCGACTTTAGAGCAGAATTAAACCTGTTTACAGCATGGTTCAAAAAACGGTTTTAGTCTCAATCACTAAGTTCTTCCTTCATGACAACTCTGAGGGGGGTGAATTTTTTTCTAGCTCACTCGTTTAAATTATATAGAGGTTTGATATTATGAATAATTATCACTTGATGGACAGGTGACGTCACCGTTAGCTCGCGACTCCAGCTCCTAGCCTGTTGCCTGCTCGGCTTCACCTGAGCTAACAGGCTAACAGGCTAACCCCCGTCACTGAACACGACCTGAGTCTGTGGAGAGGTTTCACTCACATATCGGATGAATAATACGGTTTGATGTTCGGCTTGTTCTCCTGACGGAGAAGTTAAAGACGTCTGCGCTCCCGTTTCTGTGGTAAGTAAAGTATAGTATGTTATTTATGTGTTAGTAGTGATGAGCAGGTATCGGTGTCTCTGTACCTGGCTTGTTAGTTTAGCTCCGCTAGCCTGCAGGCAAGATACCAGCAGTAATGGAGATGCTAACGGGACCGTACGGGAGTTATTGAACCGACATGAACCGACATGAACCGGTCCACACAGCAGAGAGAAGCGTTATGAATCTTTTAAACTGAGACAGGCGACTGTGTGTTTGGAGAATAAGCTCCACCATGTAAGATATCTAATGTTATGTAAAGTTGTTTCACTCGCCAACCCATTTGACTTGACTACGTTACACAGATTATTATTCTGCAGAAACAGATTTACTGTGATCAACTGAAATTTAAAGTCACATCTGCAGAGCAGCTGTTTAAAGTAGCATTACGTCTCCTAAAGCTCTTTATTCAGAGTATTGGTGTTGATGTGTTGTAACGTGTTAGTGAAAACTAAACTTGTCGGCTACATTCAGTTTTTACATCGTTAATCTTAGGCAGACTTTACTGAATTATTGTGTTAAATAAGTGGACATGCAGAATAATGTATTTTTTTGTCACATAAATAAATTATAGGAAGTGTAACTTTACTAGAATAGACAGTCACATAGAGAACCTGAGGCTGATGTCCACCACCTATTTCCTAAGCTGAAATGATTATGATCTGATGAACTTTGAAGGAATAAACTTTTATTTTGACCATGTAAAAGTCTGTTAAGGAGTTAACCTGGCACATGTATGACTTTACATATCTGTGTATTTGTGTTGAATGTTCCTCTAGGTGACTCAGACAGCCTGCACCTGTGGATGTCCAACATGAGACACAACTGGAATCCAACCAGACTGAACACTGAGAGTCATCACTTCAACACTGACTCCAGGTACAGACCTGTTTTCATAACTTACAAACAATCAAAGCAAAGTATTGCACATAATACATAATGTATTAAATTATATATGCAATACTATTAATGTGGAAGAACTCCATACTGTACATTCATTGTCTTGGTAGTGCACTGTTTGATCCAAAACCATATTCAAATACATAGTTGAATATCCACAGAAAATAAGGATACAAACTTTGTTCATAAGTAACACTTCCTCTACAATAATGCCATACTTTTATGTTTCCTGTCATTTTATTAGGGACGGACGAGCCTGAAGGACACAGCTGTGCTGACCGTGTTCTGTCTCTTATGGTAAAGAAGAAAAATAAAACACTGGGTTTTTGTCTAAAGTGTATCAAATCAGAAAGTAAAAGATAAACATTGTTCTGATAAGTGTTCATTTTTTTAACCAACCATAATGAATATAGAAATTAACTCTATTATCCATGACACTTAGCAATGACTGCCAACTCTAAACAGTTGCAGGCCATCTTTAGTTAAGGGAGGAAAACATGAAGTGTTGTGCAGATGAAGCTGGTGCAGGTCGTCCTCATGTTGACCAGCCTGAAGCTGCCGATCTCCACCATGTTGCTGCTGCCACAGTGGATGCTGAGGACATCAGGTGCTGCAGTGCTTCATCTAATGAAAAGAACAAACTCACTATAAAAGGATGTTTTATGTTGTGTATGTTCCAGCAAAGACTGGTTCTTACAGTTTATTCTGTGTTCAGCAGGTGGAAGCACCACAGATTTCAGACAGAACCGATGTACTGGGCTCTGGGTTTGTACCCTCATGGTTAAATGCACATATTGTAAGTCGCTTTGGATAAAGCATCAGCTAAATGAAATGTAATGTACTGAAAGAAATAAAACATTGTACAAATAGATCAAATGTCTTTCTACCTCATCTGTAATATTCAAGGTGATAATCTCCCACAGAGCTGTTGATAACAGTCCACATCAAGTCTCTCCACTTCTCTCAGTGTGAAAACATAATTATATAATAAATATGAGAACCAACAGTGGTGTGTGGAGATTATAATCATATCTAAACTGTCTAATTCACTGTAAATTCCATAACAGGCTAAATAAACAAGGTGGCAATAGTAATGGTGGTTATACCAGCATGTAACATTTGTGAAACATATAGTTACTATCACATGCAACTTACACATGTAGCATATTGATATTAACTTATTAAAATTAAAATCAAGTCACAACCAAACACACGACTCTGTAGTAGTTAATTTGCTTCAATCTGTTCATTACACGTGTTAAATAAACGGTAACTTTTATAACAATTACATATTAAAAACCACTTGAGGCATGTAAGCATATGATTATGATAATAGATAAAGCAATAGGTTTTGTTGTTGTGTAGTTACAAGGTTACTTACCTCTAGTGAGTTCGTTGTGAAGATCGCGACCATCCTGAAGCAACAACACCGCAGCGCTAGCCGGTTTGCGGCCGCGGATAGCATGTAGCCTAGCTCCTTAGCCTGAGCTAACCAGGTAACGTTGAGCTCTGTGGGCGTGGCTCAGCTGTCAGTCTTCACTCGCGCTCCTCCTCTTTGCCCATTTATTGGTTAGCCAGGAACTAGGAGGAGTCAGCACCGGCAAGATGGCGCCGGGTGAACGCCTACTACTAGCCTCATTTTCACTCTTCAGAAACCAACGGGTGACGTCACGGACCCTACGTCCATCTATATATACAGTCTATGGGACTGCCACCTGGCTGCATGGACCATCGACTACCTGACCGACAGACCACAGTATGTGAGGCTTCCTGACTGTGTGTCGGATGTGGTAGCTTGCAGCACAGGAGCCCCACAAGGAACAGTGCTTTCTCCTTTCCTATTCACCATATACACATCAGACTTCAGACACAACACAGACAGCCGTAATATCCAGAAGTTCTCTGATGACACATCCATCGTTGGTCGTGTATCCGAGGGCAACGAACTGGAATATAGGGGGGTCATCTCTGACTTTGTCCACTGGTGTGAACTGAATCACCTTTACATCAACGCCACCAAGACAAAAGAGATGGTGATAGACTTTCACAGGAAGTCACCCCAGACCACAGAGGTGAACACCCAGGATGTGGACATTGAGATCGTGAAGGACTACAGATACCTGGGTGTTCACCTCAACAACAAACTGGACTTGTCCACAAACACAGATGTCTTGTACAAGAGGGGCCAGAGTCATCTCCATCTTCTGAGGAGACTGAGGTCCTTTGGAGTGTGCAGGACACTATTACAGACTTTTTATGATACTGTGGTGGCCATTGTCTGCTGGGGGTGTGAACGCACTGAGAGGGACAGACTAACTAAACTGGTTAGGAGAGCCAGCTTGGTCTTGGACTGCTGAATTCAATCATGGACAACACCTCTACATGACACCGTGGGGGCCCTGAGCAGCTCTTTTAGCACCAGACTGCTCCACCCACAGTGCAAGAGAGAACGCTTCCTCAGGTCCTTCATTCCCACTGCTGTCAGACTGTACAACACCATCCGGAATGTAAAATAAATGCTGCTCTGGTCATGTTACTTCCACTATTTGCACTATTTTTAAGAGAAAGCAACTTTTTGGTTAGTTTTTTATGTACAAACATTTTATTCTTATGTAAAAAACAGAAAACATTTCTTTATTTAACTTTAATTCTTTATTTTTATTCTATTGTCCTTTTTATACAGTATTTATTTATTCTCTTGTCTACATCATTCGGACCTGCCTGCTTCTGTAACAAGTTTCTCCTTCTTCAAGACTGATGGTCTCCACCCCAACACGGTGGGTAGCAGAATGCTAGCGTCTAACATGCAGCGTGTTATGCAGTATGTTCCACGAGACTGACCGTTTACATTCCACATCCCTTCCCCGGAACCTCCTTCTCCGTCTGTGCCCATAGTGGCACCCCAGAATACTGTTCCTCCCGCTAGCTCCCCCTACCGGCGTCATTAACCCTGTCACTGGAAACTTTCCCCATACAGACCTTTATTACACAGAGAGCCTACCGTCCACACTGCATATGTAAAGGTGGAAACAAAAACTACTTACATCCTTTTCTCTGTATGACTGCTTCTTTTCCCTGTACTCTGACACCGAACAATTTTGGCCTCTTGAATGTAAGGTCTCTCTGTAATAAGTCTTTTATCATTCATTATTATATTTTTTCTAATGATTTGGACATTTTTATCGTTAACCTGACATTAAAATATGTAAATGAGAGTAAATGTGGACCAGTATCAGAGGTACTAGGTAAGCAGGAGCCCTGGACTTGAATATCAGTAACGAGACTTAACACAGGGATGTCTTTGAATGAACTTGTATTAGAACACATAAACTGCAGTACAAGCTTATTTGACAGTTACAATACAGCATAAATGTATCCCTACAATAATAAACAAAAAAAAAAGCGCTTAAAAGTCCTTTGGTGGATTGATCGTTGGGGCTCAATCCGTCTTTGTACAGTGTCTGTCCTACCACACCATGGAGTGATGAGGAAAATGGAAGGTTCAACCCCTCTCAAAGATCTGTATGTTGGCTCGCCATCCAGCTAACTGGAATCTCGATTGTTCTGCGGATATCCTCTGGTACCGGAGAATTCTTCTCTTAGCAAAAACCTGACCTTTAGACAGGTCACACATGTATATGGAGTGTCATCCACACACAGTAATCTCTTGAGGTCATATCTGCTAGCATGAAACATTGCTGACTTATCAATACAGCCTCTACTTCAAATCATGGGCCTATAATTGGCTTTCTTGTACAACAAAATATAATACCCCTATGCTGAATCAAATCAAATACTCCAAAGTTAACAGTATCAAGACAGAATCACCTTGACTTAAGGCATACATTTATCGCAATCCCATCATTCAACAGTCGAAATCAAAACACGAAAGTGTGAGTTGCTGGTCAAACAACTTTTAGCAGGTAGACTCTTCAAGTTTGTTGCTGTATTTTTACAAAGTTAACATGGTGGATAACTGTTGTGCGCCAGGATGCAAGAACAGTTAAGGGCAAGGAAAGGGGAGAGCATTTTCATAGGATTCCTGAAGATCCTGAAAGACGACAGAAGCGAGCAGAAGAAAGCTTAGCGATGGGACCCCACAAGCAACGGATTCTGCTTGTGTAGTTACTACTTCATATCAGGTACAGAATACAACGCTTCCTAACTTGAATATCTTATTTAATAGGCTTTAATTACAGTTTCTGTTTGTTTTATTTTGATAAAACGTCACATAGACATATGCATTATGGCGTGGATTTTGAGGGGCTAACAAAAGCTAAGCTAAAGGCTTACAGTGTTTGCTCACTCAACTCACAATGCGGGTTAACAAATTACATATATTGCTAGAATTATCAGTGTTAAGATCTTTCATATGAAAAAGTCTTGCATTAAGGTTATGCCTGGAAGTCTACTGTCTACATTTTTGTTATAAGTTACTGTATTTTTAGTGAGGAAGAGAGCAATATGTGATGGATTTAGAAATTAAATTCATGTAAGAGCCAGACTTTGATACATCTACATCTAATAAACATGTAACTACATGTGCATTTACTTATGTTTTAGCTAAAAATAAATGATAACCCTCTGTCACCCAACTACGTCCCATCCATCTTCAAACATGTGCCATCAGAAGACAGAGGAGCAAACTCCAAAGAAGAGAGCAGGCAAAGAGTTCATAGTCATTTTTTATCTCATTTGCTCCCAGGGGACCTAGTTTTGGCAGACAGAGGTTTCAATGTCAGAGAGTCCATATATTCTTACCCAGCTGAAATAACAATTCCAGCATTCACTCGTGGCAAGAAACAGTTAGATACTGTTGACTTGGAGAAAACTAGATGCTTAGCATCTCTTAGGATACACATTGAAAGAGTCATTGGAGTTCTCCGTCATAAATACATTGTTTTGCAAAGCACTGTCCCCATAGGTTTCACTGACATTGACAGAGAAATGATGTGACATACCTCGACAAAATTGTAAAAGTATGTTGTGCTCATACAAATGTCTCTGCTTCTGTTGTACCCTTTCAGTGATCCCACAACATATGTAGGGGTAAAGTATCTGTTGTCAGATACATTGTTATGTAACAACTGTTATGTAACTCATAACAGATGAGTTACATAACTCTCTCTCTTCTGTCATATCCACAACTCACACATTAGGATTGACTATTTCCTGATTACTACCCAGCTTTACAAATTCTACCGATCATTATATTTTGATTTTAGACAATAGCCCAGTATCAATTCAATTTAAAGATTTTCTGTCCAAACTAAAATGCAGCTGGCGCTTTCAACCTCTTCTTCTTCATGATCACACTTTCCCTGAGCATCTGACTGCACGTATAGATGAGTTTCTTACCACCAATGATAATGTGGAGGTCTCTAATTCCACTCTGTGAGAGGCCTTCAAAGTTGTGATGAGAGGCCATATTATTTAATTTGAATCATCTAAAAAAGATAACGTAATAGTCTCCTTGTGGATATTGATAAAATGCTTTCAGTACTTGAAGAGATGCATAGATCCTCTCTCTTACAGTCTGACTACAATAAGATCTTAAAATTAAAATGTTAATATAATAATATCCTTAGCAAACGTGTTAGCAGCTTATAACTAAAGCACAAACAGAAATATATTGAACTCTGTGTTAAACCAGAGAAATTATTAGCAAGTCAAGCAGAGGTGAGCAAGCAGATACATGCTTACTTCAGGGGCTTCTATATGTAGTGGTCAAAAGTTTAGGGTGACAGTTGAATGCCAATCGGGTTCACCACATATATCCAGAATAAACGGGACGGGAGGCTGATGATTCCAGAATAGACAATTTATTCAATTCGTACAAATGATTTAAAAAGACTGATCAAACAGCACAGGATCATGTGCAAAGTATGGAGTACTGGCCTGTACTTGATATAAATAACAGTTTAAAAAGAGAGAAGTGAAAGGCTCCAGACCCAATTTAACAAAGCTAAAATATCATGCATAAAACAAGCACAGCACACTTTAAGAATCCCAACATTGGTGTGATTGCACCAGTGGATTATCACTGCAAGCGATATTATATCATGAAATGACAGAAGAGGGCCTCTAGTTTACGGAGCCAATAACTCATCAATATTCAAGCCATTACACCAGGATTGCACAGTACCCGTCAACCATATTGCACATTACCCATAGAACAAAGAACAAAATAAAATAAAACAAAGAAACCAGAAATCAAACCAATTACTCAGAAAGAAACTAATTCTAAACAAGGCCAAATAATCGAAATGAAATCTAAATGTGGGAAAAAAACAGTGACCGTAAATATTCTGCCTGAAGGCAGCCCTTCAATTCATTAAAATAAAGCAGAGACCCACGCCGTCCTTATTGTCTTGACAACAAGTAAAGTATTGTTCCCATTAGTTTGTGGGTACACGCTGACTGGGGGAGATTACAGCGTGCATGTATGGCGACGCTGATACTGTCTCTCACACACACACACACACAGCTGTACGCTGGGCTCGCAACAAACAATTGGCGTCCACACCTGCTGCGCCCACGCTACACTTCCTTACAGGTCCGGTAGTGGAAAGAGAGAGAGAGGGAGAGAGTCCCTAAATAAACTTCGCCAACTCCCCGCATCCTATAGGCATCGCCGTCCTGTCAGGTAAAATTAGAGCTGTGATTTTATATCTACAATGACATAAGCATAACTGGGAAAGTAACACTGCTAAAACTATTCTGTTTTAGCTAAAGCTTTTTATTAAGGATTGACCCCATTACATATAAGGAACTTTATTCCAGCAATGTAAGGCCAACTGAAACAGATTTTTGTAATTTTTTCACTAACCTAAATATTCCACAAGTAGATGGTGAAATTGACACCCCAATTTCCAAGGTTGACCTCTTGGATGCTATTCAACAATTCCCCTCTGGAAAAGCAGTTGGCCCTGATGGCTTTGGCTGCGACTTTTACAAGGCGTTTCATGGAAAAATAGTCCCTCTCATGCTAAGAATGGTGAATGATTCAGTGAAAAATAAGAGGCTCCCCAGCTCACTCTATGAAGACAATATTTGTTTGCTTCTCAAAGCTGGAAAAGTAGAGACCGACCCTGCAAGACCAATCACTCTCCTTAATTGTGAACAGAAGTTGATAACCAAAGTCCTGGCCACAAAATTGGTAAGCATATCTCAACAAATGTACATCTGATCAGACCGGATTTATACCAGGTAGATTCTCATTTAGTAATGTTTGTCTGCTTTTGAATACATTATATTCCGTCCATGACAAGGACATTCAAGCTGCCATCCTATCTCTCAACCTATCGCTGTGTTGTATTGGTGATCTTTACATATATATTAAATTCGCTCCAATTCCTCAGCTCCAAACTAAATATCGCCTTCAACATAATTTGTATCGCTACCTTCAAGTCAGGCATTTTGTATGGGAGTGTATCCCAGAATTCACAGGCAAACCAAAGAGTCAAATGTTTGATGATTTACTTCTTTCACAGCCTGACTTTAAACATTTGATCTCCCACTTTGTCACAGCAGTAGAGGCCAGTCATCTCAGGGAGGCCTAGGCCACAGAATTGGGTGCTCTTGTGTCAGATGAACTTTGGGAGGAAGGTTTGTCTAGTATACAGAGCTGCTCTATTAATTCTTGATACAGATTAATTGAATTTAAAGTCCTACACAGACTGCATTACTCCAAAACCAAACTACGCAAAATATTTGAATCAGTTTCCTCCCTGTGTGACAGATATCGACTGCAGAAGGATTACTGTCACAATTATTCTGGCACTGTCCAGTACTGAGTAATTTCTGGTGTGACATATTTAATTGTCTTTCCAAACAATGGGAAATAAATAATCATCCCGATTGTAATTTGGACATTTTCGGTTGCTCTAGACAGTACAAGGGCCCTTCCTTCCAATCAGAAGCAGATTCTTAGAGCATGCATGGTCGCAGCTAAAAAATAATTTTACTAAATTGGAAGTCTCCATTGTCCCCATGTTTCAGGAGGTGGCTCAACAAAATGCTTCCCATTGCTAGGATGGG
Source organism: Hippoglossus stenolepis (assembly GCF_022539355.2). Classification (NCBI taxonomy): domain Eukaryota; kingdom Metazoa; phylum Chordata; class Actinopteri; order Pleuronectiformes; family Pleuronectidae; genus Hippoglossus; species Hippoglossus stenolepis. The sequence goes on from NC_061502.1 coordinate 500,471, forward strand.
ACAGATTCGTTTTAACAAAGGGAATTCACAAAACTACTTCTTGAAGGTGTGGAAACCATTTTTGATATTGCTTGATCAAATTTAAATGTCTGATTTGTATGTTTTGCTGGTATGTTCTGTCCTTAATCTGAGCAACCTTTGATCTTGAGCTGGCTCTGGCAGCCCTGCACTCAAATATGTATTTATTTAAATGTTTTTGTTTTGTTGTTGATTTTTCAGCTGATCGTGATAATAATGGCGGACCCTGTATCGTGTTGGCATCTGATAATGGTGGTGGACCACGATTGAGGTGGCAGCTGATGGTGGATCCTGATGGAGGCAGTGGACAATGTGGACTATAGTGGCATCCGATCGTGATGGTGGATCATGATCGTGGTGGCTGCTGACCATGGACTATGATTACAACAAGACTGCTTGATATATAATATTTCTCCTCAGATACTCGACCATTACTGACAATAATCCATCAATTCATTGACCTTTCATTATGCTACAAAATGTTTATTCTAATCAATGCTGTAAATACCCTTATCTTTCTGATGTTCTCCTTTACACTTGACATCTATTGCACTTCTGTCCGTCCTGGGAGAGGGATCCCTCACATGTGGCTCTCTCTGAGGTTTCTACGTTCTTTTTACCCTGTTAAAAGGGTTTTTTTTGTAGTTTTTCCTTACTCTTGTTGAGGGTTAAGGGCAGAGGATGTCACACCTTGTTAAAGCCCTATGAGACAAACTGTGATTTGTTAATATGGGCTATACCAATAAAATTTGATTGATTGATGATTGTTGTTTTTTTAGTTTTTATGTCTATTGTGTGTTTGTTGGTTTTAATTAGTTATTTGATGCTATGAAAATGGAGTGAAATTTCATTATCAACAGCTGTGATGGATTTCATAGCTCCACCTCAATCACTTACAGGGGAGACTCGGGCTTCAAATTACGTTGCCAGCATCTGTATCGGGAATAATTTGGCTTCCCTTTTGTACAGGGGGAGGAAGTGGTGACATGCAGATCAAGGTAACCTAGCCCAAGCCCCTCGGAAAAAAACATTACATGTCAGGAAGCAAGTTTGTCCTCTGAATATAGAAATGTCTGCAGTCACTTTTCCCTTTGTGCTGGACATAATTATACAGGCTACACAAACCACATACCTGTACCTACACACATTTTAAGATATTCTCTATTGATGTGTATTAATGTGACACTGGCTGCTTGTCTGCTTGAGTCCAGTACATCTGTAAGATGTAGAAACATTTTCTACATGTGATGAATGATGTTTCCACACCACAGTTCACTGCAAGCTCACGCCATAGCCATCTGCCTCCGTTTGTGATCCACACACCACAGATTTGATCTCTGCTTGAAACATTCCAACTCTCAGCATTGTTATCATTGCAGAAGATTAGCCTTTGATTTAGATTCAGAGGCATGCTATCATACCTTAAAACATGTTCTTTTAATCATGCTAGCAGCCCAACTTCGTGGATGGTAATCAATTATTGTCCACCCCTTTGGACCAGACTAAAATATCTCACTTATGCATTAGGATGACATTTTGTAAGACATCTGTCGTACTGTATTTGGTGGTTTTCTTATTGTGTTAGCATGCAGATTTTAGCATTTGGCTCACAGCACCGTTGTGTCTTCATACAGTCAATGAGCATAGTTAGACTTTTTATACAAGAGAACAGAAAATAACCCATCATGCATCAGTATATATTAATAATGTTTCTTATTTTTTGTAAACATATTGTAAACTATTTAAAGTAAGATTTGTGTAATGGATTGGAAAATGCCACGGGGGTGCCAGAGGCAGAGCATCTCATCCCAGAGGTGGTTTTGTAAGGCATGAAGCAAAGGGCCGGATCCAAACTGAAACTGTGGCCACTGCATGAGGACTTAAACTTCCACACGTGTGCTGAACCAGGCCTTTGAACTATAAATCAATCACATTTTATTTGTATAGCCTATATTCACAAATCACAATTTTTCATATAGGGCTTAACAAGGTGCAACATCCCCTGCCCTTAACCCTCAGCAAGAGTTAGGAAAGATGAATGAAGGATCCATGATGTTGCCACAGCAATGGATCCTGGATCTGCAAACAATGATGCACAAGGAAGAAGTCAAGTCAGTTATATGTATTGATGAGACATTAAAGTGATGAAGAGGGAGAATTGAGAAGAGCTAAAAGAAGCTTTGTGTGTCATGTGTCCCCTACAATCTAGGCCTATAGCAGCATAAATATGAGCTGGTCCAAGACAGACCTAAACCAGCTCTAACTATAAGCTTTATCAAAGTGTTAGGTTTTAGCCTACTCTTAAACGAAAGAGAGGAGTTCAATAGCTGAGGGTTCTGGCTAGGGCTGTGCCATATAATACCGTCCATGATAATACCGCCATCAATTTTGACATGGTAAAAATGTGTCAAATCACGTTATTAATGATATAGCAATGCAATGACGTATGATGCATTTACGAAAAAAGTGTTACTGCTAAAGGTGGAAACACAACAAACTTTTTTCACAACTTGAAGCGGGAATACACCGTCGAGTACAACCAGGTTATGAAGGCACGCAAGCAGGAGACATGAGCAGCTGGTGATGTGCGGCCCAAAAGTAAACAAACGACTCACCCGAGCATCGCTAGCTCTATATTATTATTAGTTCTCGCTAGTTGCTCTATATGAAATGGAAGAGCAAACGGTGGGTGGAAAGTACTGATGCGGTTACATATCCTTGCCTGCGATGTATGAAGCATGCCACGACAAACTAGTGGCTACACTATCGGCGGTGGAGTTTTTTGCCTCAACCACAGACCTGTGGTCGATCCAAATCAGCCTGACCGCACACTACGTCGACAACGACTGGAAGCTGCACAACTCCTGCCTCGAGACTAGTTTCTTTCCTGAGAATCAATATATCAATATATTGCGAGTGGTAGAAGAGGATAAACAGTGTGTGACAACAGACAGCGGGGCCAATGTTGTCAAAGCCATCGCTTTCAATAACTGGACCAGACTGTCATGCTTTGGCCATCGTCTGCACATTGCTATTGGTAAGTTTCATTTACCTTTAAAAAATGTGTGATGTATTTTTTTGAGAAATGTATGTTACCTTTTTCAAAAATGAAGTAAGAACAAATCCAAAAATCATAATCTTCTCTATTATAACCCCCAGGTTTATTCATAATAGCAGGCTGTCTCAAAACAGTTATTGTCATGGGTCATATTTCCATGGGAAATAATTCCTGCCTTTAGTTAATAAAAATGTCCCTTTCCTTTTTGTAAAATATGTTGTTGATGTGCTTTCATTTGTCTTTTGCACAGATTAGGTTGTCATAAATAATAGATTGTTGATTCAACCTGATGATGGAAAGTTCAGCCACCACTGTGATAACTGTGATAAGAATATCTTAAAAATGTGTCCACCTATAGCTTTATGACAATCTGATCTGCTAAAAAGATCTAAAAAGATCATCTGGTCACCCGTGTGTGTGTGAGTGTGAGGGAGGGGGAGAGACATACAGAGAGAGAGACTAACTATCTTTCTTTATCTTCAGAGAGGAGTTTGATTGTGGCTGCCTTTGCTCACCGCTCGATGCTCAAGTGGAAAAGGCCTACAGGCTAACAGGTCAACCAGACACCTGGTGCTAACGTCGCAAGAAGGAAAAGATGGATGGAAAATACCCTTAATTTTGTTTGCAGTAATAAATGCTGCTGCCTGCGAGCTGCAATCACAGATAAAATGTATATCGTCATAGCAAATTTTCTTGAAATATCGTGATATAATTTTGAGGCTCCATCGCCCAACTCTAGTTCTGGCTCCTATTCTACTTGTTAGGTGTCCTCTCGTTCCTCTGGGATAAGAAGAATCAACATTAATGGTTCATGGTTATATTCATGTTGCAAGAGGGACTATTTGCACGAAGAGCCCCCCTAGTCGACCCAAGAATGCATCTGAGACAAGCTTAAAAAGCCTGCTATTTATCTGGAGTCAGTACAATCGTTCTCACCCTGGAGTACAGAACCAAGGACAGAAATGGTGTCACATGGGAAGGCTGAATCTTCCTCTTCTTGCACTGAAGGCATAGACCAAGGCCTTGAATATTTCTCCAAAAGCACCTGACGGCAGCACTGAGACTGCACAGCCCAGTCATCAAGGTTATTGCTTTTGAAAGGAAGTGTCAATGCCCCTGCCAGATTAACTGGAAGCACTGTCTGTTGCCCAAGATCCAGAATGGACAAAGTCCCATATCCTGTGTGGGGAGTAAAACCACAATCCACCTCTCTTATGGATGTCTTCTCCAAAAGTTCTGTCCACAGCACCTGTGCATGTTGAGGGTTGGTCACAATTGTGAAAGTTGCCAACCTCGTCACAGGAGAACTGTTGATTAAAGCTCTATTGACAGGATGGGGGTGGGCACTTTGAAGACCTTCTCCTCTCCCTTGCTGGCATTGTTTTGCCTGCGAAGAGCTGTTATGGTCTGCTTTTGCACTTTGTTTCAAGGACGGAGAGTTGGCTAGTCCACTGTTAGCAGCCAATGTCTGTACTCTACAAGTGTTTTTACCGAGCACATTAGCTCACGACATCTGGAGCAATACCATAATGCCATAATGCAATAATGCTCTCAGGAGGAAGTCCATACTTGGACTCCTGGTGCTGAGTGAGGCAATGATCTTCTCATCCACCTTGAGCCCCTTGCATACCCTGAACACTCCCTTTGTCCCTTTGAATCTTGCTTCAGTCAGTCCCTGAATCTTTTCAAGGGTTTGAATGGTCGTCCAAGTGTGTTAGCTCATGACACCGCGAGCGATACACAGGTATGACAACTGATTAGGCTGGCTAGAGAGGATCTCACTCATCCTGTTCCTGCACCCGGATCTACCTGCTCCTGCACATGGGTCCACAATGGCGGTATCACGTCAGTTGTTGGCTCCCCAGCCTGAGTTGGGTGATATGTGGAAGTGCTAGTGGCTCAAGGAGCACCTCTAGCTGTACCAGGGATGTATCGGTGCAGCTGTTAGCTGATTACTCCCCAGTTTAAAGGTGGCAGAGAGCTGCCACAAATAATTGTTGACACTCATGGGAGAGCCACGCCACCTGGAAGATTTTGGTTCTGGGCTTTAAGTTTGATTATTTTGAAGTTGTTTTTTATTAAATTAACTGAGTGGCTGTCGTCCTGGCTGTTGTTGGGAGACCCCAGTGACAAGGGACTTTGCCACAGTCTGCTCTTTTTTTCTTCAAGAATAACCCTTCAAACTGTTTTCCTTTTTTCCTAATTTACAGCATCTAAGTTGCTGCAGTGTGAAATGATACATCTGTTCCCATGGAAAGGCTGATGTCTGTCCTTCAATTTGAGGCCTTTCTGAAACAGTAATCGTTATGACCTGAAGCATACTGTCGTAGTTTTGTCCATTATATTTTAATAGTAATAATACTGAACTTGGCAAGTTCAGACACATGATCTGAGAACACGGTTGATTAAAATGTCAGGTGGAGAAAAACAAGTAGTCATACAGGTTGCATTTAAACCTCTGAGATAAAGCAAAAGAATAGAAAATTGTAAACAGCATCACACAAACTGTCCATTTCACCCATCCGTATTTACAAAGGCACTCCCTGCTTCAGCTTTGACCAATTGCATATATTGTAGGTTGCCTGTGTAGTGAGGGATTGTTAGCAGCATTTCATGTGCTGTCATGAAAGTTTTGACCTCAAAAGTAGCTTAGATCCTCTGGATAAACTGTTGACTGATTGCGTTTGTAGACGTGTTCACAGATCTCTGCAAGTAGTTGTGTGCGTAGCAACATTGATATAAGAAAATGAGACGTAAGTTATAATAAAACAGGATTATCCCCCAGACGCAATGCTGGAAAATGGGAAAACCTAAGTCAAAATACACTTTGGCATAGTACTCACGTTAAGTACTTAACCTCTGATATTGAGACCATTCAAACAATACAATAACATGTTTTCTATTTTGCAATTCAGCATCTGGTGCTGCACTCTCACTCAGAGAGAGGATCTGGATTTAATAGACTCTCCCTTATATTTATTTAACTTGACACATCTGCTCAAACAGCCATGTTCAACAAAGATCTTAGATTGTTTATTAATAAGAGAGCCATCTGCCCTGCCTGTAGGCTTTGTTATCTCCCAGCACCCCTTAGAGGGGCCTCTGATATGACAATAATAATAGTAAGGTGAATCCATTCACTATTACTTTGAAAACAGTGCACTCACCACTGAGCTCTGGCTCCATGCGGCTACACCCCACTGAACCATGCAGCAGATGCTGAAATGTACAGAACAGCAGAGACTTTTACTTGCTACAGCGAGGTACAGCGTCTGTGCAGTTTGCTTTCACATAAAGAATTTTATTTTTTTTAAATAATCGCTGCTGTCCAGGACATTCAGTTATGTCGTGAATAATAACATGGCTCAGGGATGACACTGGATCCTCAAAATTTGAGGATCAATTTAGAAATGACACTGACAAAGTTAGTTGACAACATCCACCTGCCATACTGTAAATGTAAAACAACCATTGTGTTTGCCGACTTGGTTTTGTACATCAAATAAGTGATGGGTCATGCCATCAAGATGGTGAAAGCATTTTTGAGAGAAGCTTGCAGAGGAGACTATTTTGTGCTCACATACACTGTTGCTGCTGCATACTGATTTGCAATGGCGAGCTGAGGCACATTACTCGTTTCTTATAATGTATGCCCAGTTATAATATATATATATGTTGAACTACCAGAAGGCAACACAACAGTTGCCTTCAAAGAGGCCGCAAGGAAGTCTGCCACAGCCAAGAACCTATACAGAGTGAGACAGGTCCTGAAAAGTCAACTGCATGGAAAGAACAAGATGGGAGCACATATGTCCTGCCAGTCATCAGATACCCCGCTAGTATAACAACCTGGCCAAAGGAGGAGGTAGAGGCCACTGATATGAAAACAAGAAAGCTCCTCACAATTCCTGAAGGGTTTTACCCCAAATCCAACACCCTGGGACTGTACACTAAGCGGAAAGAGGGAGGTGGAGGACTAGTGAGCATTAGAGCAACTATCCAGGATGAAACAACCAAGTTCCAGGATTAAATCAGCAAGATGGCTCCAAGTGATAATCTGCTAAATTAATAACATAGACAGTGAAAATGCAGTTCACCAGCCCCTGGCCAGCAAACAGGATGTGAAGCCAGAGGAGTTCCCCAAGAGTCACACTGTGTCACTTTTAACAAATAGCCAGGCCCTTTTAATAGTCATATAACCTTCTGTCCATTGCTCAACACAGAACAGAACAACTACACTTGGATTTACCATGTGCTGAATGGCAGAAAACAATACTGGGAAGCAGATATATTAGCTGAGGAAAAGCAGGAAGGATAAGAGAGTTAATTTTCTTCCTCTCTGGTCACTGGCTTACAATGACCTGGAGGGAACACGGAAAGAGAAACAGACAAGCGAGAAAGGGACGGGCACCACACAGCCAGTTTACCCTCAGTGTTATCACAGGGGGACTCTGATCCGGAGCCGTCCCTCATTTCTGCATCAACAAACAAATACAGGCTGAGTGTTCCACTGACGATATCAGTTCTAATCAACTTGCGTAAGAGATCAGTTCCCACCAGTATTAACACTATTAACATTTCTAAAATTTCACTGGATGAGAGCATTGTTCTCTATCCATACTGTGTGGGAGCCAGCGTTTTACTTTAATCCCCCACTGTCCTCAGCTGGCAGGCTTCCAGGCCTCAGTGTGCTCTCACACAATGACCAGCAGCCAGTGGAAAAGCCAACAGACTGACCAGACTGATCTCTGTTTTTCCACACAGCTCTCCCCTTCCAGGCCTCTCCTCATTCTGTTTACACTGTTGGGATTCACTCGAAGCAGTCATTAGATATACAAAAAACAAACAGGGAACATATTACTTTTCTTATTGTCATCAAAAAAACAACTCTGATATTCTACTCTACTCAAGATGTTAACCTCTGTCTGTTCAAAGATGGTCTCTGGTGTCAGATGTGAAAGTCCTCCAAAAACCATCTCCATGGCAATTGGGCAAGTCCCTCTATTGAGGGAGGCCATGAGATGTGGCTGAAAGCTAGTAAGTTTATCTTTTTGATTAGAATGGTTTGCCCGGAAAGCAAAACTGGTGTTTTAGGAAAAAACTAATTGAATAATTCCTGGTTATGTACTTGAATATTGTCTGTCATTGCAGTGGTGGAGGAGATCATTTATATGTGTCTGTGGTTCATGTTTTGGTTCAGGTTGGGCACTAACCACCTTGTTAAGGTTGGAGAAAAAAGTACATCCTTGACCTGGAAATCGCAGGTTTTACAAAATTATCTTAGCTCTGTGGCTTCTTTAGCTTTTTTACACAGTCTGCATCTTGTCAGTGTGTGGTCCAGGTACCCTGCCATTACCAAAGAGAAATGAATCTGAACCTTTATGATCTATGGATTCTTGACAGCTGGGGTAACTTTCTGTTGTGTGAATGAATCATACACATGTAGGTGGTAGACATGGATTCTACTTTATATATAGTAAAGCTTTGCAATGCAAACAATATGCTGGATAGACAAATGAAAGGGCAGAAAGAGACAGATATCACTGAGCAACAGTGAAGCAACAGAAATAAAGATTCTGGAAGTTATATTTGAATTTCCAAATTCTGGACACAACTGCAGCAAATTCTCATCAAAATAAAAGACTAATGTGGGGTTCAGGCAGCTCCTTTGAACCTTACTGTTATTATTATTTTGTAGCACCTGTTATGCAAGAGCTTTCTTAACATATAGACTGACACACTGATCAGAAATCCTTGCCTTGGGGCTGCTTTCTCAGCAGCCTGACTCACACCTTTGTTGTTGCATGAGGCGTGTTTTGACTGACTTCAGAAGAATGTGCTGATGGCCTGTGGCTCTAGGGTCCACCATAATAACAGCCACATTCCTTCTGCCTACTGACCAGCGAGGATGGAATGCAATTAGCACCTATTAGAGAGAACCTGGAGGAGGCCTGTCAGGCCCTCTGGCATGGCCAAGCTACCAGCTCACAGCTGAGAGACCTGCAGAAACACATCCAGTCTGGTATTTACTATATGACCAAGTACATCTCTGACTATCATCATTAGAGTAATGTGATGGTGCTGTTGTACAAAAAGAAAACCTCATTCCACCCATTTTCAACCATATCAACGTAAGCAACTCGTTACAGACTGACGATCAGTATCTGTGACTACTGCCTAATAACAGCAAAGATGCGTAAACCTAAAGTGAAAGTTGATAAATGATGTGTCATAGATGATTAGTTGATGATGCAGGGTGTTGTGTCTTAACAAAGAGATTAAAAAGAGTAAAAGAAAACAGTCCTGAGTGCCCTGCTAGACGCTGACTCACTGCTTTTCCGTGACTTGCTTGATAACTTCTGGCTATCGTCTCTGCTTCAGCAGTGTATGCCTCCACAGCTAAGGACTCCGGTCATTCGCAGTGAGAGCAAGAGCTGGGTGCACAAAGACTGACCCTTTTTTCTTTTTAATCAGAGGACTTTAGTTATTGATGGCTATCTGGACGTGAAGAGAATTTCAACAAATAAGATAAGAAGTGTTTTCAGAAACAACTTGCCAACCCTACCTTTAAGAGAAATTTCAGTCAGCAGTAAATACCACTCCTAATAGGAACACTGATGCTGGGCCATGGACAAACTGCCGACAGGTCAGATGTAAAGGCATTATCCAGTTACAACAGAAAAACAATTTGAACTACAGATTGCATGTTGATCATTGCTGTATTTACCATACAATGCGAATGTTGCTAGCAGTAGAATGCAATGTTTCATGGTTTCAAACTGTATTTATAGAAAATCTGGAAGTTGGATTTTTCTGCTCATATTATTATTTTTCTGCTCATATTATTTTTTCCATGAAATGTTTTTGTCTGATGTATATTAGAGGCCTATGTTAATTGCACAATTCTATAAATTCAAAAATACAAGCAGCAACAAGATCAGTGCATGTCCATTCCAACACACCACATACATACCAAAACCTGTTTTATCATCAATAATGTGATTACACTTTAGTACTGTAGTAGAGATTGGAAGTACATACAATGGTGACTGTTAGTCATCTTGGACTTGGTTTGTTGTCATCACAGAAGATGTTTTCTCACAAACAATGTGTGGAGCCACATAAAGTGAGCATCCTAATGATGCTGTCACTCATCTGGGGACATGTGGACTCCTGTAGAATGCTGACAGTTGGAGCTGCTGATAGAGATTTTAGAGAATCCCACAACATCATATTTTATATTTTCAAATGTCATATATTGGAGCTGGCTATTATTGTAGGCTTTGCTCCCATTGTGACCCATGGATCATCAGGCTGTGCTGGAGCAGCCTTGGGATCTCGAACTCCTGTGATGGTGGAGCCGAGCCACAGCAGAGTAGGATCCTTATCTGATCCTGGAGAGGAGTAGCCATAGAGATTTGGCCTGGTTGCGTTCAGGTGTTAACCGCAACCAGAGGTTCTCAAGGCTGCGATGTGTGATGCCTGAGATGTGGCGACAGTGTTGAAGCCCATGATGAGTTTTTTTACTCCTTGAGTTCAGCCTTAAGAGAGGTAATTATTTCCCTTAACTTTGACACAGTAAGATTGAAGTATTCACACTCAGATCCAGCTATCATAATTTTAGTTTGTCCATAAAGCTGCTAAAAACTCAGAATCCCCAATAAGCCCATAAAGCTCTCAGAGATTAATCCAATGCTGCGAAACAGCTGGCCTAGCTGCCCGGTTAAAAACAAACCTAGCAGCCAGTTAACGTCAGCTAGCTGAGCTAATGAATGAAGAACTTGAGGTGGTTTGTATTCAAAATCCAGTTATCTGTTCTTCCCAGTAAATTATATCATTTAAAACAACCATAGTATAAGACGTGTAGCGTAAAAAATTTACTAGATAAAAGTTAAGGATTTTGCGTTTCAGGTTTTACTCAGAGATATGAGTCCTGTGAAGCTTGTTCACTTTTTATCGGTTGTTACTTTGCTTGTTATCTGTACAATGTGGGTAATGCAGAGATGCTTAGCAAAAACACTACACAGTGCACATTTTACATGCATTTTGCAAGTTAATAGCTATGTCTTTAGTTTACATTTTATTGTTATTTTTTTGTGTTCTATTTATTTTTCAGTTAGGATCTGACCTCAATGTGCATTTATATATTCATATCAAATTGCAGTAGAAATTAAACAAAAGTGTTCAACCTGTTGAATTAAAAAGAAATGAAAATCAGCTGTCATACACATAATGAGAATACATGTAAATTACGTATTAATTTAATGAAAACATAAAATAATTATAGTCAGATCTACTCTTGCCCTAACGAACGTCCAGTTTTTCGATAAAAATTACACATGAACACATTTAGAGATTTTTTGACAGCTGTCCTACCTACATTTGGGAGTAGCAACGTTTTTTCTTTTAGTCTGGATAATGTGTTTGCACTTATATTTTGGTAATATAATAGTTGTCTGCAATAGTGCTCCATAATGTGAAATATGCTGTTGTCCGTACACCGCCCCTTTTATGTGCACATGCTTGTTAACTAACGTTGTGTGACTGCCTAGCCTGATTGCGTTTGTTAAGTTAAGTTCGGTCGGAAATCAGAAAGATATTCTAGGTATGTTGAGCTCGCTTCGTAGTACAGGCCCCTGCAGTGCATTTAAAATATGTTTTCTGGTGGAGCAGAAAGTCCGCCCTCTGAGCCTCATTGATCAGTAGTTTGCCTTCTCTTTTCCATGAACCTGACATACATCTTCATTCTGCGTATGCCTGCCCACTACTTTGCTGCATAAGTTTAGTTACAATTATGGATATGATTTGGATTGTTAAGCCTTATGAGACAAATTGTGATTTGTGAATATGGGCTATACAAATAATATTTGATTGATGATTGATATTAAAAACAAAACAGAACATGAGGCGGTGATATTGTTGCACACAGAGCAGTTGTTTGAATAGAGGAGACATTGTTATTAAATAGATAAAATTAACACAATATCAGTAGATTAACACAATTAGCACAATATCACAACAAAGAATGGTTGCACTGCTGCACTCTGCCCATTCTACACTTTTTCCAGAATAGCAGCAATACACTTCTTTACTTTTATGACTTGATACCTGAGCACATTTTGTGATAATACTTCTGCACTTACTGTATGTGGCATTGTGAATGTAAGATTTTTACTTAAAATTTAGTTTTTTGAATCAATGTATTGGGACTCTCAGTAAAGTAAAGGATTTGAGTACTTCTCCCACCACTGCACATACAGTATTAACCCACTTTCAAGATTTCCCAGGAATGTTGGTGTTGGGGAAACTTGAGACATTTTGTGGCAGATTTGATAAGCATGCATCATTGCTGACACTAATTTGACTCTCAGAACTGTTAGAAACAAGGCTAATTCGCTTGTAAGCTCTTGCTCAGTGTGTACAGATTACCAGTGAGATCAACTATAAAAGGAAGGTCTACTAGGGTTGCTCAGTTCAACAAGGCTGCAACCTTTTTCCTTTCATAAAAAGGTTCTCAGTGAAAAGCACAGCTTCTGACCTTTCCCACGACTAAACCACTGCACAGCTGAGTGGTAGATTGCTTCCCTCATATTGCTTCAAACAAGGAAGCACCCAGATGGATTAATTGTTGATTACCTTAAGCCTTACACTAAATCAAACTATTTTTTACTTCCACATACATCACATTCATTTGGCTGACTTTAAAAAACATAAGCAGCAACTCAGTTTATAGACAAACAATTCACTTGAATGGAGAAGTGGCCTCAGACCTTTGGACCTCACTGTACATGCAAGTGCACATTCCTGGTAAGATTACTCAAAACTGAGAAGGATAAAATTAGTTATTTGCCAGAGCTTTAAATCCTGTCTCACTGTAAACTGCTGAGCTGTGTGTTTGTATCACATTCAGGGTTACACAGCTCCTTATATTTTTTTCATTGTAGTACTGTTTATAACCTAAATCATTAGGCACTTTTCTTTTTTGTGTAGACAATCTCTTATGTCTATCGATATAGATACACAGCATGCATAAACATGCTACCTTTTAAATTAATCAGTATTGAGTCGAACACTTCAGCTCATTTGCACTGGATTATAAGTGAACACATTTTTACTTTTTAACTATGTAATTGGTGCATGTCATTTAAAGGTTACATTTTTCCCAGATTTATATCCAAGCCACAGTACAAAAGTTGTTTGGATGTAATTAGCATCATGCTGTGCCTGCCATGTCTCTAATTGTGCACTTTCCTCGCCTGAAAAGAACATATGTTGAAGCACAATTAGTGAACTAAGAGAGCAGACATTTTCACTACATCTTAAAGCCAAACCATTTATGTCAGACAAAAGTAATTTAACCAGTATGTTATTGTTATACTTTTGATTAATACATCTTCCCCTATTACTAAATGAAGATATTTATCATCAAGATTATTTAAAGCACAAAGGGAAAATTACCAATTAGTGCCATAGTGGACAAAATGCCAAAACAACAAACAAACAGAGCTATCTAGAAACCAACTATCAAACATACATACATCAAATTACAATAGCTAATCTTCCTAATTAACCAGAAACAGGAGAAAACTGTATCAACAAAAAAATTGCAGTCTACTTGTACAGTCAAACAAATACTAAATCATAGAGCTGGCAGGTTTAAGAACAAAAGACTAATGATCTAGCGGGTTTGGGAGAGGAGGAGAATATGTGTCCACTTGCACCTCCACCTTTAGTCTCTCCTTCGCAGTGGACCAATCAGCTGCAAGGTCAATGGTAAATGGTTTGTATTTATGTAGAGCTAGACGTCATGACCACTCAAAACGCTTTACAGTACAGTTTTACATTCACCCATTCACACATACATTCATACAGTGAATCTAGGTGCAGCACTTTCTCTATGAGAAGGGGCTCAGTATCTTGCCCAAGGACACTTCGGCATGTGGACTTTAGGGAAGACTGCCGACCTTCAGGTTACAGCCGACCCAAGGTCTCTCCATAGTCCACCATCACCACTCCATCCTGGCATAAACCTATTTGCATACATCACTCACTTATACAACTTACCAACTCACACAAGGAAAAATAACACCAAGAAAATAAATCCACAGACCACTCAAAGACAATGACAGTAGTCGTAACAATGATTTACATCAATCAGCAGTAATGGCAGCTGCTGTAAAGACTGCAGGGATTCAGGCTATCGCGGATAACTCAAGACAGATCGCTCGTCATAGTTCAGTTCACTTCATCTCATTTTACAGTCTGCTGTGATGTAGAACGCATGTCTGTAGATATCATTCCTTGAATAAATGTCCATGTCTTTAGAGTTGATAAATGATAAACACAAGGCCTTTAATTAATTAGCTCTAACTGTATGAAAATGCATTTTCTAACTGATCGGCCTATTCCAGTCTATTTCAATGGTTTATTATTCCACTGTATAATGTTGGAGGACTCACAAGAGACAAATAAAAAAACAGCAGGAGATGAGGTATACTGACTTTTTATCCATAGTTACCTTCTCCACATGTCCCATTCACATATCTTGGAAACTCCACAACTTCAGGCCAAAAGCAATGAAAACCATATGACATCATGAGCGTTATTTTGTCTGACTTGACAACTTACTTTATAAAGGTGTTGGATGAACAGATGAGTATACTTGTTTCAATGTGTGAAATTCCACAATAATATCTTATTAGATACATTTTCAGTCAGATCGCCTTCTCTGTGAAGGGTTTCACCACCATCTAAAACCTGAAAGCCCATAAACGTAAATCAATTTTTATTATGCACCAGGGGAAGAAGTGATGCTCAATCTTTCTTTAATCCCCAGCATACTAACATTAATATAAAGTTTATTACAGAACCAAATACAGACACAAGCTCAGTGAATCTAGCTTTTTTATTAAATTATTCAAATAGATTAGACTTTAGACAACTCCTACATATACAGCAGTTACAGAGTCCGTAGGCAAAAATCTACCGATATGTGGAAATTGCTGATGGAGCGACCTCCAACAATGGGCTGGTTCTGCCATTGTATAGAATACGTACAATTTGGGCAAAGCTGGATGATGTACAAGAAATCTTTAATTTATAAAGTCTCCTGATAACTCTATTTATCATGTAGCCTATAAGCGAAACTTATGACACTTCAATTTCTTGTGACAACAGTGTTATAAGTTAAGTCAAGTGGCTCAGCTTGGAACTCTACGTAGTGTCTCCCTCTTTCTCCTTCTCCAACACAAGACAAGGTCTCTTGCTGGGTCTGAAAGCTGGAACCTTCATAGGTGTTTAATATATTTCGAAATGTGGCTAGCTGGGAATTGTTTCTGTGCCAACACACAAGACATGGCTGTCATTGGGCCCATGGATAAAAGTAATAAAAAAAAGGTGTTAGTCTGCTCTTCTTTTCACAGTGAGAGCTGTTTTTATGAAAATCGCAAATGCTTTGTATTTGCTATAGTACACTGATGAGTCTTTCAGTGCTTTGCTGGTAGGACACATTTAACTGGCTGGTAGGACACATTTAACTGGCTACAATATTCAGTCAGACAAGATTATTCCGTTACCACAGGGAGTGCACCATGAAAGTGCAATGTGCAGCGAACTGCAGAGATGGCATCCTTCAATGACAAGGACAATAAGTGAGGAGAAAAACATCCAGAAGCCATCTATTGTTGCACAAAGAAAACAAGAGGATGGAAGACGTGCAGATGTCCTTCCAGGTCCAGTTGAGATCTGCTCAGTGATTTAGACCATCTCAGACAGAGGCTCATCTACCTTTGGATGACTATTTTTTTCTAGGTTAGGAGAGAATCTAGATTGGCATCCAATCACATCACCTAGCCTCTGAAACCTTCCTGTGCATGCAATCCCTAGCCTCATATTACAACATCAAAGTAGTCCCATGGAGAGATCTTTTTAGTAAAGAGCTTTTGAGCAGGATAGGGCCAGAATCCCACACATTCTGGCTGTATTTAATCTTCTTGGTACCATGATGTTACCATTATTGACAGTGGTCTTACAGGTGGCCCTTATGATCACATCTAGTAGCTGTAAGAGATCCTTTAGTGCTCTTCAGTGACTACACACCTGGCTCAGGTGCAACATGGACCAGGAGAGCCTCAATGATATAGCAGTTTTGTCAATTGAGAGAAAGACGATTGGAGGCCCACATGGTGACAAGGTTATTGATACATTTGGCCAGTTGAAATCAAGACACCACACCATAATGCTTCCACCCCCCGAAAAAGTAGAATATGTTTGCACACAACACAACAGAGGCTAGGAGAGAAGTGAAAATACAGCATAATAGAAGAATAAAGATTTTGGAGATGGAAAGACCAGACACTTACTGTTTGAGTTTGGTTTTAGAGCTCATCACAGCACAGAGACTGCTGTTGTAAAAGTCACAAATTATCTTGTTATTGCTTCAGAAAAAGGGTTTGCCTCTGATCTCGTTTTGTTGGGTCTGAGTGCAGCTTTTGACGCCATTGATCATCACATCCCACTACAGAGACCAGAACATTTAATTGGCATTAAAGGAGCCGTCCCTTAAATGGTTTGAGGTTTATTAATCAGATTTACTTCAATTTGTACAGATTAACGATGAGTCATCAGTGTGCATACCTTATATATGCTAACATTAGGAAACATTATCATGAAATGCTAATTTGCTTTGCTATAACAATACCCAGCTATCCTTATTAGCTAACTAAACTCCATGTTTTCAGGACATAACTAGAAATAACACACTGTTGCATCAGCCAACAACCAAAATCAAATGAGTTATCACTACTGTGTAAATAATTTTTTGTGCATAATGTTAAAGGATTTCCTTCTGGAGATATTGCGTTCACAAGGCAAAACATTTGCTTCGTGAGATCCCCTGACCTCAGTTGAAGGTCAAAGGTTCAAGGTCATGATGACACATTGCGATATATCAGGAATGCCCAAAGATAATTTCATTACATTGGACACAAACAGTCACTTAGCGTCCAGGATGACCTGATAAGAATCTGGTGGTCAAAGCTCGTTTGGCTTATGAATGTGTCTTAAGAATGCCTTTAAAGAACCTTTTCAAATTTGGCACTGATGTTTACTTAAACTCACTGATCAAGTGATAATCTGAATTTAACTCATAAAAAAAGTTTGCAAAAGGTGGGAGGAAGTTCAGAGGTCAAGGTTGGCCTCACAAAACATGTTTATGGCCTCTTGACCATTGTGATATTTCATTGATGTACTCTGTTACACGCAAGATCTAATGCACTTCCGTCCATCTTGGGAGAGGGATCCCTCACAAATCTCTCTGAGGTTTCTGTATTTTTTCCCCTGTTTAAAGGAAGTTTTGGGCAACTTTTGCTCACTCTGGTTAAGGGCTAAGGGTGGAGGATGTTGCACCTTGTTAAGCCCTATGAGAGATATTGTGATTTGTGAATATGGGATTATGGCAGTGGACCTTGCCACGGGGCTCTCCCACACACAGCCAGAGACGGAAGTGTTACTTTTAAACATCTTTATTAATGAATAAACATAAATTCAAACTACAAACTTACAAACCTTCCTGTGGGATTGCATGCACAGGAAGGTTTCAGAGGCTAGGTGATGTGATTGGATGCCAGTGTCTCCGTCTCTCCAGTGTCTGGGTCTCTGAGTTCCTCCTGAGGCAGCGCAGACGCTGCCTTTTAAGCACGAGGACCAATCAGCTAACAGCTCTCACCTGCGCTGATTGATCCTCTGTGGTGCAGGTGAGGGTGCTCTCCCAGCCCCCTCACCTCCACAGGGATATACAAATAAAATTGAAATGATTGATTTTTCTTAGACCTGGGAGCTATAATACACTGCAGTTAAATAATCCTGTTTTATCAGATGATCTTTATATTCTGCTGGTTCCTTAATGGCTTTGCAGTAGTTGTTAGTGATTGAGATACAATTTAGTGGACTGTTGAATGGGATATAATATTAAGTCTAAAACAGTGGTTGCCATGACAAAAAGGTTCATACATGAAGTTAATATCAGTCTTCTCATCTAAATTAAGAGTGAAAGCAAATTGAAATCAACTTAATGTAAATTCTGTCACAGCTTCTTCTTTACTCCTCAAGTGGCCATCTGCCCTTTGAAACAAATTTCTCTGATAATTTTAGCTGATAATGGCCCATCAAAGCAACACAAAGTGTCATGCATGTGTCATGTTGATGGGCCATTATCAGGTTTCATTTCACACACACACACACACACACTCACCATACATATCAGCTCAGTGTTCTGGCTTTACAGCCATGTCTGAAAGCACAGACAGTAGTAAATGTGACACACTGCTCACAGTTGTTAAAGAAATTTGTTAATCCTTAGGCAGGGGTCACCCAGTCACCTGTGAAGGAAGTTAGATGTGGCTGAAAACAAAGAGGCCGACAACAAGGATTAATGTCTCATACTTTCATTCTATGGAAGGCAGATACGGGCTGCTGTGTGTGTGTGTGTGTGTGTGTGTGTGTGTGTGTGTGTGTGTGTGTGTGTGTGTGTGTGTGTGTGTGGTTTGGGGGGATGGCTTAGTAATCAGATGCAACATCTCTACTAAGACAATGAGAACAGAAAGAGGAGGTTAGTGGCAGGGTGGAGCAGAACTGTCAATACTTTTAATGCAGAATTCCTCATTGGAGTTGAGGAATGGAAAGTATGGCGGGGGGTATTACACTCATAATTGTGGATGGTGATAAAACCATTGTGGAGCAGTGCAGATCGATGGACAGATACTTTTTCCCAGATGACAATTTACCGAATGTGGTCCATTTTGTTTTTTGCTGTGACAACTGCGTGTGGTCTGTCTTAAAACGTGAGTATGCGATAGACCTCATGTATGAAGATAAATTAAAGTGGGATCGGATTAGTGTACATTTAAAAAAATCTGAGAAAAAAGACAACATTGTGTAGTTTAATATAGGACGACTTTATTGTACATGTAAAATATTTCTGCGCAAAACTACATAAAAAGTGCAGTGTTTGGCCCAACATATTCATGCCATAGTTTTGTTATTCTCTCTGAATTTCTTTCAACTGGCACTCGGTAGAGATGTTTCATCCGACTCTGATGCTTTTTTGAATTTTCCCCGGTGTTGATCATGACCTGCAGGACATAATCTGTTTGGTCATTGAGAGTGAGGGTTTGAATTTCTCTGATGTGCATTGCATAATTGGCCAAAGACAAATTTATGATAGTTGGGTTGTGTTCTTCTTTGTGGTATTTAGTTTTTTTAGTTTTTTTTCCAAACATACATACAAAGTAGTGGCATGTTGACCATATTGTCACAGCTCCTTTGTGCCCCCTAGTGTTTTTCCCCTTCCCTTGTTTTGTCTCCCCTCCAAAGGTGTGTGCTATCTCCCTCTGATGACTCTGTGGAGGCGCGGCCAGGGACAGTTCACCACCTCACCTGCAGCTCATTCGCTGATCACCAGCATGATATCTACCCTGGTCGTTCTGACAGTCATCAGTTCGTCTTCAACGCTACAGTGGTAGTCGCTCATTCTCGGCCACTCTGCATTGTGTATTCAGAGTTCAGAGTTTCCTTGTGTTACCCGAGACTGTATTCTCACCATTCTTTTCCTTGGGCCTCCAGGACTCAACTGCCCGGTCCTTCTGCCTTCCCTTAATGCTGGCAACATCACAAAGATATATCCCTCTTCCTCCGTCTTCTACACCGCAGCCTCTATCCACCGAGAAATAAACACCCTTGAACTTTCCATACTGCGTTGTGCTCTGTGTTTTTTCTCTGCGCTGGGGTCGAAAACACATTATATGTCACAGAACAAACTGGCCAGCTATGGACCCTGCAGAGTCAGACGCACTGCGCCATACCATAATGTTGCAGGGGAACCTTTAGCGACAACACAACCAGACCCTCAAGTGGACTCCGTAAACTCCGTTGGAGCCATTTTAATTCAAATCCACTCCCTGTCCTCTTCTCCCATGAATCCCACATCCCCACTCCCTAACGCTATTCCGGTGAGTTGGGGTCTTGCAGACGATTTTGCTTCAGTGCTCTCTCGTGTTTGATGACCATCATTGCATGTACACTTCTGATCCCGTAAAATAGCTTTTGTTGCGAGTCTCCTCTCTGCTCAGTGGGCCACTGCCCTGTGGATTAACGTTCACAAAATGAAGATTAACGTTACAATTTATCATTTCATCAATTTCAAGCTTAGATGAAGAACATTGTTTGACCACCCAGTTAGGGGCAACGAGGCAGCCAGTCGAAAGGGTACACGTTCCGTCACCGACTACGCAGTCAAGTTCCTCATTCTGGTCTAGATATTATTAAGGATGAATTAGCCGTCAAAGATGACACAGAATCCTTGGATGGATTGCTTTCTTTGGCCATCAGGCTAGTTAATCAAATTAGAGAGAGAGAGAGAGAGAGCAGGTCGCCTGCAAACCCCAGCATCAAACACTAGAACCTCACCCTGTTTACCTGCACCTGATCCATTAACCCCCTCGACCTCTGCCGAACCCACCAAGGAGCCTATGCAGCTGGGGAGGGCTCGGCTCACGGCAACAGAACGACAATGGAGATTCAGAGAGAGGCTCTGTCTGTACTGCAGCCAGCCTGGCCACACCCTTGCCCAGTGCACTAGCCTAAAAGATTAGGCTCATCAGGCTCAACCCTCATCAGGCTCAACCCCGTCAAGAACTCTGCTAGACACCAAACTCCTTACTTATTTTTCTCTCTCCCCCTCAAGGCCCTGGTGGATTCGGGGGCCGATGAAATCTTGATAGACTATAATCTGGTATTGCAAAGCATAATTCTCACCCCTCTTTCCGAACCCAGAGAGGTGAATGCCTTAGATGGCAGACATCTGGCTAAAATCACCCACCAAAACACCAGTATTACCCTAATTACTTCTGGCAACCACGAGAGACCATTCAGTTCCTAGTAATCCCCTCACTCTCCCCTGGTCATCTACACAATCCCCACTTTGACTGGAGACATCCAGGAAGCGCTGTCTGGAGGACTCATCTGACTATCTTCATCCCCTGTCTTAAAAAAGAAAGATGGCTCCCTGCAACCCTGTATTGACTTTCGAGCTCTCAATAATATCACTGTTAAGAATAAGTATCCACTTCCCCTGATAGATTCAGCTTTTGGTCCCCTTCACGCAGCCACCATCTTCACCAAACTAGACCTACGCAACGCTTATCACCTGGTCCGTATTAAAGATGGCGATGAGTGGAAGATGGCTTTCAACACCCCCCTGGGGCACTTTGTGAGTATAGGGTGATGCCGTTCGGCCTCAACAATGCCCCCGCTGTCTTCCAGAACCAAGTCGACGATGTACTCAGGGATATGCTTAACCGCTTTGTGTTCATGTACCTAGACGACATCCTCATCTTTTCCAAAAGTCGGCAAGAACATTAGCAGCATGTCAGGTTAGTGCTCTAGAGACTTCTGGAGAACAAGTTGTTTGTAGAGGCTGAGAAATGCAGTCTTTTTCTTTCCTGGGTTACATCGTTGAGAAGGGACAAGTCAGGGCAGATCCCGCCAAGGTGAAAGGTTTCCCACCAACCTCCCTCTGGACTGCTTCAACCATTGCCCATCCCCAGCCATCCATGGTCCCATATTGCTGTGGATTTCGTCACTGGTCTCCCCCCATCATTAGGTAACACAACCCTACTCACCATTGTTGACCGTTTCTCTAAGGGTGTACACTTTGTCCCTCTTCCTAAACTCCCCTCAGCCCTGGAGACTGCTGACCGGCTGACCAAGTATGTTTTTCATCTACACGATCTACCACTGGATATCGTCTCAGACCGAGGGAAGGCTTTCTGCCTGGCACTAGGGGCATCTGTTAGCTTATCCTCCAGCTATCATCCTCAAAACAACGGGCAGACCGAGCGGGCCAATCAGGACCTGGAAGTAGCTCTACGCTGTGTTTCTGCCCGACATCCCTCATCATGGAGTTCCCACTTGGCTTGGGTGGAATATACCCATAACTCCCTCGCCTTTTTTGCCACAGGTATGACACAGTTCACCATCATGTATGGTTTCCAACCCCCTTTCTTTCCTTCCCAGGACGAGGACATGGCCATCCCCTCTGTTCAGTACCACCTGCGCCGCTGCCGTAGGATCTGGAGGGAGGCCTGGGCAACTTTAGTCCGCAGGGCCGCCCGGAACGAGAGGTTGGCTATCCACCGACGCACCCCCGCTCCCACATACATGCCAGGACAGAAGGTATGGCTGTCATCCTGGGACCTTCCACTACAGGTGGAGTCACGCAAGTTGGCCCCCAGATTCGTGGGCTCTTATGAGATAGAGAAGCTCCCATCCTCCCTCAAGATACACCCCACCTTTCACACATCCCTCATAAAGCCTTTTACCCTTACCCCCCTTTGTCTTCCCTCTGCTGGTGTGTGCAATCTCCCTCTGATGACTCTGTGAAGGCGCAGCCAGGGACAGTTCCCCACCTTACCTGCAGCTCATTTGCTAATCACCGGCAGGATGTTTACCCTGGTCATTCTCTCAGTCATCGCCAGTTCGTCTTCAACACTACAGTGGTAGTCGCTCGCACCTGAAGTACCCCTGATAGAGTTGTAAAATTATTGAACCAATAATAGATGGACAGTACCAAAGCATATGTACTGGGGTCAATCCTTAATAAAAAGCTTTAGCTAAAACAGGATAGTTTTAGCAGTGTTACTTTCCCAGTTATGCTTATGTCATTGTAGATATAAAATCACAGCTCAAATTTTACCTGACAGGACGGCAATGCCTATAGGATGCGGGGAGTTGGCAAAGTTTATTTAGGGACTCTCTCCCTCTCTCTCTCTTTCCACTGCCGGTCCTGTGAGGAAGTGTAGCGTGGGCGCAGCAGGTGTGGACGCCAATTGTTTGCTGCGGTAGGTTTACTGAAAGTCACTTTAATGTAAATGGAGATCACGCAGAAAACGTTCCGCAAACATTAAGCACATTTCTGTCCATAGAGCCCAGCGTACAGCTGTGTGTGTGTGTGTGTGTGTATGAGAGACGGTATCAGCGTCACCATACAGGCACGCTGTAATCTCCCCCAGTCAGCGTGTACCCACAAACTAATGGGAACAATACTTGTAAGTAATGCGCCGGAACATTTATCCAGAGTCTATACTATTGTGTCTGTGACATTAAGTGTAGTTGTCTTTTCCTGTTTTAGTACTTGTCGTCAAGACAATAAGGACGGCGTGGGTCTCTGCTTTATTTTAATGAATTGAAGGTATGGCATAACGATTTGTTTTATGTTTGTAAATGTTTTGAAACATTTTGATAAACTTGTTTAATAATTGTGTGACCTAATATGACATGTTTGTTTCATAGGGCTGCCTTCAGGCAGAATATTTACGGTCACTGTTTTTTCCCACATTTAGATTTCATTTAGATTATTTGGCCTTGTTTAGATTTAGTTTCTTTCTGATTAATTGGTTTGATTTCTGGTTTCTTTGTTTCATTTTATTTTGTTCTGTGTTCTATGGGCAATGTGCAATAAGGCTGACGAGTACTGTGCAATCCTGGTTTAATGGCTTGAATATTGGTGAGTTATTGGCTCCGTAAACTAGAGACCCTCTTCTGTCATTTCATTGTATAATATCGCTTGCAGTGTTAGGATTCTTAAAGTGTGCTGTGCTTGTTTTATGCATGATAATTTAGCTTTGTTGAATTGGGTCTTGAGCCTTTAACTTCTCTCTTTTTAAACTGTTATTTATATCAAGTGCAGGCCAGTACTCCATACTTTGCACATGATCCTGTGCTGTTTGATCAGTCTTTTTAAATCAACTGTCCGACTTGAATAAATTGTCTATTCTGGAATCATCAGCCTCCCGTCCCGTTTATTCTGGATATATGTGGTGAACCCGATTGGCATTCAACTGTCACCCTAAACTTGTGACCACTACACATATGAGTCAATGAGACAGGAGATTGTTGACACACACAGATAGGGTCGATATCGGGATAAATTTGAGAGAGTCTGAGTTTCATCCAGTGAGTGTGAGGTACGATTTTACATTGGATTAGACCATGTTTGGCACTATAGATGAGGAGTGGACCTGGAGGAGAATATCATTCCATAGATAATCTGTAATTTCTTAGCCTATATCTTGCTCCCATGATGTTCTGAAAGCCAACAATAAGGAACTCTTAAGTAAGAATATTCTGTCATTTCCACATGAGATGACAACTTTCGACATAAAGGGTGGTATTAGAATAGCATCAATGAAAAGGTTTACAGGCTGAGAGGAAAATTGGGGGTTTGTGCGCCCGACAAAGCTACGAACCTGTAAATATGTTTCAAGAAATGACTGTTTGGGACACCAAATTTAGCAGAGGTGTTGAAAGGATGCAAAAGTGCCCTCAATATACAAATCATTAAATGACTTTATGCCAAGATTAGACCACATGGAAAAAGCTCCATCTGTTAGAGAAGGACCAAAAACTTGATTTTTAACTACAGGAGCGAAAAAGGTTTGCAATCTAAAATGGCATATTTAAAGCTTTTACTACATTCCGAGCAGGTTATACCACTAGGTGTGAAGATGGCACCCAGGAAGATGCTTCCAGCCTCAACCAAGCTGGGGCAGCTGAGGGTTGATTACTCCTCATGTTCAAAAGGCAGCAGCAGAGCTGCCACAAGGAGGGGGCACATGAGAGGAACAAAAGGAGAGACTGAAAGAGACCGAGCGGAGCTGAGCTGTCTCGCCAACAGAAATTGCTGACCCATTTAAGTTGAGTTGTTGGAATTTATGTTTGCTCCAGTAAAGAATGAAGCAAGTTAAAATGTGAGTGAATGGTCTCTGGCTGCTGTGGAGAGACCCCGGTGGCAACGTCACTTGCCACTAATGGATACAGTAAGTGAATCTCCTCCTTTAGCGTACATGAGAGGCAATAGACAGGGTATCATTGAATATCTGAATACCTCCCATCTTGAAGCAGCAATGAAAGGTTTAACTTAACATAGGTTTGAGGATATTATTGAAAAAACTGAATGTATTCTGTCTGAAAGATGTATTGAAAGGGTTTATTTAACATAGGTTGATATTACCGGGTCAAACGATATGTTTCTTAAAAGTTGATTGTCAGTACCATCTGCCCTGTTACTCTGAGTTTGGAGAGGCAGCCCTCCTCAAGATCCTGTTAACAAAGTCAAGTGCAGCAGTTGGGTCAGTGAACTTGCGGAAAGCTCCACTTGGTAAAGTGATCCTCTGTTTGGCCGGGTAAAAGAGGCCAAATTTTGATACCGAGGAAGGAATGCAGGAGGAGCTAGGCGTTTCCAAACTCTGCGTCTTTCTTGACCACACATGGGGCAAAGTCAGGGAAGATGGACAGTCTCTTGCCTTGGTATAGGAGAGGGGCCGCTTCCCCCGCCCAGCATAGGATCTCTGCACTGATGTTAAAGAAGTGGATTCTGATCATACAAGGCTGTGGTGGGCCCCCATCATTGGGCCTCTCTTGAATGGATCTGTGGGCATGATGCAAGAGGGGCATTTCATCCAGATTTAGATTCATGTCCTGCTGAAGTTTAGAGATTAACCAGTTATGAAGCGGTTCATTCTGGTGAAATTCGCCTAAAAGGCATACCCAAAGTAAATTGAAAGCTGTTCTTGAACCATTTGGAGTACATGCATGGTTTTGGTCTCTTTGGAAAGGTAACACTGAATTTTGTTCCACAACAGTCAGAATCACTGTAAGTGCTACTGGCATTGAGTAATAGAAGTTGGAACACACTGAAGTAGAAGGTTTTTATTTCCGCCTGAATATTTTTTGGTAAACAGATGCCTGCAGATGACTCTAGCTGGGACTTATGAGCTGGAAAACACAATGGGACCACAGCATGAAGCCTTACCTAGCCCAAGTTCAAATTTGATAACAATACCACATAAAATGAATATTTTACACATATTTTTCTAAGGGTATGTCTAGGCGTTTTCCAAAAAAGGCCATTTGGAGACTCCAAAGGCCCTTGGTAACCATGGTCACACACATACACAGTGAAAGAAAAGGGGCACTCACACACACACCTCCCCCAGATCAGAAGTAACACCTAAAGACACACACACAGTGAAACAGAGGGTCATACACAAAAACAACAAAAACAACACTTTTTTTGCCTTTTACGCACAGCTGTTTGTCTTTACGCAGTGATTTCCTCGCTGTGGCTTTAAATTTACCCCCTGAAGCGGCATATCTGCGTGTTCGAAATTTCATTGGCTATACGAAGTGCCAGTCATCAGAACAATCGGTTCCAATTGGCTCACTCTTTACACGACAGAAGAGGGCAGGCACTGTCCTTCAACGAGGTCTCTCGTAGGCTGTGGACAGGACATGCCAGCTCCTATTGGGTCAAGTGAGCTGTCAATCTAAAGTTCAGAGTGCAGCCTCCATTTTGAAATCAAGATATCAGCTGTGTTTACATGCAAACGGGAGTTACGAGGGAAAATTATCTTCCCTCCAGGTCCTCACATTTAGCTTGGATTGCTTTAACTTCACCTCTAAGAGTATTAACTATGTTGATGAGAGTAGCCAAGTCATCACTGCAGGTGATAGCTGAGAGATCAAGGTCCTTTCTGGTAGAGCCCTGTGAGTTCACTGTTGTTTGTAATGCAGCCACAGATGATTTTTAACATTTTGTTTTACATAACATTTCATTTCAGAAAGTACAATTTTCTTCAAGAAAGCCAAACAACAAAGTGCCATAGGTAAGTTGCATATAAGAGCTACTAAATCGCTACTTTTTAAATTTTATTTTTATTCAAGGTATAGACGGAAGAGATGTGTTTTTAGTTTCCGGTATGTAGACTTTCTGCTGTCCTGATGTCATTGGGGAGCTCGTTCCACCATTTAGGAGCCAGGACAGCAAAGAGTCGTGATTTTGTTGAGTGTTTAGCTCGCAGTGAGGGAGCAACAAGCCGATTGGCCGATGCAGAGCGGAGTGAACGGGCTGGGGTGTAAGGTTTGACCATGTCCTGGATGTAGACTGGACCCAATCCATTCGCAGCACGGTACGTAAGTACTAATGTTTTGAAACAGATGCGGGCAGCCACTGGTAACCAGTGAAGGGAGCGGAGGAGCGGAGTAGTGTGAGTGAATTTAGGTAGGTTAAAAACCAGTCGAGCTGCTGCATTCTGGATGAGCTGCAGAGGTCGGATGGCACTAGCAGGTAGACAGGCCAGGGGGGAGTTGCAATAGTCTAGGCATGAGATGACCAGAACCTGGATCAGAACCTACGCTGCCTTCTGATTGAAAAGGGGACATATTCTCATGATTTTGTGCAGCATGTATCTACAGGAGCGTGTTGTTGTAGTAATGTTGGCAGTAAGGGAGAGTTGACTGTCGAGTGTCATACCCAGGTTCCTACCAGTCTGGGTGGGGGCTAGCACGGAGTTATCAATAGTCAGAGGAGAGAGCAGCTGGGGTGGATGTGTTGGGCAGTGTGATCCAAGTCCGAGTGAGAGCAAGGAAGTCAAGCGATTGCTAGGTAGCAAAGCCAGAGATGAAGTCCGTCTTGCGGGTAGCTGACTGGCAGTTCCAGAGGCCCCCTGTGACAAGGTGTTGGGTATGTGTGGAATGGATGGGATAGATAAGAAAGGAACAGATACGGTAATGGTGTGAACTAGTACGAGGCTTATAGTATCTACGAGTAGATATGCGAACAGGGACAGAAAGTATACACATATTCAAATAAAAGGAAACGTTATAGCAGTCTTATACTCAGCCTCCAATGAAAGACTCCTTTGTCTTTATCCTCCGAGTCTTCATTTTCCGAGTCTTCAGACTCTCAAACACTTGAGTGAAACAAAATCCTAGCTCATACAATTCAAGGTAAGACAAAACAGTACAAACTAGCAATCTAGTTAACCTAAGACAGCAGATACAATAGTATTCTAGCAAAGAAGCTTATTTAAAGAATATGCTTAGCCTAAATCCAAGTAGTCCAGTAGTATGAAACCCCAGAAGTCCAATGCACACAAAATGTTTGCTTTTTGGAACTGGGATATATACCTAACTCAGCTGTGCTGACCACACCCCCTGCTCATGAGTCAATCAGGCACCAGGTGGCAATGGCAACTCAGCAGGGTTCACCAACAAGAGACACTTGTCACCTTAATCAGTGAAGAGGTGAGTTTAACAAAATCTCCTAATTTGCCAAAAACTGATTATGGACAAAGTCTATTTCCTCACAGGTAGAAAGTAAAAATATAACTTAGTCCTTAACAGAATTGGATTAAAAGTCAAGCACTTTAACTCTAACTGGTTCTCTTTAACTCTCAAACACTTGAGTGAAACAAAATCCTAGCTCATACATTTCAAGGTAAGACAAAACAGTACCAACTAGCAATCTAGTTAACCTAAGACAGCAGATACAATAGTATTCTAGCAGAGAAGCTTATTTAAAGAATATACTTAGCCTAAATCCAAGTAGTCCAGAAGTATGAAACCCTAGAAGTCCAATGCACACTAGTTAAACTTTTAATAAATTCCTTTCTGAGCATAGGGTTTTGGAAAATGTTTAAATGTTTTAGTCTAGTTTATCATATATGTCCCTCTTCAGTTGCTCAAGTGCCTTGGTGAACATCTCCCAGTTATCACCATCAGGATTCTGCCGCTTGGCGGTTGCTTAGGGGAGGTAAGGGCTCCACCAAGGCCTGCCTCGCGGGGTTCCTCTTGGGCCGAGTTTTGGAGGTTTCTTTCTTATCAGCCATTTTGGCAACCTATACGGTGCCCAAGTTTACTGGCCCGTAGGTACGGTTTAATATATTTATTTTATGTGACAGTAGCTGCATTAGGGGTAGTGCTAGCGAGCAGTGTCAGCTGGAATGTTAGCGGAGAAGTAGCGTCTTTGGTAAGCATGACAGTTTACTCACGTCATTCTTTGTTTTGAAGGGCAATATGACCTGAGCTTCATCCACGAGCAAAACAAATCACAACGTGACAGAAGTTGTGGTCATGAGGGTTAATTATGTCTGCATCATGGATTAATGCCGGCTGGCATTAGCTGGCTCAGGAAAGTCCAAGTCTCTGACTGCTGCCTGCTTCGGTAGTCACTTAGAAGTGGTTTGATGCCGTTAGTTGTTGTTCAAAAGAGCAACAGGGATCGACAGACACCAACAATATACTTTAAAGTAGTATTTTCATAAAATAAGGTAAAACTGTGTTAAAAAAATAAACAACTTTTGCCACTACTTGGGGGAGCTTCAGGAAACGTGACCTCACTCCATTGTGTCTGACAGCGACCCTCTCGTTATTTTAAGATAGCTGATGTACTTTATATATGCTGCAAAATTCAATATATCCACACTTTTATGGTGCAAAATTATGACTGTCATAGATATGACGCAATTGAATGAAGTCTTTTTTTCTTTGTTGTGTAATGCTTGAGTGATGTGGTTCAGACAGTCAGTGTCAGTGTTGAATAGTGTTCTGTTCCCATAAAGTTCTGAAGGAGAAACTGTTTAAAGTCTGTTTGTCTGTGATTTAATGGATCTGTGTTTATCAGAGGGTAGTGGTCAAACACATGGTGTCTGAAGTGGGAAGGGTCCTTCAGAATGTTGGCTGGATCACATGTCGACACTTGACTCTTAACAGAGCAGCAGTACAGTACCTTCTTCACCACTGCGGTGGTGTTGGTTGTCAAGAAGAGATCCTCATCAACAAAGAATCATAAAGTTGAACCCCTTCACAGCTGGAAGATCAGCCTTTCAAAGCATTTCATACTGACTGGTGTGAGTGCTTCTGGACGGTAGTCATTCAGGTTGCTGATGACAGACTTTTTAGGCAGTAGGATGATTGTAGAAGACTTCAGGCAAGGAAGGATGGTTTTTGAGCAGACCTGTAGAAGTGCTGTAACAGCCCCCAATAGGATCCAAGGTTTAGAGCAGTGATCACTAACCTTTTCGAGCCCAAGATCGCTTTTTAATTCCAAACGTAAGCCGAGATCTACCACCCTGATGTCTTCCTAGAAACCCACTTAGGAGGGTCATATTTATTAGTTTTTGCAATTTCTGTTAAAGGCTGAATGTACGAGCATAAATATACACAAAGAAAGGCAGTTGTGCAACTTTATCTATTCAATGCACAATATTCACATTAATATCAATTCATATTTACAGCATCTGTTCAGTGCACAATATTTAGCTTCAGTTCAACAATATGTTCTGCAGAGGAGCTGCTACTGCAGCACAATGGTTTTACATAGGCTTTGCCTTGAATATGGCCATAAATATGACTATTTTCTTTATGAAAGTAGTCCCTTGTACTCAAATAAATACAAGTACTATACAGTATGAAGCGGTGCATCTTCCGCTCCTGCAAATATTTTCACAATTAAAAAAAACTTTTTAAACAAAAGAATGTAAACCGTCAACAGAAACGCTTTTATTTTGAAACGCATACAGAAAGTGGTTTTAACATTTTAAAATGCATGTTTGTGACATAATTTCAACAAATAAACATTAAAACTCAGGTGAAAG
Organism: Hippoglossus stenolepis; assembly: GCF_022539355.2. NCBI lineage: Eukaryota > Metazoa > Chordata > Actinopteri > Pleuronectiformes > Pleuronectidae > Hippoglossus > Hippoglossus stenolepis. Next base: position 531,038 of record NC_061502.1, read on the forward strand.
ATCATTTTCTCTGTTTATTCTTCTGTGAAACACAACGTTTATCAGTCTATGACACAAACGTATTTACAACACTTCCCGAACCCATTTCAAAGTAAAAGCACTCCAGCGTTTCACTTTCTGAATACATTCATTAGTTCTCACGGGGCTTTAATTGTTATCGACAGACCAGAAGATGCGCGTCTTCATACCGTAGTGTCCTGGTGTTTAGTTTAGTACATAAAATGACTTGTTTTGAAGGCAATGCAGTCGATAAACCAGCAGCTCTGCCGCCAGTAGCGGATACTCTGCCGTCTGAACAACAGACAACCGACACACAGCTGATCTGCAGCGCAACTGGAGCCAGTGAGTTCAGAGAGTTCGGGATCGACAGTGAAGACTGCGAGATCGACCGGTAGATCGCGATTGACGGGTTTGCGACCACTGGTTTAGAGAGACTGCCTGTATACCTTTACTGTTATGGATTAGTCTAACCACTCTCATGCATCCTTTTAAGGGGGCGGGTGGGTCAACAACTCTCAACGACCCCCAAAATACTCCTAACAAAATCAACATCATGGTGGGTCCAGCCTCTCAGGTAACCTCAACAACTCCTAACGACCCTGCAAAATACCTTGGATTCCCTGCCGAAGAAGCCTCTTGGAGGAGAGGTGAAACATTTTCAAGAAACTCAACCAAGTCCAGTTGACCTGTTTTTTAGCACTTGGATTTGATCAGATTAATTGTTGAACGTTGAGACTGTGAGAAACCCTAACCCTAACCCACACACACATGTCACCTCCTTCCTAATTTACGTAGTTTTATGTGCCAAGTCCAACATGTTCTTCAGGGTTCTTCTCTTTACTGTTTCAAATGTTGGTGTTTTAATAAAACTCAGAAATGCCCCCCCCCCTTTTTCTTACACACACACTACACCCCCCCTCAAAAAATAAAATAAAAACAAGGTATGAGCTAAACCGAACTAAACCATGGATTCGGAGTATCATTACAGCCCTACTCATCATGTTACTGTGTTTCTGCTGGACATGTGTTCAAATGGTTTGCTAACAACTTCTCCAAATAAACAAGTTGTCAATGTTAAGTTCACCTATTGAATTTGAATTTGGTTTCATAAAGGGTTGGCCTTGGCGGAGGTATGCAATCTACTCAGTGCTTTTATTTTTTAGGGTTTAGGGTACTAACCAGAGAAGTATACTCTGTTTCTTTTAAGTCCCATGACAGTGGAAGGTAACAGAGCAAGAGTGATATCCTCACCATATCTGTTAGGCTTATATCTGGAGCATGTTGAAGACATGATCATCTTGATGACAATGTTCATTGTAATCAGACGGCAAAGTTCTTCAGACACTCGAAAAAGTCATCAATCTTGAATAGGTGTAATACAGTTCTTAGTTTCTTTACAGAATCAATTCTAAGAATCTACCAAAGACAGCTGTTCTCATTTTCTGTTCATTAACCCTGGTGTTGTTCCTGGGTCGGATTGACCCAGAGTGTGTGTGTGTCTGTGTGTGCGTGCGTGGCTGGTCAGGGTTAGGGTTAGGGTGACCCACGGATTCTCCGTGGGTCTCCTGGGGGTCATTTAGACCCACAGAGAGGCCGGTGTGTATCTCCTGAGATCACAATTGGAATCAGCTATATTGTCGAGCAAATTGACCAATTCCCCAACCCCAACGTGTGTGCGCGTGTATAGGGATATAAATAGATTCAGGACACGTCCGTGTGCCGTTCTCCCTGACCAGGTCACGATGTCACGTCAAGCGCGTTTCACCAGGTTCTCCAACAGCTGTTCTCCTAGCAACAATCCTCTGAACTCGAAGAGGACTCGGAAGAGCAGGACCGAGAAGTGGACCGAGAAGAAGACCGAGACGACGACGAAGACGGCGGCAACGAAAACTACGACCCAGTGTGTGATGCTGCTGCAGATTCGTCATCGTGTTCATCCTCGGAAGAAGAAGAAGAAGGAGAAGAAGGAGAAGACTACGGCACCACCACCACCGGACTCGTGGAAAGCGAGACCTTCCTGTCAAGAAACAGAGAAATAACATGGTCCTCGAGGGTGTACGACCGATCGGAGGGCCGCTGCTCCTCCTCCTCCTCTGCTGCGGCCCAAAGCGCCGCCGGCGCGGCTACGCCCATCGGGGTCCCCCCGGGCCCCACGACACACGCGACGTCCCGCGCCCATGACGTAGTCTCGACGTTCTGCCTGTTCGTCACGCCGACGGTAGAGAACATCATCCTGGAGATGACGAATCTGGAGGGTTGTCGAAAATACGGCCGTGCGAGAGGTCTGGGACGCGTGGGTGGCGCGGCTGCCGTGCCTCTACAACCCGGGGCCCGAAGTGACCATGGACGAGCAACTGGTTCCGTTCAGAGGTTATTCTTTTTTTTCATTTTTTTTTATATTATTATTATGTTATGTTATTACGTTATGTAGCTATAGCTAGCTAGCGGCTGCTAGTCTTCGTCCTCATCTCCTCTCCTCTCATCTCTTCTCCTCTCCTCCTCCTCTTCTTCTCCCCAGGCCGGTGTCCTTTCCGACAGTACATGCCCAGCAAGCTGGCGAAATACGGAATCAAGTCGTGGGTGGCCTGCGACGCCAAATCCAGCTACGCTTGGAAGATGCAAGTCTACACCAGAAAGCCGAGCGGCGGATGCCCGGAGAGGAACCAGGGGTTGCGGGTCGTGCTCGATGTCACGGAGGGACTGCGCGGCCGCAATGTCACGTGCGACAATTACTTCACCTCCTACGAACTCGCGCGGCAGCTCCTGGAGAGGAAGATCACCGTGGTCGGCACAGTTCGGAAGCCCGAGCTCCCGACTGGGCTGCTCACGGTCAAGGGAAGAGAGGTGTTCTCATCCAGGTTCGCTTCACGCCCACCGCCACTCTGGTGTCCTACATCCCAAAGAAAAACAAGAACATGGTGCTCCTGAGCACGCGGCACACGGAGGCCGACGTCACCGGCCGCGAGGACGGGAAACCGGTCATCGTCCTGGACTACAACCGCAACAAAGGAGGTTTGGACAACCTAGACAAGGTGATCGGAACGTACAGCTGCAGGAGGATGACCGCGCTGGCCCCTGGTCGTCTTCCACAACATCCTCGGCGTCTCTTCCAAAACGCCTTCGTGATATGGAGAGAGATCAACCCCGACTGGATGCCGGGCAAGCGGAACAAGCGGAGGGGGTTCCTCGAGCTGCTGGGAAAGGCTCTCGTGACACCTTTCATTGCACGAAGGGAGCACATCCCCCGCACGGAAGCGTCCGCCACGGTTGTGAAGGCTGTGAAAGCCGCCGCATGGAGAGCTCTTGACGACGACGACGACGCTCGACCCGAGCGTCCGGCCTCCTCCCTAGCCGGGGGGAGTAAGAGGAAGAGGTGTCAGATATGCCCCACGAAAAAGGACTGTAAAACTCACACCGTGTGCTGCGGGTGTAACAAATACATCTGCAAGGGCTGCTCACTTGTCTATTGCCCTACGTGTGCGTGCTAATATGTGTTGGGCTATGTGAGGGGGTTAGGGTCCACAGTCCAAGCAGGAGGAGGAGGAGGAGTGGGGACAACACAACAAGGGTTAGTTAAATCAGTACCCAAACGCTCACAGCCAACAGCCGGGGGAAGCAGGGACAACACAAGGGTTAAGAATGTCTGTTGGGCATTGAACTGTTTCCTTTGAACATTTGAATTATGCCCTTTCAAACCAATGAAGTATTTCCTATTTTTTGTCACAGAAAGCAAACTGAGTGACAGTAAAGCTAATAAAACGAGCTTATAAAAATAGGGAATTGAGTGTTCAACTTCACTCCACCGCTAATTGAAGACTTTTTAATAGTAGAGTATCCGCATTGCAAACATCCCCTGACACTGTTGCCCCTCTGAAAAAGAAACAAGTAAATCAGAGGAGTTCACAAAAACATGGTTTAAAACAAACATCACAGAAGTAGAAAAGGAAGTGGAATTCCACTAATCTAGTTGATTTTCGCCTAGTCTTAAAAGATAGTCTGATAATCTCCAAGAAAGCCCTCTGAAATGCCAAAGCCTCCTATTATCATCCTCAATAGCAGAAAATAAGAACCCCAGATTCCTCTGCATCATGATGTCTTAAGCTTCTTTACAAATAAAATAGTGACTGTCACCACCTTCAATAGCACAAATACTCATCCAGTACAGTGGTCTTAGAACCATCTGTAGCACCAGCTATATATTTAGATATTTTCTTCTATAGATCCTTATGAGCTGACTTCATCAACAACTTCAACATCAACTCGTCTATTAGACCTGTTGGGATCTAAAACCAGGTAAAGAGAACATGTAACCCAAGAAGCCTGAGCCAGAGTTTTCAGCAGTTGGTCAAAGTATGCCAGAATTCCATTGTGGACCCCCTGGAGTTGCAAACCGCTGTTTGAATTTGAACTCTGGCCTCTCACTGGCTGAAAGCCAACAGACTCCCTGTGTGTACAAGTTGTTCTGTGTGACCCAGTCTCTAAAAGGGAGCAAACACGTAGACATTTGTTTTACTTTCAGTTTCGTTTTCACCATTCCCCCTTTTTGAGTTAACCTTTATTTTTAATTTTTTGTTAAAAGACATAAGCCACACGTCTTTCACTGGCGGGTCGAGTTTACAGACTTCTATCTGATCCACAGTCAGCTGTGCACAGTCAGCTGTTTTTGCCTGCAGAAGGATGAATGACTTCGTAGAGGAGAATGGACAGAATTCCCTCCTTTTTGTCAACATCGCTGCCACTGAGGAAATCAGCTCATCGCCGTTCGTTCCAGGGACGAGATAACGGCCACAGCCTGCTCTCAGCCACGGACCGCGCTGATTACGCTTGGACCAACCACGGAGCAGCACCAAGCAAGAGTGTTATGTCTGGGCAGAGACTAGTTTAATAGTTAGTTTATTGTTGAATGCAATATTGTGTCGGACCGCTGGATCCTCGTTGTTGCTTTGCATTTACTGTGTTTTTGCGCCGTGTTTAGAATCCGTGCTTTACGCAGCGCCGGTGCACTGTTAGGCTCGCCACCGTTAGAGCAATAGCGAGTATTTTACATGTTAGAAGACCGGTACCCAGCTGCATGGACCTCAGTTCCCCCACCTGGTTACGTGGTAAAATCACTGCATATTGTCCTTGGTGATTTAAATGGTAAATGGTTTGTATTTATATAGAGTTTTTCTAGTCTTGATGACCACTCAAAGCGCTTTACAGTACAGTTTGCCATTCACCCATTCACACGCATTCATACAGTGCATCTATTTGCAGCACTTTTTTGTTCTATGAGGGGCAATTCGGGGTTCAGCATCTTGCCCAAGGACACTTCAGCATGCAGAAGGGGAAGACTGGGGATTGAACTGCCGACCTTCTCAGCTACATTTAGATCTCCTCTTATCACTTGTTGCATGTTTCTTTCTTCTCTCTCTCTCTTTTTCGTCTAACCTGCTTACACACACACATTCAGACACATCTTTATACACAATCACACTTATACACACCAGATAGTGTGATCGAGTTTGCCATCAATTGCCATATTGCGATTAGAGCCACGAGTTAGGTCACATTGTTCTTTGTTCTCGACTTTTCAGGAGGTTCCCCAAGGAGACACTATATACATTGATGACATGTCCTCCATCACCTCAACTCCGACAGACACAATGTGGAGCTTGAGATCATGGACGCCTTTAGGGGTCACAATCTCACTATTGACAACACTGTCCAACAACACACACACCCTCTCTCTCTCTCTCTCTAAGGTTCACACATATAAATATTTTTTTTATCGCAGATTCCTCCCACAGTGGTGGCTGCAATTTCCATTATCAGGTTTAAAACAGGTTGAATCAAGAATCTATTATTTATGATATTCTACTCTGTGCAATAGACAAATGAAAGCACATCAATAACACTTGAACAAAAGGAAAGGGACATTTTTACTAACAAAAGGCAGGAATTATTGCCCATGGCAATATGACCCATGACAATAATTGTTTTGGGACTGCCTGCTATTATGAACAGGCATGGGAGTGGGGGTTATAATAGAGAGAATTCCGATTTTGGGATTTGTTCTTACTTGATTTTTTGGGGGAAAAGTGACGTTTCTCATAAAAAAAAATGTTTATTTTAAAAATTACAAGTTTAGATCTTTTTGTAAATGAAAATTTACCAATAGTGATGTCCAGATGATGGCCAAAGCATGACAATCTGGTCCAGTTTTTGAGAGCGTTGGCTTTGACAGTGTTGGCTGTCTGTTCACACACAAACCTGTATGTCCTCTTCCATGAGTTAAGAAACTCCCTTAAACCACTTGCAAAATTTTGGCCCGTGTGAAAGAAACTTGTCTCAAAGCAGGAGTTTTGCAGTTTCCAGTCGTTTTCGATGTGAAATGCCAATGGCTGAGGCTAATATATGGTTCCATGGTTGAGGCAAAAAACTCCACAGACTACAGTGTATTTGCTAGTTTGTCGCGGCATGCTTCATGCTTCAACAAATGGCTTGCTGGAGTTAAATCTGCTACCAAGCAGGACCACATAAGCATGACACAGCATGGGTGCTGTGAGGCTGCAGTGGAAATGCATGTCATCAAGGCATGGATTGATGTCGTTAAAGTGGGCTGAATTGTGCCAGTGGAAAAAACTGCTTAAGAGTTTTAAATGAGGCTGCCCTAAGACTGCATATTCACCAAAGTGCTAATTTTATTTCTCTTCACATCATTTAATCTGCAACAAGAAGCAGCATTTGTTTAAAGGGATACTAAACCAAAATAATTTAACTAAAACTTCCTCCATTGTGGAATCTACAGCTAGACATACTACTGCATGTGTAGATTTTGCTTTTCTTTCCTGTCCTCATTCTGCAGGTAGCTTTGACTCCTGGGATAGAAGATCCAGATCTAACTATTAATGTACTACTCAACTACTATGTGAATTATGATGATGATTAGTATTATTATTGGTTCATTATTTCCTATCAACATAATTGTTTATATTACTAGTATTAATAGGTACTGCTATCATGCAATTATTAATAACATTAATAAGTACAAGAGTCACTATTATTGTCAAAATAACAACCAGTATGACTTTGATTTAATACAACTATTATACAACTGTTCCTGGTCTCTTCTTTTAATGAGGGTAAGTGTATAGCAACTATATCAAACTATATGCAAGAGATTTTTGAAAACAATTGTGCAAACAATACATTAACCATTAGTGTACTGTGCTACTGGAGGAAAATGTTAATAAAAGATTGTGTACCCTCACAGACACCACAAAGCTGCAATGTTTTTTCCAGTTTTAGAGATTGTTTGCAAATTTTCCTTCATCCTGTCTTCCCATAGGAAATCATAGCTTACATAGGGCCCTTAAATGTCTGTAGCGTGAATCATGCGAGTAGTATGGATGCAGCATAAGAGTAGAATGGGTGGCAAATCCTTCAGCTACTCCTCTCCTAGGTAACCAGCTGGCAGTTTGGGTTTGTGTGGCAGACAAACAAGTTGAGGGTTAAGGGCTGAGGATGTACCACCTTGTTAAACCATGAGGCAAATTGTGATTTGAAAATATGGGCTATACAACTACAATTTTATTGATTGACTGATTAATTGTTTTTATTATTATTAATAATAATATTACTATCATTGTTAATAATAATAGCAAAATAAAACCCTACTGCATTCGTTTGTAAACCACTGTTTGAATCATATGGGCCATTTCTTCAGACCTGCTGATGGGTACTATGATGCCTAATTTTACATTCTTGGGGGCTTTTAGAGGTTTTGATGAAACAGTAGGGGAGAGAGGCTGGCGGTCTGGCCTGAGCTGTTGGGGAGGGTAATTAGTGCAGAAATTCCACAAAAATATCTCTCATTAAACTCCAGTCAAACCGCCTTCCCGACTTCCATCTGGAGGCCTTTCCCTCATTCTCTTTCTCTTTTTTTCCTTTCAGTTTTTTCTTAGTCCCATTAGAAATGTATCTGGTTATAATAATTCAAACATACATAAAAAAAAAGCCTATTGATCTTGAAGAAACAGTGAAACAGTGAAACAGTGAAACAGTGAAACAGTGAAACAGTGTAGACCCCCACAGGATACACAGCAGTTGAACAGAATTCCCATTTTGGGACCATGTTATATGAGTGGTCACTCTTTGTGAGTTAATATTTTTTGTTTGCTGTGTGTTTAGTCCATTTCTTATGAATGTGTGCATATCTTACAATTTGTGCAGTTTGATTTGTCAAGGTTAGACCATTAAATGATAGTAATTAGACATAAGCCCTCCAGAGACAGACTGGCACTAGGGTCACCTGACCAGCTTTTAAGGGTGCATATCACCATTTTGCTCTAAATCCTATTTCCTATGTGGATGCTCATTCTACCTCAGCCTTTGTAACCACTTTGTTTGTGTTCTGATATTTAACAATGTTAAACTTTTCAATAAAGTTCCTTGGAAGGTGAATCTGACATCTCAGTTTAAGTCCTTACCGGACACCCTGTAGCGGGACAGTTTTCAGTTAACCAGTCCCCTGTTTATTTTTTTATAGTTGTTATGATACTATCATTATGAAATGGCAGTATTACAATGTCAAGAGATAGTAGATGGGCCCGAAGTTCATCACTATGTATTTAATGGTCTATGTCATGAAATAGCAATATTAGAATAAACAAGTTGTATATTTACAAGTAATGAATCAATTATTCATGTCAGCAATGTTAACTTTTATATCATGGGATTGTGGCTACCTAAGGAACGACACCTTGTAGTAATTAAATGAGAAGAGATTAAATGGAATAAAATGAATATGAATAACAAAATTTTACTATCAAGGGAAACTTTTGAAAACACTACTTTTGAATTAGCTGTCTTCGGCAAACTGGAGAACAGGGAAATTACTCTAGTTTGTTTATCAGTCAATCATTATAAATGTAAACTCCTGTCTTACTCTCTTCATGGAATGAAACCATGTTCATAGGCAAAGAATAATTACATGTCACAGACATAACACTTCTATTTAGCACTTACCTCCACTTTTACTTTCATGTAATGCAATGCATGTAATCTATTGTCAACTTGACTTCATTAGTGGGTTTTCATTTCCATTTTTATGCACATTCAGTTGCATTTCTACATAATTCGAAAGGTATTCAAGTTATATATATACATACACCCACAGCTCATCGCAGTGTTGCAAAACATGTTATATTGTAAATTACATAGGACAAGCTATTTAAGTGCTGTGGAACGTAATCATTGCTTCATTTCATTGGGTCTATCTTCCAAATACTAATTTGCTGATAAAATCACCTCTAATATATCAATGTCATTCAGGAGTTAACATAATTTCTGCTGTAGTTGTGCAACCAACAGCAACTAAAGCACCATGGGACTTTTATTTTGGATGTGCCTGGGAAAACTTGAAAAGCAAACTGAGAAGCCCAACCTCTACAACAGCCTCTTTTAAAGCCCACTTTGATAGAGACTGTGCCAAAGTTGGAATGAAAAGCTCATTTTGCTTCTTCCTCTGAACAGCGAAGTACCCTGAAACCCCTCTAAGGTCTCTTCTCAATCCCACTGCTCTGTTTTATGAAAAGGAAATATGCTTTGAGCACTGTTTGGCTTAGGGAGCCATGCTTTTATTATTTAGAAAGAAAACTGCTGAGAGCAGCAGTTTCTTATGGCAGTTCAAAAGACAGACATACACGATCAGTTAAAATTCATAGTTCTTTTTTATTTTTATTTGAACTAAGTTCACGGTTCCAAAAATGAACTTGTTCACGTTCATTTGTTTCATTTTTATTGGGATAATTTAGATGACAAACTTACGATCATGTGTTTAATTATGAATCTATGGTGTCGGATCATGAATCCGTGTTGCTCCAGTCACTTTAACACTGAGTGCTGCTGTTCACGTCTCGTGTTGTACTGAGCACAAAGGTCAGCAGGAGAGTGGAAGAGGGCACAGGAAACTCCAGCACGATCCAAACCAACTGCAGCTTCTTCCCTGATCATTGAGAAGTTGTAGTGGGAGCACACACACACAAATTTCTTCGCCCACTCCTGGTATTTCACATGATGGCCTGATACGATGATGATATAAAAAATGAACATGAGCGACATTCACACGTTCATCATATGTAAACTGATTCGTTCAGTTCGTTGTTCACAAAAGATATGAACGCGTTCATGCACAACACTGGGTTTTGGTACATGGCAGATGGGCTGGTCAACCCAAGAAATAATACAATTTGCAGACAATAGCTTCATTGATTCTTGAAAGTAAACAATGGAGACAAAACAGTGTCATATCAAAAATAAAATTGCATATATTCATAGCTAAATCTCCATATGGATAATAACTGGAGGAGCCACAGGAGTCCAAGGAGTCATTTTGGATATGCCCACCGTCACCAAAGGTGAATAGACCAGCCCTGTAATGTCTGTTAATGTCTAACGTATCTTAGTGACAATGGATATTTTCATTACTGAATGACAAGAGAGCGTGAGTTCTTATGGAATAAGAATGTTGGATCTCGAATCAGAGATCGTCATCGTAATGGCGAATCCTGTATCGTGCTGGCTGATCGTGATCATATTGGTGGATCCTGTATCGTGTTGGCATCTGATAATGGTGGTGGACCAAGATCGAGGTGGCAGCTGATGGTGGATCCTGATGGCGGCAGTGGATCATGATTGTGGACTATAGTGGCATCCGATCTTGATGGTGGATCATGATCGTGCTGGCTGCTGACCATGGACTATGATTACAACAACACTGCTTGATATACAATATATCTACTCAGATACTCGACCATTACTGACAATAATCCATCAATTAATTTACTTTCCACTATGCTACAAACTGTTTATTCTAATCAATGCTGTAAATACCCTTATCTTTCTGATGTTCTCCTTTACACTTGAGATCTATTGCACTTCTGTCCGTCCTGGGAGAGGGATCCCTCACATGTGGCTCTCTGAGGTTTCTGAATTCAAGATGGCGGTCTAATCGCGTGGTTTTGTGTTACCGAATTCAAGATGGCGGTCTAACCACGTGATTTGACGTAGGGTTGAATTCAAGATGGCGGTAAACTTGTGGTTTGACCAACAGGAAATGGAGAACAAAGGGATGCTTTGGTCTATCTTGTGGTTCAAAGCGCTGAATGGCGTCTAAGTCCCCGAACGGGTATAACACGTGAATTATGTGGATGCAGGTCGGAACGTGTGTACAGGCGGGTTTAGGAGAAAAGAGAGAGAGAGAGAAAAGGAAACATGCAAAGAATGATCAGAGGAGATCTCAAACACCGCCAGAGACAACCTTGCGGGGACTTTACCACTCGGTACCCAAGCGGACGAACTAAGATCCGTCCAGCTGTGTACCGATCTTTTAATGGGTTAAAATCTCCGCAAAATTGGTCTAACGGTAAACAGTGCCGCGATGTGGCCGGAAACGCAGATTCGTCACGACACGCTGGCACAAAACAAAGCCCTTCTGCAGGGATGAACAGCTGAGGAGCAGCTGTGGTTTCGGATCTGAAAAAAGTCTGGGGACTCGGCCTGCGAGTGAAAGACTTTGCCACGGTCGTTTCAAAATAAAGCTCAGGTAAAAAAGGTAAGTTCACAAAAATAAAAGGGAATGAACTTAAGGTAAAAATCAAAATACAAACGTTTGGATTGGTTGCTCCCTTTAAGTGTCTGGATCATCTGGAGGAACCGGGAGAGGTTCTGGTCCTATCTTCAGCACACGGGAAAAAGCAATGAATTGAAGGGATTCTCTGTATTTATTACCTGAGAAGTGTCCGGCCTCCCTCCAGGGGGGGCCGTGGGGTCTGTTGGCTCTCAGCCAATGGAAGGCCCGAGTTTGACCTCGGGCGGCGGTCAAAAAAACATGGATGCCCCAAAAGGATTCTGGGTGCTCTTCAGCCTCACAGCAGGAAACAACTCGAGGCAGGCTCTTAAAGGCCCATGTAGGCCTCATCATTCCTTTGTCTGGACCCGATCCCCAACACCTCTTTCTTCTCTGTCAACTCCTGAACTTGTCATGCTGCTGCAAGAGCTGCAAGGTCCGGTTGGATGTACCGGAAGTTCCTTAATACTGGCTTATAGTATGTCTTAGTACGACATAGTACGTCTTACAGGCAGCTGGAAAACAACATGAGTAACATGAGTATATTATTAATAAACGGAAATAGCCTCGCTAATTCACCTTTGGAAGATCCACAGTAAAAAACACAATCACTACAGTTACTTACATACAATGGTGTCATTTTCCACACTGCAAATCCGGACTTGCAGCGAGAGCTTCGGCCAAATGTGCAGGGATTGCCTCGTTGTGGGGGAGCTCAGGCTGTGAAAACACAAAGATGAAATGGATCAGATAAAGTAAACAAGTATTTCATACAGCACAGCACAGCACATCTCTTCTTTAATCTTACCCTTGCTCCGGTTCATAGCGCCTGCCATTTGCCTCAGAGGTGTGAAGACGATGCACAGTTTCCTTTAAAATACAACAGGACAAAAATACAAGTTCATAAGAAAACTTAACGAGAACAAACTCTTATATTTAAGCAGTTCGTACATATTTAAACATGCACTAGTTCTGCTCAAGCACTCGATGCTCTCTTCTTCTTTTAGCAACTTTCTCGCTAATCCCACAGTTGTTAACACGCTATTCAGATCTAAGAGTTAGCTTAGCAGTTAGCAACGGCTTCTCTCTTTAGCTTAGCTCTTGCCATAATTTTGGGATTGTGTGCCCGTCTTTTCCGCTTCGACTCCTCCACACTGGGCCTGCGGCTTTGCTTTCCAACGCAGTCATCCTCTGCTACAGGGGAAACAGTGTGGTGTTGACTTCAGCAAGTTTTTTACACCGAAAACAGAGTCACTCATCGAACCACGCAAAACACGAGCCTGGAGTCTGCGGGAGACAGACGCTTCATTCACAAGGCTGTGATTGGACGAGCCCTCTAATGTGTTGACGTTAACGACTGATGTGGCATCTTCAGGAATGAGTGTGACGTTTTCAGAGTAAAACTTCACAAATGACCTTTTCACTTTTGAAGCAGCGGTTATTACAGTTTTTAAATTGTACTTTACATTTATATAGGATGAGTATGTGACTGAGGACCAGTTTATTGGTGTTAAGTTAATGTACTTACATGGTCAAATACCTGGGTCATGTCATCTCAGCATCTGGCGTTGCCACTGACCCTTCTAAGATTAGTGCAGTGGCTGAATGGGCACAACCCACTACTTGTACAGATCTTCAATCATTTTTGGGATTCGCATCCTATTATCGCCGCTTTGTGGAAGGTTTTGCGAGGTATGCTGCTCCCCTCCACCGGTTGGTGGCCGAAATGGATGGCACCAAGAAGAAACGCAGAACCCTTGGGAAAGCCATTATAGGCGACCATTGGAGTAATGAGTGTGAAAATGCTTTCCAAACACTCAAGAGACTGCTTGTGACCGCGCCAGTTCTGGGATATGCTGACTTCACCAAACCCTTTGTCCTTGAAATCGATGCTAGCCATGCTGGACTTGGTGCTGTGTTATCCCAGGACCATGATGGAAAACGGCGACCAATTGCTTTTGCAAGCAGAGGCCTGAGGCCCACGGAAAGAAACATGTCCAACTACAGCTCCAGAAAGCTAGAATTCCTGGCCCTTAAATGGGCGGTGACCCAAAAATTTCGAGAGTATCTGCTTGGACAGCAATTTGTAGTGTTCACTGATAACAACCCCCTCAGCTACCTGCAGTCAGCTAAACTGGGGGCAGTGGAGCAAAGGTGGGCATCGGAGTTGGCAGTTTTTGATTTTGAGATCAAGTACCGCCCAGGACCAACCAATCGCAATGCCGATGCTTAGTCACGCCAGTTGCACTCTCAGAGCACATCACTTTTATTCCCCGGCTTGAAGGTGCCGCTGGAAGTCCACGAACCAGCAAGAGTCTTACTTGAAAGTGCCCACGCCATGGCTGCAACCTGCCAAGCGATAGCTGCTTTCCCATCACGGCCCAAAGCTGACCTAATTGCTCTACAGGCCACAGATCCAGTAATCTGTACCTTCCTACAATATTGGAAGAGGGGCACACCTCCAACTAAACAAGAAATGGCCAATGCTGGTAGAGGAGTAAAGAAGCTGGTGCAGCAGTGGTCCAAAATAAAGTCAAAGGATGGTGTCCTATACCGTCAAATACAGCTACCAAGGGAAGGACAAGTGGTGTTCCAACTCTCCAACTCTCCATGCCTGCATGGAGAGGTCCTTAAAAGCCTTCACGATGACCAGGGCCACCAAGGCATTGAGCGTAACAACAGTCTGGTGAGGCAGAGGTGTTTTTGGCCATTTATGGGAAGTGACATTGACAGATACTGTCGGGAGTGTAACCGGTGCACACTGGCCAAAGTAGTACAACCAAAAGTCCGTACATTCAGGGGGAGTCTGTTAGCCTCTAAACCATTGGAAGTCATTGCCATCGATTTCACTGTATTGGATAAGGCCAGTGATGGAAGAGAGAACGTGCTGGTGGTCACGGATGTGTTTTCAAAGTTTTCCCAAGCATTCCCGACACCAGACCAGTGGGCCAGTACAGTAGCCCGTGTGTTGACTGAAAAGTGGTTCTACATTTATGGTGTACCCAAACACATCCACAGTGATCAGGGAAAGTGTTTTGAAGGGGACCTTTTGAAAAGACTGTGTCAACTGTATGGAATAGAGAAAGGTAGAACCACACCTTATCACCCAGAGGGCAATGGACAATGTGAAAGATTTAATCGAACATTACATGACTTGTTGCGCACCCTCCCCCAGGAATAGAAGAAAAAATGGCCAAAATACCTACCTCAGGTTCTTTATGCATATAATACCACAGAGCACCAATCAACTGGTTATTCACCGTATGAGCTGATGTTTGGCCAGAAGGCACAACTACCTGTGGATTTCCTGTTGGGCGCATCACAGGAGGAACCCACATCTAGGTCGGCAGAGGATTGGATGGATGAACATCAAAATCATCTGAGTTCAGTCTATCTTCATGTTAAGGAACGACTCCAGCAAGCAGCAGAACAGAGGAACAGACACTATCAGCCAAACGCAACTTCTCTTATCACTCCTGGAAACCTGGTCTACAGGAAAAGTCACCCCATAGGACGCCACAAAATTCAGGACGCCTGGGATCCAGCTGTGTATGTGGTGGTGAAAAACATGGATAAAGAAGGAAGGGTATATAAAATATGCCCCAGAGATGGTGCTGGCCCAGAAAAGAATATTAACAGGTCAGAACTTAGGGTTTTACCGACCGCCACCATCAATAGGCCCATGACCCAAAACCAACCGGTACCTGATCCAGGCCTGGTCGATGATCCACCGGATTTTAATAAAGAGGACGAAGACAATGACTCAGATGGGGTCGTAATCACCATGGAACCCGAGTGGTGCCGAGTTCAGGCCCCCTCCCTCACTCCCCTTGAGCTAAATGGTCAAACTATGGGCACAGAATTACATAGCTCTGGCACCCCACTATCCAGTTCAGATCACAGCCAAGAAAATGGCCCAAACAATGTTAATATAGTAGCAACAGGGCAGCCAAACATATCACAAAGTAGGCCCAAAAGGAACACAGCTGGGCGTCACACCAACCCTTTTAACCTTCCGAGGTCAGTAAATGAAACCGTTGATACCTCAGTTACAACCTTGCAGGTGAGCCATGCTGCAAATCATCACGTTGTTGAGACAGTGTTTAGACCCTGGTTGTAATTTGTCACCGGGACGGTGACCTTTTAAAATTGGGGCCATTGTAATGGGGTCAATCCTTAATAAAAAGCTTTAGCTAAAACAGGATAGTTTTAGCAGTGTTACTTTCCCAGTTATGCTTACATGTCATTGTAGATATAAAACCACAGCTCTAATTAACCTGACAGGACGGCGATGCCTATAGGATGAGGGGAGTTGGTGAAGTTTATTTAGGGACACCGTAGTCTCTCTCTCTCTCTCTCTCTCTCTCTCTCTCTCTCTCTCTCTCTCTCTCTCTCTGGTCCTGTGAGGAAGTGTAGCGTGGGCGCAGCAGGTGTGGACACCAATTGTTTGTTGCGGTAAGCTTCATTAACTGAAAGTCACTTTAAAGTAAATGAAGATCACGCAGAAAACGTTCCGTAAACATTAAGTGCATTTCTGTCCATAGAGCCCAGCGTACAGCTGTGTGTGTGTGTGTGCGCATGTGTGTGTGTGAGAGACGGTATCAGCGTCGCCATACAGGCACGCTGTAATAATCTCCAGTCAGTGTGTACAGACAAACTAATGGGAACGATACTTGTAAGTAATGCGCCGGAACATTTATCCAGAGTCTATACTATTGTGTCTGTGACATTAAGTGTAATTGTCCTTTCCTGTTTTAGTACTTGTCGTCAAGACAATAAGGACGGCGTGGGTCTCTGCTTTATTTAAATTAATTGAAGGTATGGCATAACGATGTGTTTTATGTTTGTAAATGTTTTTAAACATTTTGATAAACTTGTTTAATAATTGTGTGACCTAATATGACATGTTTGTTTCATAGGGCTGCCTTCAGGCAGAATATTTATGGTCACTGTTTTTTCCCACATTTAGATTTCATTTAGATTATTTGGCCTTGTTTAGATTTAGTTTCTTTCTGATTAATTGGTTTGATTTCTGGTTTCTTTGTTATATTTTATTTTGTTGTTTGTTCTATGGGTAATGTGCAATGTGGTTGACGGGTACTGTGCAATCCTGGTTTAATGGCTTGAATATTGGTGAGTTATTGGCTCCGTAAACTAGAGGCCTTCTTCTGTTATTTCATTGTATAATATCGCTTGCAGTGATAATCCACTGGTGCAATCACACCAGTGTTGGGATTCTTAAAGTGTGCTGTTTGTTTTATGCATGATATTTTAGCTTTGTTAAATTGGGTCTGGAGCCTTTAACTTCTCTCTTTTTAAACTGTTATTTATATCAAGTACAGGCCAGTACTCCCTACATTGCCCATGATCCTGCGCTGTTTGATCAGTCTTTTTAAATCCTTTGTCCAACTTGAATAAATTGTCTATTTCTGGAATCATCAGCCTCCCGTCCCGTTTATTCTGGATATATGTGGTGAACCTGATTGGCATTCAACTGTCACCCTAAACTTTTGACCACTACACATGATTCTTGCTGTTCTGTGTTTGTACCCTCATAGTTGAATGCACTTATTGTAAATCGCTTTGGATAAAAGTGTTGAGTGTTTTAATGGAATACTGGGAAAGTTTAATAACAACAATAGGACAATTGAAGTCCAAATTATGAGGCAATTTCAGCAGAGTCAACAGCTTAGTATGCCATGGACATGTGAATATGGTGCTGAGTTTTTCCCAGTAGTTTGGGAGGACAAATGTTTGGGACTTTGTCACGCGATGACACAGCTGATATGCTTTATGTGAAGCACAGTGTTTTGGTGTCAGCAGAAAGACATCTCTTAGATGTATCATCAGATGTACCCTGAAAATTGTATCACTGATTACACTCATTATAGCATACTTACTTATAAAATGCAAATCTATTCAAGCCACAATTTATGATTTTATAATTATACTAAGCCTGATGTATTTATAGACGAGATTTTCTTAAAAGGGAGTTAGTACCTTTTAGAAAAAGGTCAACTGCCAAGCTTCTTAGGGTTGTAAAACTGCCCGAAACTGGAACCCCACGTCAATTCCCGGCAATTCCTGGCAGTTTTCTGTGCTGCCTGCAGATTCCTGTGAACAGCTATTAACCTGAACTTCCACAGAAATTTACAGGGACAATAAAAGACAAAAAATATTCTTTTCATGCAGTGCATGTTGATGGAGTGAATGAGAGGAAGAGGCTGCAGTAAATAGTAAATGGTCTGTATTTATATAGCACTTTTCTAGTCTTGATGACCACTCAAAGCACTTTACACTATGTTCACCCATTCACACATACAGTCATGCAGTGCATCTATGTGCAGCACTTTTTTTTATAACAAGGGGCAATTTGGAGTTCAGTATCTTGCCCAAGGACACTTCGGCATTCCGAATGGGGAAGTCTGGGATGGAACAGCCAACCTTCTGGTTAGGATGACCGCTCCAACCCCTTAGCCACAGCCGCCCACATACAGAGATTGCAGCTGAGGCAGAACAATGTGGCTGGAGAGCAATAATTCCCCCATAGAAGGTTGGCTGCAGGGATTTATTTGCCTTATTTTAATTTAAAGTGAGTCCAGTACTCAATCCCACCTGCAATTATTTTAGTTTTTTATGGTAAACCATGTAACCATTAAAAAACGTTTTACCATACAACAGCTGTCATGTGTAGAATGCCCTAGAAAGAAATTCTCTAAACATATACACATTTAATGTAATCTGCAGGTTTGCATATTTTGTCTAATATTGGTCTTGCCTGGCAGTAGTAATGGGACAGATATTTTAACACTGTCTCACACTAGGCAATGACAAAATGTAAATACATTTTTGATAAAGGTTGATGATTGTTTTTTTGTTTTACATTAGTCCCTTACATTGTGTATTTTATGTCGTAATACAAGACTGATATTTATTTTTGTTGTTTGGGTCATCACACAACCCTTCAATAGTTTTAGTTGTATTTACACCTTGACTTTAGATTTTGCACATAGGAGGAGGCCATAAAACAAAAAGACAAAATGTATCCAGGCCTTCAGGGCATGTGTCAGTTTAGCGAGCCTCTGCTCCATTTAATAAGTCTGTACTACCACTGAAAGAGGCTGATGGGTTGTTTAGAGGGCAACATCATTATTGGAGAGAGAGAACAAAATAAAATTTAATTCCTCATAAACAGAGTGATTTTGTAAATCACAAGTAGGTTTAGACCTGCGGAGTACTCAGTGGTGTGTGTCCTCACATGCCCCAGCCCTTTGGGTGGAATAAAAAAGTTTTTAACACAGACCAAAACACACACACACACACACACACACACACACACACACACACACACACACACACACACACACACACACACACACACACACACACACACACACACACACACACACACACACACACACACACACACACACACACACACTCCCTTCAGCTGACTGTAGACACAGAACTGTAGACACAGAACTGACATTTATCACACCCTCTCTCTCTCTCTCTCTCTCTCTCTCTCTCTCTCTCTCTCTCTCTCTCTCTCTCTCTCTCTCACAAACTTTTACAACATATTATATAGAAGCAGAAGTTAGTGCACAAATGTTGCCCTCTCTCCCTCACAAAGGTAATGTAAGTCTCTCACTCACTCATCTCATTCATCCACTACGTATTGTGGCTGCCTGTAAAGTTCTCCCCCCCCCGAAATGACTTTCAGACTGGCATGCTAATTAAAAACAGCACTGTTTCCCTGCTTCCTGCCTTTTCAGCTGCCTCCTATTGACACTGACAAACACACATGCACGTGCACACAATCAAACCTCCTTGGCTCAACACACATACCACATACCTTCACACAACACACATGCCGCATAAACATGAGTGTTTGCAGTAATAGCTTTGTATTGTTAGCTGCACATTTAAGCTTTATACTTTATAGCCAAGTCTGTAATTGAAAAAATAGAGACTCTGCCCACCATGTACCTATAAACTCTTGCCCTGTGTGGCATGGAAAGAGGAATGAATAAAGGCTAGTCATCAAGACTAAAAAAGCGTTATATAAATACAAACCATTTAGAGCTTACCACTTTTTATCAGATTACTCATGATGGATGCTAATACCAGGTCTGATCAGGGTCAAAGAAAAAAACTTGGCTGTGGTTAGATGCTAAACTGCATTTCGTTGTCTCAGTACTTGTACTCTGTGCAATGACAATAAAGTTGAATCTAATCTAATCTAAAACATGCGTGAGAAGATTATTGTCTGTTCTCTCTGTGAATCTGGCACCATAAAGGTAGTTGTGAAACTGATTGAGGACATCTCTTAGCCCATCCAGACTTGTATCCACATGAAGAATAAAAGGTTTTGACGGATCAGCAAATGCCAATACTGTATATCTGACAACACCACTCCCCAAATGGTCTGGAGGGTCTATAGTAGTTGTCTTTGATGTTGGTGGATTTCCTCCTTTTATACAGAAGCTGCAGTGATCACTTACTGCATGCACTAAAGCTGGTTTAATACTCAAGATAACAGATGAAGGTGGTCCTTTATTATCTTCCTCTGACATAGTAATTTGGTAGTAGCCACTGCAAAGATTAATCACTGAAAACCAGCAGCCCCCTGTGAGGCATGGCAGTGTCATTGATCCAAGGAAGGTTGTATTGATCAGGAATTGTTTTGGCATTTAAGGTGAAATAGTTAATGTACACTTGTATCTCGCCATTTTTCTTTCACAATGGGCAAGGTTTAGGGGAGCAAGATTCTGTGATTATTCCTGCAGCAAGGGGATCCCACAGGTATCGACAGACCTCATCAATATCTGCTCTAGTAAAAATCTCCAAACTCTCTCCTAAAGGGCTAGAGAGTTATTAACAATAGGGTTGGTAAGTTGTTTCTGAAACACTTCATATCTTATTTGTTGAAATCCTCTTCACGTCCTGATCAATAGTCGTCTAAAAAAATGCATCTGTTAATTTCCTCTGAAATTATTTGCTGGTGTCCTTGTCTGTCACCAATGCACCCTGACTGTGCTCTCACTGCACGAGACTGGAGTGTTCACAAGCTGGAGAGGCAGAGAGGAATTACAAAGCTGAAGCAGAGACAATAGCCAGAAGTTGGAACTATGGATGAGCAACAATTTTATCAAATTAAACGAAGATAAAACTGAAATTCTTGTAATTGCAACAAAATATTATTAGTAAACTTGTAAGTTTGGCACATCAAAACAAATCAAAACTAAAGAGCCGTTGTTACACTTGACTCAGAACTAGATTTTAATCAACACAAACAAGTACAATCATTTAAGGAATTGCAAGAGTAGGACCATACCTCACTCTGGAAGATGCCAAAAGGTTTACCAAAAAAAAAACAATTGATCTGCTCCAACTTGTACAAAATTCAGCAGCCAGGGTTTTAATGAGAAAAAGAGATCACATTACACTGGTTTTAGTGTCTTTCCTGCGAGGGGAAGCAGGGAGACTTGTATACACAGGGGAGGCAGGGGTAATTGGACACAGGTGAAACGCATGTGGCACTGGTGCAGACAATAACAGTGGCAGGAAACAGGACAAGAAAGGAAGTAAAGTGGAAAACACACAAGGAGCAAAACTACAAAATAAAACAGGAAACTAAAAACCCAGAGAACACAAATCCAACCATAAGGAAAACACAGTTATAGATACAATAAACATGGAGTCCTTCATCAAAATGAGAACACTCTTCATTAAAGAGGCAAAGACCAAAGAATAAAGAGTCCAGAGTAATGAGTCATTAGATTTACACTGGCTTCCATTATCACTGAGGATTGATTTAAAATTATTTTACTTGTCTTTAAGTCTACTAATGGTACAGCACCTTCATACATCTCTGATTGTTTAAGATTAAATAATATAATCCTTTATTAGTCCCACAATGAGGAAATTTGCATTATTACAGCAGCAAGAGTCAAAACGACATCAGCAAGTAATAAGTAACATGCAATACTTAAGTGTAAGGAATATAAAGATATATAGAAATATAGAAAAATATGAATGTAATTAAACTAGTATATACAGTGTAAAGACAGGAAGAAAAATATGCAGTGCGAGAATATGTAAAGTGAATGGATTACACATGAATCTTTTTCTTGCTCATTAACAATTTCAAAAGATTAATGGAGCTGCTTATATACAAACTGTTAAGAGCGGTTGCCAAATTTATGAAAGAAAACTTAGATCATAAAAACACAGAAGCATCTGCTTGTCCCAGAGAGATAATTACAGATTGTAATGCCTACAAATAGTGAATCTGTAAACAGTAAAGCTGTACAGCAAATAAGAGAAGCTCCATACTCCCTCAAGGATGATTGTGGATGATTTGCATGTTTCCACCACAGAAAGGATGATATAAGGCATGTTTATATACAAGCAGCTGTGTGTGTGACACTGTGGGACGACAGGAACTTCTCACCATGGGAACTGTTTGAAGGAAACACAGGGTTCCAGCGAGGCTTTGAGAACACACACACACACACACACACACACACACACACACACACACACACACACACGAACACGCACACACACACGACACACACACACACACACACACACACACGCACGCACACACACACACAAACACGCACACGCACACCACACACGCACGCCGCCGCACACACACACACACACGCACACACGTTATGTCAGATGTATGTCACTCAGATGTGTTTTGTCTGCTGTTAGTCTTCTTACTTGTTTTGTTTGTTTCCTGTGTGGCAGGATGTTTGGCTGTGTGCTGGAGGTCTGTACGTGCTTTGCCTGTTGTAGGCCGGGAGGAAATAAGTACATGCGACATTCTTCCTGAGTTTCTGAAGAGACAAACACCCTCTGCTGATAGAAAATATAATGTCAAGATACTACATATACTTGGATGTAAATAAAATGTAACTATTGCACTACACTATGAATGCACATTGCACATCAGTTCTGTTAGTTCACATGTTTGAGCAGATATTTAAATATAATTCATTAATACAGTATATATAATATATATACTCTTTTGAAAGTCACAACAACCCTAGTGTACTGGTCTACCATCCCCCAAATAACAAACAAAAATACTGCAAAAATGTGGATTAACTATTTGATGGTAAATGGTCTGTAATTATATGGTCCTTTTCTAGTCTTGATCACCTTTAAAGTGCTTTACAGTACAGTTTTACATTTACCAATCCACACACTGCAGAACTTTTCTCGATGAGAAGAGACAGTATCTTGCCAAAGGACACCTAGACATGCGGAATGGTGAAGAATGGGATCGATCGATCCGCCAACCTTCTGGTTAGAGGAAGATTGCTC
This sequence comes from Hippoglossus stenolepis, assembly GCF_022539355.2. Classification (NCBI taxonomy): domain Eukaryota; kingdom Metazoa; phylum Chordata; class Actinopteri; order Pleuronectiformes; family Pleuronectidae; genus Hippoglossus; species Hippoglossus stenolepis. Next base: position 553,992 of record NC_061502.1, read on the forward strand.
TGACCACTGAGCCACAGCCGCCCTGCCTCTAATACCTTAGTTTGCTGTTCGACTACATTTGCCAGAATCCATCTTTATAGCACGTCAATTGGATCTTTAGAGTGGCATCTGCATATTGAGTTATATGTGTTCTGTGTATAATTTGGTATTGAATTAACTGTAGGTTTGTGTTGGTCGTCATGTCGAAGATGTTTTTATTTATTTCTATCCAGATGTCAGTTGAGGGAGAAATGTTAAGGTATAAGTTCCAGTTAGCTGATGGGATTGATATAGAGTTGTCTGAGCTTAGTAATGGTATATAGGTTATTGATTTTAGTTTATGTATATTCCTAAATTGAATTATGTCATTTATTATATTTGAAGGTTCAAGGGTGTTTCTGTGTAAGGTCTTTGAATTCTATGAATTGATTGTTATGTAAAAGATGGTGGAGATATGTAATCCCTTTTTGGGCCCATGTGTGATAGTAAATAGGAGTGGTGCAGAGTTTAAAGTCTGGGTTGTGCCAAATAGGAGTGTATTTACATTGTGCTGGGGTGAAGTTAAATCTTAATGACTTTCCACCAGGCTGTCAGAGTTGTTAAGGTTGGCAGTATTTTTAAAGCAGGGATTTTGTTTGACAGTTGTGCTGAGGAAAGGTAAATCTAAGAGTGAAATGTTTTTACAAAAATATTGTTCCAGGTCTATCCAAGTGATATTGGTTGGTTTAATGGATCCATTGAGTGAGGTATTGTAATTGATGTGCAAAATTGTAGACGAGGAAGTTTGTGTGGAAGATTCCTACTCTACTTGTTTAGGGACAACGAGTGAGCTAGAATTCTGGGATATTGTCACTGGATGCCAAATGGACACCATGGCTCTGTTGGCACTCTGAAAGGTCTCTCCCGAACTAATGAATGAAGGGGCCATAATACGAGCCTCCAGAAAAGCAATTTATTTTTAGAAAGGACCCCCCGAAATGTCCATATTTAGGTCTTACTAGTGAACTCCAGGTTCTGTAGGGACAATTTTTATGTGCCAGTGTAACTTCCACATTATTTGAATGTATTCTTACTAAGAAATGATGCAAATACTTTTTAGAATGTGGATTTGTGTTCACTTCAAATACCTTGCAGTGAATCGATGGCAATACTTTAACAATTGTGGGAGAATGTCCAAGTGTTGGCACCTATTGTCCAATAGCAATACCTTAGACTGACATAATGGTTGGGCATCGTCATTGGACACAAGTGACACAAGTGACACCAGTGACACAAGTGACACAAGTAACACTGTGAATACATTTGAATGCAAAACGTCAGAGCCTATGGCTCCCAAACTATGGTGGGTAGCCCCCAAAAATGTCAGCCCTACAACCATCTCACCAAAGGATCCTGTGGTGGAGGTTAAAATTTGTTTTCTCCAAACTGCTTAAAACTTGCCACACTGAATCTCCCCTTCCCAGTATGAAGCGGCCAAAATATCAGTAATCCGTGTTTTTCCGATAATACCCCTAAAATATTAAGGTCTTGTCAGTGAACAGTTGATCTACTTTTGAAATTTAATCAATTAAGGCCATAAAATCTGTTCTACAAGGAATTTCATATTTTACGACTTGTTATGTGGCCTTGTGAATTTCACATCATTTGAAGCTGATCACTTCAAATACTTTTCCCTCGGGTTAATTTCCTATTCATTTTTAATTCTACACACCTTCCGTCGCAAACTAAAAACACACCTCTTCCGACTATACCTTGAATAAAAGTTTAAACTAACAATTTTGTAGCACTTAAATGGCACTTACTTATAGCACTTTGTAGTTTGGCTTTTTTGAATAAATTGTACTTTCTTGATTCTTGTTGTTCTGGGTTTGTACCCTTATGGTTGAATGCACTTATTGTAAGTCGCTTTGGATAAAAGCGTCAGCTAAATGAAATGTAATTGGAAATGAAAAACCTCCTGAAAAGTGTACAAAATAAATTTTTAAGGCCCAAAATGGGGGCAAATTATTTGCCAGGCACCTAGCAGCAACATGTTTTTTGTGCTTAAACCTGATGCCATGGGTCCAAGTTTTGGACTTCTAGATCGTCTGGGGCCCACCCCACACCAGTTTGAAATTTTACTAATTTTGGGCCAATTAGCGTCAGCCATAACTTTTATGTACAATGGCTTTGTTGTCAGCTGATGTGCATGACTGCAATTTCATGGATTTCCTGTAATTTCAAAGAGATGCTCTCATTTCAAACGTGTCAAGCATGATGCCAAAGAACTCTAGATTTGTTGCAGGACCACAAAGAGTGAGAGTGGGACACCAAGATGGCTGAACAGGAGTTTCAATTTTAGATTTAGCACCATTGTTTAACAAGATCCAGAAAACTGCTTCTAACACGAAGTCAAATGCAGCCAAACCTTTATATGACTGTGAAGTAAAACTTAGAGACCCACTTAATGCTGAAAAGATGTATGAATATGGATGATTTTGACGGCATTTGTAATATCTGTTTTAGAAAGCCATGCGCCCTAACCTGCGAGTTTGATATGTTTGATAGTATTATCTACTGTTACATAATGAAGGTAAAAGGAGACAGGAGGGAGGAGACTGTTAATGCTAATGACTGAAACTGAAAAAAAAATATTTTTCTTCCTTAGTCTATGGACTTGAAACACTGGAAATTAAGAAGAATCAAAAGAGCCTATTAAGTTACCTTTATTTACTTCTTTCTGGGCTACAGTCTCTACAGTTTTTTGCCACATAACAGGAATACTATGAAAATTTGTCCAAGAATCCCTGCAACTGCATACTCAAGTCTGTAAAAGGCCACTCAGACACTGCACTGACATTCTCAAGGTCCATGTGAATGCTGAACTCTGCCACAGTGAATTCTAGAAAGGAAACATTTGGGACATAAAACTCATATTTTCCAGCTTTGATATTATTAATATTTGGAGGACCTGGAGGACATGCTCCATTTGCTCGTGCTCAGATTAAGGTACACAAACCCAAAACTGTTCAGCATATCTCTGAGCACGTCATTCAGAAGAGCGTGAACAGCAGGTGCTTTGGTTAGACCAAAAGGCACGGCAAGATACTCATAGTTATGATAAAGCAATGATGATGGACAAATAGTGCCCGCTGTCAGGGATTTTTGGATGTAATGATTCATCTGGGTGGTACAGTCGCCCTTGAGGGTGGTGGCTCGGGTGCGGAGGTCAATACACCAGTCGTAGGGCCGATGAGGAGGCAAAGAGGTGGTTGGTGATTTGTTAAATACCTCCTTGAGGTCAAAATAAGAGGACGGGATTCCAGACAGATCTGGAAACTCAGATGGCTGGTCAGGTTGCTTAGGAAAGACAGTAGGAGAAGCAGAGTCAAACATGTGACCAAGCAAGCTTTACTCCATCCCAATATCTTCTCTGTGAACCAAGTAATATGCGGCTTGTGTCTCTTTAGCCAGGGATACCCGAGATTTAGTAATAGCTGGGCAGAGGCAATGTGATGAAATGTAAGTTGCTCAGTGTGGTTACCTGACAGTTGGAGGGTCATTGGATGAGTCTTTTGGGTCACCCAGCAGTGTGCATTGGCCATTAGGGGATTGGAGAGCAACTCCACCCCCAACAGAAGCTGAGTGGTGAGACCCCTGTCCAATTGGAGTCAACACCAGAGTCAATGAACACAGAGTGTTTGAGGTTCTGGGTGGGAGTGATGAACTGTCAATATTAGAAAAAATGATGTTAGATAATAAATGTGATAACCACAGTTTTGGTAAAAACAGCAAGGTATTGTGATCAGAACATATTTCAAAATAGATATCGCATCAGGTTGTAAAAACAAGATTAATGATGTATCTCCTACCATCCTATGCACAAAAAAAATACACATACACAGATAATTACTTCTGCCAAGGAGGTTATGTTTTCATCCACGTTTCTTTGTCTGTTAGTTAGCAGGATTATGCAAAAACATCTCATGTGCATGACCTTGCCAAAGGATATAAATGCCATCTAGAAATGAATTCATAAATATTCCATGCATTAGTTCACAGTGGTTCAAGGGGGGAAATAATTACTTAACCCTTGTATGTTGTTTGGGTCTGTGGGACCCGTTTTCAATGTTTGCTAAAAGAAAAATTATGCGATTAATAATTTGTTCAACCTCAGACTCATTGGCCTTGGCTCATTTTCTGTGATGAACATATAAAAGAACATATTTTCAATGACTGTAAACTGTACCCCCCCCTACACATTTATATTACATATGTGGTGTACGGGTCACCCAGGGGTAAGTAAAGTGTCGAAATTGTACATTATAAGCACTTTTGCTCCCACATTCTACCCTCTGTCTTGTGGGAGACATTCTATATTTTCTCTCACTCTATTCCAGCTGCAAATTGGGGGCAGGATACAACAAATACATAGCTTTGACCGTGTGGCTCCTTATCACAATCAATGCCCCGCCTTACACTATTTTACAACCCTGGGCCTAATGTCACTGTTGATGAGCAGCTGCTCACTCAGAACCCCAGCTCCCTTCTGCCTCGGCTCTGGTGTTTGGATTGAGCCCCATCACCTTCATCTCTTGCTACAATAAAAACCCTGAACTGATCTTCCGTCTCCTGTTCTGTGTCCGCTACAGGGATGGGATGAGGAAAGTCTTTGACCAGCCGCTCCATGGTAAGGCCGCCAAGAGGCTGTTCAACCTCTGTGAAGGATCCCGCAGTGTTGCAGAGATTGCAATAGAGTTCTGTACGCTAGCTGCTGAGAGTGGCTGGAATAACAAAGCTTTCCAGGGAGCTTTCCAGAATGCCCTGTCAAAGTCCATTAAAGATAAACTGGCATCCAGAGATGATTTAATCTCTCTTGAAATCTGTGTGGATAATCGCCTACACTTGTTTTGTTGCCTCGCCTTTCTCCTCCGACTGCCTCCCCCCCAAAGTCTGTTCCAGAATCTGAGCCTATGCAGCCTGGCCGTACCCACATCTCTCGCGAAGAAAGACAGCGGTATTTGAACACTAGGAGCTGTCTGTACTGGGTCAGGTTGGACATTTTCTTTCCACAGTAGTAGGAAATGTACTGCTGAGTCCGACTATCTGTAAATCTCCCTCAAGATCTCTGTCAGAGAGCTTCCTCTTTTGTAAAGGCCAGTCCATCCCCCTGTCCACTCTCATAGACTCTGGTGCTGATGGGTATTTTATTGGATCATAATGCAGTGTCTCAGTTAGGAATCTCTACAGTTCCCCTTGACTCCTCTCTTTACGCCAAAGCCCTCAATGGACAACTTCTTGCTTGTGTTTGTGAAAAGACTGTTCCTGTTAATTTATGACACTCTGGTAACCATCAGGAAAAATCAGTTTTGATATTATAGACTGTCCATACTCTCCCTTACTACTTGGATATCCCGGGCTTAAGTTACACAACCCTCATGTGAACTGGTCTACAGGAAAGGTAATCTCCTGGAGCTCATTTTGCCATGCTAATCTGTACCTCATCCCACCTCTGGACCTCCTGATCTGTCTGCAGTTCCCCCCTGTGTACCATGATCTAGCTCCTGTGTTCAATAAGGATCATGCCCTGTCGCTACCATCCCACTGGCCATACGATTGTGCCATTGATCTCCTGCCTGAAGCTCCTCTCTCCAACAGCCGGCTGTACAACTTCTACCGACCTGAGTATGAGGCTATGGAGAATTACATTCAGGACTCCTTGGCGGCAGGTACCATAAGACCATCTTCCTCCCCAGTGGGAGTTTTTTTTTCTTCTATTTCAGCAAAAAATATGGGACACTTAGACCAAGCATGGACCTTCGTGGACTGAACAATATCACCCTAAAAACAACCTCTGCCTTCTCAATTTTGCCCTCACCCCTCTCCATGGAGCAACTGTCTTTACCAAACTGGACCTCTGGAATGCCAACCATCTCATCCGCATCAGAGAGGGGGACGAGTGGAGAGAGCCTTTTAATACACCACTAGGGCACTTATATATTTCTCTCTGCTTGAGTGAGTGATTTTCCACAGGTGTGCAGGTATGGGGCCAGAACACCAGCTGCACATGGTCACTAATCAAGCTCCTTTATATAAACTGCCCTGCCATCTCCACACTGCCAGATCCTAGATTCAGCAACCAGTTAGTAACCTGCGCTTCTAGCTCCTTTCACATCTTTGTTTCTTTTCTAAGTCTAGTATATTGTGGCCTGGACTCATCGTGTTTTTTCCAGTTCCTGTCACCCTGTAATACTCCGGCAACACTGCTCAGCTGCTAACTCAGAACCCCAGCTCCCTTTTGCCTCCTACCTTTGGCTCAGCTCTGGTTTTTGGATTGAGCTCCCCTGCCATCCCCTTCATCTCTTGCTACAATAAAAACCCTGAACCCTGATGAACTGCCGCTCACACTCTCAACCTCAGATGTTTGCTCCGTCCTTAGCAAGGTAAGGTAAATGTACGAAACGCAGCTGGCCCTGACAGACATATTCAATCTGTCTGTGGCCCAGGCAGTGTTCCCTTCCAGTCTCAAGACCGTCACCATCGTGCCAGTGCTATGGCCCTCAATGACTTCCGTCTTGTTGCGCTCACCCCCATCATTGCCAAGCGCTTCAAGAGACTGGTTCTTTCACATTTGAAACCCAGTCTGTCTGCTACATTGGAATCACACCAGTTCGTCTACCGCTGTAACAGGTCAACCAAGTTTGCAATTACCACGACACTCCACTCTGCACTGACACACCTGGACTGTGACACTTCTGTACAAAACTGGGACTCAGATGCAGAAGGAAGCAAGGGAGACAAAAAAAATAAAGTTCAAAATAAAACTTTACTTTACAATCCAAAGGTCATACATGGGAAGGCAGTCAGAGAAAGCAACCAAGTCCATTCAGAGAAAAAGCACAAAATCCGTAATCCAGGCAGAGTAAAAAACCAGGCAAGCAAACACGAGGAAATTAAGGCTTGAAAGCATGTGCACACAAAGGAAACGATGACCATCTGGCAGAGGGCGAGTGGAAACACAGGGTATAAATAGGGCAAGCTTAATTACAAACAAGGTACAGGTGTGTGGGGGAAACCTACAGGAAGTAAAACTAGACACCATACACAAGAACCGTGACAACAAAATAAAACAGGAAGTGAATACAAATAGAAACAGACTGAACAGATTATCACATGGACAGTCACAATTCATATGTCAGAAAGCTGTTCATTGACTTAAGTTCAGCATTCAATACAGTGATCCCCTCCAAGCTGATCTCCAAGCTCAGTTGGCCTGGCATTAGCATATACCCAAGGATTAAATCCGTTGATTTTGGTAGCGAAAGGTCAAGGCCTCACAAATCATGTTTTTCTTGAATGGATATCTTAAGATTAGCATGAGGAAATGTCTTCAAATTTGGTACATACATTCCCTTCAACTCAAAGATTACCTGTCTAGAATTTGGTAGCCAAAGGTCAAGGTCACGTTGACACCACAAACTATGTTTATGTTTTTCTTGAACAAGATATCTTCAGATCAGCTTGAGGGAATGTTTTCAAATTTGTTACAAACATTCACTTGAACTGACTAGATTTTGGTGCCTGGAGGTCAAAGGTAAAGGACACAGTGACCTCTCGTCCCTATGAATTTGATATAAGGTCTGGCCGTAGGGAATTTCATTACATCTGGTACAATTCACTTGGACTCACTGATTAACAGATTCGATTTCACGGTGCCCTAACAAAAAATATTTTTGGCCTCTTGAAAGTGATAACTCAAGACTGCTTAAAGGAATTTCTTCAACTTTTGATCAGTTGTCACTTTTTTTTACATTTCAGTGGTCAAAGGTCACAGTGACCTTGTATGAATCTGAAATCTGAAAGTATGCAGAAATATGCACACGGAAATGGCACTGGTTGGCAGAGGCATACAACTGCAATGCAGTAATTCTAATTGGGGTTATGATATTTATCTGCTGTATTTCAAAAGTTAAGCTGGTGAGAAAAGTAACGTGTAAGTCTTTATAGTTATGTAGTGTAAATGTCAGATTATACTCTGTAGGAATATAATCAGACTGAAAGTTTACTACATTAGATTCAGATGTCTGATTCCTCTTGGGCTGTGTGCCGGGGTCTTAATTTCTACTTTAATCCGATTTTTATGTGCTGATGTCTGATTGTTACCTACTAGTTCACGTATATTTTTGCTATTTCTCTGTGCTCACCTGCTTGGTATTTTTTTATTAGCCATCAATCTAAGAGAGGCTAAAGCAATGGTCGCCAAGATGACATGAAACAACTGTACCTCGTCACATCTCGCCTGTACTGTTCACACTTTGAGGCTCAGGTCTTCACACACAAGAAAGTGAGCACATATTCACTAATTACTTTATATTAAATATTTGTATTATGCAATGTATTGAATATTTTTAATGCAGGACTTTGTTCATGTAATAAAGTAGAAAATTCATGCACTTCTCCTCACAGCTGGTTCTTGGTTATCCATCATGTCTTAACTAGTGTTTGTGTTTTACTGTAATTTGAAAGGTGTCCACACTGAAAACTGAATGACCCGTATCAACAGAGGGACGCCCTCAAGTATGAAACAGCAAATTTAATGCCAATCATCAGGATGTGGTGGAGAGTGACTGGATAACAACATCCATTTCAATAAAGCACCACCAGTTTACCTTCTTCTGATTAGATGATGTATTCACAGGTTCAGTTTCTTGCCTTTGACCTGTTTTAAAGGTGGCAGTAACCTCTTTAAACATAGAATTTAAAACTATTACACTGAAATTAGGTTATGGATCCACTCTAGCATGCACAACCTTTGAAGGTAAGTGTTTTACTTAAGTGACATGAAAAGTCTTCAATAGTAAATGGCTGGAACTGTCCAACCAGGAGTTAAGCCAATGTGACTTCTTGAACAATTGTTTACTGCTGTTACCACTTTAAAATGATGTAGTAGATGTTCAAACCCTTTAATTTTTACTTAAGCCCTGATAGTTTAATTTTGAAGCCACAGTTTATGTCACTCAATATTAACCCAAACTTATTAAAAATTACTGAGTACATTTTCCATTGACTTAAGAAGACTTGCCTAGTTTTTTCTCTTTTACTTTGTAATAAATAAAATTCACACCTTGGTGAATTTTACGTTTTCATTTTCATAAAATTGTATACATTATAAGACACATAAGGAAAGTATTAACTTCAATATCTTAATTGACAATGATTTATTTCATTAAAACTAAAATGTAAAAGGCCTGTTTAATTTATTAATTCCAAATTCTGTCAACACCTCCATCAATGTGTTGCTGTATAATTACAATACTTTTTATGATACTGCTATACCAGATGGGTTACTTAAAATCACGAGAAGTAAAGCCAGAGGTTCATAGATAACTTTATTGAACATTAAACTACATTAATCAACAATAAAAATATATAATAAATAATATATAATATATATAATATATAATAAAAAACAATACAAGATATACAGTTGTGATCAAGGTAAACCGTGTCTTAGCTGTCAAAATATGAATCTGTCATGCTTTATATTTAGTGAGTATAAACTTCAGGATAAATGTTACAATTGAGAAAGAACAATAGTAAAGTTCATATAAACCTAACAGTACGTGATGCAGTCATCTCTGCCCTGTAAGAGTAAAGTCCAAACTTGGGTGGAGAAACAGAAGCTGCTCTTACATTTAAAATGTCTACCAGTGTGTAATTTGGCTGTAAATTATAGTGATAGAGGCTAACTGTGCCGCAGCTAGTTCTCAAAAGCGCATTCAGGAGTACAGTGTCATCAGGTGCTGGTGTAGGTGGGCATGTTTTACAGTCTTCAGGTTCAGAGTTCTGAAGTCAGACCCACCTCTCCAGCTCCTTCTTCTTGTCCAAATATGGTAATGTCTGGCTGCAACATGCCAAAACGGCAATTAACAAACCAGTGGGTGACGTCAGGCTAGGTTGCCACTTGGGCAGAACTCAACATTAAGAGCACAGTTTCATGTATTCAGTATTAATGCAAGCACAGCTCAGCAGAGCTGAACTCCAAATGCTGCTTTGTGCTCTTAAAGGTGATCCCCCCCCCTCTCTCTCGCAGCTGCCTGTATTGCTTGTAAGTTGTTGGATTTCTGTAAGAGGAGTTGATATGTGCACGTGGCAGGTAATATCTGTGTTCACTGTGTTTAAATGTGACACCATTAAATAAGACATGTTGAGCTTTGGATCAGTTGGTCAGTTCGAAATAAAAAATATAGAATCACTAGATTTATCAATTTCTGTTATAAATCTGACTGACAAACCCATTACTTAGCAATGGCTTATATGCTATTGTCTAACCATGATGGAAAATGTATATTGAAAGTAACAATCTGTGTGCAAATCGCAAAACACAGAAAACAGTGTTGCAGTGTTTCAGTGTTCTGGGCAACTGAGCTCCTCAGCTCCTCTCAGCTGTTGTTTGTCCATTTAAGCAGCAAAACTTGGCAGTGTTTCAGATCCTCTCTTTTCCATGCCAACTTCTCTCTTATTCTCTGTGTCTCTCTGCCAACATTGATGCCAGCATGATTGCCTGTCAGGGCTAACACGTCAGGCTGCCATTAACAGGCTAAGCACATCCGCCTCAATGTTCAGAGCTACTAATCATTATCTTTTGGCCAAGTTCCTGTCATCCTACACTAATATCAGATGTGGCATTGCTTCATATGAAAATGTATGAAAAAGGTGAGTGGTGACATGCCAACAAGCGTTTTAGATAAAATGGCTGGTAATGACTATAATAATTATTCTTTCCTAAGGATTGATTGGATTGGCTGCAATGAAACGTAGCCCCCTTCGTATGTGTGATTAAATGGAACGTTGCAAATTTTCAACCCGCTTTGTATCATTACATCAATGATATATGAAGATGAGTTTTAGTTTGCTACTGTGTTGCCTGGACTGAGATATCAGCAATTTGTTGTTGCCAAAACTTTTGCCAGATCCCTTGCTGTGGCTAGAACTAAAACATGCACTTTCACATTTTTTGTGTGCCTGCCCACCAACAGTCAAATCAAGAGAGGGGTGGCTCCAGAATCAAAACATACTGGTTCTGCACCACAGAATTCCAAGTCCAGTTGACCTGATTTTTAGCGCTTGGATATACCACGATCTGGATGACTCAGAATCTTCACAGACATACTGGTCGAATTAGCACTGAGTTGCTGCATATTTCACCACAGCCATTTTATATTGGATGAAATTGCGGGATCTACATAGGAAGCAGCTCCCACATTTGTAATGTTACACAAAGGTATGGGCCACAGAGGAATGCTGGAGAGTTAGTTCAGGATTCAGAAAAGAAACAACAAAAACAAAACAGTCGTCTGAGCACAGAGTCAGCTCAAAAAGACAGTATTTGTTACCTGGCAGTGCTTCAAGTTTAGCCAACAGTTATTAGCTGTAACAGGCTCTTTGTTGTAGTAGCAGGGATGAAAGTAAGCTGGGGGCAATTAGAAATTTGGGATGGGCACCTTTTCACACAGTGCTCTTAGTGTTGAGCTTTTTTCCAAGTTTTAAAGAATGCATCACAATAGGGAGTTCAACCAAGCCGTGGTATAATAATAATAGTTATTATTACAATCATTCTTTCTATTATAGAGATGAATATGACTATAAGAACATAACGTAATGTAGAGTTCTTAAATAGCTCAAACATGGAATATGGAAATGCCCATGTGTGAAATTGTTGAAAGTCAGAATTTGACTGTAGTGTAGTGCTAGTGCTGCTCCCACCTCTGATGGGCTAACTTCTCTATTAAAACCTTAACCTATTTCTCATGAGAAAATAATTTTGCATAATTTCAAGTCCACTTTTATGTATAGTGGTAATGTTTAAGAATTGACATAGTAGAACATTAAACATCAATAAACAGTATGACAACTTTAAGTGTAGCACTATCTAACCAGGTTTGTTTATACTGAGTGAGAGTTTATAAAATAAAGTTTGATAAAATTGTCAAAAGCTAAATACTGTAGGTAGCTATGCTTGCTAGCTATTTATCTAATAAAATAAGAACAACAACTACCAGCAATGATACCTTAAACACAACACAACAAACAATAAAATTATTTTTAACAAAAACAAGCTTTAATAAGAAGAATAATACTAATAAGAATACTAATAGACTTCCACTGTCACATATGATTAGTCTACAAATGCTCTGCATGCAGAACAATGGGGAACAGCATCTTTCATACTTATTCTGTCCAACGAGAACTGATCTCCTGAATAGATTTGACTCCGATTCACAAGGACTCAATTCGATTCGATTCAATCGATTCATATTTCATTATACAATAACAATTTAGCTTGGATAAGAAAGAATAACTAAAGGTCTAATCTGTGCAAGGAAATGTCTAACTTGGTGCAAAATTTAAAATATTAAGGTAGGCCTGTCACAATAACAAATTTTGTTGGATAATGTATTGTCCCAGAAATTATTATGATAAATTATATTGTTATAATTTTGAAACCATTTCATACCACTGATATAACGATAATATTACAGCATAATAATAACCGTTACAAAAAGTAATGAATTTTCAATTCTTAAGAATATTGTTACGGATCAGACTGTCTGTGGACCCCAGCACAGAGACAGAAACACAGAGCACTGTTCGAGTGGAAAGTTCAACAGGAGTTTATTGTCTGATCAGAATGTGGCACAAGGATGAGATGAGTTGGTGGAGAGCGAATAGTTCGCTCACAGAATCCAGTCCACTAGGAAGGAAGGCAGGAGAACCGGGGAGTGGATCCTGGAGATACGAGGAGAAATATGTTTCGTGAAGCAGGATACTAGACACGGTAAATTACTCTAAACACACAATCTAGAGCAGCCAAGAACGAGTACTACCACTGTGGTATCGAGGACGAACTGGCGATGACTGGGAGCACGACCAGGGTAGATATCCTGCTGGTGATCAGGGAATGAGCTGCAGGTGAGGTGGTGAGCTGTCCCTGGCGCGCTTTAGCAGAGTCATCAGTGAGATGGCCTCACACTCAGTGAGGGAAGAAAAACACTGGGGGGCACAGAGGAGCTGTGACAGAAAGTAATCTGATATTTGAATTAGTAAATTAAACATGATTAAAATAAACCACACACAATATCGATCTGTACTTTTTAAGAATCGATATCGGATCATTTAAATGAAGATTCATTTTAATCAGACAATGTTTTTTTTAAACTCAGCCCTATGTGCAACCAGCAATCCAGAAATCAGGGGACGTGATTGGCAGATTTAAATGGCACAGAATAAAGTTTACCCATTGGGTGGGCAGAGTAGAAATTTGGGAAGGCATTGCCCACCCCTGCCCACTTCTAGATCCTGGCGCAGGTCTGGTACTCTGTACCACTAAAGTTGGGCATACACTGTGATTAAAAAAATGCTGTTGTTAAATTCCAACTCATACTGTATGAGTAAATGGTCTGCAATTTGAAGCCAAAGCTCAAGATTTATGTGCTCACACTGTTTGGTCCGACCTTCAGGCCCATCCTGACTGCTCACACTGTACGTTTAAAATCCCTGTCTAGGTCCTCCGAGGCAGAGACATTTGTCTACCATAGAAGAAGAATGATGACATGCAGCCTTGCTCATCTGTGATATTATGTGTGCCAAAACCTAAAAAAAACAGGTGCCGGCATGTATGGACTCTGAGGTGGCTCGGGAGACATGGAGTATATGGTTTCTCCATTTTGCAGAGAGAATTGGAGGTAAGCTAGCTGTGTATTACTTGATAGCTAACTACCCTCTTTTTCTTCCTTGAAGTGTAGTTGCTGCCAGCCATAAACTACACTTCCTACGTTTTGACTACTTAATTCAATTTTATTTACATTTCTGAAGTCATTATTTTATTTTGAACTAGCTCTGTCTATTTTTATGTATGTAGTTGGATGATGTGAAGGGTTTTGGGACCTGTTTAAGGGCCCATATTATGTAAAATACATTTTCTGGGCATTTACTATCATTAATGACTTGAAGGGGTCAGTAGGGAGCCTCAAAGTATGAAATAAGTCACTCTGCGGACTTTTTCACTCAGTCCATTCTAACAAATATGTTATCGAAACGTCTCGTTTCGTACTTCCTCTCCGTATGATGTCATTCGGGATCGCACTCTTCTCTCATCCCCACCCAGCCGGTACCAGTCCAGCCACCGAACCCACCACCCCCGCTCCTCACCCCCGCTACCCACCACCACCACCACCACCCCTCCTCCCCTCAACCGACTTTAAATATGTGGCTGGTCTTCTATAGCGGTATCCAAACATAAAAACATGTCGGCTGTGTTTACCAGAGTGTATGCGCCAGAATGAGACCGGTGATAGGCCTGGTCGCGTGTCACTCAAAGTGCAGTCAGCCAATAAGAGGAGGGGCTCAAGAGGCAGGTGAAAACAGCCTGTTCTGTCTGCAGCTCCAGAGAGAGGCAGAAGAGAGGACATGGAAATACACATTGCAGCAGTTTTTTTCGACTTTAAACCACTGATATATCATCTTAGGGGAACCAATACCTCAAATTTAGTCCCAGAAAGGTGTAAAATATGGGCCCTTTAAGAATGTCTGTGGATGACTTCAGTTACCACCTGGAGAGAGTTACTCCTTATATAGTTAAGCAGGACACCCATTTAAGAAAAACCATTAGCCCCAAGGACAGGCGGTTCGTGGCAACAGGTCGGTGTGCACACAAATATAATCACACTTGGGAATAGGACTGGGCAGTATCAACGTCCCTGGCAGTATCCAATAACATAGTGTAGCGTCCCTCAATTATGAGCTATGCAGCGTGAAGTTATGGGCAGTAGCCTACTCCAAAACAATAAAACATGAGCAAAGAAGTAGCTCTGAGTTCTTTGTCCCGACATTTGCTTCCTCCAACTACATGCACACAGGAACAATAACGACAAGAGAACATTTGCTGTCTCTAGCCAATCCCCCCGATCCTCTCCTGACTCAGATCCCTCCCATCCCCAAGTGGGGTTTATAAAGAACAGGTCTTCGACTGACAACATGAGAAGACTTTTACATTTAATATTGATGAATAGAAGCAAATCGCATCCAGTGTCAGCTATATCCCTAGATGCCCAAAAGGCTTTTCATAGGGTGGAATGGAACTTTTTATTTGCGACCCTGTCAAGATTCGGATTCGGTGATGGTTTCTGTTGGTGGATAAAAGTTTTTTATTCATGCCCTAAAGCTGCAGTCTTTACTAATGGGTTAATGTCCCAGTTCTTTAACAGATCCAGATCAACTCGCCAAGGATGTAGTCTGAGTCCCCTTTTGTTGACAATCTTTCTTGAACCATTAGAGTTGATCAGAGAGGAACCAAGAATTAAGGGAGTTGTTGGAGGTGGTAGGGAACATAATCTATTTCTTTATGCGGATGACATTCTGGTACTAAATCGGGATCCAGCCAACTCTATATCAGTGTTGTTAGAAGTCAATAAATCAATCAATCAAATTTTATTTGTATATCCTGTCGTAGAAATTTACTGAATCTAACTGACCTGTTATTGAAATCTACAGATCCTGTTGTCCTGACATGACTGTGCTCAAAGTTCAGTTGGATTGACCTGAAACATCCTTGTATAATTCTACTTAATGTTTGCATCTGTCTGATACCAAGAGATGTTTTTCTACCTTGAACCTAAACTTCCCTGTGATTATTTGATGTTCTGCCCAGTGTCTATACACTCAGGAGAGTATCTGATTTGAATCAGATACAGGTATGGGTCAAATTGGGGTTTCCTGCTAAAGGAAGCCTGAGTGAGAGCCAGCTAAAGCAACTACGGACACAGCTGAAGAGGTTGGAGGTGAGTAGTTCACTCCAGCACGCAGCCCTCCCTGAATGGAGAAAGAAGAAGAATGTGGTATTTAAAGCAGACTGGAAGGATTTTAAAATGTGGAAAGGTGAGGTAGAGAAAAGGGAAAATCAGAGATTAAGAGCATCTAATGCACTGAAAACTACAGAACCTTATGCGAAAAACTTATGCGACCTACTAATTCTCAAACACTTTATCCCTGTCTTCCTGAGTATTTGAGGGATCCTGATCTGGACTCCGCCCCCCCCTGCTCCTCCACCCTATGCCACCAAACAACCAAGCCCCTACACGTCTGTTGTGACCCGCCAGCAAGCCCAGCAGAGGTTATCTGAAATCCGAGACGAGAGACATACTCCTGCAGCTGTAGCCACCATGCCCATGGTGGAAGTGGCAGGAGCTGAAGGGCCAATACTGGTGTTCAGACCCTGGTCAGAGGCTGATGTGGCAGAAGCAATGAATTACATCTGCAACCCCAAAGACAAGTGGGAAATACGGTGCCTGATAATGCCTGCGGTGTCTGTATTTCTCTCCTCCTCTCAGGAAAAAGTGTTTCTTGGCTCCACCACTCACGTATCATTGGCTAAGCCATTGCACTGGCAGTGGCAGGACCTTGGCCCGTGTCTGCAGCATTGTCCCAGCCTTCTGGGTTTTGAAATCGGTTGCGAGGGATCCCACAAAAAAATATAGCGCTGGGGGTAATGTACATAGGACCGCAGTAACAAGTACCGTGTTGGTACAAAGGCCAATGGAGCTCGTAGAGGAGCATGCACAGCACACTGATTTGTTTCCACTCACAGGAGCGGATCAAATCACTGTGCTGTCTCAGGTGCCGCCTTCATTGTGGGCCGCTCATAAATATGATGTTGGGCTCATAACCGGGGCGACACCGTTGGTAGTGCATCCTAAATCTGAATATAGGCCGTGCCTCAAACAATATCCGCTTAGGCAAAAAGCCATCGATGGAATAACACCAGTATTTGAAGCGCTGTTAGAAGCAGGCATTATTGTGCCCTGCAATGATTCACCTGTGCGCACGCCCATTTTTCCAGTCAAAAAATTAGAGAAGAAGGCCAACCCACTGAATGGAGATTTGTGCAGGATTTGAAAGCTGTGAATGCTGCTGTTTATCAGCGAGCACCAGAAGTCTCTAACCCACCACATACTATCCTGTCACTCATTCCACCAGACACCCCTCATTTTTCGGTTGCTGATCTGGCTAATGCATTTTTCTCTGTTCCAGTGCATCCTGATAGTCAGTACTGGTTTGCCTTCTCCTTCAAAGGGCGTGGGTACACGTGGACAAGACGCCCTATGGGGTACCATGAAAGCCCAGGCGTATTTCACAGAGCGCTCAGTGACAACTTGAAAAGCTTACATCTCCCCCGGGGGGTCTGCCCTTGTGCAGTATGTCGACGATCTATTGGTCTGCAGCCCCTCAGAAGAGGCGTGCAAAATTGACACAGTAGTACTACTCAAACACCTAGCAGATAACGGCCACAAGGTGAGCCAACAAAAACTTAAATTTGTAAAAAAAAAAAAGTTACTTATTTAGGACATGTGATCACAGGAGGGAGTAAGTCTCTCTCCCCAAAGCGCGTTGCAACAATCCAATCAGTACCAAAGCCCATTACAAAGAGGCAGATGATGAGTTTCCTAGGGATGACATCATACTGCAGGCAATGGATCCCAAATTATGCAGAAAGGGAGGTCCCCCTCTCTTCCATGGTCCATGGTAAACATCTTAGTGCACATGACAGACTGACTTGGACTCCAGAAGCAGACAAAGCTTTTGACGACTTGAAGACTTCTTTAACCCAGGCCCCGACTTTGGGCCTGCCAAGACCTGACTTGCCGTTTACTCAGTTTGTAGACCAGAAAGATGGCTACATGACATCAGTTTTATGTCAACCACATAGAGGGTTCCTGACATCATCCGGTAAACCCATTTCACACCACACACTTGTTGCAGCTCTTCTTGATGCCATTTTGTTACCCAAAGCTGTTTCTGTGGTTAAATGTGAAGCTCACACCTCTTCTACTGATCATGTTTCTCTAGGAAATGCAGCTGCGGATGCAGCAGCAAAAATGGCGGCGTCATCAGGTCCATTCTTCCCCCTCACCCACCTGCTCTTGACACTAGTTGACCTTGACCCATGTGCTGATCTACCCACACTCCAGTCTCTCGCCGATGCACGAGAGCGCTCCCTTTTGGGCACGCTCCGGTGCCACTTTCCAAGGCGGCGTCTGGATGGGCCCTGACAATAAACCTTGCTTACCATGTGCTCTCTTCCAAGTCTATGCTAAGCTATGTCACAGAAGAGACCACGTGGGTAAAGGAGGGATGTGGGCCGCTATTAATGCAAATTGGTATACTAAAGGATTTTCAACTTTTGCGGCCGATTTCTGTAAAACATGTGTTATTTGTGCAGCAAATAATGCTTCAGGGGCAATAAAAGTGCCAAAACAAGGTCACAAAAGATCACAGACGGAAGCACTGGAAGCAAAGATGCTACATAGGCCCTTTCCAAGTCCTCCTGACAACAGAGACAGCAGTGAAGGTGGCTGAGAGAGTACCTTGGATCCACGCCAGCCACTGTAAACAGATTCCGGGTCCAGAGGAGGGAGCTGACTAAGTGGTAAGGGTGAAATAGCACCTTCCTCCAACAGTAGTGAGCCAAGCTCCTACAAGTGACGGCAGTGCTAAAGGCCTGTGCCACCACCGGCAGGGGAGAGTCAAACACATCACCCCAGGCTAACACCTCGGTGAGAGGGGGGGAGTGCTAATCGGGCTTTGCCTGCACTCCGAGCTGCAACAGGCCGTCAAGAAGGGGGTTACGTTTGTGGTGACGTAGGAGACTCTTTCTCTGTCCAACGATAGCAAAATCACGCCCATGGCATCTCTCCAGGGGATATGGCAGTGGCCTGAGAGAAGGTATGTGCCTGCTCCTGTTGCCAACCATGCTGGCACTAGCAGCACCACCAACAGCAAAAAGCCCAGTGTCATCAATCACTGTTGGCCAAGCAGTTTGGAGGCGAGGAATGATAGCTGTTAAATGTCCCATAGAATTGTGCCTGACTAATAATTGTGAAATATATACATTAGGTGTCAGTAAACCCTCTCTTGGCCGTTGGTCAAAAGTACCCCCACAGGACATCCGGACCGAGTGCAACTTTAACAACACCTGTTCAGCGAGACTAAGTGCGGAATACGACCAGAGCTGGGAATACCCTTTCTGGTGTAGTAAGCATACCAACTGCAATACTGGGCCTGATTACCCCACTCGATTTGACTGGACATATCCATGTCTAGTAAGCCAGATATTGGAAGAACTCCCAAACCGTGTACCACCTCATGAGGATACAAATATTGCATTGTCTATGATGTCTGAATTTGCTCACAAAAGAAATATTTCAAACTGTTGGATTTGTCAATATCTGCCCTCTTCATCAAAAGCTCCTATGCTTGCACCAGTACCCTTTACAGAAGCAGACTGGAGCGTCATGGGATGGCCTGCCATATCTCATCAGGTTGCAGCCAGTGATGAGGGATGTTACACCCCCCCCGTCGCATGCTGAATCATCCACGCAGACTACGCCCAACTATGTAGGAGACAAAGGGGAGGTCGTACAATTCGCAGTGAGAACGTTCAATTATAAAAATAGACCTAGAAATGCCAACTGGGTAGCGCTGTTTAGATTAACCTATTATAAACAGTACGTTCAACAAGGATTAAGATATCAAATGCAAATGACTCTTGCAGAAACTAACTGTAAAACTGAGGATGAATGGTTAAAATCTACATGTTCTCTCATACCTAACACCGCTTCTATTCGATATGAAGTAGGTGTACAAAGCGTTCCTTGGACAAAAACCTTTAAAGTTACACATTCACCCTGGACTAAACATGATTGTACTAAATCTTTAGTTCCGGTCAGACCTAAGAATAGAGACTGTCCCAAACCAATACCCCCCATACCTGTACATCCTTTAACGAATGTTAGTCATTGTATCCAATTTCTTGCAGAGGGTGGATACTTCATGGGCACAAGTAGCTGTACCGGCAAAATTGTTTCTTTTAATGGCAATGCTACAGCCCTTGTGCTGCCAGAGCAAACTTATTTAGTTTGCGACAACCTTTCCTATAGCTGTATTCCTGTTATAGGACACGTTCACAGGAAGCCAGTCACAGGTAGATGTTATTTAGCCTATCTCATTCCATTAATTAGACAAGCCGACTCCAAAGAGCTCGCTCCATACCATGTATTTCATAAACGTGCCATTTCTCTATTCTCAAGAATCCTCAGTGTATTAATACCTTCGTACGGCACATATAGAAATCAGGAAGAACAAATGGTACTCTCAAAAGTGTTAGAAAGGCACCTTAATACATCTACCGTAGCCATCTCCGCCGAGCAGAGACTCTCTGTCTGGCCTCAGAAGGGGGAGTTTGCAAAGTTATTGGCTCAGAATGTTGTACTTATATCTCAGATGCTTCCTCTGCAGTACACGATGTTGTAGCAGATACAGAACGGGGCATTAAGGAGCTGCACGAAGACCATGGCTGGAATCCTTACGGGGGAATGAAATCAATGACCGGTTTTTGGGGAGCTTCCTTTCTCAAGGGACTAATTTCGATAATAGGAAGCATAATACTGATAGTGATTATCATAATCCTGATTGTAATGATCTTCAAAGTTTGCATTAGGAAGGTAATAACAACTTTGGTGTCTGTAAAGAGCACAGACTTTCCAGATCTGTATCCTATCCCACCTTGGATTGCTCCATACGACGATGAAGATGATGAGTTTGAAGATTGCATATAATCAGCAAAAATTTATCAAATCAGCTAAATTTCCTTATGTGGCAAACGTATGAACGGTTCCTATGATGACAAGCTAATGAAGTGATGTTTTGAAATCATTATGAATTAACATCACTGATGTTGTGCTCCGAGTTTAAACCTCGATTGTTTGATAAGATTTGCTTGCTTAGTTAATAGTTGCTAGTTTTAACATTTGTCTTAAATGACAAAAAGGAAGAAAATGTCGTAGAAATTTACTGAATCTAACTGACCTGTTATTGAAATCTACAGATCCGGTTGTCCTGACATGACTGTGCTCAAAGTTCAGTTGGATTGACCTGAAACATCCTTGTATAATTCTACTTAATGTTTGCATCTGTCTGATACCAAGAGATGTTTTTCTACCTTGAACCTAAACTTCCCTGTGATTATTTGATGTTCTGCCCAGTGTCTATACACTCAGGAGAGGGGGGGACATTTGACCCATTCTCTGCTGACGTCTGAGCGCTGGACACCTCCTGTTTGGCTGATATCGAGGGGGGACGTGAAGCCCTCGAACTGTGCATAAAAACCCGCACTGGACATGAGCCATTTGTCAGATTCTTCTAGCCTGCAGTGGCTTTGAGAATTCTGTCCCTATTTGGCCAAATAGTAACATTGTCACTCTGTTTGTGTTCGAATATATTCTCTGTAAATTGTTTCTCGACCATTAATTAAATACTTTGATATCATTGAATTGATCTCTCAGTCTGATGGTTTATTTCCTCACCAGGGAATTAAATACAAATTCCCACCACATATCCCATATTCACAAATCACAATTTGTCTCATAGGGCTTTAACAGGGTGTGACATCCTCTGCCCTTAACCCTCAACAAGAGTAAGGAAAAACTACTAAAAAACCATTTTAACAGGGTAAAAAGAAAGTAGAAACCTCAGAGAGAGCCACATGTGAGGATCCCTCTCCCAGGACGGACAGAAGTGCAATAGATGTCAAGTGTAAAGTAGAACATCAGCAAGATAAGGGTATTTGCAGCATTGATAAGAATAAACATTTTGAAGCATAATGAAAGGTCAATGAATTGATGGATTATTGTCAGTAATGGTCGAGTATCTGAGGAGAAATACTATATATCAAGCAGTCCTGCTGCAATCATAGTCTATGGTCAGCTGCCACCTCGATCGTGGTCCACCACCATTATCAGATGCCAACACGATACAGGATCCGCCATTATTATCATGATCAGCCAGCACGATACACAATCTGCCATACTAGATCCACCATTACGATCTCTGATACGCGATCCACAGATCATAATCCGTACAGATGGTGTCTGCCTCCCAAACTGAAAGTGGGAGATGATTCCACAGAGAGGAGCTTGATAGCTGAAAGCTCTGGCTCCTACTCTACTTTTAGAGACTTTAGGGACGACAAGTAAGCCTGAATTCTGGGAGCGCAGTGCTCTAGTGGGTTGATAAGGTACTATCAGCTCTTTGAGGTATAATGGTGCCATATTATTAAGGGCCTTGAAGGTGAGGAGGATAATTTTAAATTCTATTCTAGATTTAACTGGAAGCCAGTGTAGCGAAGCTAATACAGGAGAAATGTGGTCTCTTTTCTTGGTTCTTGTCAGGACACGTGCTGCGGCATTTTGGACAAGCTGCAGAGTCTTTAACAACTTACTGCTGGAGTAAATTTGTTTTAAGTGAGAATTAAAGGACAAATCAGGATGGAAGATCACTCCCAAGTTCCTGACTGTTTCATTGGAAGCAAGGGCAATGTCGTCTAGCGCAGCTATATCATTAGATAATGTATCTCTAAGGTGTTTAGGGCCAAGTATTAGAACCTCTGTTTTATCTGAGTTTAATAAGAGAAAATTGCGGGTCATCCAGGTTTTTATGTCCTTGAGACATGCTTGGAGTTTAGTTAATTGACTACATTGTTCAGGTTTTATTGACAAGTATAACTGGGTGTCATCCGCATAGCAGTGGAAATTTACAGAGTGTGTCCTGATAATGTTTCCTAGTGGATGCATATATAATGACAATAAAATTGGGCCGAGCACAGAGCCCTGTGGAACACCGTGGCTAACTTTGGTGTGCACAGATGACTCATCATTAATTTGCACAAATTGGAATCGATCGGAAAAATATGATTTAAACCAGTTTAGGGCGGTTCCTTTATTGCTAATTAACTGTTCTAGTCTCTGTAATAAAATTTGATGGTCAATTGTGTCGAATGCTGCACTAAGATCTAACAGAACGAGGACAGACACAAATCCCTGATCTGAAGCTATTAGAAGGTCATTGGTGACTTTTGCCAAGGCTGTCTCCGTGCTGTGATTGGCTCTAAACCCTGACTGAAAGTCTTCATTTACATTACTTTCCTGGAGAAACTCGCACAGCTGATTGGCTACAACTTTTTCAAGGATTTTAGACAGGAAGGGGAGGTTGGATATCGGTCTGTAGTTGGCTAAAACCTTTGGGTCTAGGGTGGGTTTTTTGAGAAGGGGTTTGATTACAGCTATTTTAAAGGACTTTGGTACATATCCTGATGATAATGACAGATTGATTGTGTTCAGTAACATAATATCAATTAGGGGCAGAATTTCTTTAAGTAATTTTGTAGGAATGGGATCTAAGATACAAGTTGTTGGTTTAGAACATGAGATTATTTTGGTCAGCTGATCAAGGGTGATCAGAGAGAAGCTGTCTAAATAATCGGTAGGATTCTCAGCCGTTTCTGAGATTTCTATTCTTGATGGGGTATTAGTGCCAATTGAGGGCAGGAAGTGGTTGATTTTATTTCTAATAGTTAGAATTTTATCATTAAAGAAGGTCATAAAGATATTGCTATTTAGGGATCGAGGAATACTGGGTTCGGTGGAGGTGTGACTCTCTGTCAGCCTGGCTAAAGTGCTGAAGAGAAACCTGGGGTTGTTTTTATTTTCTTCTATTAATATGGAGTAGTAGGCAGCTCTTGCTTTGCTGAGGGCCTCCTTATATGCTTTAACACTATTCTTCCAGGCTAGGAGATATTCAACACGGTTGCTGGAGCGCCACTTCCTTTCTAGTTTTCTTGACGCTTGTTTTAATTCATGTGTGTTGGAATTATACCAGGGAGCTAATTTACTATGTTTTATATGTTTCTTTTTTAGAGTCGCTATTGAGTCTAATGTTAATCGTAATGAGTCTACAGAGCTATCGACGAGATGGTCAATCTCAGTGGAGCTAGGGTTTTTAAAGCAATTCGTTGGTTATATCGACGGATAATACAGGTTTAAATGTAATTGGAATTATTTCCTTAAATTTAGCTACAGCACTATCAGGTAGACATCTAGAAAAGGAGTTTTTTATTAGTGGCATATATTCTGATAATGAGAAATTGAAAGTTATTAAATTATGGTCTGATAGAATTGGATTACGTGGAAGTACTATTAGATCTTCAATTTTGACACCGTATGATAGTACAAGGTCAAGTGTGTGGTTACAACAATGAGTAGGTTGGTGTACACACTGACTGAAACCAATTGAGTCTAGTACTGAAATAAATGCTACGCTAAGGCTATCATTAGTATTATCAACATGAATATTAAAGTCACCAACAATAATCATTTTATCGGTCTTTAGGACTAGGTTTGATAAAAACTCAGGGAATTTCGTTAAAAATTCAAAATAAGCCCCAGGAGCACGGTAAACTACAGCAAATATGATTGGCTGTTGGTATTTCTTGGATGGGTGTGGAAGACTAAGAACAAGACTTTCAAATGAGATGTAGCATAGTTCAGGTTTAGGATTAATTGATAGACTGGAGTTAAAAATAGCAGCAACTCCACTTCTTCGGCCAAATTCTCGGGGAACGTGTGTATTTACATGACTGGGGGGAGTAGATTCATTTAGGCTGACATATTCATCGGGATGCAGCCAGGTCTCAGTGAGGGACAATAAATACATTTTTTGATCTGAGACTAGTTCATTAACTAAAATAGCATTTGATGATAATGATCCTATGTTTAAAAGTCCACATTTAAAAGTCTTTGTTTCTTGAGTTGTTGCAGAGGTTGTGTTAATTTGTATTAGATTTTTGTGTAGAATTCTACCTCTGTTATTGTTTGATTTACATAATTTAATGGGACGGTGGACAGACACAATCTCTATGGGTTTGTGGTTGTGTGACTGATCCATAGGGAGCGCAGAGAAGTGTGTAGCACTGCAGCTCTGCGTCCTGGTCCCAACTCTGGGTTGTCATTTTATGGACTGAGTTATCAATGTATATTCTAAAGTGTCTGGTTACTGTGTCAATTGGCATAAGTTAGAAGCTATGCCGGTGTCTCGAACTTGTTCCCACAACTTACTATCTACCTTCAATTTTAAATGACGGGTATGAAATATTTGGGGATAGAATAAACCCAGATGTTGAGGAAATTATAATTACTGTAAGAGCCACTATGCAGCCTGCGTGTGTGTAGTTTAAATATTTATGTTGGTTTGATATTTTCTTTATTATCCAGGTTTGTAGTTTTAGTTTTATACAGTTAAAATATATTTTGTATAGTACGTCTGCCATATTCAATTATATTCTGTTTTTCTGCGCTTTTTTGCGGATTTTTGTTTACGACAGTTGATGAGGCCGCGAGGCGGTTCATTGTTGATGCGCGTGATGGTTATGGAGGCGCATGAAGATCGTGGTGAGTGGAGTCTGTTGAGCGGACCGAAACAAGTTTTGACCGTGATATCGTGATACTATGGAAACGTGATACTGTGGAAACGTGATACTGTGGAAACGTGATAAAGGGACATCATGACAGGTTTGGAAAGACGGCATGCCAATTTCGATAAAGGATCGCTAAAAGGTGTGTCTGTGATGTGCTGGAACGGAGAATAAAACCCTTTTTTCAAGTTTAACCTGCCTCCTGGAGTTGTGTGACATTGGGTTGCCCAGCCAACGCAGGGTGGGGGGTCTATATGTTGGACACGAGTCAAACGCATAAACGCTCAGCAGACATAACACAAGTGGCCATTGTAATGTGGAACCAAATGGAACGGCCACTACAATTACTAATATGGAAAAATTACTAAACAAAATTATAGTTTGGAAACCTGGAGTAAGCTACACTTGTCAAAATGGTGGTGGCTCCACAGATAAATTATTTAATCGGAATGGTACCTATGGTACCTATAGGCATTCCACAACGATTCTTGTTAAGTTATAAAATAAAGGATAAAACAGTTCCTTTGGGATGGAAAAAAAACACAAATACATATGAACAAACTATGTCAGCCAAAGATGAGAGGGGGTTTATCACTACCAAACATAAAATACTATAGCATCTCCTGTGAAATGTCAAAACTTACGAGACACTGGGGTGGAACGGATGCTGATTTGGACTGGGTCCTGATTGAACAAGAACTTACCTTTCCTTTTAAATCTATTGAAGCTTTAGCACAAACCACAAAACATGAGAAAATAATAACATGATGAATCCTATTCTAATACATTCAAAAACAGTTTGGCAAGAATTACACAAAATATGTAAGATGTCCCATAATACTTAAAAGTATGCGTCAGTATGGCACAATCCCAGAATAAAAATAGATAAACAGACAATTTACTGGGCTCAATGGTTGAGGAAAGGTATCTGAATACTAGATGATCTATTTGAAGATGGCGAGTTTATTTTTTACAACAGAATGAGGGAAAAATTCTATTTGGACGCACGGCATCACATCTGGAAGTATTTACAGATAAGACATTGTGTCAAAGAGAAAGTTCCCTTCAATCAGGATAAAAATCCAATAGAACGTTACTTGCAGTTACCGATAATATACCACAAAGCATCTAAGTGCTACGAGATATGTCCCTGGATACATAATAATGGATGTGGTACTTTTTTTTAAAGTAGCACTTTAGTAGCACTTACATATAACACTTTGTAGGTTGGCTTTTTTGAAGCAAATTGTACTTTCTTGATTCTTGTTGTTCTGGGTTTGTACCCTCATGGTTGATGCACTTATTGTAAGTCGCTAATGTAATATTGGAAATGTAGAGAAGAACGTGGCACATATATACTGTACATGCATTATGGGATTGTCTTAAAGTTTCTCCCCTGTGGAGAAATGTCCTGGATTACTGTATAATATACAGTAATACAGTGTATATGGTTAAATGGCTAGGATGTGAACTTCCCAGATTCCCAAGATTGTGTCTTTTCTGAGACAAGACAATGGTGCTGCATTTAAATAATTATGTATTTAGAATATTAAAAACAGGCCTGATAACATGTGCCCGGATTATTCTAAGGTGTTGGAAGGAGCATCAAATATGAATATGTGGAAGGTTCAAATGATGGAAACTGCTGCATATGCAAGGTTGTTAGGGAAATTGAACTGTGAAACTGAAATGGTTATTGCACAATGAAACAGTTTCAGTGGATATGTGTCTGGAAGGAACAACCCGATCGTGTAAAGATGCTGCAGACACCATATACAGCTCTGCCTTCAACACCATCATTCCGGCTCTGCTACAGGACAAGCTCTCCCAGCTGAGTGTGCCTGACTCCACCTGCAGGTGGATCACAGACTTCCTGTCTGACAGGAGGCAACACGTGAGGCTGGGGAAGCATGTCTCTGATTCCAGGACCATAAGCACCGGTTCCCCTCAAGGCTGTGTTCTTTCCCCTCTACTCTTCTCCCTGTATACCAACAGCTGCACCTCCAGTCATCAGTCCGTCAAACTCCTTAAGTTCGCGGACGACACCACCCTCATTGGGCTCATCTCTGGTGGGGATGAGTCCGCCTACAGGTGGGAGATTGACCATCTGGTGACCTGGTGTGGTCAGAACAACCTGGAGCTCAATGCTCTGAAAACAGTGGAGATGGTTGTAGACTTTAGAAGGAACCCAGCCCCACCCACCCCCATCACCCTGAGAGACTCCCCAGTCGACACTGCGGAGTCCTTCCGCTTCCTGGGCACCATCATCTCCCAGGACCTCAAGTGGGAGCTGAACATCAGCTCCCTCACCAAAAGAGCTCAACAGAGGATGTACTTCCTGCGGCAGCTGAAGAAGTTCAACCTGCCAAAGACAATGATGGTGCACTTCTACACCTGCATCATCGAGTCCATCCTCACCTCCTCCATCACCATCTGGTACGCTGCTGCCACTGCCAATGACAAAGGCAGACTGCAGCGTATCATCCGTTCTGCTGAGAAGGTGATTGGCTGCAATCTGCCATCTCTACAGGACCTGTTTGCCTCTAGGACCCTGAGGCGTGCAGGTAAGATTGTGGCCGATCCTTCCCACCCGGCCGGGACCCCCACCTGACTTGGACTCTTAAGTCTGTGTTATATTAACACACATTACATAACAGTACATTGCACATTGCATATTGCACACTCACATTGCACTCCTGTTTTGCATTTTGCATTTTGCATTTTACTTTTACTTTACTTTTTATATCTTTTATATCTTTTTATTTTATATTTGTTTTTTTTCTTATGTAAAGTACTTATTGTGTTTTTATGTTTTATGTTCATTGTATGCACCTATATACCAAGGCAAATTCCAGGTAGGTGTAAACCTACTTGGCAATAAATACTTCTGATTCTGATTCTGATTCTGATAGAACACTTGAAATACCTGGCTTTGATGCTTAGCTCATCACCATGACTGATGGACTGCCTTCCTTATACCGATTCCTGCCAATGCTTAATGTACTTCTTGCCTGTCTGTTTCTTTTTGTTTTTATTGTTTTATTTTGTATTTGTTTGTATTAATCATTTTATTTCTGATAATCCTGTTAAAAACCCAATACAAATTTTGAATAAAAAATAAAAGAAAGCAAAAAATAGTAGTCGAAAAATTCTCACATCAAGCCTTAAAGCTTATAGAGTAACTAAAATACTTGTACATGTGTATTGTCCTTGTTCATATATAAAAAAAATTAGTAGTATCAAAATAAAATCTGCTTCAAAATAAAACAACAAAAAAAAACATTCAACTCATTAAGTTTCCAATATTGGATTGGAAGCACAACACTGAGCAGGACTGTTTTGTAGACCTGTACAGCCCTAACTTCTGTACTACGTGAGGATTACTTACAGGTAACATAAGATTAAAGGACTATAATGGTCTAATATACATAAATAATTGTACTCTGTGTATTGTGTTACTCACATTGTCTGTTGCTATTTTTGTAAGCGCAATATACAAGAATTCTACTTCACTATTGGACATTTACGACAACTGAATGGTTGAATGATGTGGAGTAAAAATATCTACAAGTCATTCTAACAATCACATTCCACCTAATGCCACTTGATTGACTGAATTTCTGCTGTTGTATTTGTGCTGCGTTAAGGCATGACATCATTGTTGGTGTAATGCATTATTTTAAGATATGTTTTATCATAACTGTCAGTTTCCAATAAGGTCATATGTATGTCATATGTAATCTCAACCACAAAGTGAATCATAACAACAACAAAATAGCTAGGAATAAGGTGGCTTGCGTGTTGTTATGAGTGGACAAACTAAATCTTATATCCATTGAACTCTCAATTAGTCCTTAATAAAATGTTGTTTTGTCTGATTACATGTCACAGTTTTACATTGTCAGCCTTGGCATTAGTTTATATCAACATGGTAGTTGATGCAAAATGTAGTAAATTAAAGTTGTAATATAAGTAGTACTTTTGTATGTCATTTACGTAAATTTGGTATATCATCAATTGCCATGTCTTTATCACACACATTGGAAGACCATTGCCAAAGAGTTTGTTGACAAGTGGCACTTTCAACACTGCCTGGGGGTGGTGCACGGGAAACACGTTTTGGTTCAACCTCCTGCCAAGAGTGGAACTATGTTAGATAGTTCAGATCATTACGATGAAATTCACATTCTTTAAACAAATTTCTCAACTGAGTAATGAACAGGAAAAAGCTCACTCCCTACAGAGCTGATGATCTTCTATTCATGTAAACAAATCTCTTGCCAAAAGAAGTCAACACTAGTGCAAAAATAACCGATCTGAACAAGCACAGGTTAGAACGAAGTAGATTAACAAACTGTATCTTTTGAACGATTCAGCTTCACTCATTATCCTTAAGAAGGAGAGTGGTTGAGACTGGAGCTGTTGGGCTGGTTGGCTTTGGGGCTGGAGGCTCTGCTGGATCTGATATTGTGCTGGTGTTGGCACTGTTGTGTACTGATCTGGTTAGTACTGACTGAAGGGGTGCTTTTCTCCTTGCCTGTTCTGCCTCTTGGGCATCACAAAACTGATCAATTATATTTCTCTTAATCCTAGCTGATTTTTTATAAAAATGCTCAAAAAAATGAAGGGAGCACTTAATCGTCACAGTTTAACACCAAGTCAGTTGAACAGAAGGGTACTACCAGAGCCCTACAAATTACCCCCAGCAGGCTACTGGAGTGCATGTTTCTGAAAAAATTGTCAGTCGCACAGACCTCCATGTCATAGCCAACGGTCCCCTGACTGCTTTTAGGTACCAGGATGAAATCCTCAGAGCGATTGTCAGACACTGGTGCAGTGGGCCCTGGGTTCCTCCTGGTGCAGGACAATGCCCGTCCTCATGTGGCCAGAATAGGAGGCAGTTCCTGGATGACGAAGGTATTGATGCCATTCACTGCCCCTTACGTTCCCCAGGCCTGAATCTTTTCAGCACCTATGGGACATTATGTATCGTGTTTCCGACATGCCCAAGTACCGCCACCGACTGTCCAGGCCACTGATGCCCTGATCAAGGTCTGGGAGGACATCCCCGAGGACACCATCCGCCGACTCATTAGGAGCATGCCGAGACATTGTCCGGAGTGTATACAGCCACGCGGGGGCCATACAAACTACTGAATCACATTATGAGTTGCCATGATGATATTCACGCAAGTTTAATCAGCCTGTGAGTTCAATTTTTTACTTTGATTTTCTGTGTGGTTTTGAATCCAGCCCTCAAAGGGTTGATGATTTTGATTTACATTGACCGTTGTACAATGTACATCTAAAAAGGTTTTCATCTTGAATAATTCATTCATCAAGATCTGATGTGTGATTTAAGTGTTCCCTTAATTTTTTGTAGCAGTGTATTTCATAGCTCATTTGCCACGTGATGCCCAAATACCTCCTCACTGTCATTAGTTGTTGAAAACAGTGGAATGAATCAGAGATAGTTTTGCCAACTCAATCTTAGTAGCATCAGATGAAAGCCTGTGGGATGGGAGAGAAGAGAGAGTGAGATGGGGGGAGGGGGAGAGAGAGACCAGAAACAACTAACTAAACATCTAAATAAATGCTACACCCCTCTGCATCCTATGCAATATGGCTTCTGTGCCCATCACTCCACAGTGTGTCCTTGGGCAAGATATTGAACCCCAAATTGCCCCTCAAAGAAAAACAGTGCTGCCCTTAGATACACTGTATGAATGTGTGTTTGAAAAAACCTGTACTGTAAAGCGCTTGTGGTGGTCATCAAGACTAGAAAAGCGCCACATAAATACAGACCAACCCCCTCCTCTCTCCTATTTTTTTTACACTCATCTCTGCTCTCTTCTTCACTCACCCCAACCAGTCGAGGCAGATGGCCCCCCACATTGAGTCAGGTCCTTCCAAAGTCACCAAAGTGCATGCTCATTGTGGGAACTGTTGGTTCTCTATGATTCTTGAGGTCTCAACCTTACAATGTAAAGTGCCTTGAGATAATGTATGTTATTATTTTACACTATACAAATAAAATCAATGTGAAAAATGTCATTGAATACTAAATATTTCTAGAAAAATATAATCTCTCTCTAATCTGTATCTCTAGTGAAGGGCCTTCTGACTTTTACTGGGGTTGGATATTTAACTGGTACATTTCATTGTAGTTTAATATTCCTGTTTTACAAATGAATTTTGTCTTGTTAGGCTTTGGCTAAAAAAAAAATATATTAGATTCAATGGACATTATTTGTATTGCATTGACATTTTAGTGATGCACTCAATTTTTCTGTACAGTATACTGCATAGGGCACTCAATGACACCTGAGCTTACATTAGTTACATTCACTTTAAAATATGAAAAATAACCATCTCCCACCTCCTGCCCTCTTATGCCATGCCTTTTCAGTCTTTTTTCTGCTGCGCAAGCAGCGCCACACAACACAATATTGTCGTTGTCACAGCAACTCTGTCAACAGGGATACTAACGTGTAAAATTGTTATCTATGATCGTATATTCTCAGCGTCCACTGGCCGAGTCAGCGCTTACCCAGCCCGGCTATACAGACAGAGCCACGCGCCGAGCGGTCCTCTCTCTCACTCACTCACTCACACACACACCCACACCACATAAATAACACTGTGTTTTACTTTTTGTAGAAATAAACCCATATCCATGTCAGGCTTAAAATACCAACTTCCGGTTTAAGTCCCGCCCACTTCCGGTTTAAGTCCCCGTCCGACTACGGATGCGGATAATTTAGTTGGTTGAACAGTTACAGATACAGATACAGATAATGGTGTACTTGCTCATCGCTAGATAATACTATAGCTTTAATAAATATATAATATAATATCAACATCATTATAATAGTAATAATAAACCAATATGATATGATATTAAAAAAATTTAAGAGAAAATGACCCCAAAGAAAATCATTGTGATTGAGGCTCTCTGCATGTAGGGTTTGTCAAGGGTTATGTGTTGTTGAGAATGAGTGTGGTGATCCATATTTGTAACTTTTAAAAGGGATGATAAATAAAATGGTAGCTTATTAAGCATAGCTTTGTAAAGACTCTTTTGTTCCCTACGTGTGGCAAGTGAAGGCCACGCTACTTTCTGGTACAAGGTACAATGATGGTTCCAATAACTGTCACCTGTTATAATCCTTAGGGAACTGGGATATAAAGCATCCAGTGGCTTGAGAGTATGTGTAGCAGCATGCATGTAAATCACATCCGGTAGTCTAGCACTGATTAGAATGTTGCCTGCACAATCTGCAATCTATATGTGAAAGTAAAACACTGCCTATTTCTATATTTAGCTTTCAGCTTCTTCGATAGCTCATTAATGTGAGTTTTAAAACATAGTTTGTAGTCCAGCCAGATACCCAGATATTTATAATTTTTAACTCTTTTAATTTCAACCCCAGTTTTTGTACTGATATTAAAATAATTTTTTATTTATTTGGGATCTGGTGAAGAGTATGTATTTGGTCTTATCTGGATTTAATACCAGTCTGAGTTTAGCAAGAGCATCTTGTATGACTAAAAAGTCTGACACTAATTTTGTCAGTGCTTTGTCAATGAATGGCGCTGAAGAGTATATGAATGTGTCATCGGCATAAAAATGAATGGAGCTATTAATGATTGATGCTCCTAGGTCATTTACATACAGTGAGTACAGTAAAGGACCTAAAATGGAGCCTTGTGGAACTCCTTTTATTACATCAAGGAAGCCTGATTTATGGCCATCTGCCACTATAGCTTGAGTTCTGTCAAGATAACTGTGAAACCGGTTACATGCCTCTGTGTTAAAACCAATTTCTCTAAGTTTGTCTAAAAGAAGAGTGTGGTCCACTGTATCGAATGCTTTAGATAAGTCGATAAACAGGGCAAGACAACATTCCTTTTTGTCCAGAGCACTAATGACATCATTCACCACCTTACATGCTGCTGTCAAGGTGCTGTGACCATGTATGAAGCCAGAATGATGAGGGTTTAAAATACAATGCTGAGATAAAAACTGACTCAGTTGAGTATAGATCAGTTTTTCTAAAATTTTAGCTAAACATGACAATTTTGAGATAGGGCGGTAATTATTTGGATCACTGGAATCACCGCCTTTGTGTAGAGGCAGTACATGTGCTGCCTTCCATACACTAGGAATAATCCCTGACACAATAGTTAGGTTAAAAATGTGGGTTAAAGAAAATGTTATAATAGGTGCAGCCAGTACTAAAAGCCTAGCATTCAAAAGGCCTGCTCCAGTAGCTTGCTTTGGATTAATCGAGGCCAAGGCATCAAATACATCAATGACAGAGAACTGTCTTAGAGAAAAACTGTCATTGGGAGGAGTATTGCTATTACTGCTATGTTCCTTGACTGTTTCAATAGCAGGTTGGGTTTGGTTATCAAACAGGTGACCAGAGGAAATAAAATGATTATTAAAAATATCACAGATGAAGGAGAGAATCAAGAGAAATATGTTTGGAAAGAGAATATTCATTTCCATGATTAAATGCCTTGACTATTTTCCAAAATTTTGCAGGATTACTTTTACAATCAGATAGGGTATAGCGCTTCTCTAGTCTTGATGACCACTCAAAGTGCTTTACAGTACAGGTTATTCACATTCATACAGTGGGCGGCAAGTTATTTGCCTGACTTCTCATCAGAAACAAACAGCTACTATGGTCAGAATGACCTCAAAGCAGCAGTTTTAAGCTCAGATAGCAAGCACACAGCTTTGTGCTGTCAAACAGCATGACCTTTCACTTGCATTCATCATGACCCAGGCTAATACGTTTTATTGACGCTTCCTGTAGGAAGGTGGAATCATCACTCAGAATGCAGAGGTGCTATAGTAAGAACCCTCCCCCCTTAGACAAAGAGACCAGAAAACTGTGAAAGTAGGCAATCTGCAGGCAATCTCCAGTACTTTCTGATTCCAAAGGGATGGGTGGTGGCGTTATGTCACTCTGACTCAAACCATAGATGGTAAAAGGTAAATGTTCCATACTCATGTAGAGCTTTTCTAGTCTTTATGACCACTCAAAGTGATTTAAAATACCGTTTTACCATTCATCCATTTGTTCACACATTTATACGGTGCATTTATTTGCAGCACTTTCTCTATTACACACCACACACACACTGCTAGCAAGCAGCCTTCAGGAGCTGGGAATTAACCACCAACCTTCTGCTAAGTCACCAGACCTATTATTGGACCTTCCTAACCAACATTATAACATTATATTTGAATTGTTAAACCATCAATGACTTTACTGCTGTTTTGACTTCTTGTTATGCTGACCAGTTTAGCAACGTGAACATAGTAGCATTGCTCCTTGCACACACACTCTTTCTCTTGTGCAAGAAAGGGACTTAAAGTGGTCTTACACAAACACGGAGGAGAGGGTTAATTCCAGTTCTTTCTACAAACCATGTGATCCTGCTTACCCCACTGACCCCCACCTTTACACACAAAGAAACACAGACACACACATTCACACGCACGCACACGCACACGCACACACACACACACACACACACTACATAAAAAACCATGTGATGCTGTCACAAGAATAACTGTCAAATTTCATTAACATTTACGGACTGCTTTAGGTGGCAGCTTGTTTTCTATTTCCACCCTAATTTGACCACTACAGCACCAAATTATACAAGATACAGTTAAAAAACATTTTTAATTTCAATTTTGTATTATGTCACCAAGCACCACTGAGCAAAATGTAACTTTAGTATAAACAGTACAGAGCTGAGTAGAAATGGGGGGGAGGGTCGCACACAACTGGACTCAAACCACTTCAGTTCATAGTCATCATCAATAACTCAGAGGCAGAGGGGAACTTCCGCTGTGTGACTGTATTATCTCGTCTCTTTTTCACTCACCTGTTCTCTCTCAATTTATCTGGCCCTGCGGTTTCCCACTACTAGAACCTGTTCACAACTGCCCTATTTCTTTGTACAAGATTTTCTATGTATCTCTTTGTGTGTGCATTGCTCTTCAGTCATCTACTCATGTCTGCCCTCATGGTTTCATAATTTATTTTGTTATTACCAAGGAGGTAATGACAAAACAAAGTGTCAAATCATGTTGGCTGTGTTTTCATTTGTGTTTGTTTGTTTGTAAATTAGTTAGCAGGATTACGCACTACTAGTTGTATTACCATGAAAGCTGTTGGAAGGATGAATCATTGTCGGAAGAAGAGAACAAAGAACTGCACAAATCTTGCTCCGCCTCCTGACTAAATTCTACTGTGATCACGTTTGTCCCAGGTCAAATTCATTACTATGAGAGGTTGATTATATAAAATATTTGCGTAGCTTATTTATAAATCCCAGAACCTGAGGGAACAGACTCTGCTTCTCTCTCTCTCTCTCTCTCTCTCTCTCTCTCTCTCAGTTGACGTCTTTGACTCGCTACAGTTTAAAAGTTGATTTGTTTGAAATGACCCCACAATATCAACACTGATCCCCACATAATGATCGATACTTTTCTTAATGAGTTAAATCTTTCTTCAGAGCAGCATGCGCATTCATCAGGTGTTCTGCTCGCTCTTTTCTCTCTCTTTATCTCTCTCACACACACACACACAAACAGTGTGATCGGACACATGTGTAAACTCTTTGTAAAAACATCAGCATTTGTAAACTTAGTCAATGTATGGAGAGCCGGAGGAGATGGCTGCGCACTCGGTTTAGTTTGAGTGCACAGCGTAAATGATAGTGACACAGAGAGGAGCAGTAAATTACTGACAGAACCACTAAAAACTGTTTAAAAATAACTTTTCAAGGTCCAAACATGTATGAAAAGACACTGAATTTACCACTGTAAGTGGACTTAGTGGCACTGTGGCTGGGCTGTGCGCCTTCTCCCTCGGGCTGTGGAGCTGTCCGTGGTCCCTGCGTAAAACACTGCGGAAGGCACCAGAGTCATAAAAAGTCCTTAATAGTGTCCTGCACACTCCAAAGGACCTCAGTCTCCTCAGCAGATGGAGATGACTCTGGCCCCTCTTGTACAGGACGTCTGTGTTTGTGGACCAGTCCAGTTTGTTGTTGAGGTGAACACCCAGCTATCTGTAGTCCTTCACGATCTCAATGTTCACATCCTGGATGCTCATTTGTGTGGTCTGGGGTGACTTCCTGCGGAAGTCTATCACCATCTCCTTTGTCTTGGTGGCATTGATGTAAAGGTGATTCAGTTCACACCAGTGGACAAAGTCAGTAATGACCTCATATACTGTGTATTCAGTGCTCACCAGTGGGCGTAGGTGCTTGAGTACAATCCTTTCCATGGTCTTCATCAGGTGAGAGGTGAAGGCTACCGGCCTGAAGTGCTTTAACTCCTTGGGGTGCAGTCTTTGGTACCGGGACCTTGTACCCTCAGACCATTTCCTCACATACCTCTTGGTTGGGGGTTGTTTATTCACCATAGGTATGTAGGCAGTGGGCAGACGATGTCCCTGGTGTTGGATTTAACACACTGGGTGAAGGTGGGGAGAGTGGAAGACAGGGAAACATAGTTGGAATCTCCAGAGATGAGGAGGAGGGACTGGGGGTGCTATGTCTGCAGCTTTGACACTAGGGTGTGTAGAAGCTCGCAGGCTGCTGCAGCATGGGCCAATGGGGGGATGTAGACTGAATCGCGATGATGTGCGAGAACTCCCGTGGGAAGTAATATGGCCGAATGCTAACAGCTAGCAGCTCGATGTCTGTTGCACAGTGCTAACAGCTGTTACCGAGTGTATTGATGGAGCTATGGCTGAAAGGATCTCCTAAAGTTGTTATAGTCAGAAAAATTGTTAAAGACATATAACTAGCCTCAGCAGTTGTGCATCCCTAGGCGCACACAGTCGACCAAAACCAGTGTCAATGAGAACACGTAAAAAGTACAGAAACACACAAAAACACACAATAGAGGTCGGAGCTGCTGTAACTAGCTGCCACTCCTATGGCACCAACTTGAAATAAAATGCAGGCCGGCAATCAGAAGTTCAGTTCAGGAAAATGCCTTTCCATTTAAACTATAATATTCAAGCTTATAATCTATCAGCACTGTCGAAAGCAGTCCATGTCAAGTCCCTCAACTTCTATCAGTCTATAAATGTATTACAAATATCAACAATGTTTAAAACAGTGGTGTGGGGATTACAATCATAACTAAACTGACATGTAATTACTCACCTGTGTAAATCCTTAACAGGCTAAACAACGATATGGTCATAGTAATGATGGTTATAGGAGCCCGTAGCAAAAGGTTTGTGAAGCACTAAATAACTACTATCACAGATATCTTAAACATGCAGCTTATTACCATATACTAAAATCATGTGAAAACTAAACACACTACTCTAAACTTAAGGTATATGAAAATTTAGACTACGGTTAAATCAATCAATCAATCAATCAAATTTTATTGGTTTAGCCCATATTAACAAATCACAATTTGTCTCATAGGGCTTTAACAAGGTGTGACATCCTCTGCCCTTAACCCTCAACAAGAGTAAGGAAAAACTACCAAAAAAACCCTTTTAACAGGGTAAAAAGAAGGTAGAAACCTCAGAGAGAGCCACATGTGAGGGATCCCTCTCCCAGGACGCACAGAAGTGCAATAGATGCCACGTGTAAAGGAGAACATCAGAAAGATAAGGGTATTTGCATCATCGATTAGAAATAAACACTTTGTAGCATAATGAAAGGTCAATGAATTGATGGATTATTGTCAGTAATGGTCGAGTATCTGAGTAGAAATATTATATATCAAGCAGTGTTGTTGTAATCATAGTCCATGGTCAGCAGCCACCACGATCATGATCCACCATCAAGATCGGATGCCACTGTAGTCCACAGTCATTGTCCACTGCCGCCATCAGGATCCACCATCAGCTGCCACCTCAATCCTGGTCCACCACCATGTTGGGACATGGTTTTTAGTGAAACCACACTTCGGCCTACATGTGCCATCAAAAGCCTGAAGCCGCATGTCCCTCCAGGACTCAGTCTCCCAGGGGCCATCAAAAGCCTGAAGCCGCATGTCCCTCCAGGACTCAGTCTCCCAGGGGCCATCAACGTCACAGAGGTGTGAAAACCCCCCTTTTTCACTCAAAAAAAAATTTTGGGGGATTTACTTAAAATAGTTATGTCAAGTGGTTCCACACAACTGTGTTAAGTAACTGCTAAGGTACATTATTTTGCAATATGAACTAAATGAAATCAAATAGATTATACACAAGGGAATTTAGTATATTAAATTGAACTCGATTAGTTAATTTTTATGTAATATTCTTTCATTGAACCTACTTAATACTGTTATGTTCAACTAATTAAAGTTACACAAGTAAATTGAGTACATTCAATTTAACTATATTAGTTAATTTTTATGTAATATTCTTTCATTGAACCTAC
Source organism: Hippoglossus stenolepis (assembly GCF_022539355.2). NCBI lineage: Eukaryota > Metazoa > Chordata > Actinopteri > Pleuronectiformes > Pleuronectidae > Hippoglossus > Hippoglossus stenolepis. The sequence goes on from NC_061502.1 coordinate 592,738, forward strand.
TTAATACTGTTATGTTCAACTAATTAAAGTTACACAAGTAAATTGAGTACATTCAATTTAACTATATTAGTTAATTTATATGTAATATTCTTTCATTGAACCTACTTAATATTGTTATGTTAAAATTATGTTAAAAAGTCATCTCACACACACACTGTCGTCACAACAAAACTGCATTTATTTTGCCGCAAATTGCAGTTTGGGAACTTTAGTCACCTCTCAGGAACTATCCCATTTAGTGTTTAACAGTAAAACCCAGCAAGTACAGCAAAACCTGATGAATACAAAATATTGCACAGAACATATTTAAAAAATATTTACTTACATACTTTCAAATGAAAAGCTTAAGTGCATAGAACAGAACATAGACATCGCACAGGATCAAGCAACTTGACAGAGAATACGAACAGTTGAACAGTCAATAAAACATCTTCTCCCCATGGCTCAAAGATCTGTCACCTCATTCATAAAGTTTATTCTTAAGTACCTGGACCTTGTTTGAAAGGCGGTGGGTATCAATTCCCATCAGGACTTTTTGAAGAAATTGAAATGTGTTCTTGAGTTCAGGCGGGTAGCTCAAGTTCATGTTATAGATGACCCCTAACAGCAGAGCAGTGGCACTGGCAGCATCTCCAATGTCCTGGAGCACAGCGACATCCTCAACTATGATCCCTACATCTTCTGGTGGATCGGAGGCATCTGCACCCTCATGTTTGATGACGTAGATCCCGATGGCAGTCCCATCCATTGGTCTCTGGGCATCCTCAAAGTTCACATCCTAAATCACAGACCAAAAAGAGACATTTTATTGAACATAAGAAGACCTGTGTTGAACAGGTAAATCTATTCTTTCTTTCTTTACTCCCACCATTAGCTTGTGTATTTTATGGGGAACAGATTTAGGTCAAAATATCCCTGCTAGCCAAAGCTTAAAAGTTATCATCTCTTTTAATCTCTATCAGTAAATGATATGCAATGTATATAATTATGTGATCCATTCTGCCATATTATTGCTACTAGGACTTGTATCATTGCCACCACCGTTCCTCTTTAACATACTAATTCTACACTGTTAATGGGACATTTTCTTACCCAGATATTCCTTTATGAGCTTCTCTGGGTCTTCATTGAAATACACAGCAAGTGATTTAAGGTTGCAAGCCCTCCTTGTAGCAATGGTGTCATTCTGTAAAAGAGGGAAATGTCACTGTACAACACTTCACTGTCATGTCAGAGAAGAAAGTAAGAATTAAGCCTGGGAGGCCTCCCCAGGGAGAGTTTTAGTGGAGGCTTAGTGAATGTAAGTGAAAAAGATATTACATTTATTAATTATATTAGTTATCAAAACGAGACCACATAGAATAGGCCAAATTTGTGTGACTTGGTTAAAGAGAGTAGATTTGGGCCAGTTTAAATGTTTCTAACTGGTTGTTTTTTTTTAAAAACTTCACCGGACATAATACTGAATTTTATAACTAGGTGTACATTTAACTCAGCAGCCACTCCAGCCCGCGATCCACTACCAGTTCATCGCATATCCTGGTTACGACTAGACAGAAGTGCTTCGGTGCAACTAATTCCGGGATCAGACTATGCAAATTCAGTCTGTTTTGATGCGATTTCATCATGGCTGACCCATTTTCAGTATCATGCCCGATTATGAATATCGAAACCAATAAACATGCATCTTTGCCCCTTGTAGTTTGACATAATCCAAAGACAGAGATAAGATGTCTGGGATGCCCCACAACATCCCGATGGAAAGAATGGCATGCTAAGTACTTTTTCTCCAATCAAGACAGTCAAAAGCAGATTAATTGATGCAAGATTTGGCACATGCACTAGCAATATTAAACATTTTCAATTTTTCCCCCCAATTGTCATGAGAAAAAAACAGCATTAAGACATCTCCAACTGAGTTTTGTAGTTTCCATTAACTGTGGTGACAGGAGCGCAGAGATTATGGAGTGATTTTATCCTGACTCAGACATTCGTCAAAAACTGTAATATCTTTTCAGATGTTGTCTCGAGTGTAAAATCAGCAAGACTGAAACACTCAACTAACACAAAACTAATCACAAACCTCGTCAATGACAGCCATGATCTCTGCGATCTTGTGTCCTGCTGCACCTCCCTTCTTACGGCAAACTCTGGACAGCTTGGTGGAGTGGTGGTCAAGTTCTGACATAAACTTCTACATTAGTGGGATGGTGGTAATACGTGTGAATTCTGCGCATATCTGGAAAGAAGAGTTGGGGAGGGGAGACAGAAAACAACGTTTAGCAATTTGGCAATACAGAAATAATAAAAAGCTGCATAAAGAAAATTTGTATCTTCAGTAGGGCTCCAATAATGGAAATATCAATTTTTTACATTCCAAATTCTGATACAATATTTTTACAATAATAATTATTTGTGAGTCGTTTTAAGAGTTGGACACTTAATTCTGACTTACCTCACGTTCGGTAAAAAGAGCTGGCCATCTGCTCTTGAATTCTGCAATGGAGGGCATGTCGATAACAACCTCATGCCTCCTGTGGGCAAAGGTTTTGTCCATCTTCACTTTGATCGTCTGATGGTTGTCCCTCTTCTTGACCTCAGAAAGCAGTTCCAACCTCTCTTTCTCCAGACTCTCTTTGTCTTCTCCAGCTGGATAGTAAGTAATTTACTTCGGCTCTCCTGGGTTTTTTAACTTGGTTTGGACTTGTATGCGTGTCGCCTCGTCTGCGTTTCAGGGAATTGATGCTCACTTCAGAGGTTATATTTCTCAGGCTAGTGCGATAATTCTCCATTTTGTACTTTAAACTGATCTTCCAACCATAGAATCCAGTGACAGAACCTTGCTCCTTTAGGCATGCATGCTTTTTAATCAAAGCTTCTGCTACATTGTCGAACTCTGCACTTGAAGGGTAAGCTTTGTACTTAATTATTTCTGAAGCCAATGACTCTAAAATGGCAGACTTGAGTTTTGGGCTTGGGTTCAGGAAGGTGCCATTTTTCCAATATTCCTGATTGGCCTTCCCCAGTTGCAGCTCCACCTCATAAGAAAACTGTGGTATAGGAAAGCTTGCTGGCCAGGCTTGAGATCTCATTGTCGAGGACGTTGACTCAGAGGAAGAGAGTATCTCGGTGTCCGAAGAAGAAAAGGAGCTGGATTCCACAAAGGGAGTTCTAAGCATCTGAGGAGTACTACCTTCATGTGCACTTGAAAGAGTCACTGCACTAGTTGCTTCCTGCGCATTTGTAATCACTTTAACTGTGCCCAAGTGTTGGAGATCCGCTGTTGAGGTCAGATTTAGAAACTCGCCGAAATCAACGTCCTTGTATTGCAATCTGAAGTCCTCTGCAACTGCACATTGTTTTTTGATCTCAAGTTTAAGGTCGTCTACTGACTCTGGTATTCCAAAAGGCAGGGTCAATTTTTCGGAGTTGTTTTCTCCCAGGATAATCCGAAGCTTTAATGGGTCTGTCATCCTGGTCCAATCCAACTCTTACTCTATATATAAAAAAAAAAAGGACAAAACAGATTTAGACAGAGCGTGGAGAGCAAAACTATTATACAAGTCTCACAATACCTCTATGTGGCAAGCATCATACACTGATGTGAGTGAATACAAATGTGTGAAAACCCTACAAAATTTGTATCAACTAAACCTCAAATCAAATCTGTAGAACTGAGCTGGCCACCTGTTATTGGCTGGTCTCTGGTACCAGGTGATGTCACCACCTTTAAAGTACAACAGGTGGGGACATCATCTGGCAACAGAGAGCAGCTAACATCCAATGAAAATGTCAGCATCAAAGTATGTTTAACTGTTGCTTTGCCATACATTACCTGAGGAATGTATGTATCTTTTCAAAGTCACCAGGCGAAGTGCTCCAATTCTGTAGTCAGATAGGGGGTAACGATCTGCCAGTTCACTTAACTCAATCAGAGAAACATTGGTTGGAGATGGATCCAATTGGAAGGCCCGGTAGTGTTCCCTGTACCATGAGGGTATTTTTTTCACTATGAATTCTAACTTATCTTTCAAAACACACATCTGCACAATTTCTGCAAACTCTGGCAGGCCACCAACTGATCCATGTGCTATAACCATGCCATTTCTGTAGTTTATGCCATCAACAGAGACATTCTGGGTAAGATTAACCACAGTAGCATCAGGGTACTTCTGAGTGAAGCTAATTGCTACACCCTCTTTTAGGATTTCAACAGGGACTGTTGAGACTCGTGCAACTTTCAGAGAGGGTCTTTCACATCTTGATGAATGCATATAATGGCCAAACATGAGTTGATGTTTATTGGCCAAAGATTGGGTTATGTTTTTGAAGCAGTTTGTGTGCCTAACAACTTGTTTAAAAAACGTATGTTTTGCTTCAAATCTCATTGTCCACAAGAAAACAAGTGGACCAAATTGGCGAATCATTGCTGGATAATGTTCCAGAAAGTGATGTTTTGGCAGCAGTCTTCTTTCTGGGAAAAGTTCTTGGTGCCTATATCGGTGCTCTGATATTTTACTCTCCAAGTATGCAATCGACTCATTGGTATGGATGGGGCAAACCACCAAATCAACAATATCCTTCAAGTCTAGTATGAGTTGCCAGGCTGGTTCCTCCTCTGGTATCAGATTTCCAACAATTAGTGGAAACAATCTCAATAGACACCAATTCTCGTGTGCATTGCGACCGACAGTTTTCTTACTTTGGAAGGTACGTGGTAATAAATGAGGGCGATTAGTCTTGTCTCCCCATTTGTATGGAAAAGTCTGAATCATCTGATTTAGAGCATCAAAAGAGAAATACTTCTTGGCTATTAGAATTCCAAAACATTCAGCTAGCTCAACAGGCACTATGCCCTCGAAGAGATCATGAGCAACATCAGGGGGGAAGCCTGAAGTAACCTTAAAGTAAGAAAGGCTCTCAGCTAAAACACATTTATTTTTCACACCATAACAGTGTTTTCCTTCTTCAAGTGCCCTTGCTACATGTATACGATGCAGCTCTTCAGTTCTGAGTTGAAATTCACCAGTTTTTACCTCTTTTGACTGAACCTCTGAGCGTGTGGCAGTACAGAATCTACAGAAATACTTTCAACAAAACCGGCCAATCCGTGAGCTCCAAGATTATCTGCCACTACACACTGGACTGTGCCTTTGATAAATGCTCCTCAATGAACACCCCTTCCTGCTCTAAAGTGACAAGGTCATGCAAAAGGGGCTGAAATATTTTCTGATAGCCAAAGGTCTTTATATCATCACTTTTACATAACAATGCAAGATAAATTGAGGAGAGAGATGAATGAGAACCTGGTGGCAGGTTTCCTAGAACCCAATAAACTGAGCAAAGTTTATGCTTTTTGCGTGATGTCCCCAACGGATTGCAGATTTCAAAATCATCTATATAGAGGCACAAAGATATTCTAAATTCCTCACCAGATTGAAAATCACTGTTTAGAAAGTGAAGACCATCTCGATAAGATCTATACTGCTCCTGCTTTACTGAATGCTGCTCTGCATGACTATCAACAACTTTATTGAGTATGTCCTTCTGTTTGAGTAACTGCTGCAATGATGTCAATATGGGAACATACTGAAAAGTACGTTTTGGTTGGGACTCGAGTATGTATTCAACTGGATCAACCACATCAAAATGTTCCCTATAATACTGTCTCCGTTTGAAAGCAGTACCTAGTGGGCCATTCTTTGCTACAGCTTTTAACAAAGAGTTAAAAGAAGATAATGAATTAGTCAGTTCTTTAATGACCAACTGGTCTACACAGAGGTTGTGATTCTTAAAGGTATCTAGAATGACTTTGTTTGTTACAGGTACAGATGCAGAGCTTATCAAATAATGCAATTCTGTAAGCAGTTCATCAATTGCTGTTCTTGGAACGTGGAAATAATTTTCCAATTTTAGCAAAAGGGATGCAAATTTCAGCTCTATGGTTTTTGGCAAATCCTGCGGTTCTGTGTAACTTTCACTATCACCATCAGAATCTGCATTGCTGTTTCTATCTTCTGAGAGTCTATCATCTACTGTGCCATAGGCTGACGTTTGAGATTCACTTGTTTTTACAATGCCAAATTTAAAATCTTTTAAAGTATATGGATTGTGCTTCCTATTTTTATGTGACTTAAAAGTACCATAAACATTTGTCTGAAAGGAACATCCCTCAAACATACATTGCACCGTTTCGTGACTCTTAAGGTGGTTGTTGATGTGACAAAAATATTCTTGCGCTGAAGCTATGTCACTGTATGTACACAAATGACAGTTAAAGGTTACCCCATTCACAGATTTTTGCAAAGTATGATTAGCATGAGATCTGCTTAAGTGACTATGAAGAGCATTCCATGTTTTGAAAACACAAGGGCAATGAGAATATGCACATGGGTACTGGTTTCTGCGGCCAAAATGGCCATGAGCTAACCTGTAATGCTTCAATAGTAGAAACCTTGTTGACACTGCTGTCCTGCACTGTTTGCACTGCCACATTAATTTCTGTGGGGGGAAAGAGAAAGAGAAATTAGTCAGTTATACAAACCAAAAGGTTTGACCACATGTGTAAACTTGAAACCAAAAAGTGCACAATTTTTTCTCAAAACCTCATCCTGATATAGGTCATTTCATATCCAGATAATATATATATCATGCTGTAGCACATTTTTGCTGTAAATTTAGTGAATGAATGTCTATATAAAATGATCAAAAGGAAAGGCCTACTTCTTATTACATTTTGAATTAAATAATTAAATACCTGACAAATACAAGGTATTGACTCATATTTGCTTATTTTTCTCATTTTATTTAAAACATTTGTGCAAATTTTAAATTAAACATGTAAATATAAAGTATAATTGTATGAAATATAAAAGGTAATTAGTATAAGGCAGCGCTGCCAACTCTCATGCACTGACGGTGAGAATAAAGTTTTAATCGGCTGTCTGTCTCTTTAGGGTCCTCTCAGTGTGCGCCTGTTCCGTGTCACGTTCACTCTCCATATTTGTGTTTGTTGCCTTCATGCACATTTTGAAAACTCCTTCCTGCATCAGTGCCGTGTGGGAGTACGTGTAGACGAAAAATATTGCGTGATTGAGTGTGATTTACGACACAACGAAATAAACGATTGACGTGTTTCTATCGTCACACGACATATATCATATCCACTGATGTGCCAGTTCACACTGAAAAATAAAAAAATAACTTTCATTTGTTCCGTTTTATATTGGGATGATTTAGACGTCAAATTTACGATCATGTGTTAAGTTATTAATCCATGGTGTCGGATCATGAATCCGTGTCGCTCCGGTCATGACCGGTCCTGACGGTGCGCGTCACGTCTCGTGTTGTAATGGGCGCGCACATTAAGTTTAAATGCTTCCTCATAAACTCTGGGGCGAATCAAACAAACTCTAAGTTACTTCATGTACTGATCAGGTCCTGATAACTGATGAGTGTTTGTAAGTTAAAGTGAGAGCAGGTCAGAGTGGAGGAGGAAACAGAAACTCAACGGTACAAACCAACCTTCTGATCACTGTGCAGCTGCGGATAAACTCTGTATTTTCACCGCTTGTTTCTACTGTAACGAAGTCACTTACCGGCTGCTTCACGTGTACGAGCTCTGATCTCGATGTGTCTGTCGCGCTGAGCGGGTGGGTGCGGTCGGAGCCCCGGGGCTTGTGTGCGCGCGTGTATGTGGAGGACACACGTTTTCTCCTGCTCACAGTATTACTCATGATAGCCTACAATATGACGACTTTAAAAAAAACGCTGGAGTGAACGCCGCTCACGTTCATCATTTGTAAATGGATTCGTAAAGTTCAGCGTTCACAAAAAAATATAAACGTGTTAAATGCACAACACTGGTCATATTGCACAACTCTCTGAGACCCGATGAAATGAACATGCAGCGCTGTAAAACACGCAGGCCTCGAGACACATCTACTTCGGTTAGCACATTTACTCATAAAATCTACTGAAATGATGATGTTATGCTGACTTTCTTTGTTTTAAATGCTTTAGCAGCACAATTTATAACTAAAAACAATGAAATTGTAGAGAGTAAAATACTTACATCAAGTTTGCTTCATGACCACATTCCTTGTGCGAAAAGTGAGCGAAAATGGCGGAACACCTCATGAAAGTACGGAGTCAAAAGAGGGACAATCTTCAATAAAGGGACAGTCTACTGCGTTTTATTCAAGAATGTAGTGTTGACTCAATGAAAAGCTGTTGAGTAAACCTGCCATTAAGCATTATTTCGTTCAAAAACCACAACTGACTCAATTAAACTTAGAAAACCGCATTTGTTGAGTAAATCCGATGAAAGACGATTCTTTAAACCCAACAATAGCGAGATTTCATTTTTTTGAGTGCAGGGACACAGGTTTCAATTCCCATTGGTCACTCTGGACCCCATGACCTGTGAGGTCACCGGGCCAATATAAGGCCTGTCCCCACTTTCTTCTATCTTTCTACACTCCCTCCACGGAGAGAAGGCTGTCGAGCCTCTTTTCCTGCATCGCCGAGGGAAGAAGCCTGGCTTCTCCAGCTCACATCTTCTCTTTCCATCCAAGTCTTCGAGAGGAGCACAAAGGTGCAGCTTCCAGCTCATCTCACCAAGGAAACCTCCTCGCACTCCAAGCTCTACCAACCCTTCAAGCAGCGACTCAATGTCCTGTTGGAGAACTTCAAACAGCAACACAGCTCAACAGAATCACTAAGGCAGGAGCCACAAGCCAGCAAGACGACTTCACAGAACTGCGAACTGCACAGCAACTCTTTTTCCCCTTTCCACGGACGGGTAACACAACTGGGCTTAATAATTATACTAGGCTAAGCAAGACTGTTTATTCGATTCTGTGTGATGTTTATAAGTTTGATTTGTAGTGTTGTGATATTGTGGTTACAAGTTGTTGAGAAAGTTAATGTTAGTTATGCTCTTCAGTCCTTCCTTGCATGCATCTAGCAACTTTCTCTAATTTGGCACACACACAGACACACGCATAACTCTTCACCTACTTAGCTCGGACCCCCGCTACATGTTGTAAGGATTCCAATAGGGGGGGAAGGGTGTTATCTTCAAAGTGGCCAGCCGCCATTTTGGAAGCACATAGACACACACATGCATACTCACATACCTATCTTTGTTTAGTAAGTACACCGTTAGTAGTTTGTGTTTTTATACTTTATTATATTCATAATAATAATAATATTCTTCACAAATGTTTTTTTATTAATGTTGCATAAGTGAATTTTGCCAACCTCTACACTGTCAAGAACTCCATATCCTTCAACTTAGCTAACTATCTATATGGTAATTTTGGTTATAGTTATTAATTTAATTGTTAATCAGAGTTCCAAATTTGTAGTTAGTACTTTTATGAGACTTAAAGGGGACATAGCATGCCCATTTTACCACAAGTTGATATGGTTCCTTGGGGTCTTAATGAAATGTCTGTAACATACTTTGGTCAAAATACCACAAGGATCATATAAAACAGCACCCTTTTTACCCTGTATAAAACAGCCCTCCACAGAGTGACCTGTTTTGAGTGCCTGTTCCTTTAGCCAGCTCCCCCCTCTCCCCCATGATTTTAAACAATATAAATTACATATTTTATATGATATAAATTATCAAATATGCATCCCATACTTTGTATTCCCCTTGTTGTCCTGGAGTTTTAATTTTCCCAATTTTCCCAATCACATAATTAAATGTCCCCATCTGCCCATCCACTACAAGCACACAAGCAGATAGACAGAGAGAGAAAGAGAGGGGTGGGGGGGGGCTATGAAGACCATCATTTACCCCCGAACCCCGACATTCAACGGGTACAACAACAAGCGGAGAAAGCAGAATCGCGGGCTGACCTTATATATACACAGTCTATGGGGCTGACCAGCGCGGAGAAATGCACGTCCCGTGTGAACAGCCAGGCGGCTGCGCGCTTGAGAACGGTTTCCGTGTCCGGTGTAAACCCGGCGTAACGAGTGTGGGGGGGCGGGGGGGATGAGGTGGGGGGTGGGCCAAGGCCATGTAGGGAGACTTCCAGTGTATTGTGACGACACAGTACATAGGAAGCTCATTCCAGTCACTCAAGCATGACGAGTTTTTGGGTTGGTAGACATGCCAGATACCCACATTAACGTGTAGAAGCACTAAAAAAGTGGAATTTTCATAATATGTCCCCTTTAATCAATAAATTGGCTATCTTTTCCCTTCCTTTGAAGGGTGCCCCGAGGTAACTTTAATCAATTAAAGTTATTATTTAATATTAATAATACAATATTAATATTTTATATTTTATTTTGATAACCACATTTATTGAATGCTGAAAGGCACACCATTTTATGGTATCACGTTTAATGCATTATGGCACAACAACCATTATCAGATGCCAACACGATACAGGAACCGCCAATATTATCACGATCAGCCAGCACGATACAGGATCCACCATTACGATCACGATCTCTGATATGCGATCCACCATCATAATCCACAATGTGGCCACAGCCGCGGCCCTGGATCTGTGGACGATAAGGCAAAGGGACTCTGGGGAAGAAGTCAAGTCAGTAACATGTATTGATGAGATATTCATTTCTTTGATGTGATAAGGATGGAGAAGAGGAAGGAGAAGCTGGGAAGAGAAGCTCCGTGTGTCATGTGTCCCCCAACATTCTAGACCTATAGCAGCATAACTAAGAGCAGGTCTAAGACAAGCCTGGACCGGCTCTAACTATAAGCTTTATCGTAAAGGAAGGTTTTAAGTCTACTCTTAAACGTACAGATGGTGTCTGCCTCCCGAACTGAAAGTGGGAGATGATTCCATAGGAGAGGAGCTTGATAGCTGAAAGCTCTGGCTCCTACTCTACTTTTAGAGACTTTAGGGACGACAAGTAAGCCTGAATTCTGGGAGTGCAGTGCTCTAGTGCAGGGGTCTTCAACGTTTTTCAGGCCAAGGACCCCCAAACTGGTGGAGAGATGGAGCATGGACCCCCTACTATATATATTGTATAAAATTGTGTTTTATATTAAACTGGGCCTAGTGCCATGTATAAACATAGCTACCCTGTTATTGTGCATTCAATACTAAGCTATTCAGATAATACACAGGTTCATATATTCTAGTTTTTATTTTAAACATGTGCAAGGTATAGGAGCGCAGTGTGTGCATTGCTGACTGAAAGATAACGTCTTCTGCCTCCATTTATCCGTTCGCTACAATATGTTGGATTCATGTTAATGTGTATTTAAAGACATTTACATTTGTGGGAAAAAATTGGCTGGGAAATAAAATTAAAAATATACAAAAATATACAAAAATGTCTTATCAACCAAAAATGTCGCGACCCCCCCTGCAGTAACTCCGCGGACCCCCTAGGGGTCGCGGAGCCCCTGTTGAAGACCTCTGCTCTAGTGGGTTGATAAGGTACTATCAGCTCTTTAAGGTGTGATGTTGCCATATTATTAAGGGCCTTGAAGGTGAGGTGGAGAATTTTTAATTCTATTCTAGATTTAACCGGAAGTGAAGTGAAGCTAATGCAGGAGAAATGTGGTCTCTTTTCTTTGTTCTTGTCAGGACACGTGCTGCAGCATTTTGGACAAGCTGCAGAGTCTTTAACGACTTACTGCTAGAGCCTGATAATAAGGAATTACAATAATCAAGTCTGGATGTAACAAAGGCGTGGACTAGTTTTTCTGCATCTTTTTGAGAAAGGACATGATTATGATCGAAGATCACTCCCAAGTTCCTGACTGTTTCATTGGAAGCAAGGGCAATGTCGTCTAGCGCAGCTATATCGTTAGATAATGTATCTCTAAGGTGTTTAGGGCCAAGTATTAGAACCTCTGTTTTATCTGAGCCAAGCACAGAGTCCTGTGGAACACCGTGGTTAACTTTGGTGCGCACAGATGACTCATCATTAACTTGGACAAATTGGAATCGATCTGAAAAATATGATTTAAACCAGTTTCCTATAATGCTAATTAACTGTTCTAGTTTCTCTAATAAAATTTGATAGTCGATAGTGTTGAATGCTGCACTAAGATCTAACAGAACGAGGACAGACACAAATCCCTGATCTGAAGCTATTAGAAGGTCTTTAGTGACTTTTGCCAAGGCTGTCTCCATGCTGTGATTGGCTCTAAACCCCAACTGAAAGTCTTCATATACATTACTTTTCTGGAGAAACTCACACAGCTGATTGGCTACAACTTTTTCAAGGATTTTAGGCAGGAAGGGGAGGTTGGATATCGGTCTGTAGTTGGCTAAAACCTAAAAAAATCAAAGCAAAAAAATGACTAAGTATTAAGTAAACTTTACACTAAAATCACTAAACTTGCACGCATTGTAAATTATTGAAATTATATTAAAGACAACTTGAAGCATTCAAGCAAAGGATAATTATGATAACAGATGAATCAATATTTTAGGTTTTGTTTGATTTTCTTAAGATATGCTTACCTTAAGTTACGTTCGGACGAGTGCTGCTATCTTGAAGAGCGCAATGCTATCTAGTTAGCAACACATGATAGCATCTAGACTAGCCCCTTAGCCTAGTTCCTTAGCCTGAGCTAACAAGGTATCATTAAGCTATGGTAATGTTTTAGCAACCAGTCAGACCACTTACTGTATGGGGTCTATGTTAGCATGAAAACCAAAGCAGAAATACTTCAAGACTGTATACTTAAGTATTTGTTTATTTATCGCAATTCATTATTCAACAACGTTGTCGCATGTTTTCCTAATATTGCGCAGCCCTAGTTTGAATTATATTTATGTGTAATTTACATGTATTCTCATTGTGAGTATGACAGTTTTTGTCTCAGGTGCAACCATGGTAGGTTCAAGCTCATTGCTCCTACCTGTCGGGTTTCTTATGTTCGGCTCCAGCAGCTGACAGAGGTATATCATTCCCTCCAATGAAAATCATTATCTTACATAAAGGTAGTAATCAGATTAAACAAAATGATTTTGACCCTCTAACAATCTGCTCACCGAGCTCCAGGGGATCCTCTAATGCTGCCATGTTTCAAAGGAACTGATTGGTCAGTGGGTGGTGCTTTTATACTGCTTGAAATTGTGATGGAAATCTGAAAACCGAGGTCTGAAGTAGAAAAGCGGCTTGGCACAAGTTACCTTGGAGATTTAATAAGTGTGACAGTTTCTCAATACTGAAAAAAGTTATCCCTAAAGTTACCTTGATAACTATAGATCCGGCTTCACAACCCAGGCCTCAGGGTCTCTGTGCTGTTCACACACATTTGACTGGCATTTCTGTCACCCTGCTGCTACATACTGTTTCCACACTACATATGAGACACATGGATATTACTAATCTAGACAGTTTGTGTGACATTACGTGAAAATTATTTGTGAGATGTTTATTTATAAGAATTGTTGCTTTGTCTTGTTGAGGTACAAATGCTTCACCATGTTGGTTGCAGAGTATGAAGTTGTTGGTTAATAAATAAATCATATTATCAAAATGACATCAATCAAATGCTGAATAAATCAAATTGTGATTTATTCAGGATTTGATCATTCATTTAATTAACCCGTTAAATTATAAATTACAAAGTGCTCTTTGGAATTTGTTGAAAATATTGTTAATATTCATTGTCTCTCATAGTTTGTCTTTGACGTCAACTAAACATTGAATTTGTTTTCTATTAGATGTACAGTATATATGCACAGACATCTATATATGTTTTGAGGTTATGTCACCAATGAGTCAGCAGCAGATCATTAATATCACATTCTGTTCTGACCATGTGTGAAGCTCATTAAGTGTTTGTGTGTGTTTGTGTATGCGTGTGTGTGTGTGTGTGTGCTCTGCATATACAGTATCTGCCAATGAATACCCCTTTGTACAAATGATGTAGTATCCCATGGGTGCCAAGTGTCTGCCCTGTTTCAAAAGCCTGGTCCGAGGGCCTTCAGTCCTCATTATGTGCCTGACTGCCATTATGCTCTAGGGAAACGCACCACGCACCCAAACGAACACACACACACGCTTCCTCTCTCCCTCTCTTCACTTTCTCTCTCGCTCTCTAAAACTTCAGAATAGTCCTTAACTGGTCTTAAATCTAATATTTCAAATTTACCACATAACTGAACTTACACACTGACAGGACTTAGGTGCTACAATACCCAGTGATCCAGGCAGCACCCAGCCAAGAGAGGCCTGGTCAGGGTGCCAGTGTCCAGAACATCTCGAGGGACGTGGCACCCAAATAACCCGACACAAACACTGCATTTCTTCAGCAGTGAAACATAGAGCTTAGCAACAGCTTTGTCTCTGTCCCATTGGCCAAACTCAAACAGCACAAACATACAAATGCACTGATACACTGGGAATGCATACACTTTCACACAGTATCCATACTCTCAATGATAGCCTTTTCATTATAAAACTAAAGACATCTGGACTTGGGAGATGTTATAACAGAAGCTATTACGATGAAAAAAAAAAACATTTAAGAAAGCAAAATATCTGCAGCAGAGAAACCACATGTCATCCCCCTTTACCCTTCAAATCAATGCTTCTGAAACACCAATGTCCTTATTTTAGGGTCAGCATAGGGCAGGGCAATATGGAAAAAAATCTTATCGCGATAATTGTTTTCATATCAGTCGATATCGATATTGTGACATAGGGAATATTTAGCCTATTATACAGCCTGTGCGAGGTGTCAAATTTGTACCTTTTCTTTTGGTCCAAGTGGTACAAACAAAGGGTGAGCATTGCTGTTTCAATGCTATGCTATAATGAGCATCACTGCAAAAAACAATACAATTCAACAGGTATTTAATTCATTGATGTCCAAATCTTGACATTTTAGTACAAATTGTCTCGGCAGCCTACATGTGACTCCGTTCCTTCAGTGATCACTGTCAGTACCCAATATGATCCGGGATACAAAATCCTGGGCCACAGATTCCACCCCAGGATCTTGTCACCATTTTGGAAATTCAAGCATTCCCAGTGGGAGAAAAACTTACAAGCACTCCAGGAGGCCGATCAGGTGTTACTGGCAGTGTGCCAAATGTCCATCAAAGTTGAAATTGACAACAGGACCCAAAGACATCTGCAAACTTGTCCAATGGGATAAGATTTGCATGGAAGAGGGGGTTTTGTATCACTGTATCAGACCGCCAAAAACAGGTACAGAAGTTTTTCAGCTCCTCCTTCCTGATAGTCTTAAGGCAGAGGTACGGAAACGTCTGCACGATGAGCGTGGTCACCAAGGGGTCTCTCACCTGGTGAGAGAGAGATGCTTTTGGCCCAACATGTGGAAAGATATTGAGAAATATTGCCAGACCTGTAAACCCTGCCTGGTAGCTAAAGCCAATCAACCCAAACTTAGAACTTTCCCTGGTAACATCATGGCATCACACACCCTAGAGATTCTGGCCATTGACTTCACTGTCTTGGACAAAGCTGACGATGGGAGAGAGAATGTCCTTGTCATCACAGATGTTTTTTTCTAAATTCACTCAAGCATATCCAACCTCCTACCAGAAAGCTAGCACCACATTTCTGATCCTGACAGAAAAATGGCTTTACATTTATGGAGTCCCAAAACTTATCGAAGGCAGGAATTGCGATGGGGAGCTGCTGAAACAGTGCAAAATATATGGCATTGAAAAGAGGATGGTGATATCCCATACCATCCAGAGGGTAACAGGCAGTGCGAAAGATTTAACCGTACCTTGAATGACCTACTACCTGATAAGAAAAGGTAATGGCCACAGTACCTGCCCCAGATCCTTCTTGCATACAATACAACATGCTTCCACTGGCTACTCTCCATACGAGTAAATGTTTGACCAAAATGCCAAGTTACCTGTTGATTTTTTGCTGAGCACCACAGACAGCTTGACCCTAGCTGTTACTGTCATACTGGCACCAGGAACTGTTGTCCTTCCAAGCAGGAAACCATCTGCTTGGACGTTATAAAATCCAGGATGTCTGGGACCATATACTTTTCCTCCTGAACCACACAGTCTTCCTGAAGGAGAGAGAATTGAGATGCCGGAAGATGAAAGTGAAATGGCCAGTGTAACAGTGGCAGCTGGTTAATACTGGGCGCTGGAGCGTATTTTGTTAATTACTGTCAAAATACACATGGATGTCAATGTGGGTCCCGAGATTTTTGGCAACCATGGGACCTGAGGCTACTCTTTATTGGTTGTTGCAGATTTTCCACAGGACACAGCTCTCTGCCACTCCCCCTTTTATTTACGTCCAATAGGTATTGATTTACGTTTTTTCAAATCTAATGTGATTGGTTGACCCTCCACCCTGTCTCAGGTATGCCCAACGTAAGCAAGATAATTCCAATGCGAACTGACCGGCTTCAGGGGAACTGCAGCAAATCTGGTGATTTCTTTACAAAAACAACCCCAACAAGAAAAAAAGAGGATAAAGGAGCTTGGTCCGGACAGAACCGATTTACAGATTCAGCAGCCGGCAAGTGATGAGGATGGCTTACACCTTCTCCCACTCTTGTTATGAGAAACAGAGTTGACTAACTGGATGTGGTGTAAGTAATTTGACTGCTTCACCTGTTTGCTGTTTCAAAGTGTCAGCACAGAGGTACAGTGGAAAACGACGTGGGTGCAAGACCTAAAACAGTAACTGTAACAGTTACTAGACTAGTAAACAAGTAGGTGTTGCAGTAACTCACTGCCCTCTGCCATCTTTTCGGTGATGTAATCTTTGTCAAGTGTCATAACAATCTCCTTCTCTGTTACCACAACAGTGAAAATGTGACATTTCCAAGGGATTTTTGTCATTGCGAAGTGAAATTAGTATGTGGAGTCAGGTAGTTTATTTTAAATATCAATCTGAATTTAGAGGGAAAACTGTGAAAATATGCTATGTCAAGGGCTTTTCCTTTGAAATTCTGCATCAGAATGTTCTGATATTGTCAGAGTGAGTCTCTGAGGTGAACTCTCATTGTGAAGTAAAATTTGTCTGAGGAAACAGGTAGTTTCTCAATGACAGTCTGTTATTTCATTGATTGAATTCATGTTTTTCTTCATTAGAAAGTTTGACTAATTACTCACACAGTGGTCATGAGAAATCATACATTTTGGAAGTCTCAATCTTCTCTGAAATAGTTTCACACGTAGTCAAAATTTGTTACCATTAATTGTAGTATTTATCAATAATTCATTCAGTTCAATTAGGGTTAGGGTTAGGGTTAACCCTTTAACTCCCGAAAAGTCCTTTCACAGCTCTCTGACCAGCCATCTCCCAACACTGGACCTCGTCCTTTCCGGGTCTTTCCACCAGCCAGCACAGCCACCAACCGATGCAGCGGAGCAGCCAGTTTAGCAAAACCTTCCACAAACCGTCTGTAGTAGCTAGCGAAGCCTAGGAAAGACCTGAGTTCAGGGACATTAGTGGGATGAGGCCAGTCAGCAACTGCTGCTACCTTATCGGGGTCTGTGGAGACACCTTCCTGGGAAATGAGGTGGCCCAGGTACCGAACCTCCTTCTGGAAGAAAGAACACTTTTCCAATTTGACCCTGAGTCCCTCCCGCTGCAGGCGGCTCAACACCACATCCAACTGACTCAAGTGTTCGTCCACACTGGAAGAGAAGACAATGATATCATCCAGATATAACAGTAGAGATTGACAGTGCTCGGCCCCAAACATCCTTTCCACGAGCCACTGGAACGTACCCGGTGTGTTGCACAATCCAAATGGCATCCGGTTAAACTCAAACAGCCCAAATGGCGTGCAAAAGGCAGTTTTTGGCTTGTCTCTTTCGGTCACTGGCACCTGATTATAGTCACTAACCAGGTACAATGTGGAGAACCACTTGCGGTTTAACTGGCGGTAGTCTATACACAGACGCAGTATGCCATCCTTTTTCCTCACCAGGACAATGGGTGAGGCGTAGGGGCTACTACTCTCCATAATTACCTGGGTTTCTAGCAGCTGACGTATGTGGGCTTTAACTGCTCATAATCAGAAGGAGGGATGCACCTATACCGTTGCCGTATTGGAAAATCATCAATCAAGGGAATATCATGGGAGATCAAATTGGTACAGCCGAGGTCACCCTCAAACGCAGAAAACACTGGCTCATGTTCCAGCAACAGTGACCTAACCTTAAACTGCTCTGCCTCTGGAAGCACAGATAGATCAAAGGCCCTTATCTGCTCCTGCACTGAGCTAACTTCTCCTACTTGGGAGTTAACTGTAACAGTATCACCCTCCAGCTCAGGCCCAACCTCACTAACCCCCATTGGTAGACTGACTACCTCAGCTTGTGACAGGAGTCCTATTGGGCAGCGGGGCCTAAGCATTACTGCAGAAGCTCCGACATTAACAACTGGGATGTAAACAGTGCCTCGGGCAACACAAACCAGGGCAGGGGAAACCAATAACCCTTCAGGTATACTATGCTCATAACTCAATGGCTAAACAAAGGCAGACCCAGAAGACCCAAACTGCGCAGAACAGGTAGCAGCAACAATTTTAGTAGTACCTCCAGGTATATAGATAGACCTCCTTCCCCGAACTCCTGCCAAGGCTGCCTGAGAACTGGGGAGTTGGATTTCAGCCTGATGGCACAACTGAAGTGCTCGCTGCCAGTGCTCTGGGACCTCCATTATGGGAGGAAGGTCAAACAACTTGGGGCCATACTGGGAAAAGAGCTCATGGTAACAACCCTAAATGATGTTCATACCCAAAATACCTGGTACCTCAGGTGGTGCTGTCTATTGGGGGGGTCTCTCACTGCCAGAACACCTCGTCTTGGGATCACCTTTCCCAACACCTCAACATCTGGCTCTACATATCCAACATAAGGGATGGTCAACCCATTAGCGGCCCGCAGCTGTAACCAATGACAAGACTTCAACTTACCCTGAAGGTTTTGCCTAAAAAAACTCACTCTAATGGTGGATACCATTGACCCTGTATCGAGCACACACTTGACCTCTACACTTGCCAACCTAATGGTTACCTGGGGGCAAGGGGCAACTAATCAAGATGCTACTGTCTCATCCACCAAGTAAATGTCTGTTGAGCCTTGAATGGCCCCACCTAATGTTTGACTCTGCACACTAGGGGGAACTAGTTTCCCGCCGACTGACAGGTAGTGGCTGCTGCAACCTGGGGAGCTCGAGCAGGGTGACTGGGCCTAGCAGGGACCCGCTCATTATCACACTCCTGGGCATATTGACCGCTTTGTTGACACACTGCCTGCATATCACACTACTAGGGCGACTAGGCCTTGGGCATGGGGGTGTCAGCATAGCCATAACAGCTTGAGTGAGCTCACCAAGGCAGTCAGAGCTGCAAGCTGCTCGGTGGTAGAGCTGTTAAGTGGACAGTCAACCTGACGCTGGACACTAGAGCTTTGCAAAGCACAAAATGAAGGGACAGAATGGGATTTACTTCTATTATCCGGCCTACCCTCCCATTCCCATCTGATGGCCTCAGCCCGAACATCAAGGAAGGACAGCCCGGGGTCGTCACGGACCAACCTCTTTAATTCCCTTCGAATATCAGAGTCAAGAACATTCTCCACAAACTGATCGCACAACAAGATAGCAGAGTTAGTCATTCGATGTGGGGAGCTTGCAATAACTTTTTCCATATGGCAATACAGGGCATGAGAATATTCCTGCAGTGATTCTCCCTCTAACTGCCTCCTAGAGAAGAAATCTTCCTGCAAGGACACATGGACACCCATATAGCTCACGCAAAATAGCAAAGACACAGCCTGGGTCTTCCCGCTCTGCGAGGGGTCTGTACTTTATCTCATCCCTGGCTTCCCCCTCTAAATGGTCAAAGATAAAATGTGCTTGTTCGTTGGGCCCCAAATGTCTAGCCCTCATGCTAGCCCTTACCTCATCCACCCACTCATCTACACCGATGCTATGAGCACCACTGAACATAGGGCACTTTCTTTCTCTAGGAAGGTAGAATATACGATCAGAGTTTTCAACAACTGTCCGAGAGGTACTAGGGCCGGCCTGTCCCCGTGCCTGTTCCTTCAGGCAATCCCTTTCGGCCTGCAGCTGTTGCACCCTATCCCTGAGGTCCTCCAGTTCCTGTGCCATGATGGATTAGTAGATCCCACGTAGTGCCAACTCTTGCCTTGCCTTAAATGAAAAAAAACTTATATGCTATACTCAGTGTACAACACTGCTCTGCTCAGTAGACAAGATAACAAAAAAAAACTATGACTTAAAAGCAAACAACACACGCCTCTGATTGTGGACCCTGCCAACAACGCCAGATTATTGTAACCGAATTGGATGTCTTAGAAAGATCTTACTTGACTGATTTGTTAACCAACACCGACAATACCACCTTGGGACTTTCAACCAAAGAATAAGCAATACTACCAGGATAAACCTGATCGATACCCACAATTATACTAATCTCTTACAAGAGGGTTCCCCACAAATACACAGATCAGTCCACAAGTTAATACAGAGACGTGTGTTTCAA
Organism: Hippoglossus stenolepis; assembly: GCF_022539355.2. Classification (NCBI taxonomy): domain Eukaryota; kingdom Metazoa; phylum Chordata; class Actinopteri; order Pleuronectiformes; family Pleuronectidae; genus Hippoglossus; species Hippoglossus stenolepis. The sequence goes on from NC_061502.1 coordinate 613,229, forward strand.
TTATAAAATATAACAATGTTTATTTGGTCAGAAGTTCATATATTAAGACAATTCCTTACTATTGCTTTTCTATAAAAATATATATTTCAATACCAGATATAGACCTTAAAACACAGACTTTACTGAGGAGAGCCACACACCATCAATAATAATAACCAATAACCAACTATAAGGCAAACAAAAAGTCAACTAATAACTATAAGGCAAGACAAGAGTGGTTCATCTGCATTTCATCTACAACAGAAATAATACATGTTGTTAATACACTTTAATTTAAATCAGTTAATTTAATAAACAAACAAAGGGATTACCTCGGTTGTCCGTAAATTCCCACGACCCCTCAAGTAGCATCGAATAGCTCTGCACTCTCCGAGCCTGGCGCTTCCCACCAATGACTCGCACACCCTGGACCGGCTGGGATCGTAACGTGGGCCTGAAATACAGTGATATTTAACAGCTTGCAACAATCCACACAATGCGCTGCGGAGCACGCCACATACCTGAACCGGAAAGGGGGGAGGAGAGCAACTTCACTCTATTTCACACCTGTGTGAGACACGGACACAATGGTGATTGGATAATTTTTTGACCTGACGCACACAGGAAGAAAAAGTGCATTTCCTTGTTACCAGCCGGTTACACGTTCGTATACCATTAAATAGCAGAGTTGCAGAGCAGAGTCATTCATAGTTTTTAATAATATCTTCTAAGATTGTGCGTGTAACATCAAGGAAGAGTGTGTGTAAAATCGCTGTAGTGATTGTGACTTTGCCATCAGGCACACAGAGCGCACTGGAGATCACTGACAAAAAATAAAGAAAAACTATTAACTTTCAAACTTCTATTTCTAAATAATATCTCAGAGTGGAGGTTAGGATCCATGATGTGTTAAGTAATTGGTCTGATTGCTCTAAATATATAAATACTGCGGTGACACTGCCTAATGCTGCGTGATGGATGCACACAAATGGAATGATCAGCTGATATAGATTCTATACATCTGTGATCTTGGATCTTTGTGCTGAACTGAGTCCAGTATCACACAGATCGACTGACGGAACCGAACCATCCCCGTACAAAAGTAATTCTGTTAAATTGTATGAACACCTTTGAATTCGATTTTTTTTAAATTTCAGGCTACCTATCGTCTTCACCCTCACTCACTGTATTATCCGCAGCAGCAGCAGTGTATCAGTTTATTTTCTTTATTAATGACATCACTGCTGTCCCATAAAATCGCTCTTCACCTCAACCTCACTAACAAACACCTCAACGTCAGTGTCAGAAAGTTTCACTTCCTCTTCTCATGATGCCATGACTCTGTCATGGCTCCGTGGCAACCCATTGGTCGAGAAGATAATTTAATATTCATTAGCTGCTTTGCATTGACCATTTATGTTTGAATGTGGGCGTGTAGAGGGCGGACTTTGAGGCAGATCCACGTACAAACCTTCCAGGTGGACTGTGATTTATATGCGCCTGCTTCCATTATTATCAGGGAAAGCTCAGTGATGTGCCTGCTTCATCCCAGGGGAAGATTGAAGACCTTAAAAGAGCCATTCCTTATTATGGTTACAGTTACTCCCGGAAGGACCATCGTCGCTGGTTTCGAACCACCAGGCTGGGGCTCAACAACTGTCCCTTTGTCTACGCCCAACAACTGAGGGACGCCGCATCCATGTAGCTGCAGCAGGGTGGTCTGCTAGCCAGGGTCGGATGCTGGACCAGTTGGTGTTTTAGCAGTTAATAGAGAGGCTCCCACATCCACAGACCTGGCGTTAGCCATCACCCTTGTGGAGGATCACTTCGCTGTACATTCCAGGAGCCATGGAAATGAGGGACAGTCGTGGGAGGCCACCCGTCCAACCCCAGCACCATGCAGGAAGCTCCCGCTCCCACCCAGACACACAAGATGGACAACCACTTTCCCCTCTCCTCAACTCAACGTTCACCCTCTATCTGTTTCTTCTCTACCTTAGGTTCTAGCCACTTCAGACGCTTTTCCTAATCCATAGGGGTTTCATCAGATGCCAGGGCAGGAGTTTTGGAGGTGTGGCCCACCCAGACTCTTCTGCAGGGAATGTCCACTCATGGATGTTGGCCAAGTGATCTGTTTTGCAGGCTCTGTGAGCATACATCATTAGAGTTAGGGTTAATCCCTTGTTATCCTGCATGGAAGTAGATACAAATTGTTGGTCAGCTGGTGCGCCTGTGTTCACAGTGAGTCGACAGGAGATGAAATCACCCAGTTGTTAGTGCCAAAAGGACACCAGGACATGATTTTCCAGCCATTGTGTGGTGCCATCTTGGCTAGAATCATGGCAAAGTCACTATTTCAGGTCATTCCCCGAATTGGACTCCTGAGAGAGATCCTAACTGACCAGGGTACCTTGTTTCTGTCACGTGTCCATGATTCCTAAGTTTGTGCATGAGGATGACCGTAAATTGTGATAGGTGGCTAGATCCCCTGTTGTTTGCATTGTGGTTCCCCAGGCTTCCACATGATTTTCTCCTTTTGAGCTACCGTGTGGCAGGAAAACTCAAGGGATGTTGGACCTGCTTAAAGAAAACTTGGAGGATGGTCCAATCCATGTCGTGATGATCACTTAAAGCGCTTTACTGTACAGGTTTTTGCCATTGACCTATTCACACACACATTCATACAGTGCATCAATGGGCAGCATGTTTTTCTATGAAGGGCAATTCGGGGTTCAGTATCTTGCCCAAGGACACTTCAGCAAGCAGATGGGGAAGAATGGGATTGAACCGCCGACCCTCTGGTCAGAGGGTGGTGGCAGTAGTGGCTGGTTAGAGCATGACCGCTCTAACCCCACAGCCACCCCCTTTACTATGACCTCATAGACATAGATCATTTTTCACTATCCTAGCTTGGTGCTGGGTTTCCATTGTTTTGGGGGTTTCGCAAAAGTTCCCTGGTTTATCTTAGCATACTGTGTGGCTCATCCAGGAAACGTCAAAGAGTGGAGCCATCTGTATTTCCATTTGTGCAATAAATGGTAAATCAAGATGAAGTGTTCCAGACTGAAATAATCTTATAGTGCCTGTTTTAATTCTGAAGAAGGATGATTCTATTTCATTATATGTGGATTATTGAAAGGTGAATGACATTTTATGGTTTGATGCTTACCCAATGTCCCGGGTTGTTGAACTTCTGGATTGGTTAGGCACAGCTCGGTTTTCTATAAAACTGGATTTGACCAAGGGCTACTGGCAGATTACCTTGTCTGCAGAGTGTAAGGAAAAGGCAGCTTTCTTCACTCCATTTGGGTTGTATGAATTGTGACTCCTCCATTCAGTTTGTTTGGTGCCCCAGCCCCCTAACAACACCAGTTGCTGCATCTTCACACTGCATATGATACCACCTACTTGGATAATGTCATCATCTACTGTGACAAACAACCTGAAGAAGTGTGCAATAACAGCATGCACAAGGCCCAGAACCAAAAAAGAGGTGAGTATGTTCTTGGGCTGGCTGGAGGTTATCCCAGGTTTTGCGGATCCGACCAGCCCCCTGACTGACCTCACATGCAAGGGTACCTCAGATCAGGTCCAGTGGATGGGGCAGTGCCAGCTGGCATTTGAGAGGGTGAAACAAACCCTGTGAAGGTGAGCCACTTCTACTCACACCTCTCCCTGGGTAAGGTTCTGTCTCAGCAGGTGGAGGGTGTAGATCGGGTGTAGCTAGCTCTCCCCCGCAGAGCTAGCTCAGTGGGAAAAGTCCCAGGTGAGTTGATTGGTGCAGGTGTAGCAAGTTGGCTAATCATGCTCTCCCTTTTAAATGCATTATTGGCTGGACTGAGAGGAGACATATGCATGCACACATGACACCAAAATCGTAGATCCACGGATATGACATTGAGTCCACAGCAATGTGTACAAATTATGCAAAGAATTTAAAACTGCATGTGAAACAATGTTTTGTCTGGAAGGTGCACCATACTTAGTGTTAGCAACAAGAACAGAGCCTAAATTCGTTTGCTGCATTCTAGCTACCTGTGGTAATTTCATCTTAAAATGAAAAGTGGCCAATAGTAGATATTTTGATTAAAGTACACTAAATGGAGCATTCAATTTTGGCTGGAAGAGACTTTCAACAACTGTTATTATGGTGAGGGCTTAATCTGCAGAACCTAATTTGACATAATCATCCTAATGACCATGCCAGTGCTTTATTTGCTCCTAAACAGTAGTTACTTTAGCTTTAGCCTTCTTCCTGCTGCACACAGCCAAAGTCTGTAACTTGTAATGTTATCAATCATGTAAGATAATGTTTTTTATGGCGCTCTGTTGCACGTCCTTCCCTTGCTGATAGGAGTGAGCATGGCAATCCCTCCTCCCAATCCTGGTTTAACTCAGTACAGGACACACGCTCCTGCGATTTTAAAGTTTGCTGGAGGTGCTCTAAAGCTCCTTGACTCTGTATGTAGTAAGCAGATAAATTATTGTGCATCACTTGAAGCTGTGCCAAAACCTGAACAAACAGATGTGAAAAAACATTGAGGTCAAAATGAATTGCACACACTTACCGTATATTAACATGTATTAAATGAACTTAGAGTTAACCCAGCACCACAGGCCTAGCTTTTATTTTGCACAGAGAATTGAACAGAGACCAACTCACAGCTTGAGCTAACACAACCTAAAAATAAATGTTTAAACTGTTTAGGAATCAGTCATATGAACACATTTTATTTGTTGTAAGAAATGTTTTACAAAGACTGAATTGTTTGTCACCTATTTCCTTGCTGCTGTCCGGGTGCTTGGGTGTTAGACATGGGACTGCCAAAACAGTGATAGAGGATACCATCCGATTATGAAGAGGGGTTCACGGGGGAAGGCACCAAGTATGGTGGAGTTGGAGGGTTGTTGAGCGTGTCATTGGCAAAATTATGTTTTAATTGTTTTTGAGGACAAATATGGACCCACAAGTGTGTTTGCTGTTTGTTATCCAGTAGAGGGTGTTTATATTTTTTATAGTGTAATCTTCCTTTTGAAAATTGATGATTAAGGTTTCTTGGTAGTCAAGCCAGTGGAAACTGCAAGGGCCCAATAGTTGAAGGGGCATTGCCTAATGCAGAGCTGAGTTTTTTGTGTTTCACTCAAATTTAACTTTTATTTGTTTTTGTAGTTTTTGTTACCAGTATTATTTTTGTATTTCTTTGTATTTTTTCCTTTATTTTCTTTAAAAATCAGGCCTGCACTGTAAATATTGCTGCACAAGGAAATAAGTTTCAACTGAAACAAATAAATACACATGGACTGCTGAGCTGGGTTTGTCTCAGTGTTTGTGCCAAAACAGCTTGGGCAAACCTTACACCCCCATACTGCAAATACGAGGATCTCTCTCTCTCTCTCTCTCTCTCTCTCTCTCTCTCTCTCTGGTTGTGTGCATGCTCAGGGGTTAAACGCATCAAGTGAAATCTACAAGGGATTTGTTGTTTTTATTGAAATTCTCTGGTGGCTATTATGCTTTAAGGCCCAGGAAATTAAACTTCTGTTACAAAAGTAGTGATTCTAAGCAGTTCAAAGACTTTTGGAATCCAGAGCCTGAGGGGTGATTTTCTACCAGTGTACATGTTTTGAAGTTTGAAGTATGTTTTGAAATGAAAACTTTTGATTTGAATGAAATATGTGAAAAATGTTCACATTAAGTAATTCCTACATTATTGTTTTTTTTGTTCCGTTTAAGTTTTGTAGTAGACCAGGGACCTTGAGCAGCTACATAGTTTACTAATATGCTTAAAAGCTCAAGGTTGGGCTGAATATCTCTTGAATAGGCTTTTAAGAGTGACTTAAAAATTGCAGTCCACAAGTGGTATACTGTAGGAGAAAACGAGGAAAAGATGTTCTAGCGACCCTTCTGCAGAGCAACACACAGTAAGGAGACATTAATGAAAGGATATGGCTCAGTTTTGCAGAACCTTGCACTGGATGATCTCTAGCGCACTGGCATGTGGTGACTTTTACACAAAGGCAAAGATAGCAGCATGGGGGGGGGGTGTTACCCATTGTAGCCTCCCCAGCTGAATGATGGTCTGACTCTCTTTACTGATGGTTCACAATGCTTTATTGACATCTCCAAACATGCTGTGAACAGTGGGAACACACTGTAAGAGCTAGGAGGAAAACAAAACAAATATTACTTCCTATAATATCCTTATAAAGGACCTGTATAGCCCTTTTAAAGGTGTGATAATATTCAACACTTTTAGATTGTCCTTTATAAAGTTGTCTTCTAACTACATGTTTTATTCACTGCTCATTTTATGTATTTTATTGATGTTTTTGATACATTGTTTTTTGTTCTTGTGTTTGTATCTCTTTTATCGCGCCTATAAATAAAATGTATTTTTATTATTATTATTATTATTAACATGGATTAATATTAATACAAACATAAAATCCCTATTACTTCGATATAGTTATTTATCTTTAAAAAGAAGGAACTCTTAATAGAGGGCTGCACATAAACGAATGATACACAGTCTCAATGTGAGCATACTTATGTATATATGCCCCACATATTGTAAAGTTAAACATGCACATGTGGTAATGAGCGACCATTTTTACCCACCTGTAACAAAGCCAAGGCATGCTAATTTTAAATTCACTCTTTATTAACCACAATAAGAAAGCAAATATCTACTAATCTTGTGTGCTTATCAGCCAGGTGATAAACCAAAAAAAAGTATTATTTCTCATTCATTTGCAAGGCACCCCTTCCATTTTATCAAAGTCTTTTTGGTTACCAGCACTCTTTATTTCTCCTACCGTCAATACCATTTCAAAATAAAGGCATCAGATTTCAATAGTGCATCTGTTTTGACAAAATTTACACAGACTTCAGAAGATATCTTTATAATGCATTATCATGAAAAACAACACATTAAATAGGTGATTTACACCCATCCAGTTTGTTCCTGGTAGAGGATTTTTACTAAATGCTTGCCCAACCAATTAGCCACAACTTTACTACTACTTTAGGTAGTTTACTGTACAGCCAGGATCAGTTTAATCTTTGTCTTTTTTAAGTAAAACACAGATATTTGCTGAGGATGGGATTCCTTTGCATTTACAGTTATGTTGAATAATTCTGAGCAGTAGTGCAAGGACATCATGAAAGTCTTCATAGAACTCTGGTCCAAACCTATCTATGTTAACAGTGGCTCTGCAGAATAGGACTCACTAGCAAGAGTCAGACAAGGTATGTTCTGAGGCCAAGTCCTTTAAGAAAATAGGGTCTGTACACAAAGAGCAGTCCAAAAGCAGGCAAAGGTATCCAAAAGGGGTAAACTAAGGCTGAACAAGTATCTGAAAATTGTTTGGTACACAAAAGGCTAACACTAGGAAATAATCGCTGGAAGTAGATACAGATTAGGCTACGTTCTGGCAACTACTTGAGGGAAGCCCAAAGAAATACACACAGGTGAGACAACCAAGCAGAAATGATAATACATAACGTAAACATAACTTGAGCAGCCAGGCGAGATGTGACAATCTGGCCCAGCTGTCTTTCAGATGGGAAAAGTTCTAATGGTTTCCTGTTGCTCGTCTGGGTCCAAATTCTCCTTGAAAGATGCATATACCTGTTGAAAGTGAAGCAAGTCCTTTTGTGTGGCTTTTGATTTGGAAGTGTACATTTCTGAGTATAACTCACTAACTTGTTTCTTAATATCCTTTAAGTCCATAAGCATCTGGCCAGATCTGGATTATATTTTGTAAATGGCTTGTTTTCCCACTCTGCCAGCTATCAGTGTACTGAGGCCGACACTGACGCTCTGACGTACTACAGTAAGCGAATTGCATCACTTCCTGTTTTCTCACATCGTGGATTATGATGGTGGATCGCGTATCAGAGATCGTGATCGTAATGGTGGATCCTGTATGGCGGATTCTGTATCGTGCTGGCTGATTGTGATAATAATGGCGGATCCTGTATCGTGTTGGCATCTGATAGTGGTGCTGGACCACGATTGAGGTGGCAGCTGATGGTGGATCCTAATGGCGCCAGTGGATCATGATTGTGGTCTATGGTGGCATCCGATCTTGATGGTGGATCATGATGGTGGTGGCTGCTGACCATGGACTATGATTACAACAAGACTTCTTGGTGAAGTGAGATAAGTTCTCACAAGCGATTTTGCTGCGATTCATATGCTAATTAGATCACACCTTCTCTCCGCAACTCCCCGGCGGCACTCCCCCCCTCACCAGCCCCCCCACTGCGCTACCAGTGGTATGTTTCTGCCCGTTTGTGTCACGGGCGAACGCGGAATTCGAAATTGCATCACTTCCTGTTTTCCTGCCGCTGGTGGTGGCCACTCTCTCTGAACTAGCTCCTCTGCTAACACCGATATTTCTCCATCTTACTACGGCTAAATCACCGGTCTATAGTTAAACATCCACTCATACCAACCCCTACTCTTTGGTGCTTTAGTGACTCTGTATCTTTCCATCTGCGTGTCACTGGATTTTTCTGTTTGAGCTCACCTCAAGCTGACAGGCTTATATATTAGCGATGGCTTCTCTCCCTCCCTCTTGCACGCGCGCGCGCGCGCACGCACGCACGCACGCACACGCACACGCACACACACACACACACACACTTTCTCACGCTCCTGGTATTTCACATGATGGCCTATATGATGATGATTTTAAAAAACGTTAGCGTCAGAAGGAAAGAAAGACATGAAATAAAAACATTAAAGAGAGAGAAAGAAAAAACAGGGACGAAGAAGAAGGGCTTGAGAAATACAGGGACAAAGGAGGAGAGGAAGAGAAAGACAGGGACAAACAGAGATGGTTATCATTTTAAAAAGTATACTTTGTTATGTATATCTTCTCACTTAATTAAAAAAAATAGGTCCAGATTACGGGCAGGATGGACAGTAGAAGAAAATATTTTCCTAATGCACCCAGACACTAAGGTCTTTGATGAGACAAACTGTTATACATTAATTTTCAGGTACCTGTGTAAAACTCTGAATCAACTTTCCCAGGAAGCTGACCCACAGGACCACTTTCTTAGATATAGACTCCATTTACCAGGCTGGTGTAAAAACAGAGAAGTGGCTTATTGTCTGGATTAATTTATGTCCATGTCTGATCTTCTGACTGGTTGTGTTTTCACTTTGTCAATCTCTGTTGTTGTTGATGTAGTGACATACTGTCTACTTTGTAATCTACACTGCTCAAAAAAATTAAGGGAACACTTAATCGTCACACCAAGTCAGTTAAACTTCAGGGATATTAATCTGTCCATTTAGGAAGCACGGGTGCGCCATTAGCCGACCGTTCCCTTCAGGTTCAGCAGGTTTACACTGAGCACATGTGACAGGCATGGAGACACTGTGATGAACATTATGCTGCCTGTAACATCATCCAGCATGACCGTTTTTTCGGGGGGGTCAGTAATGGTCTGGGAAGCCATATCCTTGGAGGATCGAACAGACCTCCATGTCATAGCCAACAGTAAACTGACTGCTGTTAGGTGCCGGGATGAAATCCTCAGAGTGATTGTTAGACCTAATGCTGATGCCGTGATCCAGGTCTGGGAGGAGTTTCCCCAATGACACCACCCACCGACTCATCCAGAACATGCCCAGACTTTGTCGGGAGTGCATACAGGCACGCCACGCGGAGGCAATACACACTACTGAATCACATTGTTAGTTGCCATGGGAAAATTCAGGCAAGTTTGGTCAGTCTGTAATTAAACAATTTTTACATTGATTTTCGGTGTGGTTTTGAATCCAGCTCTCAATTGGTTGATGATTTTGGTTTCAATTGACCGTTGATACGTCACTTTGTTCTCAACAAATTATACAAGGTACATCAGTAAAGATTTTTTACTTTATCAAGATCAGATTTAGAGAGGTGGGCTAAAAACGGTGATTTAGGTGTTCCCTTCATTTTTTTGAGCAGTGTATGTTGTCATAATATATACAAATGTTTTTTTAAAAAAATATATATTTTCATTAACTCTCACCAAAATGTGATGAATACAATACAACTGATTTACATATAATGACTTCATCACATTTCACATTTCGGCACCCACACGTAAAACTCTACTTTTAGTGTCACTCCTGGTTACACATTGTTTTAAATAACAAAATACATAAAAATTAATCTCATGTGTTATTAATGAGTTGTGAGATTTTGGTCCCCCCCCAATGTTCACTTCATGACTACGGCCTTGGGGTACGCTGAGGTTACAGGTAAATCTGACTGGCCACTTATATGGCAGTACTATGAAAGCTATGTGGCCCGCTCAGTAGATCAGACATCATTACCTCGCTGCCTTTTTAAACTAAACGCTCTCCCCTTTTAGAACATGGGACAAGATGGAGAATATCCCTTGTTTCATCTACCGCACTAATTAATGCCTACCACAAGTTGATGTTAGTGCATGTTAGCGACCACCAGCGGATGTTAGGGACATGTCTTCAGTTGTGTACCTTATCTGGTTCACTTCTTACCAAGGTAAATCGCCACGGTAACTTATGCGGAACTGCTAACCTGCTCCAGTGCGATCAAAACCTACCAAGGACAGAGTGATGGATCTACAGGATCCAGACAGGGATAAAAGAAAAAGTTAGAATTAATAAAGAAGAAGCAGATGTCTTTACAGATGATTGGAATCACACATTAACTTTTTTTCTACTTCTCTGAACTCAGTGTTAAACCTGAAGTTACCTTGACAACGACAAATCCTGCTTCATAGTCCAGGCCCCAGGTGTTAAGTGCAGTGAAGTTTTCTTGCTTGTTTTTCTTACAAATGTTGACATTGCTGCTGTCTTTGCTTTATTTTAAATGAAATATTATAACATGCTCCCGTCATTATTCAGCAAGTGAATACTAGACAGGCCACTGTGCAGCCTCACATATGGAGGCAGAAAGGCCAGCTCTGCTTTCAACAAATTTAAACTGAAGCTGCAGCTTTGAGGTGTATGAGGTGTTCTTGTCCCCAGAGCACAAAATTACCCACTGAATCTGTTAGGTTGTGTGAGAGGCTTAATTAACATTCCCTGAGTGTTTACAGTCACTTATTCAACACAGTAGCTTTCTGTGGGAGCTACTCATTACTCTGACACAGTCAGAGAGAGAACAAATCCTCTTTTTTAAAGAAATAGAAATCCAAGAAAATAATCTTTTCTCAAAAGGAAAATATTATGTTTGAAGTATGTAAGTTAACTCTATGATATATACTTAAACATGAATAACTATCTAATCAAAACAGAAAAAGAAAATGACCCCATTTAGTGTTCAATCACAGCTGGTGATAAAGCATGTTGAGCAGCTTAGCATTGAATCATTGAAGCACTGTGCAGTGCACTGATCCCCAGAGTGCAGAGTATATATAACCTTTCCTGGAAGAGGTTTACAGTGCATACATGTTACAGGGTCATTGTGCATATCCGCTAGTTTGATATAAAACAAATTAACTACCTCTCTGCCCACACACATGCATATTCTACATACAGACACACTCACAAGGTCAAGGGTACACAGATATTTACACACATTTAAACCCTCCCACCACTAAACAGGCATGTAACTTTGCCACTGGCAATTACACCTCGTTTTCAGATGCTCTTACTTCCTTTTTTACACATTTTCTCCTCTTTTTCCATCCTGTTGGTTTCTCTGCATGACCGCAGGATGTGTCACATGTGGCTGAGGAGACGCCGTGAGGGAGGATATACATTGAGATATTAACATTCCTGACGGATTGCTCTGGTTACTGTGAAGAAGCTGCTGACAACTTATTTAGTCTGGGGTGAAGAGTTACAAGCAGAGCAACACTGCTACAACCAATTTAATAGCTCAGACAGGAACAAAATGACATATTGAAGGGAGAGTTACATCCAAATCAGCATCTAAGTCATAATAAACAGCTCCAACCGGATTAAGGTTGTAGAAATTGCAGTTGCAGGGGGTCGGTGGGTGGCTACATTCTGAACTCTGGTGAACATTGACAAACTATTGAAAGAATGGTTTCAGTTGTGTTGACTTTTTACCTTTTTTTATTGGGGTGTTTCAATTCTCTTTTCAATTTCTTTTTTCAATTTAATTTGTATGGTGCGAATTCATTATATACATTATCTCAAGGCACTTTACATACAAAAGTCTCTGTGTCTTTCCATTTGCGTGTCACCGGATTTTTCTGTTTGAGCTCAGCCTCGTAGGCTAAGAGGCTAATATATTAGCGATGGCTTCTCTCCCTCCCTCTTGCTCCACTGCTCTCTCCTGCTCCGAGTGTCTGATGTTCACTTACTCCTCTGCCTCCTTTAACAGTAGTGGTACATGTAACAAATGCAGTGTATTGGTAGCGATGGAGGCGAGGCTTAGCGACTTAGAAGCTCGGCTCCGCAGCTTAGAACCTACTTTAGCTGTAGTTAGCCACCCCCCGCTTGCCGCCGTGGAGCTACCTAGCTTAGCCTCCGCTAGCAGTCCCTCGACTTTTCCCGAGCAGCTGGGAGCCCAGGGCGGCTGGGTGACTGTCCAGAGGGGGCATAGTGCTATCTTAAAGCCCACGATTAAAGACCCACCAGTTCATGTTTCAAACAGATTCTCTGCACTCAGCGACGCACCCGTTGAGAATCAAACTCTGATCATTGGCGACTCGGTCCTGAGAAACGTGAGGTTAGCGACACCAGGGACCATAGTCAATTGCATCCCAGGGGCCAGAGCCGGCGACATCGAATCAAACTGAAGCTGCTGGCTAAAGCTAAAAGTAAATACAGTAAGATCGTGATTCACGTCGGCAGCAACGACTCCCGGCTTCGTATGTCGGAGGTCACTAAAGTTAATGTGGAGTCGGTGTGTGCTTTTGCAAAAATGATGTCGGACACAGTTTTCTCTGGACCTCTTCCTAACACAACAGGTGATGACATGTTTAGCCGCATGTTGTCTTTTAACCTCTGGCTGTCGAGGTGGTGTCCTGTAAACGGTGTGGGCTTTGTAGATAATTGGCAAACTTTTTGGAGGAAACCTGGTCTTGTAAGGAGAGAGGGCGTTCATCCCACTTGGGATGGAGCAGCTCTGTTATCTAGGAATATTACTCAGTCTATAAAATGGCAACCCAGAGTTGGGACCAGGAAGCAGAGCTGCAGTGCTACACACTTCTCTGCGCTCCATCTGGATCAGTCACACAACCACAACCCCATAGAGACTGTGTCTGTCCACCGTCCTATTAAATTATGTAAATCAAACAATAACAGAGGTAGAGTTCTACACAAAAATCTAATACAAATTAACACAACCTCTGCAACAACTCAACAACAAAGACTTTTAAATGTGGACTTTTAAACATAAGATCACTATCATCAAAGGCTATTTTAGTAAATGAACTAGTCTCAGATCAAAAAAAATATTTATTGTCCCTCACTGAGACCTGGCTGCATCCCGATGAATGTCAGCCTAAATGAATCTACTCCCCTCAGTCATGTAAATACACACGTTCGCCGAGACTTTGGCCGAAGAAGTGGAGTTGCTGCTATTTTTAACTCCATTCTATCAATTAATCCTAAACCTGAACTAAGCTACATCTCATTTGAAAGTCTTGTTCTTAGTCTTCCACACCCATCCAAGAAATACCAACAGCCAATCATATTTGCTGTAGTTTACCCTGCTCCTGGGGCTTATTCTGAATTTTTAACGAAATTCCCTGAGTTTTTATCAAACCTAGTCCTAAAGACCGATAAAATTATTATTGTCGGTGACTTTAATATTCATGTTGACAATAATAATGATAGTGTTAGCGTAGCATTTATTTCAGTACTAGACTCAATTGGTTTCAGTCAGTGTGTACACCAACCTTCTCATTGTTGTAACCACACACTTGACCTTGTATTATCATACGGTGTCAAAATTGAACATCTAATAGTACTTCCACATAATCCAATTCTATCAGACCATAATTTAATAACCTTCGATTTTTCATTATCAGAATATATGCCACTAATAAAAAAACTCCTTTTCTAGATGTCTACCTGATAGTGCTGTAGCTAAATTTAAGGAAATAATTACAATTACATTTAATCCCTTATTATCCGTCGATATAACCAACAAATTCTTTAAAAACCCTAGCTCCACTGAGATTGATAATCTTGTCGATAGCTCTGTAAAGTCATTATGATTAACATTAGACTCAATAGCGCCTCTAAAAAAGAAACGTGTAAAACATAGTAAATTAGCTCCCTGGTATAATTCCAACACACATGGATAAAAACAAGCATCAAGAAAACTAGAAAGGAAGTGGCGCTCCAACAACCGTGTTGAAAATAACTTAGCCTGGAAAAATAGTGTTAAAGCATATAAGAAGGCCCTCCACAAAGCAAGAGCTGCCTACTACTCCACACTAATAGAAGAAAATAAAAACAATCCCAGGTTTCTCTTCAGCACTGTAGCCAGGCTGACAGAGAGTCACACCTCCACCGAACCCAGTATTCCTCGATCCCTGAATAGCAATATCTTTATGAGCTTCTTTAATGATAAAATTCTAACTATTAGAAATAAAATCAACCATCTCCTGCCCTCGGTTGGCACTAATACCCTCAGATCAAGGGTTTGTGTCTGTCCTTGTCCTGTTAGATCTTAGTGCAGCATTCAACACTATTGACCATCAAATTCTATTACAGAGACTAGACAGTCAACAGTTAATTGCCATTAAAGGAACCGCCCTAAACTGGTTTAAATCCTATTTTTCAGATCGATTTCAATTTGTGCAAATTAATGATGAGTCATCTATGCGCACCAAAGTTAACCACGGTGTTCCACAGGGTTCTGTGCTGGGCCCAATTTTATTCTCATTATATATGCTTCCACTTGGAAACATTATCAGGACAAACTCTGTAACTTCCCACTGCTATGCAGATGACACCCAGTTATACTTGTCAATAAAACCAGAACAGTGTAATCAATGAACTAAACTCCAAGCATTATTCAGATAAATCAGAGGTTCCAATACTTTGTCCTAAACACCTTAGAGATACATTATGTAGCTGCAGTAGACGACATTGCCCTTGCTTCCAATGAAACAGTCAGGAACTTGGGAGTGACCTTCGATCCTGATTTGTCCTTTAATTCTCACTTAAAACAAATTTCTAGGACCGCCTTCTTTCACTTGCTTAACTTTCATGTCCTTTCTCAAAAAGATGCAGAAAAACTAGTCCACGCCTTTGTTACATCCAGACTTGATTATTGTAATTCCTTATTATCAGGCTCCAGCAGTAAGTCGTTAAAGACTCTGCAGCTTGTCCAAAATGCTGCATCACGTGTCCTGACAAGTACCAGGAAAAGAGACCACATTCCCCAGAGTCCCTTTGCCTCATCGTCCGCAAATCCAGGGCCGTGGCTGTGGCCACATCGTGGATTATGATGGTGGATCGCTAATCAGAGATCGTGATCGTAATGGCGGATCCTGTATGGCGGTTTCTGTATTGTGCTGGCTGATCGTGATAATAATGGCGGATACTGTATCTTGCTGGCTGATCGTGATAATAATGGCGGATCCTGTATCGTGTTGGCATCTGATAGTGGTGCTGGACCACGATCGAGGTGGCAGCTGATGGTGGATCCTGATGGCGGCAATGGATAATGATTGTGGAATATGGTGGCATCCGATCTTGATGGTGGATCATGATCGTGGTGGCTGCTGACCATGGACTATGATTACAACAAGACTGCTTGATATACAATTGTAACAGACCGCTCTGTGGCCGTGGTATCTCATTGGGAATACCAGGACCACAGATATGATTTTTGTAATGGTTGCTTTTATTATTCGTATCTACACACATAAATATATACACACACTGGATCTATCTCCAGCCGTTGTCTTCCTGCTCTGGGCCGCCCTTCCCAGCGCGCTACTGCTGATAAAGAGGAGAGAGTCATTAGTTGACCTGGAACACCTGTGCACAATCAGACTCTCTCCCTGGCACAGCTCCCAGAACCCCATCCCCACTCCCTCCCTCCTGCAGCCAACGCTGATCACGCCCCACTACCACAACAATATTTCTCCTCAGATACTCGACCATTACTGACAATAATCCATCAATTACTTTACCTTCCATTATGCTCCAAAGTGTTTATTCTAATCAATGCTGCAAATACCCTTATCTTTCTGATGTTCTCCTTTACACTTGGCATCAATTGCACTTCTGTCCGTCCTGGGAGAGGGATCCCTCACATGTGGCTCTCTCTGAGGTTTCCAAGTTCTTTTTACCCTGTTAAAAGTGATGTTGTTGAGTAGCTAGGTGTCCCTCGCAGTGAGGGAGCCGCAAGCCGGTTATACACCACATTCAGAGCCTTGCAAGTGTAAATAATAGTGAGGATAGTGCTTCTGCAACAACAGCTTACCTTACTGAGCTGAAAGATCAGAAAGCAAATCATTTGAAGACATTTTAAGGGAGGAGTTGGCTAGGATATGAGAATCTGTGGCCCAAGATAAGGATCTTGAACCTCCTGCAGAACCAGTGCCAGTGACCAGTGATGCTGATAGAAAACTTCTTGGACAGTTCTGTTGCGGCTGCTCGAATTGCCAGTTGATAACAAGCCACCAACTTGAGCACCACAAAACTAAGCCTCCATCTTTTACTTAACTGCTTCTTCTGTTACGTACTGACGAGGATAAGCAGAAAAGTAAAGCGACAAGAATTAAAGAACATCTAGGGATTGCTATAACAAGAGCTCTTTCACACTTGCAGACCACATGTATGTCCAGGTATATGAATAACTTTGTCCCTGGTTTAGATAAGGGTGCTCCCTCTGCTGCCACAAATGATCTCAGAAAACAGATTGCAGATCTTCAAGTTCGGATTGTGCAACTCAAAGCTTGCAGCACTGAGAGACCTGTAAAAAAAGGCTAAATAAAGCAAAAAGACAAGACTAAAAAGACAAAGTGTGAACCAGAAATGAAAGAAGTCAAACAAATCACGGCCTAGTTGCCTAGACCTAAGCTGTGGTATTGTTTCAGATGTGGGGAGGATGGTCACATTGCTTCCAGCAGCAGCAACGACCCAAACCCAGTGTTAGTGCAAGTATTTTGAAATGTGTTATTGTTGTTTCTATTTTAAAGTTCTAATATACTTCCAGAAAGAAAGCCGCGAACAGCAGTACCACGTTCCAAGAAAACAGCCCATTCCAAACAGGCAGATTTAGAACTGGTACTGCGCTAGTAAAGTCGATGTAAAATCACAAGTGGACACCAGGTCACCCTGGATGATGTACATTGGACACATGTAGTCTGAACTTACTGGTGAACTTACTAACCATCTATTGTTAACATTTGCAAAAATCAGTACATAAACATACTTCTCAGACAGTGTAGCAGTCACATTTATGCAAATAAACCTGGACACACTTTGAGGGTTGCAAACATAATTCCACATTACAAATTTAAGTACCAGACTATGTTACCTATGTGGACCCTGTTACTCTGTAAATAATTGAAAATTTTGGCCTCATAGTGGTGAAAGAGAAAGGTTTCATGTATGTAAAAAATGTGTATTCTCTTCAATTATGAAGGCTTCTGGCTCATCAATCACATTATATCATATTCTGATTGCTCTGCAAATTATGTTAAAATGCTAAATGTCTGTTTTTATTATATTTTCTAGTCTTGATGACTTTCCAGTAGTTTTTTCCATTCACCCATTCAAACACACCTCCATACAGTGCATCTATGTGCAACACTTTCTTTTCTGAGCATTTGTTGTTTTTTAATTTGCTACATAAATAAACAGCAGACCAGGTCAAGGTCATGGAGTATGAGTCAGTGGATAACAGAAGCAAATAGTTGTGAAAAATGTAAAGATTGGGATAGAGAATTTGATAACATTCAAGATTCAAAAGACCCCAAAGACGAGGAAAAAAATGTAAAGGGACATCAATTATGTACCTAGGCCTCACTAGAAGTGATGGAATTAATTACACAAATGTCACAGTACTCCGTAATTGTATGTTGACAAATTGAAGAAGTGCAAAAACAGCATTGTGTTGGAGATGAATTTTGAAGTAAATGTTACAGCAGTGACTGCTTAGCATATGGGATCAACAAGGCCTCTGTAGGTTACCACTTGACAACTCCAACAAATTTACACAAAGCTTGATTATATCACTGTTTCCATACAATCTTCCATGCACATTACCAATTGAGGCAGCAAGAGAGAGAGGGAGAAAGAGAGATGAACAAACCCTCCTTTTACCACCCAATAAACATTAGTCCAGAGACAATCAGAATATTTATAGCCTCAATAACTCAATCTGCTTCGTTAGAAGTCACATTCTGCTGGAGAGGCCTTTCAAAGAGCCACAGAAGAAGAGTCCATTGTTGAATTCTTGCTCTGAGGCCCTGTAGCAGCTTCCACCATTTCATCATGCTCCAGCAATATTTGTCTGTGTGTAGAAGTCCATTGCAGTGAAATGCTGTGATTAACTCACTTAAGTTGTGTAAGTTGTGTGTGTAAGTGTGTGTGTGTGTGTGTGTGTTCTGGGGGGGAGGGGGTTGTTAGGAATGGACGTATCCAGAATGTCTAAGTAACTTCACAATAGGGGGTTGCCCTGTGAAAAGGCCAGAGCCGAATCAAGACAAAGAAGCAACCTGGATCCCTGAAGTGCACCCACGGGTGGGGGTAAGAGTGGGAGATCCTGCTGATTGCCGTGTTTGATGGTTCTTTAAAAGCCAAAGGTAAACTTACTCTGTAATATAATAATACTTTTTATAGCACTTGTCTTAACAATTTTACAAAGTGCTAAGCAAGAGGACATAACCCCCAAAAAAGACAAGGCAGTTTAGTAAAATTACATAAGCAATAAAGCAACCAAAATGAATAAAATAAAAGAAGTAAAAACAATAAAAATAAATGTAGATCAAAGCTTTCAGAAAGAGAGTTCGGAAGATAGATTTCAAAGTATGGGGGCTCTAACAAAATAAGTTTGATCTCCCTTTGTCACAAACTGCAACCTTGGAGTAACAAGCAAGGCTCCATCTCCAGATCTCAGTGGTTGAGAGGTCACATACCAGCTCAATAAATTTGAAATGTATTTCAGAACTAGGCCATTTAGGCATTAAAAGTGAATAATAGAATCAAATCAATCAATTTGAATTCATTGTAGAGGAATGCACAGGGGTGATATGCTAATGCTCTTACCGGTAATATTCAAGCGGTAGCATTTTGGACCGACTGATACTGAGGTAAAGTGCATTGCAGTAATCAAGACAAGAATAGGTAAAAGCATGACAAATGTTTGTTGGTCAGAGACTAATAAATCGAATTAAAGAAAACAGGACTGAACAACACTTTTTTGACTTGCCTTCAAAGCATGGTTTCATATTGAATATCACTCCAGATTCCTCCCAATTTGCTAAACAGATCACCCAAAATACTACTTGCAGGGGAAGCGAACAGAATGACCTCGGCATCGTCATCAAAATTTAGTATTGAAAAGGCAAAATGAGAGATTGGTCAGGATGCTGGTATCTGTGTGTTTCATCTACATAAGAATTATAATATCGGACTGAGTAACTTGGGCCACGAAGTATGGTCATGCACATTCCTGCCATGGTGTAAATGATGCCGTTTCGAGTCGAATTTGAATGTCGGGGCTTCCGGACACTTGGTAGAAGAAGATTTCTTTTTTTTTCTGTTGTTTTTTTACGTTTGATCACCAGTTAATTCAATTGTAATGGATTGGGCTGCAAAGCGGTTAACCCTGAAAAAAAGGGTTTGTGGACTCAAAAAGTTCACCCACCCCTCCATCGGCATTTTTCAGTGAACTATCTCTTTAAGAATTTAAGTAGAGACTGAACAAGTCCACATTGGGCACTGGAAATATCCATGGGGGAACATTACCCCACACTGTGTTTGGTCCATAATCTCATCTATTTAAACCAACTTCTTCTGCTACAGTGTTAATATTCCAACCAAACATTTAGCCTCTCCTTTGCAAATACTCCCAACGGTCACCCAGTACCTTTTCTGCAGGCTGTTCCTCTCCATACCCCTTTAACTTAACCCAATATGCCAATGACAACTTTGAGCCTTTTAAATAAAGATAATTCATCTGCTTTGGGCAGTTAAGCATCCTTTTAATTGCCCAAATACTGAACCTTAGAGCTCTGGACTGAATTCTAGCCCTATAAATATCCAGAAGTGACTGTTAATCTGCTCCCTATTCGTAACCAGAAACTGATTTTACCTTTTTTTTCAACCTGTGCAATATTGTCACTGGTTACCGGCCAGACAGCGAGCCAAACTACCAGTGAGCTCCCAACTATGGGTCTGAGCCGAGATACTGGCCCTTAGGAAGGTAACAACAGGTTCAATATAATTTCCAGGACCGCATCTGGTCGTTGCCTAAACACTGCATAACATAATTGATCTTATCCTGGAGCTGTATATCCAATTCCCTCTAAGGCCTTCTTATACTCATGTAATGTAAGGTGAGAGTGAAGCGATGATCCATTGCTATCCTGTTTCTTTGTTACATCTGCATTTTGTTGTTATGATCACTGAAGTTTCAGACCAAGAATGCAGGACAGACTCAAATATGTAGCTTAATAGTTAATTGAAACTGAGAATAATAGTTGGATTCACGGGGGGGGCAGGCAGAACAGCGGTGGAGTGGCTGTGAGGGGTCCCGTGGCTCAGCAGACGGGAGAGGGGAATAGTGAAGGCAGCTGACGGTGGGCAGGTAGCAGTTGGTGTTGATCAGGAGCTGGCAGGCTGGCAGGCTGGGATGGTACTGAACACAGGGAAACAAGACGTTAGGTATGACGGTAACGATCTGGCGAAGACTGGGAGGAAAGCCGAGGTTGAAGTACTGCAGGAGGTGATTAGGTGATGAGCATCAGATGTGCCAGCTGCCAGAGCTCAGGAGCAGGAAGCCGCGTCCACACACACGCACAAACAGAGAGACAAGGGGGGAGGGAACAGAGAGAAGGGTTGGAGGAGAAGTAGAGACCATGACATTTCTCGTGAAAATGGGCTATACAAATAAAATTGAATTGATTGATTGATTGAACCACCACCAGTGTCTAGACCCCGGGGGGAATTCCTGTACTACGTTCTGCTTCACCCCCATCTAATCCCGATGACATCACATAGGGGTCTAAAACGCCAAAATACTTCAGACAAACATTCACATCACTTTCTGTGCGCATGTCAAAGAATATTGTTAAAACGCTGAATTGAAGTCTCTCCTGATTGAAATAATTTCATAGCTTTATATGAAGCTAATCCCCTGGAGACAGAACTAATTAGAAGGCCTCAAAATCTCATGAATCAGTTCAGCCACAACTTCTTTAATCCCCAGTATCTCTATAGCTCCCTCTACCACTATCTTTATTCTATAACTGTTTCTCTTTTGTTGTATTTCCACAGTCACAGTCTTGCAGATGAAAGTGAAAGAGTTCATTTTATCCACAATCAGAGTACTCTCATTAATCTTCTTTATACATGGGTTTGTCTCTGACTTGCTGTAGGAGGCGGAACCTCTATTATTGGTTTGTTCTCTGGCTCTTTCACACTATTAACCACATGTGTAGCCCCGAAACTGGCTATCTCAATTTCCTTTCCTTTTTTAACTACATCAACATAAGATACCTGGTTTATTACATCATACTTCTTCACCTCTCTAGCTTGTCTTTGGGCAGGGCATCCTCCAAAAGCAGCCCTGTGAGCACCACCACAGTTGCAGCACCTTTTTTTGTCATCTTGACCACATTTTCTATAGTCATGTTCAACTCTACAACTTGCACATCTTAAATTTCCTTTACACAGTCCTGTGGTGTGTCCCATTCCTTGTCACTTGACCGGTACTGGGATAAAGTCTCTGACATCATTACTTAAATATCCCATTTGTACTCTCCTGGGCATGGCAGTTTGAAACTATTGACAGGCAATCTGATTTTATACCCTATCTTTGAGTTTGTAGCCTTGTAGCTTTCACCACCTTTCCTCCTTTCACTTCTTGAAATATCTCTTCCATCATCATTGATAAAGGTACATCGTGAATAACACCTCTAAGCTTTGCTGCATTCCGTAGGATATGAGCACTGATACTTTCACCGTTGCAGTTACAAAGATCAAAAGCCTCCTGTTGCTTATATACAGCACAGTACTTAGCAAACTTGATCTTACCAATTTCTTTCTCAGTTGCTTTAGTCAGTTTAAGTGGGTGAAAATGCCTCTCTTTTTTGAACATTACCATTTCTTTCCATTCAGTTTGTTCATCCTCCCTCCTCATATTTGTGGCCTTCACTGTTGCTCCTATCTTTTTTCTTTCTATTTATATCCTGCCATATCATACCATCACTATCTCCATGCGTAGTATCACACATGATTGTTACATTCACGGTACAGTTGTTGCTAATCTGCCAAATCAAATCGCTCAAATCTCTGATCGCACGCCGTCTCTCCCTGTCCCTTTCAGTACTTTTCCATTCATTCAGCCTTCTCCTCACACAGCCTGTCTGGCACTCCCACTTAATCAACCGTACTCCACTCACCAAACAGACCTACTTACCTGCCTTGTCAGAATCACGAAAAATCACCTCAGCCTTCTTTCCCAAACCTCAAAATCTGCTTTAGCCCTCCTGGGTCCTGTCTGCCCATGGTTGGTGTTTTCCTCTGTTAACGTTTCTGCCATCCTGCCTGTGGTGAGGATTTTCACATCGGGCCACTACCCAACCAGCCTTTGTGTTCTCCGCGGTTCTGCTGACTCAGCCCGAGACCCCTGCTCGATTTCGAACCTGTTCATTATGTCAAAGAGCATTCATTGTTGTAGAAGATTTATCGTGAAGAATACACAGAAGCATATACAGAGGCAGACTTGCAGTGGAGGAGTTCGTTTTATTACACATCAGCTGCAGCTTTTATACTGTTTGATAAGCAACATTGTTGCCAGTAATAACGTGTGCAAGTGCGTTTTTCCTTTCCTGTAAGTCCTTACTTGAAGTGTATGTGGAGTGCTCTCTCGTTGTCGTGTGTGTGTGTGTGTGTGTGTGTGTCTGTCAATTGTGTGTGTGCTTAGACATGTTCTTTGGCCAGAAAAAGATACAAGTAGGAATTGGTATTTCCCATATTGCAGCCAAGTCTGGTCAAAACAAGTTATACAACATTGTTCTTAAAGAGGTCAAGCTGACACCAATATCATCTTAAACCAAATTTTTGCATTAACCAAAAGCATCTAAATTATCACCATAAACAATAACCCTTTTCATTTTCATTCTATGTTAAACTACATCATATAAACCTTGCACTTTTCGTTGGGTTTGTTTTTACATTGAGTGTAATAATTCAATTACTACATTAATAATTACAAATATTAAGTGTAAAATGATAATGAGATAAGTAGTTTAATAATTCCTTATTGTGGAATTATTAAACTACTTATCTCATTATCATTTTACACTTAAGACCATACATAGTATGCTTAGAGTTCTACATATTGTACATTAACTTTAACTTTTTGCACATTTGCAATATTCAGAACAACAACAACAATAGTAATAATAATAATCTGTCCATTATCTACACTTCTTATCATTATAGGGTCGCAGGGGGGGCTGAAGCCAATCCCAGAACCTACAGATACAAACAATCATTCACATTCACACTGACTGTCTTACAGTTTTATGGAAGTGCAATATCTATTTTAAGCACGATCGCATTCATTTCAACATTTGGGGATCCCAGCTGCTCTCTTGGGACATTTCAGTCAGACTACTCACGCTCACAATATTTATTGCAGCAGCAGAAGATAGAGTTTGGCTTCTACTTAATCACTTCCCCGGATATGATTACATTGATACAATGGGGTGTGATGAGCAAAGATCTTTTCTGGATGCTGGGGTGGTGGAGGGGCTGAATCGGCAGGCAGCAATATTGGAACAGGAGAGGTTTTAACAAGAAAAGGGAGATATGGGACATCTTTGCAGCTTAAATAGACTGTCAAATTTGGAGGGTGTGTATGATAGAGGATTGTGAAAAGTGAGGCATGTCACATGATTAGAGCAGCGCAGCTCAAGTTGACAGCCTGCACTAGCTTGCAAACGATGCTCCATTAATCACATCATCCTACACCACACGGCCAATCAACATGCAGCTGTTGAGCCCGGGTCATCTACCATCATTCACACAGTTATGTGATTGGATACTGACCTCACATGAACCAGGTGCACTCTTCACTACCATCTATTACATCACCAGTGCCATCTGAATCAAGCCTAATTGCAGGGAATTTTATTCGTCAATTCCTCTCTTAATCACTGCCAGACAGACTTAATTTCAATAATCTGATCCATAACCACACATAAACCACCATCTGCTCATCTATCTCTGTCTCTCAGTGGCCCTGAACATGGCACTTACAAATATTAGATCTCTTTTCTTATTATTGATTATCATTGATTTTAGATATTATACATAAAATATAAATATAATATACATTTTTGAAATAGCTGAATACGGATGGCGCAGTCACCACATGACTACAGATTCTCCTAGTCCTCCATAAAGTTTCTCAGAATCAGATGAAGGTGAACAAACAGTTGACTGTTGCGGAGCTTGTTCTGTGACAAAAATGGGAGCACGGAGTAAATATGCAGCAAAAGGTTCAGTAGAAGTTCAATCACTAAGGCGAGATATGTTACCACACTTGTGAACGGACGATCTGGCGACGACAGGAGAGATGAGCTGGGGAGAGGTGGAGTTGATTAGATGATTTTGTTTCACTCAAGTGTTTGAGAGTCTGTGAAGACTCGGAGGATGAGGACTCGGAGGATAAATACAAAGGAGTCTTTCGTTGGAGGCTGAGTATAACGCTGCTCTGTTTCCTTTGATTTGAATATGTGTATACTTTCCGTCCCTGTTCGGATATCTACTCGTAGATACTATAGGCCTCGCACTCGTTCACACTATTACCGTAACCTTTCCTCTCTTATCTATCCCATCCGTTCCACACATACCCAACACCTTGTCACAGGGGGCCTCTGGAACTGCCAGTCAGCTACCCGCAAGACGGACTTCATCTCTGGCTTTGCTACCCAGCAATCGCTTGACTTCCTTGCTCTCACTGAGACTTGGATCACACCGGCCAACACATCCACCCCAGCTGCTCTCTCCTCTGCCTTCTCTTTCACCCACACACCCAGACCCACTGGTAGGGGTGGTGGTACAGGTTTACTCATCTCCCCCAAATGGAGTTTCTCTCTACCCGCTGCCACATTTTACCCCACTGTCTTTAGAATTTTATGCTGTGACAGTTTCTCATCCAGTACAATTAACCATTGTTGTTCTTTACCGTCCACCAGGTCCTTTGGGAGATTTCTTGGAAGAATTAGACGTCCTCCTATCAAACTTCCCAGAAAATGGCCCTCCACTTGTCCTTCTGGGTGACTTCAAAATCCAGACAGAGAAGTCATCTGACCTACTACTTTTACTTTCTTCCCTTGCTCTCTCACTCAGTCCATCCAGAGCCATTTTGCCCCCTCTCCTACCAAATAAAATTAGTCTGGAGCCGCAAAACATATTTCATCATATGAAAACTGATTCGACCCCTGTGCTAGTGCCATCCGACCTCTGCAGCTCATCCAGAATGCAGCAGCTCGACTGGTCTTTAACCAACCTAAATTCACTCACACGACTCCGCTCCTCCGCTCCCTTCACTGGTTACCAGTGGCTGCCCGCATCAGTTTCAAAACATTAGTACTTGCGTACCGTGCTGCGAACGGATTGGGTCCAGTCTACATCCAGGACATGGTCAAACCTTACACCCCAGCCCGTCCACTCCACTCTGCATCTGCCAATCGGCTTGTTGCTCCCTCACTGCGAGCTAAACACTCAACAAAATCCCGACTGTTTGCTGTCCTGTCCAGGTTGATCGGAGAGAAGCTGTTTACATATACACTACTGTTCAAAAGTTTGGGGTCACCCAGACAATTTCGTGTTTTCCATGAAAACTCACACTTTTATTTATCAAATGAGTTGCAAAATGAATAGAAAATATAGTCAAGACATTGACAAGGTTAGAAATAATGATTTTTATTTGAAATATTAATTTTGTTCTTCAAACTTTGCTTTCGTCAAAGAATGCTCCATTTGCAGCAATTACAGCATTGCAGACCTTTGGCATTCTAGCTGTTAATTTGTTGAGGTAATCTGTAGAAATTTCACCACGCTCTTCCTGAAGCACCTCCCACAAGTTGGATTGGCTTGATGGGCACTTCTTGCATACCATACGGTCAAGCTGCTCCCACAACAGCTCAATGGGGTTGAGATCTGGTGACTGCGCGGCCACTCCATTACAGACAGCATACCAGCTGCCTGCTTCTTCCTTAATAGTTCTTGCATAATTTGGAGGTGTGCTTTGGGTCATTGTCCTGTTGTAGGAGGAAATTGGCTCCAATCAAGCGCTGTCCACAGGGTATGGCATGGCGTTGCAAAATGGAGTGATAGCCTTCCTTATTTAAAATCCCTTTACCTTGTACAAATCTCCCCTTTACCAGCACCAAAGCAGCCCCAGACCATCACATTACCTCCACCATGCTTGACAGATGGCGTCAGGCACTCTTCCAGCATCTTTTCACCTGTTCTGCGTCTCACAAATGTTCTTCTGTGTGATCCAAACACCTCAAACTTTGATTCGTCTGTCCATAACACTTTTTTCCAATCTTCCTCTGTCCAATGTCTGTGTTCTTTTGCCCATATCAATCTTTTCTTTTTATTGGCCAGTCTCAGATATGGCTTTTTCTTTGCCACTCTGCCTAGAAGGCCAGCATCCCGGAGTCGCCTCTTCACTGTAGACGTTGACACTGGCGTTTTGCGGGTACCATTTAAAGAAGCTGCCAGTTGAGGACCTGTGAGGCGTCTATTTCTCAAACTAGAGACTCTAATATACTTGTCTTCTTGCTGAGTTGTGCACCAGGGCCTCCCACTTCTCTTTCTACTCTGGTTAGAGCCCGTTTGTGCTGTTCTCTGAAGGGAGTAGTACACACCGTTGTAGGAAATTTTCAGTTTCTTTGCAATTTCTCGCATGGAATAACCTTCATTTCTAAGAACAAGAATAGACTGGCGAGTTTCACATGAAAGTTCTCTTTTTCTGGCCATTTTGAGAGTATAATCGAACCCACAAATGTGATGCTCCAGATACTCAACTAGCTCAAAGGAAGGCCAGTTTTATAGCTTCTCTCACCAGCAAAACAGTTTTCAGCTGTGCTAACATAATTGCACAAGGGTTTTCAAGGGTTTTCTAATCATCCATTAGTCTTCTAAGGCGATTAGCAAACACAATGTACCATTAGAACACTGGAGTGATAGTTGCTGGAAATGGGCCTCTATACACCTATGTAGATATTTCATTAAAAACCAGACGTTTCCACCTAGAATAGTAATTTACCACATTAACAATGTATAGAGTGTATTTCTGATTAATTTAATGTTATCTTCATTGAAAAAAACAGTGCTTTTCTTTGAAAAATAAGAAAATTTCTAAGTGACCCCAAACTTTTGAACCGTAGTGTACAACCGGATTTTTCAACATGACTTTCAGCTGCTTCTGAGATGCCTGTGCTAAAATATATTTTAGTATCAATAAAAGTTGTGATTGACTGAAGCACGTTGGTCGTGCACTTAACACAGAAGCCTGACTTCTCCTCACATCTGTTTTCTGCCACAATTATACAAATGTCTCTACCAGTTCACTGCTTTCACTGAACACAGGGTTTATGTAATTTGGGATTCATTATAGTTGAAACAGCCAAAGCACTGTCTTTAAGCATAGCCATTGGATCTCTATTAAAAAGGACAATTTTGATTTAATCTCATTGTAGCAGGATGAAATGCTTCATCCCTGCTTAATGAGTCAGTCTCAGTGCTCAGCCCTTGTTAGCCAATCACTACCTGAGGCGACCTTATAAAAGGAGTAGTGTCTATCTTGCTTCCTCTCTGCTCTTTGGCACGTAGCCTAGCCCACTGCCGGGTCGCAGTGTTTCCTCCCTGCTCCGTCCACCAGTGCAGGTAGGTTAGCATTAGCTGCAATTTCTTGCATGGGAAGTTACCCATTCAATGCGCAATTATATCGGTCGTCTTGCCTATATGTAGATTCACGTATGGTGTGACCGGCTCGTGATGCCCGCTGACCACTGTTGATGTGAACGTGGTGCTCTCCACTCCCTCATGTGTCCGCACGGACGCAGTCTGATCGGTATGTACGCCTTACGCCGATTTTGTTACCATCTTCCTCTCACTCAACATTAAGTTAATATAAATTCGGTCCCTTTTGTGTGACAGGAACTGTGGGCCAGGTCTGCTCAGCCCGTAATTGATGACAGAAACAATGCTGTTTTGCTTCCCTTGGATGTTTGCCTTGTCCAATTTGTTTTGTTTAACTGCTTTTGTTCAGCTGATTGTTACCTCGCTGTCTTCGCCTCGCTGCTTTTGATGCTTTGCTTCCACCGCTTGGCTTTGCTCGGCTCACCTACCCATGCATCGCCTGCATGCCTTGGCTGCTTCGCCTTCACAGCGTGGAGGCCTGAACATAGCTGCACATCTGGCTAAGCTTTTGGATCCCTTTTAGCTTGGGTCACATGCTAGATGTTTGAGTGGACTGTGGGGTTACTTCCCTTCTTTTGTCCTGAATTGTTTGAGTTTCTCATTATTTGAATTGTTTATTTCATTTATTTAGTTTGTGATGATTTGTATATTTCATTGAATTGATATCGACTAATTTTCATTTGAGAGTTCTTTTTGTTTGTTGTTTTAGAATTAGTTGCATTATGTTTTATGTTCCCTTTTGGGTAACTGATATTATTGGAGTTTTGGTTTATTTCATGTCATTATATTAATTGATTATCAAACCTAGTTTAGCTGTGTCAAGTGCCTGCCCCATTGCTATGGCTAATTTTGTTTAATTTTGATACTCTTTTCTGAGTAATTTGGGCCTTAGTTTAATTATTTTGTAACCCGGTGGCTGCCAACCCCATAGGTTTTTGGTATATTGTGTTTATTTGTACATTGGTTAATTTATTTTGCCTGTTACCCTACTGACTGTGTTCCCCTATCCCTTTCAGTTGCTGAGAGCCGAAGGTGGTGGTGCTCCCGGGTGGTGGTCTCCCCCTTTGTGTGCTTGCTCCCCCCCCCTGGTTTGATTTACTTTACAACGTATTTATGCACGTGGTCTTCACGTGTGACTGGGGCGAAGTTGTATTTTGGTTTTTGGGATCCCTCCTTCCTCGTCGACCCATTCCCTCATTGGTAAGCATCAGCTCCTGATTAGGATCCCCTTCCCCCACGTCCTTGTGTGACTGGATTTTACTGCCTTTTAAGACATGATATTTTTGTAATAAAAATTATTCTATTTTGTTAAAAAGAACCACGTCTCTTGCCTCAGTATACTGTACCTGAATGCTTTGGTACAGGTATTACTTAATCTAAATAATTCTTCAGGTGCAATTCCTGAGGTGGTGTTGTCTGGCTTTCGATCAGGACAGCAGAAAGTTTACACATCTTCTGCCGCAAACTAAAAACACATCTCTTCTGACTATACCTTGAATACAATTTTAAAACTAACAATTTAGTAGCACTTAAATGGCACTTACTTATAGCACTTTGTAGTTTTGCTTTTTTGAAGAAATTGTACTTTCTTGATTCTTGTTGTTCTGGGTTTGTACCCTCATGGTTGAATGCACTTATTGTAAGTCGCTTTGGATAAAAGCGTCGCTAAATGCAATGTAATGTAATGTAATGATCAAGTATTGGAAATGGTCAGTAGTATTGCCAGAACCAAGGCAGTGGGGGGCCGGCTCTGTTTACAAGCCATGCATGGTACTAAGTTTGTTTGGCTAAAACCAGGTGCAAGTAGCATCATCATCATCATCATCATCATCATCATCATCATCATCATCATTATCATCATCATCACTATCATCTGTCATCAGATGCCTCACCAACTAGATAATCAGTTCCAGCCATCACACTGATGTTTGACGTCAAGAAGCCAACTCAACATCAGGCACAGATGCTGAGTAAAACTTGGATTGAGAAATTGATCCAATGTGCTTACATGGATTTATTCATGATTATAATTGTGTTCTTTGGTTCATAGGCTGCTGCCAAATTACCATCACCATAAAGTTTCAATAATGATCTACAGAAAGATCACTGGAAGTGCAAGTCTACCTTACTTTATTCCCTGAGAAGTCAAATCTATGAATGCCTGAATACTTTGCGTTCATTATAAATCTGTTCTGGGTCAGAGGAAGTCAGCTGAGTAGTTGGGATCTTATGCCGCATGTTGGAGACAATAGAGAAGCCTACGTTTAGCCTACTAGTTTCTTTTACTGTCCTGATAAAATGGCTCTGAATCCCTACAGCTTCACCCAGGTGAGAAGTTCAGACTCTGGCCTCTAACTGGATAATTTGTATGCCCTGCACTCTTTCATTGAAGTCAACTCTGCTATCTTTCCCACTGCCACTGAGGAGACCAGCTCATTGTAACTGCCAGATCAATCTGGCCCTGTCAGCATTCATCAGAGGGCCACACTAAAGTTACCACTAGAAAATTTTCACACGCACTCCGGTTGCCCAGGAGCAACTAAAAGTAAGAGGCTTATGTGTGGGCTGAGGCTTAAGCCCTGTCTACATTATAGTGGATATTTTTCAAAAATATTTTTCCCACAGTTTAAAAAAAATCTCCACCAACATCCAAATTTCTGTCCAGATGAGAACACAAAAATAACTACAAATGCCTAAAGAAGCATTCAAGACCACTAGATGATGATAAAGTCTACATCAAAGATCTGTCAAATACCAGAGATGAACGCTGTCATCTGGCTGAGGCAGACACCTGTGATTGCCAGTAATGTTGTGCAGATGGCCAGATAGACCTTAACGATTTGACCGTGGCTAGTGTGAATGTGACACAGAGGATGGCTCCAGAGAGAGACAGTATTACCGGGGCCCAGACCATAACCAAGCCCAATCCCCAAACTGATGGGCCCAAGACCTGCCAGGGGCCCTGTCAGGGACCAAGCAGGAAGATCAGAGATCCACAGATAGTTTCTTTGAAAAAAATGGTATTTTACTTTTGTTTTCATTAACAAAAATGCAAGAAGATAAACTTCACAAATCTGGGCCAGTAAAAGGTCAACTAACCAAACTAGCCTCCGGTAACAAGTGAAGACAAGTTAACAGCACCAAAAAAACTGCCCCTCAACTGACACAGTGGGACATACACTCACCGGCCACTTTATTAGGCACACCTGTTCAATTGCTTGTTAACACAAATAGCTAATCAGCCAATCACATGGCAGCAACTTAATGCATTTAGGCATGTAGACGTGGTGAAGACGACTTGCTGAAGTTCAAACCGAGCATCAGAATGGGGAAGAAAGGGGATTTAAGTGACTTTGAACGTGGCATGGTTGTTGGTGCCAGAGGGGCTGGTCTGAGTATTTCAAAAACTGCTGATCTACTGGGATTTTCACGCACAACCATCTCTAGGGTTTACAGAGAATGGTCCGAAAAAGAGAAAATATCCAGTGAGCGGCAGTTGTGTGGACGAAAATGCCTTGTTGATGTCAGAAGTCAGAGGAGAATGGGCAGAGTGGTTCGAGATGATAGAAAGGCAACAGTAACTCAAATAACCACTCGTTACAACCAAGGTATGCAGAACGTTGCCTGGTCTAATGAGTCTCAATTTCTTGAACATGACAATGAGTTCACTGTACTCCAATGGCCTCCACAGTCACCAGATCTCAATCCAATAGAGCACCTTTGGGATGTGGTGGAACGGGAGATTTGCATCATGGATGTGCAGCCGACAAATCTGCAGCAACTGCGTGATGCTATCATGTCAATATGGACCAAAATCTCTGAGGAATGTTTCCAACCTTGTTGAATCTATGCTACGAAAAATTAAGGCAGTTCTAAAGGCAAAAGGGGGTCCAACCCGGTACTAGCAAGGTGTACCTAGTAAAGTGGCCGGTGAGTGTATAAAGTGGTTGATCAAGCCACTCAAAACACAAAAGGGGGATAGACTTAAATATACTAACATTGAAAACAAACTACAGCCACAACATAACACCCCAGTATAAGACCATATAATATTAACTAAGGAAAAAATCCGGTTTGTCTCCCCAAAAAAGGAGGACTCAGCCAATCAGTCGGGAAAAGGGATGTAGCTGATGTTGCGGCCCAGACACCAGCTACAACACCTATGGGCTCTTTGGAGTAAGATGGGTGCATTTCCCACACAAGTGATACTAATACAGGGCAATTCAAAGAAAAAGAGCACCTCATACGTGAAAGGATGCAATGAAGGGACTAAAGTCAACATATTAGTGGATTCTGAAGCAACAGTCATTCATCAGTGCTGATTCACGCATTTCTGCAATTCAGCTCTGCGCAGATGGCTCCTGAGCTCTGACCTTATTGCTGCACGTACGGTGAATGGCCAGATGCTCGACACATTGGGCACCATAACTGCCACTCTACGCCTGGGTAATGAGTCCTGGCAGCAGTTTTTCTATGTACTTCGGGGATATACACAAGCGGCACTGCTGGGCCTGGACTTTCTTGTCCCTAATCATGCCCGGTTGGATTTATGCAGACAGCAGTTGTAGGACACAGTTATTCCACTTTTGACTGACAAAGACTTGATTCCTGAGTGCTGTAATATTGCTGTCCCCCCTCAGTGAGATGATAGTGCCTGTCAGTGTATCCCCAGCCGGGCCTGTTGACCAGCTCCCAGACTTTGTGGGATACTTAGCGCCCTATCTCCAGCAGAATAGTGAGTTTGTTGTGGCTCACACTGTGACATTGTTGAAAGATGGGGTCACTGCGACCCGTGTGTTAAACCCCACAGACAGAGTCATTGTGCTAAGAGAAGGCATACATTTCGGGGAGTTATTGGCGGTCGATGAGTCTGAGATTGTGCCACTCCCTCAGACCCCAGCGGAGACAGTCTCCATCATCAGATGCACTGCTGGAGGAATATAAGGAGATATTTAGCACATCAAGGGGGGTGACTGGCAAATGCAAACTCATTAAACATCACATCAAAACAGGTTATCATTGACCCTGGCGACAGCGTGCATACTGTACCTCACCAGAAAAGAGGGAGGAGATTGGTAGGCAAGTGGCAGCCCTGTTAGCTGACGGTGTAATAGAGGAGAGCTGCAGCCCCTGGGCCAGGTGAAGAAAAATAATGGAGAGGGGAGGTTATGTATCGACTATTGCCGCTTGAACAGCATTACAGTGAGAGACTGCCACCCCCTTCCCAGAGTGGATGCCACCTTGGATGCATTAGCGGGCTCCCTGTGGTTTAGCACGTCTGACTTTTCTAATGGCTACTGGCAGGTTGAGGTCGATGAGGATGATCGAGAGAAAACAGCTTTCCCAACAGGGTGTGGCCTCTACCAGTGGTGGTCAATGTCGATAGCTCACCAACTCGCCTACAACATTTCAGCACATGATGGAGCTCATGCTTAGAGGGGTCCCATGGCCGTGGTCGGCGATGTTTTGATTTACAGCCCCACCTTTGAGGAACATCTCTCCAGCCTGTGTGAAGTTTTCTCGAGGATTCAGGTGGCAGGTCTCAGTTTGAATTTTAAAAAGTGACATCTGGCTCGAGATCATGTAGTGTTCCTAAGGCATGTTGTGTCTCGCCATGGCCTGTAGCCAGACCCATGAAACACTGACAAGTTCAGAATGTGGCCTACACCACAGACTCCAGCCGAAGTGAGGGCATTTGTGGGCCTGTGCTCTTTGTTAAGGACTTTGCCCAGCGTGCAGTTCCTCTGCACCGCCTCACATGTAAAGACACACCTTTCCAATGGACAACGGAGTGTGATGCAGCCTTTAAGTATCTGAAAGGGGTGCTTTCATCTGCCCCAGTTGTCACCATGCCTTATTTCAACTGTCCCTTTAAAGTGTATACAGATGCCTCCATGGACGCGGTGGGGGCCGTGTTGGCTCAAGACAGTGATGGATTAGAGAGAGTGGTGGTGTATGCCAGTCAGTCGCTCACTGCCACAGTAAGACACTGGTCCACATTTGACAAAGAGCTGTGGGCTGTAGTTTGGGTTATACGCCAGTTCAGACATTACATTGGATCAGCTGCAGTCAACATCATAACAGATCATAAGCCTCTGTTGGGCCTCCGAGGCATGCCAATTGACCACGACCGCACAGGGAAAAGAGCAAGACATTTGAGCTGGACCCTTTCAACTGGGTCATACAGCACAAGGATGGACAACGGCATACTAATGCGGATGCCCTCTCATGGCGACCTCCGGATCCTGAGCCTGACACAGTGGAAAACACAGCACATAACACATCCAGCCAAGTGAATGTCGTGAGTTCAGATAGAGAGTTGAGTGATTCCTGGATAGACAATTCAAGGTCTCAGTTACCCTCACTGAACCCCCACCACAAGGGGGCGGTATGTGGACATGGACAGTGAGTCAGATGACTTTTTCCTTTATGCATTCACTTTCACAGGATGAGACTGAAATTAAACTACTGCAACAGGATGATCCAGACATTGTTGCAGTGCTGGATTGGATTGAGGTGAGGGTGTCTCGAGCACCATGGTGTCAGATGAGAGGGAGCTCCCGGTGGCTTCGTAGACTATGGACTGATTATCCTCATCTTTCTGTTGTAAATGGGGTGCTCTGACAGTTAATTCATCCCTCACGGGGGACTCTCAGTATCAGTTGGTTGTGCCCTCCTCGCTTATCCCTGATGTGCTGCAGCACCTTCATGGAGGCCCTGCGTCTGCGCATCTTTCAGTGGAGTGGGTGTGGGAACGAGCAAGGAAATCATATTAGTGGCCGTTGTTAGACCCGCAGGACCCCTGTCCCTAAGCATCGGGCAACGATGGGTGGGTGTCAAGCAACTCCGCCGTTCCAGAGAGTGGCGACAGACATTCTTGAGCTACCAGTGACTTCAAAGGGTAACAGATATGTGTTGGTGGTTGAGGACTACTTCACCAAGTTTGTGAATCTGTATGCTCTTCCTAATCAAACTGCCCATTCAGTTGCACAGTGTTTGTTTGAGGATTATATGCTGGTTCATGGCATTCCGGAGATGGTTCACAGTGACCACGGTCAGCAATTCGAGGCAGAGATTGTTCAGAGACTGCATCAACTTCGTAGGATTGAGAAAACACGCACCTCGCCTTATAACCCTAAATCAGATGGGATGGTGGAACGCTTTAATCGAACACTCATTGACCAGCTGGCCCGATCATTGCTGGCCCATGGAGGTGAGTGGGACGACTATCTGAAACATGTTGCCTTCACCTACAACACCTCAGAGCATGCCAGTACCAGCTAAACGCCTTACTACCTGACTCATGGGCGGGAAGCCCTCAGGCGGTGCATGTGGACTGGCCTTGGTCTCACGCTGACTTCGTGGCCTCTCTAGTAGGGAGGCTGAAGACTGCTTTTCTGCCTTTGCACCCACTTCCACAATGACTGACATTCATTAAACAAAAATGTTGAAGTATTTCACAATGCACAGATAGTGAATGAATAATTAATTGAGAAAATTGGCATGGATCGTTCAAAATTGACCTTGTTTCAAGTCAAATTTGAATGTCGGGACTTCCAGACACTTGGATGACACAACAGGAGCAGTACGGAGGCATGGTTTTTCTGTGGTTTTATTACGTCTGAAGAAGGACTCACCATTGACTTCAATTGTATTGAATTCTGCTCTAACAAAGTTTACCCCTGAGACTCCAGAAGTGTTTTGTGGACTCAAACACTTCACTCAGTGATGTCTTCCAGCTTCATCTTGCACTGATGAGTTTCCAACAAGGGCTATGTTGTTTTTGTTGCTTTTTCTGGCTTGCGTGTACTTGTAAATCAAAGAACCACCTGTGTGTAGAGCTAAACAAAGACAAAGAGAAAGTGGTTTTATGTTTTCAAAAGTAACTTCCTGAAAGAGAAGAGAGAAAAGAAAATTAACTGGAGACGTGTTTAATTGATGCACTAAAATTTGTTAAAATAACCAGGTTTTAGTGAGATCATTCATTTTAAAATCTTCTGTTAGGAAAGGGGGTGCATTTCAAATACAGCACCAGGTAATATAAAGAGGTCAACTGTTGGTCCCAGATCTAGGGGTGGGCAAAGCCCACTCTGCCCACCCAATTGGCCAACTTTATTCTGTACCATTTGAATCTGCCAATCAAGTTATTTTCATTTGCCCTGTCAGAATTTCCTGATTTTGAATTGCTGGTTGGACATACGGCTGGGTTTAAAAAACCTATTCTCTGATTAAAATTGATCTTCATTTGAATGATCCAATAACGATTCATAAAAAGGACAGATTAACCTTTAATATAAACCTGTCCACGTGCGTAGTTTGTCCATTTACTAAAGCAAACCAGGCTGTTGAACTTAAAAAAAAAAAAAGTAATTACACCTGTAATTACACCAGTATCATTAAAAATAATCTTCAGTGTTGTCTTTAATTGCAGGGTCGTCTGTTCACAGATTATTGACTGGAGCTCATTACCTGGTTGTGTGCTTCTGCGCGAGTCAGAGAGTTTGTTTATTTATTGTTTTGGTTGAGTGTGCATTATTTTATGTTTTCTTTATTTAGGATATTTTCATATTTTTAATTCTAATTCAAATGTCAGACTATATATTTTTAAGAATTAAAACTTCATTGCTTATGGGCTAACTTAAGGTTTATTATTATTATGCTTTAATTTTATCATTATATCAGTGGTATGAAATGGTTTCAAAATGATGACAATAATATATAATTCAACACACTAATTTCTGCAACAACATATCTCCCATTAAAATTGACCTTAATATTTTCAATAATGCACCAAATTAGAAGTTTCCTTGCACAGTTTACACCTTTTTTTTTATATCCAAGCAAAATTGGTATTGTACAATGAAATACCTAAACTGAATCGATATTATATAGAATCGAATTGAGAATCAAATCAATTTGGGAAATCAGTGGCAATACCCAGACCTAGTTGGACAGTATAAGTACGTAAGACACTGTTCTCCGTTGCCATTTGAAGGTTTGCCAACATTTATCAACTCTCACTCAGTATAAATAAGCCTGGTTAGATAGTGCTACACTTAAAGTAGTCATACACAGTTGTTAAACATTATCACTATACATACAGGTGCCCTCGAAATTATTCAAAATACTTTGCTCACAAGGAATAGGTTAAGATTTTAATAGAGAAGTAAGCATATCAGAGGTGTGATCAGCACTAGCACTAAACTACTCAAAATTCTGACTTTTCACACATGGGTTTTTTCATATTTAATGTTTGAACTATTTGTGAACTCTACAAAAGACTATGTTATTATAGTCATATTCATCTCTCTAATTGAAAGAATGATTATTCTATACAGCTTGGTTGAATTTCCTTTTGTGAAGCGCTCTTTAAAACTTGGAAAAACACTGTATGAAAAGGTGCCTGCACCAAATTTCTAATTGCCACCACTTAATCTGAGCAGTCTAGATCTGGTCCTGATAGCTTTTGAAGCACACTTCAAATATTATTTGAAAGTGCAGCAAAGGCTTGGGGAAACTGGAAACTAAATACCTGCTTGACCAACTCCAAGAACTTATTTATTCATTAGGCTAAAATAGAAATCTGCTTAAGGCACCAGGAATGCTGTCCTTTTTGTTTGTTTGTTTCTTCTGTGCCTTCCTGCTATATTGATGCAATATTAATCAAGTAATGAGAGGGAACAGCGGCTATAAAAGCGAATGTCCAACTTCTCCATCCAATGGAAAATGTCTGTTCTTTCCAACCAGTCTGTGTTCCAGCTACACCGCACAGATCGGTATGCAGTGTGTTAAACACACACACACACACACACACACACACACACACACACACACACACACACACACACACACACACACACACACACACACACATGCCAGGGCTGGATATTTTTCAGAAATGCTTTGGTTAAAATAATTCCACTGACATAACTGTTTTACATACATGCCATTGAATTAACAGAAAACCAGGATTAAAATCTGTGGTGGTCAGTCAGACAGTCAGTTATGGGTTCATCCACTTTAGAATAGATTTTGATTTCCCTATTCCCCTATGTTATTGTTCTGTTTTCTTGTTTGTTGAAGGAGAACATTTTTGCTCAGATCCCAGTCCTTGCACATGCTGTGATATCAGTTGTGAGGGTGAACTCCTGCTCCTTGACCGTTGACCTCTTCCAATGGATGGTGTGAGAGGTTTTAGTCTGGTTTTCACAGGCAGTTTATGTTGTCTGTTTCTCTTGTCCAGAGTCTTCACTGTTTCACTGGTGCTCTGAGCCCCACAGCTGCCAAATGTGAGTAATGAGGGCATCGCAATGTCTTTAATTGCATCCATGTTTCCTTCACTTGAATAAAAGAGGACATATTGGGATAAGATGCCCTTTTTGTGAGCCATAATTATTATTATTATTATTATTATTATTGTTATTATTGCTGTTGAGAATTATAATTATAATAAACAACACAGATACAGCAACAGAGCTTGGCTAATCAGATTTCATGGAATTTTCCATTTCCACCCTCCTGTCAAGGGTTCATTCATGTTTCCTACATTTAACACCCCCAACCTTTCCATAATCCCATTACAGTTCCCTGAAAACCTGTGCAGTAGGAAACTTTCTCTATTGGAAATGTATTAGTTTGTCTAAGAGTGGCCTGTGTTTGTCAGTTGGATACCAGCTTTCATCCACAATGAAAGCCAGACAATGGACACCACGATCCACGATGGGGCCACAGCTACGATCCCAGATCTGCAACAATAAAGCCCACTCATGGGTAGAAGTCAAGTCAGTAACATTTATTGATCAAACAATGTGATGTGATGAAGAGGGAGAGGAGGAAAGAGAAGCTTTGTGTGTCATGTCTTACATGACAGCAGCAATTATTTAAAGCAGCACTGTGAAAAAGCATTATAACATTCCAGTCCAGATTTAACATCCTGATAATACAAGGGAGAGCTCACTTCTGTCAATGAAAAAGAAGAGTGGGCGTTGGAATATAAGATGAAAATACTGGAAGAAAAATCAGGCACTAAAGATGTTAAATTGTTAAGATGTGCTGAAATTTGCTGCTCTCTATGAGCTTTCACTGCTCTTTGGATTTCACTGCTCTCTGTGAGGTTTCAAAGTTTTTTCCTCTGCTAAATAGTTTTTTGTTTGGTAGTATTTCCTTACACGCACATTGGTAGGCTGGGGACTTGATACTCGCCCATAGCACGTATATTGGGTGCCGTCCAGTCAGGGCCCTTAGGCAAGGCCAGGCCCATAGCCAGGATTTAATCAATACTGAGGTCCAATTTCCGGGAGCCAGAGGTCAGTATCCCCAGAATTTTGGGGGGGATTTCCCCGATCTAAATATGCCCATTTTAAGCTGTTTGGAGAGCAACTATTGGTTAACAGTAGCTTCAAAACCATATCAGTGGACAATAGCATAAATGACTCACCATTGTGTTTGAGTTTGCATCATTTTGTATTTAAATTATAGAAACGTGTCTCAAACAGTGCATCCACATAAGCAAAATGTGTTAAATAAATACCATATTATTATGATACTTCCGCTAGGTGTGTAGTTAACTTGAGCCTGTAAGTTCCATTATAATTGCCAAAGAATATGTGGTTATTACATTGTTTGATCAGGATCAGAACAGTCTTTGTATTTAACAGCGCAGCGATAGAATACTGATTCTGGGCTGGGTGGAAACAGATTCAAGATTCAAGATTCAAGAGTTTTATTGTCATATGCACAACGATAACATTAAGCAGTCGCTTGCAATGAAATGCTTGGGTCACAGGCTCTCTTATAACAATGCTCAATCAAAATTTAAAATAAAATATACATATCTAAAATATATATATACACCTAAAGAAAAAAAAGAAAAACAATAGTGCAAGTGTGTGCAATAGTGCAAATATGCAATAGTGCAAATATGCTAAGGTGCAGAGTTATGACAGATTGGAGGAGTTTAAAAGTCTTATGGCCTGGGGATGAAACTGTCTCTGAGCCTGGTGGTGCGGGCCGGATGCTGCGGTACCGTCGGCCAGACGCAGCAGGCAGAAGAGTTTATGGCTGGGGTGATAGGGATCTTTAATGATCCGGTTGGCCTTCTTCCTACACCGCTGGGTGTAGAGGTCCTCCATGGATGGTAGCTCCGTCCTGGTGATGTGCTGGGCAGACTTCACCACCCTCTGCAAAGCCTTACGGTTCAGGTCGGTGCAGCTGCCGTACCAGGTGGTGATGCAGCCAGTCAGGATGCTCTCTATGGTGCACCTGTAGAAATTGCAGAGAATCCTGGCATCCATGTTGAGCCTCCGCAGCCTGCGGAGGAAGAAGAGCCGCTGTCTGGCCGTCTTCCTGATGGAGTCTGTGTGGTTGGTCCAGGTCAGGTCATCACTGATGTGGACCCCGAGGAACCTGAAGCTGCTGACTCGCTCCACCGTAGTCCCGTTGATGGAGAGAGGGGTGTGTTCTACTCCTTGTCTCTTCCTGTAGTCCACGATCAGCTCCTTTGTTTTGCTGACGTTGAGATGGAGGTTGTTGTCCTGGCACCAAGATGTCAGGGCTCTGACCTCCTCTCTGTAGGCCTTCTCATCATCGCCGGTGATCAGGCCTATGACGGTCGTGTCATCAGCAAACTTAATGATGGTGTTGGAGTTGTGGGTGGCCACGCAGTCATGCGTGAACAGGGAGTACAGGAGAGGACTGAGCACACAGCCCTGGGGGGCACCGGTGTTTAGAGTCAGGGTGGAGGATGTGGTGCTGCCTATCCGCACCGCCTGTGGTCTGCCCGTCAGGAAGTTCAGAATCCAGTCACGGAGGGCAATGTTGAGCCCAAGGTCTCTGAGCTTGGTGACGAGCTTCAGGGGCACGATGGTATTGAATGCTGAACTGTAGTCAATGAACAGCATTCTCACATATGTGTCCCTCTGGTCCAGGTGGGAGAGGGCAGTGCGAAGGGTGAGGGAGATGGCATCTGCAGTCGACCTATTTGGCCTGTAGGCAAACTGAAGAGGGTCCAGTGAGTCAGGGAGGGAGGAGGTGATGAATGGTTTGACTAGCCGCTCAAAACACTTCATGATGGTGGAAGTGAGTGCTACTGGGCGGTAGTCGTTCAGGCAGAGGATTTTTGTTTTTTTGGGAACAGGGACAATGATGGTCTCCTTGAAACATGCGGGGACTACAGACTGGAGCAGTGACAGGTTGAAAATGTCTGTGAAAACATCTGCCAGCTGATCTGCTGGGGGCAGCAGTCCTCCTGGGCCTCTTGGATCTCCACAGCCGGGAGTTGCTCTCAAAGCGTGCATAAAAGGTGTTCAGATCCTCTGGGAGAGATGCAGACACTACATCCGCACTGCTGGTCTTTGCTTTGTAGTCAGAGATGGTTTTTAGTCCAGCCCACATGTTCCTTGTGTTGGAGCCCTTGTAGTGAGATTCCACCTTGTCCCTGTAAAGTCTCTTGGCACTGCTAATAGCACTCCAGAGCGCGTACCTGGACTTCCTGTACTCCTCCAGATCACCTGAGATGTAGGCATCAGTCCGTGCTTTGAGTTTTGCATGGACGTCACCATTAATCCAGGGCTTCTGGTTTGGGAATGTTCGTACAGTAATCCTGGGTACGACGTCATCGATGCATTTGCTGTTGTAGCAGATGACCGCGTCCGTGTACGTGTTGATGTTGTCATCCTGGAACACGCACCACTCCGTAATGCTGAAGCAGTCCCGTAGAGCCGAGTCTGATTAGTCGGTCCACCGCTGAATGGTCCGAGTCACCGGTCTGTCACGTTTGAGTTTCTGCCTATAGGAAGGCAGCAGCAGAACTGAGACGTGATCCGATTTGCCGAATGGGGGGCGGGGGAGGGCCTTATACGCATCCCGGAAGGGAGTGTAAACATGGTCGAGCGTGTTCGCTCCACGCGTAGGACAGCTGATGTGTTGGTGGTATCGCGGCAGGACTTTCCTCATCTTGGCGTTGTTAAAATCACCGGCCACAATAAACGCAGCCTCGGGCCGTGATGTCTCTGTCCTGTCGATAACCGCATGCAGCTCGTCCAGTGCCTGATTAGTGTCGGCATGTGGCGGAATGTACACCGCTGTAATAACGACCAATGTAAACTCCCTCGGGATGTAATAAGGTCGGCATCTGATCATGAAGTGCTCCAGGTCTGGAGAACAGTCCGAAGAAATAATCTCCACATCTGAGCACCACAGATTGTTCACCATGCAGCAGACACCTCCTCCCTTGCTCTTCCCCGAGTTTGTTGTCCGGTCCTGGCGGTGAATGGAGACCCCGACAATGGCGGGTGACGGTGATGATCAGACATCATATTTTGGCGTTGTACAAGTTTTTTTTAATTTTTTTTATAATACCGAGGTCTGGACCTTGGTGTCCTCAATGGTAGCTACGGCCATGGGCAAGGCCCTTAATGCTACCGGCCTACCTCAGATATGAGTGTACGCACATACCACCTGGACGTTATCTGGGTCAACAAGATTCACGTCCCGTAATGGGGAACAAGGACAACCTGATGAGAAATTAACCAGAAGGTCGGTGGTTCGATCCATGCTTCTTCCCCATCCATTCTGCATCTTTTCCTGGAAGATTACCAAGGCTAAGTAAG
Source organism: Hippoglossus stenolepis (assembly GCF_022539355.2). Classification (NCBI taxonomy): domain Eukaryota; kingdom Metazoa; phylum Chordata; class Actinopteri; order Pleuronectiformes; family Pleuronectidae; genus Hippoglossus; species Hippoglossus stenolepis. The sequence goes on from NC_061502.1 coordinate 655,923, forward strand.
AAACTACCTTCAGAAAGTCTGCTAGAAGATGTGAACGCAGCACTAACAACTTTCCCTATTGTGAAAGTAGGCCAACAAACTGATATGCACTACAGCTGCAGTAATCATAGAGGTGCTTGGCTACAAGATTAACACCATAAACCATAAGGAGTAGCACCTGCCATGGAGAAGGTGTCTCGGGGCCAAGAGCAAGGCAACAAAGAGAGAAGTAAGCCAACTGTCAGAACTACAGAAAGGCATGGTGATGGAGTAAGGGTTACCCAAGAAGAGCTGGAGACTGCAAAACAAAGACTGACAGCTCTGGCCACACGGCTGAAGAGGTACTCTGAAGAAAAAGAAGCCAGGAGAATAAACAGGATGTTCGCCACCGAACAATCCAAGGTGTACTCTCAGCGGCAGGGTAATAACACCAGATTAGATCAACATAGGGCTGAGACTGAAAAGTACATAACACCAATGCTAGTGGATCTGAGAACAGACAACAGTAATCTCCCAGAGCAAGATCTAATGACCGTATAAATGGTATGTGTTTATGAAGGATTTTTCTAGTTTTGATGACTTGATGACAGTTTATTGTCATTAACCCATTCACACAATTGGGTGCAATTTGGGCTTTAGTATCTTTAGTATCTGACACTTCAGACGGGAAAGACTGCGATCGAACCTTCCACTAAGAGGACGACGGCTCAACCCCCTCAGCCACAGCCACCCACTCAATCAATGGCAAACATCCAAGAAAGAGTGTCAAGTATGAAAAGATGAACAACATCAGGCCCTGACATGAACCACACCACTAAAAAAGCAAACTTCACTCCATGAATGCCTGGGTTGGATGGTATCAAAGAGAGGGAAGATGATCAGAACTGAAGAGGTTGAACTACCAGAAGACAAATTAATAGTACTTCAGGGCAGCTACAAATACCTTGGATCCCACAGGCAAATGGAAACATGAAGAGGTTGCAAGGAAGTCAACCACAGCCAAATACCTACACAGAGGAAGACAAGTCCTGAAAAGTCAGCTAAATGGAAAGAACAAGGTCCGGGCCATCAACACATACAGTCATCAGATACCCAGTCGGTGTAGTAACCTGGCCAAATAAGGAGATAGAGGTTACTGATTTTGAGACAAGAAAGTGAGGCTACTGATGTCAAGACAAGGAAGCTCCTCTCAATGCATGTCCAGCACCTTGAGGCTATACACCGGGCGAAAGTAAAGAGTCCGAGGACTAGTGACAGCAGAGATGTCATCCAGGATAAAACGACGAAAATCCAGGACTACATCAGGTAGATCAAGATGGCCCATAGTGACGAACTGCTAAGTGAATACCTCAGGCAGCAGGAACCCAATAGTGATGGGGAGAAGGAAGAGGAACCATCATAATCATGGAAGGACAAGCCCCTGCATGGCATGCACCACCCACAGATAGAGGAAGTGGCTGACAGCAAGAAATCCTACCAGTGGCTGGAAAAGGCTGGTCTGACAGAAAGTACAGAGGCACTAATCATGGAAACACAAGAACAGGCCCTAAGTGCAAGATCCAAGGAGGCCAGGGTCTACTACAGTAGACCGGATTTCTGTACCCAACCCTAGTGCTCAGTACGTTACATTACATTACATTTCATTTAGCTGACGCTTTTATCCAAAGCAACTTGCAATAAGTGCATTCAACCATGATGGTACAAACCCAGAAAAGCAAGAATCAAGTTAGTGGTGTACAACCAAGGTGTAGTCGGAGAAGATGTGTCTTTTAGTGTCTGTTCTGCTGTCCTGATGTCGGTGGGGAGCTCATTCCACCATTTGGGAGCCAGGACAGCAAACAGTCGTGATTTTGTTGAGTGGCTAAGTGTCCCTCGCAGTGAGGGAGCAGCAAGCCAATTGGTAGATGCAGAGTGGAGTTGACGGGCTGGGGTGAAAGGTTTAACCATGTCCTGGATGTAGACTGGGCCTGATCCATTCACAGTACGGTACGCAAGTACTAGTGTCTTGAAACCGATGTGAGCAGCCACTGGTAACCAGTAAAGGGAGCGGAGGGAGATCCCCCAGCAGTCTAGGCAAATAGCAACATAACTAAGGGAGCCATCCCTAACTTCTAAGCTTTATCAAAGAGAGATGTTTTAGGGACGAACACTAAATGTAGAGATGGTGTCTGTGGGAGCTGGTTGCGAAGGAGAGGAGCTTGGTAGCTGAGGGCATTACCTCACATTCTTCTTTTACAGTTTTTGTTTTTTGGTGGATGTAAGCCTGCATCATTATTCATGTGTGAGGTGGAGCAGCTGGGCCCAGCAGGCAGAGGCAGGAGGTGATGTATTAACTGCTGTGGGGATCACATGATTTTCTTGACAACACACAAACACTGGTGGCAGCACTTATCTCCACCAACTCTCTTGACATCTTCGTCGGTTTCTCGTTGATCCCTTGCTGTGTTGACACATCGACTTTTCCTGGATTTCTACATACATTACACTAGGATGCAAGGCAAAGAAAGTCTGCAGAGCATCTCACTTGGGAGACTGACTCTGTAAATTGGGTCAGTCCAGAACCAAGCAGTGAGTCAGTGTTAAACTATGGGTTGCTTATAAAAGACCAATACAAAGCACACTCAAAGGTGAACAAAAGCTAATAAAACTTGTAAAGACGGTAAAACGGCCTGTTGTTTGTGTTTTTTAAGTTAAAAAGTGCAAAAGAAAAAAGGCCCACCCTTCAGTATACATGAAAAATAAAATACCTCTCTAGTAAGGAGTGCAAAAGAAAAAAGGGCTGTCTTTCTTAATTAAAAAAACTGCTGAGTGATGGCCACTCCAGTAGGATGGTACAGGGGGAATGGGATCCACGACATCAGGGGGTTGTTGGGTTACAGGAGGGACCCTCTCCTGGCATGTAAAGCAGCCCAACAGTCCAAAAGTTGTTTCTATCCTGACCCTGGTTAAACCAAGGGCCACAATGAAATTATTCTCTCCAGCATCACTCTACTGAACACCCCCAAAGATAAAAAGGAAAATTACAATAATCAGTGTCACAAATATACCAAATAAGGGTATGCCATACCATGCTCCAATCCGTGAATTGCAGACTCCCTCAAGGTCCAGGAGTCATGGACTGACCCAGCCCACTTTGCCTCAATGCTGGTGACCATGCAGAGAAGATAATGGAATTAAAATCAATGTAGCATCAATGTGCATTTGAAAGGACAAATTATGGATGATTATGAATATTTCCATGCCTATAAGAGAGATTGATCATTACTGTTGTATTCCAAGCTACTGCATTTTCTGTAAAGTGTCCATGTGCTGCTACCAAACAATCATCATGATTATTTATCAAATAGTCTACTTTTTTTATACCAAAAAGAGGAGGTAAGCATTTCAGATATGCCTACATAAGAAAAGAAAAAGTACCTCACAAAAAAAACAACGAGTTTGTGTGTGAATTACACACAGATTTGTGTGTGAAGTACAATTCAAAGATTTGAATGTAGGAGATACTTGTCATGCCCACTGCCCAGCTTGCAGTCTCTTTCAGTGTGTGTGTGTGTGTGTGTGTGTGTGTGTGTGTGTGTGTGTGTGTGTGTGTGTGTGTCAGATCATAGTGCCTGATCATTCCTTCCACTCCACTCTGGACATAGTTCTCCATCCATCACCCTGCCCTTCCTGCTCTGCAGCCTTCTTCCCATCTGTTTTCCAGTTAACTGCTTAGCTCAACAAGCCACCACCATCAGAATCACTGAGCCACTCTCCACCTGCCTCCAGCCTCCACCAGCTTGGCTCCACAAGCCACTAGCTCAATTTCACATTGCCCAGGTCACCTCTGCTCTTATTCATTTAAGATCTGTAAATAAAGTTATATTGATTCTAACTCCAGTCTCCTGCCTCTCTGTGTCTAGCTCTTGAGTTAGCCAACATAGCTATAACAGTTCTGCTATTAACGTGCAAATGGAATGTAAACTGTGCATTGCAATTTTATATTGCAAGATTTACCTGAATGTTGAAGCTGTGAAATGACTTCCAATTGACATGATCGGCTTTATTCTCACCTAGACGTGAACAGCTTGAAATGTAGGTGAAATACATGGCACCAATCACTCTAGGGAACTCTATTAAAGGAGCTGCAATATACAATCTACATGAATTGCGTGTTTAGGGTGACGCGGAAAATTCACATCGCGTTTGGTGTGAATGCGGCATTAGAACTGCAGCTTTAACCTGAACGTAATCAACACCTTCAAAAGACAGAAAGGGAGAAGATATGGCTGAGTTAGCTTTTTAATGTTCCTCTTTATTCTTGCATCAGTTAGTTGTTTTATACATTAATAATTCAATACAAGTGAACAGGGACTTCATTCTACAAAAAGGGGAGTAGCCTTCCCTTGCCCTCCTATACTTTCTACACTGTATAGGAGTAGTAGCCCAGTTATATTGTTTAGGTTGAAATGAAAGCTCCTTGTATGTGTAACGTGGGTGGCTGTAATGCGCTCTGATTTCTGCTCCTCCATAATCTACCCTGTGTCTAAGTTAAAGAATGTCCCAATTACAGCCATTTTGAGCAGAGCGGGTGACGTCTTTTGATGTAATATTACCATCCGATCCAATTAGCCCAACACATGTCAACCTTACTCAGCAGTAACGGCTAATAGTTTGAAAATCAGACTGGTCGAACCCTCTCTGTCTGTTCAAGTTTTATTTAGGTGTAAATGAGTTTTCCTGAAAAGGCTTGTGTAATTTTTTCCTGCCTAGCAGTTTCTTACTGCACACAGACAAA